>NW_026775578.1:98221100-98881100 GCF_030987335.1 Cornus florida
ATCTGAATCCAGATAGCTTCTAATCATGAACATGTTAATTAACCTTGATATGGTTGGTTTGTATGATCACGTTGGATTACGTTTTGATACCAATGCTTACAAAAGCCTTCAGGTTATAGTATTAGTCATTGCTTGGCAATTTCATATCTCAAGTACTTGTCATAGAAGGGAAGTTGGAAATAACTTGTATCTATCGCTGTCAAAATCTTATTTAACAGAGGACCTAGCTACTGCAGCCTTTTATTACTCCTCAAGGTTAATGATTGCTTCAGATGAAGCACGATATGATTTAGACAAGGAATACACACTCTCTCTCTCTCTATGCAACTTCGCAACCATCAGTCTATGCAAACCTATGAAACTCTTATTTTTTGGTAAATCAAAACCAGGAGCACTGCTTCCTTGAGTTTCTCTCTCTTTTTCTGAAGAAAGCCCTGAAACCTTAAATCTGCCCTATTTTTCTAATTTACAACAAGCAATAAAGAATAAAAGAACTAGTTTTAAAGAATGGCAAAAAAGTAAGATGATTTAGAGAAATACAAATGAGGATGAAAAGAGTTCAAATTAGAGAAATACATTTTTTTTTTTTTTTTATAAGTAATAATAACATTAAAAAAGGCGTTCAAAAGGGGAACGCGTCCCTAATACAGAAGTGGAACCGGGACTAAGGCCCCAAAGAATCCAAAAAAGTAATTTAATCTTCAGAAGAGGAGCAAAAGCTCCTTTTCACATAATTGAAAAGAGAACGAAGAATGTAAAGTTTCAGCATTGCCGTAGACGACTCTATCCCTTCGAACATTCTGCTATTTCTCTCCTTCCAAATGCACCACCATATACAACGTGGGACAATTCTCCAGAAATCGCGTACATCTCTTCTCACACGACATTCTTTCCAAACATGAATTAATTCCTTAGTATATCGTGGCATTACCCAAGACATACCAAGCAATCTAACAATAAGATTCCAATAGTCTTTTGCCACAGGGCAATGCATAAGGAGGTGATTAACTGACTCCGCATCATTCTTGCATAGACAACACCTTGCCCCTTTTCCTCAAATTATCAATTGTCAGAATCTTTCCCCAAACAGCGGTCCAGACAAAGAAAGCCACCCTAGTTGGAGCCATGAACTGCCAAATAGTTTTCCACGAGAAGTCATGATTGTCAAAATTAGACAAGCATAAGAACAAGGATCTTACTTCGAAACGACCGTGGGAAGAAGGAACCCAAATCAAATCGTCATTCTCTCTGCCAACACCCTCCTGTCGATACAGAAGTTCTAGAAAAACACATACCTCATCCATCTCCCAATCTTGAAAAGAGCGTTGAAAATGCACATCCCACGTAATCCCACTGCTATCAAGCCGATAACAGTCAACTACGTAGGCGTGTTTATCAACTGCAATACTGAATAATCTAGGAAATGTACGAGATAGTGGCTGATCACCTTACCAAAGATCTTCCCAAAACCGAACGCGACGTCCATCACGGACTTTGTATCTGATATGAGCAGAAAAGGCATCCCTACCCTTCCGAATAGACTTCCACATCCCTACTCCTCCCACAAGGGTAACCGGATGTGTAGACCAGCCTCCATGCTCTTCCCCAAACCGATGAGAGACTAACCTGCGCCAAGGACGATGTCTTTCCCTTCCACATCTCCATAACCATTTACCCAGGAGAGCTTGATTGAAAGGAACAAGTCGTCTTATTCCAAGACCACCCAATTTCACAGGTTTGCAAACTTGCTCCCATCTGACAAGGTGGTACTTGAACTCATCGCCCCTTCCTCCCCATAGGAAATCCCTATGAATTTTTTCAATCCTATCTGCAATGGAACAAGGGATTTGGAACATAGAAAGAAAATAAGTGGGAAGGCTTGATAACGTACTCTTAATAAGAGTAACTTTACCCCCCTTGGACAAGTATTGTTTCTTCCATCTTGCCGATCTCTTCGCATACCTGTGAATCATTGAATCCCAACTCCCCACTATCCTTGAAGAGACCCTTAGGGGCAAGCCCAAATAAGGAATAGGGAAAGAACTCACCCTGCATCCAAGAACTGCAGCTAAAGAGGACATATCTTGAACATTCCCTTCTGGGATAAGCACACTCTTAGCTACATTGACCTTTAGCCCGGAAACCGCCTGAAAACAAGTCAGTATACACCTCAAGTATCGAAGTTTAGACACATCAACATCACAGAAAATCAGGGTATCGTTTGCAAAAAGTAAATGAGAAATCTCCATCTGATGGACTAGATCTCTACCCACCCTTAATCCCTTAATAAAACCAAGGTCCTCTGCCCTGTGCATAAGTCTGCTTAAACCCTTCATAACAATAAGAAAAAGGAAAGATGACAAAGGATCACCTTGTCTTATACCCTGAGTGCAACCAAAGAAGCCAGCTGGAGAACCATTCACAATTATTGAAAACTTGACAGACGAAAGACAAGTCTCAATCCACTTCCTCCATTTACTTCCAAACCCCATTCTTTGTAACAAATAGAGTAGGAAATTCCAATTCACATGATCGTATGCTTTCTCAATATCAAGTTTGTATAATACTCCAGGAATACCACTACGCAATCTGGAGTCCAAACATTCGCCAATAATAAGAACTGAATCAAAAATTTGCCGTCCTCCAACAAAAGCATTTTGGGAGTCCGAAATAATCCCATCCATTACTTCTCTCATCCTTAGAGCAAGCACCTTAGCAATAAGTTTGTAAATACAACCCACCAAACTGATTGGACGGAAATCCTTTATGTCAGAAGCGCCTCGCTTCGTAGGGATAAGGGCAATAAATGAGGCATTAAGCGACTTCTCAAAGACGCCAAAAGAATGAAACTCCTGAAAAGTACCCATTACCTCATGTCTTACTACCGCCCAACTTTCCATCAAAAAACGCATAGTAAAGCCATTAGGCCCAGGAGCTTTGTCGCCATTACAACTTAATAAAGCCTTTAGAACTTCTTCTTCAGTAAAAGGATTCTCAATCCTATCACTATCCAGCTCAAAAATAGCCTCAAATTAGAGAGAGGATGAAAAGAATACATGGATTAAGTTAGGTGCAGTAAGGATATGGATCAGACAATATTATTTTTTTTTTTTATAAGTAAAAATAACATTAAAAAAAGGTGTTCAAGAAGGGAACGCGTCCCAATTACAAAAGTGGAACCGGGACTAAGGCCCCAAAGAATCCAAAAAAGTAATTAAATCATATGAAAAAGAACAAAAGCTCCTCTTCACAAAATTGAAGAGAGAACGAAGAATGTAAAGTTTGACCGTTTCCGTAGGCGACTCTTTTCCTTCGAACATTCTGCTATTTCTCTCCTTCCAAATGCACCACCATACACAATGTGGTACAATTCTCCAGAAATCGCGAACGTCTTTTCTCACTCGACAACCTCTCCAAATATGAATCAATTCCTTAATAGATCGTGGCATAACCCAACACATGCCAAACAACCCAACAATAAGATTCCAACAATTAATCGCCACAGGGCAATGCAAAAGGAGGTGATTAACGGACTCCTCATCATCCTTGCATAGACAACAGTGATTAACTATACAATTGCCCCTTTTTCTCAAATTATCAATTGTCAAAATCTTTCCCCACACAGTAGTCCAAACAAAGAAAGCCACCCTAGTTGGAGCCATAGACCGCCAAATAGTTTTCCACGGGAAGTCTCGATTAACAAAATTTGACAAACATAAGAACAAAGATCTAACTTCGAAACGACTATGGGAAGAGGGAACCCAAATTAAAACATCATTACCTTTACTAACACCCTCCTGTCGATATAGAAGATCCAAAAAAACACATACTTCGTCGATCTTCCAATCCTCAAAAGAGCGCCGAAAATGCACATCCCATATAATCCCGCTGCTATCAAGCCGATAGCAGTCGACTATGTAGGCGTGTTTATCAACAGCAATACTAAATAATCTTGGAAATGTATGAGAAAGTGGCTGATCCCCACACCAGAGATCTTCCCAAAACCGAATGCAACGTCCATCACGAAGTTTGAATCTGATATGAGCCGAAAAAACATCCCATCCCTTCCGAATAGCTTTCCACATCCCTACTCCTCCCACTAGGGTAACCGGACGCGTAGACCAACCTCCAGCCTCTTCGCCAAACCGACAAGAGACTAACCTGCGCCATGGTCAATGTCTTTCCCTCCCATATCTCCATAACCACTTACCCAGGAGAGCTTGATTGAAAGGAACTAATCGTCTTATTCCAAGTCCACCCAATTTCACAGGCTTACAAACTTCCTCCCATCTGACAAGGTGGTACTTGAACTCATCGCCCTTACCACCCCAAAGGAAATTCCTTTGAGTTTTTTCAATCCTGTCTGCAATGGAACAAGGGATTTGGAACATAGAACGAAAATAAGTGGGGAGGCTCGACAAGGTGCTCTTAATAAGAGTAACTTTACCCCCTTTTGACAAGTATTGCTTCTTCCAACTTGCTAATCTCTTCGCATACCTGTCAATCACGGAATCCCAACTCCCCACTAAACTTGAAGAGACCTCTAGGGGCAAACCCAAATAAGGAATAGGGAATAAGCTCACCCTGCATCCAAGGACTGCAGCTAAAGAGGAAATATCCGGAACATTCCCTACTGGGACAAGCACACTCTTTGCTACATTGACCTTTAGCCCGGAAACTGCCTGAAAACAAGTCAGAACACACCTCAAGTATCGAAGTTGAGACACATCAGCATCACAGAAAACCAGGGTGTCATCTGCAAAGAGTAAATGGGAAATCTCCATAACAACAAGAAAAAGGAAAGATGACAAAGGATTACCTTGTCTTATACCTCGACAATATTATTTAAAAATAAAGATATATTAGAAAGATGGAAAAATTACTTTCAACAATTACTAAATGAGGAATATACTCGGGAAGAAGTCGTAAGTAAAGGTGGTGTAAAGGGTGCTTGTTGCATAGGAGCGACTTGCCCCCCTAGCATCTGATTGTTTTTTATCTGTGTTCATACATAGGAATGGAAAATGAAAATTCATAAGAAGGAAGTAGTGGACACACTTAAGGAAATGAGTAATAATAAAGCTGAAGGACCAGATAGCACTTATAAAGGCATGGAGAATTTTAGGAAAGATGGGTGTTAAAGGGTTTAGTTATTGAACAAAATTTTAAGAGAAGAAAGAATGCCCGAGTGAGTGGAGGAAAAACACAATAGTACCAATATATAAAAATAAAGGAGATATACAAAATTGTGCGAATTATAGAGGAATTAAATTGATAAGTCATAGAATGCAATTGCAGGAAAGGATAATTGAGCAACGATTAAGGAAAGAAACATTAATATCTGATAACCAATTCAGATTAATGCTAGGTAGATCTACTATGGAAGCCATATACTTGGTAAGACAATTAATAGGAGAATATCGGAGTAAACAAAAAGACTTACATAAGGTTTTCATAGATTTACAAAAGAGAGATGACAGAGTGCCAAGGGACATAATTTGGAGGGCTCTACAAAAAAAAAAAAAAAAAAAAAAAATGAAGAAGAAAAGAAAAGAAAAAAGTACTTATAAAGCTTATAACTTTTATTTGGGATATGTATAGTGGGACATTGACTAGAGCTCATATTACATGCAGAGAAACTAGCTAATTTCCTATAAGAGTGAGTCTACACCGAGGATCAGTGTTAAGTCCATACCTATTTGCAACAGTGTTAGGCGAAATAATGAAAGATCTTTAAGAAAATATTTTTTGGTGTATGTTATTTGTGGGTGACAGTCTTAGTAGATACTTCAAAGGAAGCCTTAGCAACAAAATTGGAAATATGGAGAAAGACATTAGAAGCAAAAGGCTTAAAAATTAGTAAAACTAAAACAAACTTTACGGAATGTAAATTTGATGAACAAACAAATGATGACAATATAAATATTACAATCGAGGATCAAAGAATTAATAATTATTTTTGTTACCTATAATCAATACTACAAAAAGATGGGGAGATAGATGGTGATGTAGTGAGTAGAATTGGAGTTAGGGAGGACAAAATGGAGGCAAGCTAGTGGTATACTTTGTGACAAAAGAATACCTAATAAATTAGAAGGAAAATTCTTTAGAACGGTTATTAGACAAGCTATTATATTGTGGAGTATAGTGTTGGGCATTGAAAAAGAGACGAGAACAACACATCCATGTTGCACAAATGAGGATGCTACATTGGATGACAGGAATAACTAGAAAAGATGAGATTAATAATGAATGTGTGAATGGAACACTAGGTATAGCACCTATAACCTATAAAATTAGAGAAAATAGACTTAGGTGGTATGGTCACATTCATCTTAGACCCGATGATGTACCGATTAGAAGAGGAAGAGGTGTTTGCCTATAATGTAAGCAACAAAGAGGCCGACCAAACTCGTTCTTTTCCGAAGTGAGTGTGTTGCTTCAACAAGGCTTTAGTCTCTTTTGTCTCCTAGTGCCTCAGGCGTATTATATCAAGGCCTTTGGGGTAACTTTTCTCCTTTAATAACACTGGTTTTGATGACCCGGTGAAGGTTCTACAAAAGTATACTAGAGCATAGCAACAATTGCATACTTTTGAAGTCAAATCGAATCTCAAACAAATGACTTCACACCTTTTCTAGGAGAATTTATTACACAAGGGTAAGGCAATTAGGCAAAAAAGTAAATTTAAAAATGTGAGAAATGGTGATGATTGGTGTACGGTTTCATAATTCTTATTGTTAGAAAAAGTTTCTGTGTAAGTTAGACATGGTACCATGTCAACTCCGATATTTAGAATTTAGAAAAGACCCCTCTCTCTCTCTCTCTCTCGGCTTAGATTTAGCTTCTGTGATTTTCATTATGATTCTTGATTAACTGTTGTTATCACCTTCTCAGATGTTTCTTGTCTGATGAAACCCGGCCTATTGCCAGAATCATTGAAAGCATCTTGCAATGTGCACTGGATTTGAGGTTTTGTCTAATTGGAGGCACTCGTGAAGCTGAAGTTCCTGGAGGTTTGTCAGGGAAACTTTCTTGGATCAACATTTCCCAGGTTATTCCCATCATGTTACTTGTACAACTTGCACCAGATTTTCTTTCAATATATTCAGTAGATAATTTTGAGATTTTGGGGGATGGCAACGAGGGCTGCAGTCTAACATGGTTAGATTCTGAACCTAATATAGGGATGGGGTTACACCAGAAAAATTATTATTTTGGACATGTCTTCCGTAAGCATATGTAGCTAGCTCCTACTGTAACTACCACTAACCAGATGCATTATTAGAATTCTTGAAGTCGTTTTGCGTGCTGCGTAGGTTTAGTTCACTTTCAAAAGAAATAAAGTATTTGAAACCCCAGTAAATTGCTTATTGTCAAGGAATCGCCATTTTGGAGTAGTAGTTGCATTGTTAGATTGGAAGTACATTGATTGCTTTCAGAATCATATTCACTCCCAAAGGGAAAATAGTACTTGATACACGATAAATTGCTAATTGACAAAAGACTGAATTTTTGGAAAACCATTGAAGTTGAACAATCATGAATTCTCTGGTGGTTCAGACATATGTAAAATTCCAGACTGTTGAACCCAAAAACTCAATGGTTCACGAAATGGTTTTAACTGTCCACTGTCTAGAGCAACTAGGTTGGACAGATTGGGTTGGCCCGGTTGAACTGTATCATCATGGTGATGTTATATACACAGAATATCATAAATATGAAAAATCACAAGGAGAACTGACAGCTCCATCAGGCTGTTCAGATTATATAGTTTGTTGGCGGAACCAATCCCCGTGCACTGTTTGATTTCAAAAATAAAATGGGCCTGATTATGTTCCTGTTCTATAAGCAAACCCGCTTTTGCAAACCAAAACCAATAAATTAATAAAAACAGAACACGTGGAGAAAGGTAGATGGAGGAAGTGTAGAAATGATAAGGATTAAGGACTTCAAAAATATTAATACATTATAAGAAGAAAAAGATAGGTGGCTTGATCTAATCGAGAGAGAGTTCTGAAGGCTTCCAAGTTTCTTCTCTTAGGGAATAGTACAGATGGATCAATCAAGCAGTTGGGAGAGAGGAAGTGACTTCCAGATTCGCGTTGAGACAAGGATTGAACACCTAATGCAGAGAGAGAATTTTGAGTGGTATGCATTGATGATGTATTCCCTTGGGTGGTCAGTTTTCCCCTTATGAGAGTTGAAGTGTTATATAGGTCAGCCACAGTAGTGTGTTGAAACATTAGAGGCTGTGCGACTTTGTGGTGGAGTTGTGAGGTTGCTTTAGATATTTAAAGTCAGTTAACTTGTCCATTGTGCATAAAACTGAATTGACATAGTCTACTGATCACTGAATAAAACTGAATTTCCAAAGGGTTCAATTTGACCGCTTGGAGTTAAGGGCCCACTGTGCTGTTTCTGTCTCAGATTTAAACATTTCTTTAGGTAGAGAGTTCTCTCTAGCCATTTCCGTGTTTTATTTTGCTTACTAGTTGGCATAGCCTTCAATAGATGGCATCTCAGCTGTTCAGTCATATTACTAGTGCAAAAGTAAAAACTATTTTGTAGGAAAGAAGAAACTTTTTGTACGGAGTATGTTTTTATTATGCATCCATATCTCTGTGTGATGTTGGAGCTGAGAATAGGTCTCGATAAAGCTTGAAATGCTTCTGCAAGGACGTTAGCTAGGTGTATCTGAAACGTGTGATATATGCAAAGTGATCCATCTTCGTTAAATTTCAAATCAGTTGCAGAATCTTATATAGATTTGCTTGAGCTGAGTATAATAATGTCTTCTATTTGTTTTATTTTAGTAGAACTCTATAACGAAAGCAAACAATTATTAACCACCAATTTTGTCTGACTTGCAGGTGCTTGCCATAAAGGGGACTTTTGATAAAAAGATGAAAGAATTGCATTTATGCTATCTCAACTCATCTAAACATGAGGAGTTTGGCCTTTCAAGTTTTTGGGGTTGTCTGAATTTTAACGAGTACTACTCAGATGTTAAGCCAGTATGCTTTTTTGGTTGAAATCTCTGTGCCATGTGAATCATGACGAGTGGCTAATTCTGTTCCCCTTCGTACTATAGAGCAAGTCCATATGGGTTCAACAATAGAAGTGGTGCACCCACAAAATCATCACGGTGATTGTAGATGTGTTCAACATCATGATAATGCAGTATTGTGTATATTATGTAATTTGTTTTGAAATCAACCCATGCTGATTGCAGGGCTTATTTATGTATATAATGCAATGTATATGATTGTGCATTCTAATTACATGAGTGATCGGCAGGAGGCATATAATGCCACTGGTGTGGCAAGTGCTGAGAAGTTATTGATAATAGCGTGTATGCGAGTGCTTTCTTTTTTTAATCCTTAGGGTGTTGGGGACTTTATGACATACATGATGATTCATCAATATGTATGTGTATGTCAGCCATGATGAAATTGGTGCAAGTGCTCTCTGCTTGGAGGTAAGCGAGAACCTCAGGATCGGAGTGAGAAAGGTCGCGAAGCCTGTATTAGTTGTTGACCCTTAGGTTAGTTGTTGACCCTTAGGTGGTTGCTGGACATCTCCATTTTGTGCTTCGCCTTCTTTGTTGCTGGTGGAACCTTGACAACCGTGTCTGTGTCATGTGTTGACGGTGCTGATGAGACACTTGAGGAGATGAAAATGGTGAAAAAATGGTTACAACGAAGGCCAAATAGCTCAGATAGTGACTTGTCACCGACGTCCACAAAGCCACATTCATTGGCATAATCTTTGCAATAGCATCATTTATTTATCCAGTCGGTGTCTTCAGGGGTTGATTTTGTATTTGTCAATTTGCATTTACCCGGACATGAATCATAGAAATTCCATGTTTCTTTATATGACATATTCAAGGTTGTCTTTAGTTATGAGAGTTCATATGAGTTTGTCTCTTTCTACATGTCTCTTATACAGACCTACCTATTCCACGGGTGTGCACTTTGTCCTACTTAACCCACTATCCAAGAAATTCAAGATCCACCCTCTATATTAACTCTTGCCCTGTTTCTCTCTCTTGTTATTATTCTTTCTTCTTGAGTGACCGATCTAGAAAGAGAAACAGAGACAAGAGATGTCTGATACCACTGGTGCCGCTGATTCCACCACCATCTCCCCATACGTGGTAGATGAATGCCGAGGTGTCCTCCGAGTTTACAGTGATGGTTCAATCGTCCGGTCCAATAAACCGAGCTTCAACGTCCCCGTGAATGATGACGGCTCGGTCTTATGGAAAGATGTGATTTTCGACGCTGAGCACAACCTTCAGGTCCGGCTCTACAAGCCGGCTTCGCCTTCTTCTACCAAGCTGCTGCCAATCTTCTACTATATCCATGGTGGGGGCTTCTGCATCGGCTCCCGAACATGGCCCAACTGTCAAAACTACTGTTTTCGGTTGGCTTTGGATCTTCAGGCCGTGGTCGTGGCGCCTGACTATCGGCTAGCTCCGGAGAATCGCCTTCCAGCGGCCATCGAAGATGGCTTCACGGCCATGAAATGGCTACAAGCCCAAGCTGTGTCCGAGGAGGCCGATGCGTGGTTGACTGAGGTGGCTGATTTTAGCCGCGTTTTTGTATCCGGTGATTCAGCTGGTGGTAATATTGCTCATAATTTGGCGGTCCGGCTCAGGGCTGGGTCGGCCGAGCTAGCTCCTGTTCGAGTGAGAGGTTATGTTCTTTTGGCACCTTTCTTCGGAGGCGTTGTACGGTCAAGGTCGGAGGCTGAGGGACCAAAAGAAGCATTCTTGAACTTGGAGCTCATCGACAGGTTTGGTTTTGTTATATAAATTTATGAGCAGGAGGATATGACATTATGATGATGTGATTCACACTCGGTATAAATTAATTCACTTCATTTTTCGGGAGACCTACAAAAATATTGTGACCATTTTAACATTTTTCTACAGTCTTAACATTATTTTTTCACTGATTAAGACAAAATACACTGAAGCTAGGATTTTGATTGCTACTTGTATAGATGGCCAAATTGAATTATTTAAATATTTTGAGTGACTAGGTTTTGGAGGCTATCAATAGCAGTTGGAGAGAGCACTGATCACCCATTTGTGAACCCCTTTGGACCGGCAAGCCAAAGTCTTGAAGAAGTTGATCTGGATCCGATTCTGGTGGTGGTTGGCGGAAGTGATCTACTCAAAGATCGAGCTGAGGATTATGCAAAGAGGCTCAAAGGTTTGGGAAAGAAGATCGAGTACATTGAGTTTGAAGGAAAACAACATGGCTTCTTTACCATCGATCCCAACTCTGAAGCCGCAAACCGGTTGATGATGATCATCAAACGATTCACGATGGACCACAACTCCTAGACCTACCTAGCTTTATCATGCCTTGTGTATTTCATTTCCTTCTCCTTTATATATGCAATATATATGCGAAAGAAAATTCTTTCAGAAAGAGGAGAATATCTTAATATGATTATACAAATTTATTTATTTATTTAAGTTAACTCGGGATGTCCGGGATGGCACGAACTCTTAAGGTTTCTCAACAACTCGATTAATTCTCGAGGACTTGGAAGGGCGTCTCCTCACTCGGGTCTGGTAAGTCACTGTAAGGACAGCGGAGGCTAGACACAAAGAACCCGGCAGGACTCGAAACCAGACCTTGGACTTGCTAAGTTTCAAAGTCGAACAAGTAAACCGCTGGCCATATCCGAAATGGATATGATTATACAAGTTCAAATAACTTAATTGATTTTTTATTTTATTTTTCTGTTTTTGTTTTATTTTTTTGGTTGTATAGTTGTTGAAGGTTAACCAAGTTTTATAATAAATATTGTTGTTACAATGGGCTTCAGTTTGAGAAATTTACGGATACACACAAAAATTAGCCAGATACATATGATACTCACGTGGTTGGAAATTTTTTAGTCCAGTTGATTATACTATTACATATTTTTCACTTACACCTAAAATAGGTACAATACATGAGTGACCTTTTCAATAAATATGTAATCAATATCATTTAAATGTCCAATTCTTCCCATTAACATAATCTTTAGTAGAAGCATATACGTAATCAATTACATTCAATAACTTAGTAGAGGTATATACGTAATCAGTAACATTTAATAACTTTGGAGATCTTGTGAAGAGTGGTATTTTGTGTTGAAACTATTCGTGAGTTACGTTGTAAACAGTTGCTGCGATTGCTTCCCAATTTGGAGGGCTAACCTAAAATGGGCATTTTCCTGGATGTATCTCCAAATTGGCAAGGAAAATTGGCATATGAAGAATAGATGATCGTGGCTCACAGGCTTAGAGTAGTAGAGGTGAAATTTGTTCGATTGCTGGAAGTGACCTAAGCTACTTTGGATAGTTCAACGGTTTACTAAAATATGAATCTGTGTTTAGGGATAGAAGTTGGTTATTGACAGCATGAGACCAGTAGATTTGGTTGCCCGGTGGTAAAAGGGAATTCATGGTATTTTTCAGAGAGTAGATGTTGGAAGCGGGAAGCTGCCCATATGGGTATGTTGTGTGTGAATGTGATTGGGGGCGGTAGATGCTTGGAGGGATGGAGTGAAGTTCCATGAAGATCCAGAGACGAATGAGCTATGGAGAATTTTAGATGGGCATATTGTGAAACTAGCCGGTGGGATAGAGGACCTCTGAAATTTGCCAATTACAAAATTAATATCTCCCACCTTGAAACCAAGAGTAGTAGTAGGAAGAACCATTCCCTACTTGAATTTTTATCAGTGGTCTAGCAATTGGCCTGAGCTGCAAGAGCTTTCGCTAGAACCAAGAGAAATTTTGGAGAGTTGAAACCTGTTAGAAGCATCTGTTCTTGATGAGGTAAGAATTGCACTAGTCAACCCAAATCATGCAAGTTCAAATAGATAAGTTGAAAAGCTGAAAGTCTAGACCATGCATGCATTTACCACAAGCCTTTGAAACTCTCTGCATTGAATAGTCCAGAATCTGAGATAGCATTTTAGATTGATATATCACTACAAGAAAAACGGTTTTTTATCACGGTGAAAAACGCCTTCTACCATAGTTTCTAGTGTTAGTATGTTGTGAGTATTGATGCTATTATCTGATGGTCTTGTCGTGAGTTGTACCTTAGTACTCGACAAATGGGTGTATGGATCTGGTTGGTTTTGGCTAGCATGCATATTGTGGTGTAGCGTATGCGAGGTTTTGGTGTCGATTGTGTATGATGGTCCATTAGTGGAGAGGTCGCCTAGATTTGAGTTCGTAGTTCCTTACGAGTATTCGGTTGGTTCTTCTCCTTGTGTGTAAGGAGTTTAGTTCATCTCAAGTGAGATTGGGTGTCCACGGTTGGACGATTGGTGAACAGAGTGTGACAGGGTGTCGAGTGCATTTAGGTACGAGTCGTTAGTTTCTTGTGAGTGCGGGGTTCGTTACCTTTTCTGTTTGTTCTAGTCCTGGCAAGGACGTCGTTGGTTGGGAGTCTTATTCTCCATTTAGGAGTTGTGCACGTCTGTAGATGGGCGGACTCGTGTGTGGTTTGTTATATGTTGTTAGAGTTTACCGATAAAGGTTAGGTTGATTTGGTCGACTCACTCCCACAGAGGAAGGTGGAGTCTTTGGTTTTAGTGATGCTTGTTTTGAGAGTGGTTTTGACCGATGGTGAGGCACAACTTGCCGAATAGGGATTGTGTGTTTCTGGTGTCTGGTGTTAGCAGGGATGGCTAAGAGATGTGTCGTGAACTGTAGTTTGAGGATGACTAGATGATCGATGTGATGTAAGTCATGTACTCGGATATTTTTATAGGCGTTTGATTCGAATAGTGTCTTGAGGACAAGTGTCGATGTCGCCTAAGAACTACATGACTAGAGAAAGTGAATGTGGGAATAATGGGAAAGATTGACTTTGGTTTTGAGATCTCAGGCATGAGATAGTTGCATTGTGTGTTTTGACAAGGTAAAAATTGAATCGAGTAATGTTATGGAGATTAGAGTAGGTATGTGACTGTATAGTTGTTAAGGATTACGTAAAGTGATGGATTATTGATGAGTGGATATCATGGTTGTCTTGTGGACTGTGTGAGATTGTGTTTGAGGTATGGACCTGGGGAAAGGAATGATGTTTGTGTTGAGACCGAATCGATGATGAGAATGACCTGGCCAACCATTTCTCCTGAATCAGTCTTTTTTTAGCACAATATCGGGTCAAAGGTCAATGATTATTTCGATTTGTCAGAGATAGTGAGAGCATGATATTATGCGTTATGTCGGTGTGACAGTGTGGATTGGTAGTTTGTCTTAAGTATCATGATTGTCATATAATGCGATTAGTAGTCGTTGGTGCGGATATGTGATGGTGTAACTATGTGTTAGATAGGGAGTGTTTGATCTAACGGAGATGTGTAGATTTGGGTTTGAGTTCGGTTATGTGATGGACAGGATTCCTTGTCTGGGATTTTGTGTATCCTTTAAAGGATGAGTCGAGATTGGATGTTGTCATGTTCAGTAGTTTAGTGACCATTTTTCTTTCGGGCTTCTGGGCCTTGCGTAGCGGTGTAGAGTGAACCAGTATCGGCTTTGAGTCGGGCATAAAATCCAGTTGGTTTTATGTTATGATGTTGTGAATGATAAATACCCTCGTAGGGTGGTGAGCATTGAGTTTTAGTGGCAGTGGTGTGTGATTGCCTATTGGCGTCTGATGTCAAATGCAATAAGGTTGGTGAGTTCATAGCCTTACGGCTTTGTGAAGTGTCTCTTGTGAAGGTTTATGTCTGTGAGCCTCATTTTTAAGGAGGGTAGATTTCGAGGACGAAATATTTTAAGGAGGGTAGTGTTGGGATTTATATGCCTTGGCATAGCAAATTCCTATCTGGATTATAGTGACATATGTTCCTGACATATCTGAAATATTTATGATTTATATAATTGGTGAATTCAATGTATTATGTTTCGATTCATTATGAAATTGATAGTGTCCATGTAATTACAAGAAATATTTATATATATGTTTGTGATGGCAATCAATGCATGATATATAAATAGTAATCATAAATGGTTCATAGTCGGTAATTATGGATGGACTCATAATTAATTAAGATTTGAACTAGATCCGCGTTAGGTTGAGATATATTGCGAGAGCCGTCGTATGCAATTACTCCCTATCACCGTCATGACATTTGACTCTTAAGTATGAGAAAATTATAGACTCTTTTATTAATTAATAATTACTTTGATTTATTCGGCGGATTCTTCGGGATCCTTAGACCGACACTTTGGGTAGTTATGTAATTAATAGTTAGAGGGTTATATTTTCAATATTTGCATCATTGCTACTTGTATTTATTTTGTATTGATTATGGTTAATCACAAAGTAAATTCGAAGGCCTTCGTGTGTTTTTAGACAAAATGATTTATTATATATTTATTTATTTAAATTATTATTTTTGTCAAACAAATGTTTTATTGTGATCGAGTCAGAAATAATCAGAGGTACCAAAATAGATATATTAATTAAGTAGTCGGATTGATGGCTTTATTTATCCGATAACTAATTATGTATAGAGGGGTCAAAGTGCAATATTGACTTAGAGGTTATTTATTATTTAATTGGAGTTCAATTAATTTCTTTTAGTGGAGTAGAAATTAATTTATGAATTAATTGAATTGGGTCCATGGACCGGGCCAATTATTAATTCATTGTAGCCAATAAAATAATAGGCCCAATGGATTCTCACTCATAGCCCAACTTGATATTGGAATCATATTAGATTTGAGATATATGAATTAGAGATGGAGAAGGATTTGTTGTTTCCTTTTCTTTATTTTTATGTTGCCTATAAATATACATGGTCTATGTATATTTTAGGGGGTGATTTTTAATGAGAAGGAAAAAGGAATTTATTTTCTCTCTCTAGAAAATTAGGATTTATGTTCTCATCTAATGGAGGCTCCCACAAGCCTAGTTTTCCAAGGTCATTCATGGAGGCTTATGAGTGATTCCTAAAGGCAAAACAATTACCAAGAAGATGGAGATCCAAGAAGAAGGCATCTTGCTAAGGGATCTACAATAAGTGAGAACATTCACTTTAGAGGAAAGTTTTAAAGGTTTACTCCGACCCTTGATGTAAGTATTCAATCTGTTAATTGAATGATACATCATATTAAACTTGTCTCTATGTGATGAATCAAGATCTATGAATCAAAATCCCTCGAAAAGTTTTTAAAACTTGCACGTTTCCCAACAGTGGTATGAGAGCATGGTTTGATTTATTACTAGAGATCATGTTTTTATCAAAATTCATCATTCATGGATCCAATTTTGATATGCATATATATTTATTTATTGATGTATGTTGATGTATGATTTAATATGTTGATATATATTGATACATGATGATGTATGAATAATTGTGAATGAATGATGATGTATGGTTGGGCCATGGATGAAGCTTATAGGTTAAATTAATGTAATTTTATCTTTGGATGAATGTAATTAAGGCTTTGATTTAGCCGTTTGAAAGTTCAATGATGTAATTTATTTTTCCCATTGTATTTCAAGTTGTAAATATTTTTAAAGCCATGTAATATTCATCAAAGGATGCTATGAAGCTTCAAGAAGGTCCAAAAGGGTTAAATTATGCTTCAGTAATTTTCTAGAATTTTTCTGAATTTTTTGGAATTTTTCTGGAATTTTTTGAGGCTTAATTTAATTTTCTGGGAATTTTTCTGATTTTTCTGAAATTTACCGGCGATCGGAGTAATGCCGGCGGCGAGGGACATTGCCGGAAGGTAGACAGATGATCCGGTGTGGCGCAGTGCATATGCATGCGCACCAGCAGCCTTCAGATCAAAGATCAGAAGCGAAAAAGATCCCATGTGACGCGGCTAATGATAGACCCTCGCGCATTACTTAGAGCATATAAATGTTAAAAGCTGAATCCATTGTCCATTTAAATTGCTTCTGTCTGTTATTTATTTATTTAACTGATGCATGGAATAATTAATTATTTATTATTATTATTCATGCATTGGATCCTGATATTTAATTAAATGACTTGATTTATATTAATTAAATTATGAAAATTAATTGGATTTGATTCCTAATTAATTTGAGAGCACTTATTGGGAAACGAAAAATTATTTTTGTAAATTATTTTTAAAGTGTGTCTCAAATTAAATATTAGTGAATCGTTTAAAGTCCAAATATTTTCTAAATTTAATTAGATTAAAATCAAGACGTTTTGCATGCATTATATCATGTAAATGAATAAAATGAAAACCCTAATTATGAATGATCAAAAATTAAGTGGGAGCGGGGATTTTTATACATTGCCCCATGGCCTTTGTTATTAATACCATTGTAATTAGATCTTCAAAAATAAGGTCCCACGCATGATTTGAAGAGTCTTAATATTACAAGAATGGTTATCTCATGAAAATAATAATATTAAATGTTCATTGTAATTAAATCTTTAAAAATAAGGCCCTACGCATGATTTAAAGAGTCTAGATTATAATGACAAGATATTTAATATTTTATTTTTCATTAGAGCTTTAATAACGTTATACACTCAATCTAAAATCAATAGTGTTAGCTCCCCAACGGAGTGGTCTACACTAGGTGATTTTAGAAAGGCTAAACATAATCGGGAATCATTTCATATAGATAGACAAGACATTGTCTTAAGGAATATGGAGATGATGGGATTTTCCCGCCAATAACAATAATGAACTTCGCCAACCGAATAAGTTATTGGTGTATTGGTTATCCGATTTTTCATGCAGTGGTTAAGGGACCCACATATTATTTTAATAGAAGTTCTCACCTAATAGCAAATGAATCTCTACAATAGTAATAATGAACTCCTCCAACAGGATAAGTTATTGACATATTGATTGGTTGATTTATTATGCTACAGAGTTGAGGGACCCACATTAATTAAAAGGGATTGTTCACCAATAATGATAATGATCTCTTGTTCGATTGAGATTTATTATATTATGTGGTAAACAAATTCATTTTAATTTTAAACATGCATGACAGTATTAATAATTCACCTTGCATATTGTATGAATGCATTTATATTCAGACTAATTATGTCTAATCTAATTTTTCTGCTTGCTAATTTCAATGTATGTAGACTTCATTTATAATGACTAGAAAAGGAATTTAGATATTTTATTCACAACGTGGTGGTACAAATGTATTTACTACTCCTAAAACCTAATCCTTTTACTTTAAGATACCCAAGAGAATATTAATACTTTGAATAAGTGAAATAAGGCAAATGAGATGAATTGGTGCAATATTCTAGAGTTTACCTCGAATACGCTCCAAAGCTAACATTTACATTATTTTATTTTCTTCAAGCATCATGTTAAATGTCAATAAGATGTTTTGGTGAGATTAGATAGAGAGTATGCTAAAGTACTATATCAGACTTGAATAGCATCAAGATAGCCTAAGGAACTCTAGTATGAAATCGAATTTTGGAAAATGATTGTTTATTATTTAAAATTAGCTGGAGATCAATAGGGCTGACTTGGGTGGTAAGTTTCAAGTTGACATGATTATTGCCTTGTTACCAAACTCGTTCGACTCTGTTAGAGTGAACTAAATAAGGAATCAGTTTGAGTTCACACTCACTGATATTCTTATAGAATTGGTAACAGATGAAGGGATAATCAAGAGTTTGGGCGTTCCTATCAATCTAACCTAGTCTATACCATCTTCTTCTAGGCCCAAGTGGACGGGCAAAGCAAAGAAGAAGGATGATAATAGGACTAGGTTAGCACAAAACATAGGTATCTAAAAGGTTAAAGGGAATAAGGCAGTGTATGTTGAGGGCGAATGAAACTGTTTCTTTTGCCGTTAACTAAAACACTATAGGACGAACTGTCTAAGCAATGACGTGGCATAGGAAAATATATATTTAATCATTGAGCTATGTTATGTGGTTGCATCTATTAATTCTTGATGGATAGATTCTGGAGCCACTAAACATGTTTGCAATTCATCGTAAGGATTTCAGGAATCCAGAAGCCTTGATGACATGGATATATATTTATCTTTTGACCTGATGCCAAGGTTGTAGTTAGGTCAGTGGGAGTATTACAGCTGAAATTAGAGAGTGTGAGGATATTAGTATTAGAAAACTATCTTTATGCACAGAAGTTAGACGCAATCTAATTTTTGTTTCACTTATGGTTTATAAAAACTGTGTTGTTATTTTGTAAAATTGGTTTTATAAAATTAAATAGATATGCTATTGCTTCTGGTGCATTGAAAGATGGTTAATATACTATAATCACAAACTTTTAAGATTTGCAGGATGTAAAAACTAATGTTGCATCTTCTAAATTGAATGTTAAGAGAAAAATTGTTATTCCTGACTCATTGTATTTTTAATGTCTATTTTTGGGTTGTTATCAATCAAAATAAGATTCAAAGATTGGTCAAAGAAGGTTAATTACCTAGTGAGGCAGGGGAGCCTAAACCAAACTTGTGAACCCTGTTTTGAAGGATAGATAACTCTTAGGGCTTAATCAGCCAGATGAAATAGACATAAAGGACAATTGGAGTCGGTACACACTGCCACGTGTGGTCTTATGAACATCCAAGCAAGATTACTCACGTTTTGGATAAGTTTATCTGATGCAACACAAGTCTTAAACTCTTGGTATATTCTAAGAAGGTTAAGAATGATGTGGAGCACATATTAGGTAAACTTATCAAGACACTTCGATCTGATCGAGGATATGAGTATTTCTTGGGATAGTGCAAAGACTATATGGTCAATGAGGGTGTTGTGTGCCAGTTTTCTGCAATTGACGCTAAATGCATTTAGGTGTCAAATAGGAATAACAGAATTTCACTTAACATGGTTAGATCTAGATCAGTTATGCCACATTATCTCTTTCATTTAAGAGTTTAGCGTTAATGACATCGATGCGCATGATAAACTCCATTCTATCTTAGTCTGTCTCAAGGATACCGTTGAGCTGTGTTTTTTACTAAATCTTAGTTTAAATCACATGCATATATGGGGTAGTCTTGCACATATGCGCTTGATATAGACAAGTAAGTTGGAAACAGATCATACGCATGATAGATTTGATAGCTACTCTAAAAGTCACTAGGACGGATTATTTTATGATCTCAATGATAAAAGTTGATTTTTTACACTCACTGTTTATCTATAGGAGAATCATATTATGAATCACATACCTAGTAGCATAGTATTAGAGAATATGGTATGAGTACCAGATGTACCACATGAGAACACACTTAGTATAGAGATTTAGAATTATAGATGAATTCCCTATTGATGCGTCAGCATCATCTAGTACACAGATTCCTTCATCGGTACATTGATGTAGTGGGAAAATAATTATCCAATCCGACAGAATCATGTTTTTAGGTGAGACCATTATGGACATCCCTGTTAAACATGAGTTGGACCCAGTAAGCTACACGGAAGCGTGAACCGATATGGATACAGATCGTTTTGACGAGTTACTATGAAATCAGAGTTGGAATCTATGTATTCTAATAAATTCTGGGATCTTGTAGAACTTTCTAGTAGGGTGATTCCTATGGAAGGCAAGTTAATCTACAAAAAGATACCAGAAGATTTCTTAGTGAATAAATCATGAGTGTACAAGGGAATGCCATTATTTTTCTAATTCTATATATATTGATGACATCCTACTCATTTAGAATGATGTGGAAGTTTTGTCATCAATAAAGAGGTAGTTGTTCAATTACTTTTAAATGAAGGATTTTCAGGATGTAAGCTAGATTCCTAGGATCAAGCTTTTGCAAGATCAGGTTAAAAGGAAAATTGGCTTATCTTAATAATCCTACATTGATAAAGTTTTGACCATGCATAACTCAAAGAATGAGTTCTTGCTTTATTGATATGGATGGCTCTCTCTAGTAAGTAGTTTTTCAAGATTATCAAAGGAGATTGAGCAAATGAGACTGGAACAATATGTTTTGGCATATGAGAGTCTCATATATGCCATGGTCTATACCAAACAGGACATCCGCTACATAGTAGGGATAGTCAGTAGAGATCAGTCCAATACTGGACTTGACAACTGGTCTATTATGAAAAATATCATTAAGTACCTAAGGAGAACCAATGATATCATATTCATTTATGGATGTGATGATATGGTCCTAGTCAGGTATGCTAGTTCTGATTTTCAATCAGAAGTAGATACTATGAGGTTCATGACTTAGTGTATGTTCACTTAATGGAAGGGAGATCAGTTGGTAGATTGTTAAGCAGATTTTAACTGCTGACTCAAACCTGTAGGTGGAATATATTGCAGCCTTAAAGGCGGCAAAGGAAGCCTATTAGTTTGATCTCACTGATTTAGAGGTTGTGGAGTATACTAGCCTGCCTATTGAGCTATATTGTGATAATAGTGCAGAAGTAGTCCAAACCAATGACCCAAGGTTCCATAGAGGAACAAGATACACTGAGAGGAAGTATCATGTTCTACATGATATTGTCCGGCAAGAAAATGCACTTGTAGTTAGAACATTGCATTGGAACACAACTTTGTTGATCCATTATCAAAGGTGTCATTGATCAATAATTTTGATCATCATCTGGATAACATTGGAGTTAGGTGCAATTTGAATTGGCTATGAGGGCAAGTGGGAGCTGTTGGGATTTATATGCCCTGGCATAGCAAATTCCTATCTGGATTATAGTGACATATGTTCCTGACATATCTGAAATATTTATGATTTATATAATTGGTGAATTCAATGTATTATGTTTCGATTCACTATGAAATTGATAGTGTCCATGTAATTACAAGAAATATTTATATATATGTTTGTGATGGCAATCAATGCATGATATAGAAATAGTAATCATAAATAGTTCATAGTCGGTAATTATGGATGGACTCATAATTAATTAAGATTTGAACTGGATCCGCGTTAGGTTGAGATATATTGCGAGAGCCGTCGTATGCAATTACTCCCTATCACCGTCATGGCATTTGGCTCTTAAGTATGAGAAAATTATAAACTCTTTTATTAATTAATAATTACTTTGATTTATTCGGCGGATTCTTCGGGGTCCTTAGACCGACACTTTGGGTAGTTATGTAATTAATAGTTAGAGGGTTATATTTTCAATATTTGCATCATTGCTACTTGTATTTATTTTGTATTGATTATGGTTGATCACAAAGTAAATTCGAAGGCCTTCGTGTGTTTTTAGACAAAATGATTTATTATATATTTATTTATTTAAATTATTATTTTTGTCAAACAAATGTTTTATTGTGATCGAGCCAGAAATAATCAGAGGTACCAAAATAGATATATTAATTAAGTAGTCGGATTGATGGCTTTATTTATCCGATAACTAATTATGCATAGAGGGGTCAAAGTGCAATATTGACTTAGAGGTTATTTATTATTTAATTGGAGTTCAATTAATTTCTTTTAGTGGAGTAGAAATTAATTTATGAATTAATTGAATTGGGTCCATGGACCGGGCCAATTATTAATTCATTGTAGCCAATAAAATAATAGGCCCAATGGATTCTCACTCATAGCCCAACTTGATATTGGAATCATATTAGATTTGAGACATATGAATTAGAGATGGAGAATGATTTGTTGTTTCCTTTTCTTTATTTTTATGTTGCCTATAAATATACATGGTCTATGTATATTTTAGGGGGTGATTTTTAATGAGAAGGAAAAAGGAATTTATTTTCTCTCTCTAGAAAATTAGGGTTTATGTTCTCATCTAATGGAGGCTCCCACAAGCCTAGTTTTCCAAGGTCATTCATGGAGGCTTATGAGTGATTCCTAAAGGCAAAACAATTACCAAGAAGATGGAGATCCAAGAGGAAGGCATCTTGCTAAGGGATCTACAATAAGTGAGAACATTCACTTTAGAGGAAAGTTTTAAAGGTTTACTCAGAGCTTTGATGTAAGTATTCAATCTGTTAATTGAATGATACATCATATTTTTATTTTTGCGTAAAACTTGTCTCTATGTGATGAATCAAGATCTATGAATCAAAATCCCTCGAAAAGTTTTTAAAACTTGCACGTTTCCCAACAGGTAGAACGTAATAATCCTGATTTTTTTCCATTTTCCATTTTATGGTATTATTTCAATTTTTTGGGGTTATTTTCATCTTGTCTCATTTTGCATGCCGAACACCGTGGGGTGTGCCAGGTGTGTTTGAGAGTTGGTTGGGGCATTTCTTTGAGTTCAGGACTCTTGGAAATGCATTGATTGCCATTTTGGTATTTTTTACTTTTTCAGACCTAGAGGTCCCCGATGGGACCCATACCGGGGTTGTTGAGCACGAGAATTTTATTTTGGGTTCATTGCATCTCATGTAGGTCTATTTGATGCATTTTATGTGGCTATGTGTTTAAACATGTGTTGTGTTGTGTTTAGTGTATGTACATTATATATATAAGTTCAAAATATATTTTATAAAGCTAGTGGGCTCCACTTTAGTCATTATAATGACTATGTAGCCATTACCAGAGTTTTCTTTTCTTCTCTTCATGCAGTTTCTTTCTTCTCTATATTCTTTTTCTTTTCTTTTCTTTTTTCATTTTCTTCTCCAAACAAACCAAGATCTAGGCTCAACCATTATGATTTTGACTTTGCCACTAAAGGCAAAGTCGACGAGCGCGTCGAGGCTTACGTTTTGATCGAAGCTAAGTTCAATTTGGCTACCCTTTGGATTTTGAATTTTGGGGTTCTTGGGGCTGAAATTGGAGTTTTGCTTAGTTAGTGAGATAGGGGTCTTCCTAATACCTCAAGCTTTGCCTTTTTATTTAAGCAATTCTAATTTATCTATTTATTTATTAAGTGGTGTAAATTCAAAGACTTTGAATTGAAAATTGTTGTATGAGTATATTAGTAATGTGGTTAAATATTTAAGGCATGATTTGTCTTCTCATGTGTTGAAAGCATGATGTGAATTATTATGATTTTTTAGATGGGTTAGTGGACTGTCTTGACATCTTTTGCAGCTATGATCTCATTTTTTTTGTATAAACCATTGGG
The DNA here is from genome assembly GCF_030987335.1 of Cornus florida. Classification (NCBI taxonomy): domain Eukaryota; kingdom Viridiplantae; phylum Streptophyta; class Magnoliopsida; order Cornales; family Cornaceae; genus Cornus; species Cornus florida. The sequence goes on from NW_026775578.1 coordinate 98,245,161, forward strand.
ATGGCATGTATATTATGTATCGATGTTGGAACTGACCGTAATGCCCTTAGAAGACCTCAGGTTCGGGTAAGGATCCGGTTAGCGATTCGGACCCCCGGGTTCTGGTAGTTACAAAATCGACTAATAGTTATGAGAAAAAAACTCATGGACTATGTCGTTCAGAGCAAAACGATCCACTATGTTTGAAGCAAAGTTGTAATGTTTCCAAATTTTATCATTTTTCATTTTCTAGAATTTTCTGATTTTTCGAGGGTATTTTCGTCTTTTCTCATTTTGCGTGCCGGACACCGTGGGGTGTGCCGGTTGTGTCCGAGTGTTGGTTGGGACATTTCATCGAGTTCATGACTCTTTGAAATGCAAGGTTTGTCATTTTTGCATTTTTTCATTTTTCGGACCGAACGGTCCTATGCGAGACCTGTTACTGGAATCGTAGTGTACGAGGGTGTTGTTTAGGTCCATTTGCATTACATTTATTTTATGTAATTTGTTATATGTGGTGTAGAATTGTTATGTGTGTGTGTGTATATATATATATATATATAGAATTGTGGTGTAAAAATAAAAAGAAAAAGAAATTTTTTAATTAAAAGTGGTAAGACCCACCACTTATATAAATTGTGGCCAAAAGGCCATGTTGGCCTCACATTTTCTCCCACTCCCGTAAGCTATCTCTCTCTCTCCCTTCTTGATCCATTTTCTTTTTCTTTTCAAAACAAAAAAATCAATCCTTGATTTCTCCTTCATCTTTTGGTATTTTTGGGAGCCGTTTGCGGCAAAACGAAGAGCGCATCGAAATCTACAATTTGATCGGACCAAAAGTGGTTTTGGTGCACCCTAGGAATTTCTAATTCTAGGGCTTGGATTGGGCAAATTGGGGGTTTTTGCATCTAAGTGAGGTAGGGGTTTCTAATTCCCAATTTTTTGTTCCTTTGTGAGTTTTTTTCCAATATTTGTTATCAAGCATGTTTAATTTGAGTTGATTGCCTTTAAAATGATGTAAATGTTGTGTATGAAATTCATGATTATGTGTATTAATTGATTTGTATGAAAAACATGTCTAAGTGTTAATTTTTCATGCCTATGATGTTTATTAACTTGTTGGAAATTATTATAAGAAAGTATGTTAATTTGTGTAGTATTAATTTCCTTCATTTTCATAGTATTGAAAAGGCATGTGACATACATGCATAGCATCGGGCATGAAAAAAGGTATATTGATTTGAAGTGAATGAAAAAGGGATTTTGGGTTAAAGTTTTGATTAAAATGGTTTTGTGAAAAACCCGGTCGCCGAGGAATTACCAAAGGGCCGTGGTGTTAATATAACCTAGAGGGAACTAGGGAAATCACCCTAGCGTGGTTGAGCTATCTAGGCCCCAAATGACACTGCGGAGTTACCAAGGGTCAGGGACAGTAGCCAATCCTTCTCTCATGTCGCCGAGGAGTCACCGAGGGACTGGTTATGTTAACGGTTTGAAAAGTGGAGAATGTAAGTGATTTTGAAAATGGGGGAGCGACATGGCATGGCATTACATTTCATAGCACAGCATTGTTTGTTTTGAACTTGAAATTGATGTTGTACTTTTCCCGACATAGCATGATCCCGTTCCCTATTGATCTATTTATTGTTTGGATTCACGAGGTCACAAGAGGAGTGTCTTAGGCACCACCTACTGAGCAAACTTTGCTCACCCCTTATATTTAATATTTTTCAGGGTTCGGAAAGGAAGTAGTAAACGCAGACCCTTCACAAGGCTAAGGAGGACTAGAAATCCATTTTTTGTCGTCTTTTGTATATATGGTTCCATTCTTTTGTAAGGTCTCAATCCATAGAAAAGTGTATTCATTTTGTGAACCATAGTCATGTATTGTAACTATAACATGTGATGGTATTTTGAAGTAAAATGAGACTATGTAATTATTTCATGTTGAATGGGTAATGAAGTTATATTCCGACCAATTATAGATACCTTTCAACTATATTATATCATGTTCTATTGCCATGAATTGTGAATTTGATTACATAACAGGTCCATCATAGGTTTGGTTCATAACGAGCACAGTTGGAGACCATTCCAGAGAGTTCAAGTGTGTGAAGTCTTGTTTCGGCCGACTGAACCTCACCATCAGCCGACGGAAACCCCAGGTTCGGCCGACTGAACCTCCTTCACCAGCCGACTGACAGGATATTTTTGGAAAGTCCCGAGAGCACCCATTTTTTTATAACCGTTTCAGCTGGCCGACCATGCTACCCTGTCGGCCAGCCAACTAAGGGCTTTCAGCCGGCTGATTCTTTCCCTTTGACTTGTACATTTGACCATCTTTGTAAAGTTGTGCCTTTGGAGTATTTTGGACCCTGGACTGACTTGTGTTTCAAGTATTGATGTAGGAAAAGACGGTGTTGTCCTTAGTTGACCTCGGGTTCGGGTAAGGACCTGGTTAGCAATTCGGACCCCCGGGTTCGGGTCGTTACAAAAGTACACTGAACTTTGACTTAGGCTCACACCCTATTGTTCTAACAAACACTAATTGATGACAATTCCTAGCTTTGCGACTGTAATGTCCTGCATATTTATTTTATTTATTTTTTGAGCCTCGTTTTGCGTGTCACGTGGGCCTTAAGGGCTGTTTTGGTCATTTTCTTGAGCCAAGGGTTTTAGAAGTTCATTTTAAATATTTTAAGTCAATTAGAGACGATGAGATTGATTTTAGAATTTTTCAGAAGTCAGGACGATTTTTAGGTTCGGAAGCTCTCCCGGTTTTCTCATTTTAAGTGAGGGGCGTTATTGGCATTTCATATGCATATACAGATATGTGTATCTATATATTAGAAAGATATTTTGGGGACCTTGTTGGTATTATGAGGAATGTAGATGGATAAATGGTAAACTAACCTAAAGTAGCAACCACCCATAAGGTGATAAGTGGCAAGCCAAGTGGGAGTTCAGACCCAGCTTGTCAATGCTGGACTCCTTGCATGCGCTAGGTGCTTGCAAATGTCTGACCCTGGCATGTGACGTCCGGACTCAGAGATGGGCATCCGGACGGAAATTCCGTTGCCTATTGGAATTTTATTTCTTTAATTGCAATTGTTTAGCCAAGTTTTCCACAAGATGTCCAGACGCCAAGTTTGTGCTTAGAAGCTGCGTCCAGACGCAAGCTTGATTTCCTTGGGTGCTTCATCTTCTTTGCAAATCCTCTTGGGTTGACTTCCTTCCTCAAGTTGAGCTTGTTAATGATCCTAAGACCCATTTTGGTTGATTCCTCAGCTTGCCATAATCCATGTCTCTTGAAATCTCGTAAATCCTTACTTTTATTGATTTTAGGGAACAAATCCTGAAAATAAACGAAATACACAAAAGCTTATAAAGTACACATTATTGATTCAAAAATGGACTAAAACATGCAATTTTTTTTTTCCTAAATGAAGGAATGTTTTAAAAATAAACAATATAGTACATGGAAACAATGAGGGCATACCCCCATCAAAAGGCAAAATTAAAATAATCTAATCCAATTCTAAACTAGATAATGTCTTGAAGGCATACCCCCATGACATCAATAACTTCAAACAAAATGCCCTTAGTAATCTCTAAAGAATCTTGAAGAATATCCTTTTGCACTCTGTTATTCCTTTCCATCCATATGAAGTAAAGAGTAGCAGAAAATACAATCCTTGCCATCTTATTACTACCTTTACCTTTGAATTTCTGTATAAATATGTCAGCCAATTCTTGAATTGAAAAACATCTCTGTAGCTGCCATCCACAATATTCTGATAAAGTGTTCCACACCTTCCATGTGAACTTACAACTGCTAAAAACATGGTCCAATGTTTCCTTACAACTAAAACACAAACAGCACCTTGAAGCTAGAGAATACCCTTTGCGCTTCACATAAAACTGAGTTAAAACAGTATGATGCATCACTAAAACAGAATATGTTGACCACCGAGGTCTCCCTCCACTCTAACAGATCTCACTCCAGCTAACCTCTTGATTTTTGGTTATGCAAACCTCCCAAACAGATTTAAAGCTGAAAGTATTCTTCTAAGTCAGTACGTCAACTCCACCATGAATCTTCTGATTATGGAACACCTGTAGCACCTCCTGAGAGGCATTCATCAATGCCTCATCATTTCATTAATTATTGACAATAAATTCACTTAAACAACACAATTTATTCCTACTAAAATAGCTCAATAATCTGCGATTAAACAACTCCCTCAAAAATAGTCAATCAGACCAAGGGTCTAAGAATACCTTGATCTTATGTCGAGACCCAATTCTATATCTGCAATTGAGTTTGATTACTTCCCTTACTGCAATAATGCTCTTCCATATAGAAGAACAAGTAATCTTTGGAACAATATTCCAAAAAGAAGCCTGTTTTAAATAATGCTTTTCAAACCAAGCCACCCAGATTCTGTCCTTTGACAGCAAAAAATCCCAAGCTAAAGAGCATTTTGAAGCTGTATCAATATCTGTTATTCGTCAAATCCCCAGCCTACCTTCCTCTTTAGGAGCAGCTAGCTTGCTCCATCTCAGACCATGCATCCTCTTTTTATCTTCTACATGCCCCCAAATAAAATTCCTCATTCGTCTCTCAATTAAATTTACCACCATAGCAGGTAGCGAATAAACTGAGGTCTAATGAGCACGATAGGAATAATTACAGCCCTGCTAAGCTCCACTCTCCCAGCCATAGATAAGTGCATGCCATTCCATCTGGTTGTAGTAGCTATAACTTTATCAATCAAGCTAATACAATCTTGCCTTCTCAGCATCTTATCAGTGATAGGTAAGCCTAGATAATTAAATGGAAGATTTCCAACCTTGCAACCCAACGCCCTTACCACAGCAGATCTTCTTTTCACAAACCTAGTAAGATAAAGTTCTGATTTATCTTTGTTAACAGCAAGTCCAGAAAGTTTTTCAAACTTCACCAAAGTTCTTTTCAAACATAAAGTAGTAGCTATATTAGCTCTGACAACCATTAGCAAATCATTTGTGAAGAACTGGTGTGTGACAGTTAAACCAGCTTTTGTAGCAACTTCTGAAGGAATAATTTTACCACTCTTAACCTCAGCATCAATCATACCTGAAAAACTCAGTGACCAAAGTAAAAATAAGGGGGGATAATGGGCAACCTTGTTGAAGCCCCCTTTTAGGCTGAAAAAAACCATTAGGAGAACCATTAACAATGATTAAGAACTAAACGGAGGATAAGCACACTTGAATCCAAGTAATCCAAGTATTTCCAAAACCAAAGAGCCTCATTATATCTAGAAAAAATGACCATTGAACTGTATCATACACCTTCCTCAAATCAATTTTCCATGCTAATGTAAGCTTTGCTCTCTTTGTACCGAACCCTCTCAATAGCTCATGTGCCATGATAATGTTGTTTTGAATCTTTTTTCCTTAAATGAAAGCATTTTGCTCTTTATCCACAATCTTCCCCAACACCTTAGCAAGCCTATTTACCAAAATCTTTGCAATGACTTTATAAAATACATTACACAAGGATATTGGTCTATAATCTCCCACCTTGAGTGCATCTTTCTTCTTTTGGATTAAAGTGATGAATGTGTTATTAGACCCTCTTCCCAATTCTGGATGAGAGAAAAATTGCAAAATAGCATCAGTAAAATCTTCACCAATAATGCTCCAAAAATGCTGAAAGAAACGTGAAGTGAATCCATCTGGGCTTGGTGCTCTATCTGGTCCCATTGATAACACAGTACTCTTAATTTCCTCTCTAGTAACAGCCTCTTCTAGCATTATAATCTCTTCAACAGACAATTTGTTCCTTATGAATTTTTCTTTCGGAGCATTAAAGGCAGGTTGATCATTAGCATAAGCTCTCTGAAAATGATCCACAAACTTGCTCTTAATGATACTTGGATCAGTGATGGAAACCCCATCCTCTTGAATAACAGTGATATTGTTCGTTGCTTTGTGTTGTTTAATTTTTTGGAAATAGAATTTAGTACATCTATCTTGTTCCTTCACCCATTTGATCCTGGACTTCTAAGCAAGTAAGATTGTTTCATTTGATATGGCAGCTTCAAGAGACATCCTACCTTCTTTCTCAATCTGAATAAGCCTTTTATTCAAGGGATCATCCCTCAACTGATATTGAATAGCAGCCAAATTCTTCCTACAAGAAATAGCTTCTTCATAAACAGAACCAAACTTGTCCTTATTCCAATCTCTTACTGCTTGTTTAGTAAGTTTTAACTTGTACAGAAGTCTTTTAATTGGATCTCCACTGGTCTTTGTCTTCCATAGCTCAGCAATCAAGTCTTTCACCACAGGTTGTTGATTCCACACAGAGATAAATTTAAATGGCTTCGGCCCATCTGCAACCTGTAATGGAAGCACCATCTTTAAACCCCAATGATCTGAGGTTAAATGAGGTGTTAACATTATATGAGAATTTGAAAAAACCTGCCCCCATTCCTCATTCATTAAACCCTTATCCAACTTTACATAGATCCTCCTATTAGAGTACCTATTATTACACCAAGTATACATACCATTTAATGTTGGTACTTCTGTCAAAAATAAGTTATCAATGGTCTGATTAAAATCCTGAAAAACTCTTGGCGGATGTTACCTCCCCCCTTTCTTCTCTTCATTAATTCTGATTACATTCCAATCCCCCAATAAAAGCCATGGCCCATCAATAAACTGAGCACTATCCTCAAGATCGCTCCACAAGGTTTTCCTCTCTCTATCAGTATTCTTGGCAGACATAAAAGGCACAAAAAATTTGGTATTAGACCCTTTAACCTCTACCTGTAACAACATCATTTGATCTCTAATAAGTAACACAGAAACATCCAATCTTATTGGATCCCAGCCACACCAAATTCGACCACCTGCATCAGTTGTGTAATTATTGTCCCAACTCCAATTATTCCTAATTTTATCTTTCAACCTTTGGAACTTACTACTATTGACCCTAGTTTCTGCCAAACCACATAACACAATCGAGGAACCACTCAACCAGGCCTTTACTTCTTTCTGCATAGCCAGCCTATTGAGACCTCTTACATTCCACAATCCGATCATTTAGACAATGAAATTGGTGGAATCGCCCCACCTGCAATCATACCTCTAGTGACTCTAACCACACTGGGATCAAGCTCTATCTCCTTCTTTTTATTCTTCTTTGAAGAAGAATTACCACCCTTTGGGGATGCTGGAACCCCCACCTTTATCACTTGAATTAGACTTTGCACCTTATCTGTAGTCTGGAGATCACCTTTAGCATAGACGGTACAATCACCTCATTACACTTTTCAATCTCTCTAGCACCACCCTGATTAATGTCTGGATTAGAATCCCCTCCTTCTTCTCTCTCAGTTAATTCATCGAGAACTTGGAATGCATTCAAGGAGACCACTTGTAACTGTGATTCATGAGATACTTCCTTTGCTTTGCCATTTGATTTTCTTTGCACTGTAAAGCCCTCCACCTCCTCGTTTATCACCATTACAGGACTCAAACCATCTTTATCCCCATCTGATATACCCTTATCACTAATATTCTTTTTGGATACTGCCATGTTCTCATTCTCAGGTCTTTTCACTACCCACTTCTCCTTAGGTTTAGAAATTCTAATCTTGTTTAAAGGACACATACTCTCATTATGATCCATCTTCTTGCACAGACCACATAATTGAGGCTTCCATTCATATTCAATTTGTACTTTACAAGGTAGCCCATTAGCGTTGTGTTAATAACTTCTGGGAATTTTCCATCCACCTCCATCTCTGCCAAAACTCTAACATATAAACCTCTCTCCTTGCAGAGAGTAATATCGTCCATACATATAGGTTTAGCAATGTTTGACACCACCTTTGAAACTGAAGTTCCACTTCGTGCATGAACTGGAAGATCGTACACCTTCACCCATATGGGAACAGTGGCTAAGATATCACGCTCCAATTGTATGCTCTTATGCCATTTCTTCACGATGATTGCTCTACCTTGGAATGTATGAAATCGAGATAGAACTTGTAGTAGATCATCCTCAGAAGGAAATCGGACCTGGAAAAACCCATCCTTCATCGACACTACCACTGCATCCTTATTCCATCTTTTCTGAACATAAGATTTGAAGTAGGGGAAGTAAGGCTTACTCCCTAAGACATAGCAAACCATAGAGTTCACCCAGAATTGTAACTTTTCAGCAATATCTTCATCTTCTATAACCACACACTCCTTGTTCCGGTTCTTGCTATAATAAGTTAATGGCGTAAAGCCATTAGACGTAGAATTCTGGAGTAAAGAACTCAATGAGGGGCGCTGCGATGGAGGGGAAGGAGTAGGTACGTTACCCACGGTAGAGGAAGGTTGCCCCTCCTCCATGGAGGAGATCATCTTCCCCGGAAACCCTAGTAACCCTAATGTTGCCAATGTCGCCCTTGCTTGAGAGAAAAAGGTTTTGTAATAGCTCAGTGGTAGAGCATTTTAAAATATGCAATTAAGGGCGCTTGAATATGAAATATTCGGTTCTTATCAATGATGTATATCACGAATTATCTAACCAAACAGTACTTATGCATTACCCTTGATTCTGCCTTCAAATCAAATGATTGTGTTTTCCTTTCTCTTTTTCTCACTTCTTGCTCAGTTATTCAATTGTTCTGCTATAAATTTTTGAAAGGTATTTATGAATTTGGGGATGTTTATTTGTTTATTTTTTCACACAATCATATCTACTGTGTTATGGCATCTCCTAAAGAAAATAGGAAATTACATCACAACTACACGAACAGAGAAATATATGGTGGCCCTCCCGTCACCTCTCTATTTGTTCTTAGACACACTATTTTCAAATTTTATCTCCTAATATGAAATAGTAAAGAAAAACTCACAAAGACCCACCTTCACGTTTCCATCCTATTTTTATTTTTTCACCTCCATATCCACCAACAATAACTATTAAGTCTTTTTCTAATAACTTAGGTTATTTCATTCTATTTAAAGGCATCCAGTATATATACCCAATACTATCTATCCACTTCTTAAAACGTAGATAGTCACATCAACACATTTTATTAAAGTGTGCTAATGAGAGTATCCACTTTATTTCACCAACCATACTCCCTTCGGACATTCGGTGAGCATACTTTATTGAAGTGATGCATATTCTCTTGATGTGGCAGCCCACTATCTCACTATGCACTTTATTAAAATAAAAGCTTTTATTTAATCATTTATTATTTTATTAATCAATTATAGTTGTTGAGAAATTTAAAGAAAATAATATTTAAAGAAGTATTTATTTTACATATATAATAATGAGGCTATTAATCAAAGTGAGAGAAAGATTGAGGGACCACCAAAAAGTAGGCAAAACAACTTTTACAATCTTCATTTGGTTCTCCATCCGTGGAGATGATCGACAATGGCGTGTGGCGAGTGACACGGCTCTCAACTCCTCCTTCACACCACCTTGCTCATTATTCACTTTATTAGTTTTTTATATTAGTTATTAAAAAATTAATAAAAACTTTTATTTAACTATTTTATTATTCTATTATGGTTGTTGAGAAATTTAAAGAAATATTCATTACATATGTAATAACGATGCTAGAAATCAAAGTGAGAGAGCGATAGTCCACCAAAAAGTAAGAAAAGTACTCTATCCATTTCAAATACTTGTTCATCTTTCTATTTCGAGATACTCCAAAATAAACGTCTCATTCCCAAAGTAAATTTACTATTTTTTTATACTCTATTTGTCCCAAAATTCTTGTCCATTTTTCTGTTTTGAAATGTCCTAAAATAAATGTCCCATAAAAAAATGAATGTATTTTTTCATAATATACCTAAACTATCTTTTTGACATTGACGTGCGCACTAATTACGGAGTATTCTTTTATGTTTTTTAACAAAGATAACTTTGAAAATTCACTCACTACCATAAAAAGTTAGAATACCCAAAATATCAAACAATTTTTGAACAAAGGAAACAACATTCCCAAGTTATCCTTTTAATTAAACTAGTGCACTAATTACGAAGTGTTAAAAGGGATGAAAATCATCTCCAGTGAAATAGTGTATCATTTACTCCATTTTGAAATGAGTGGTCCAAAAATGGCCACGTCAACCCATATTTAGGATGCATAGTAGGAAAATATTAAAATGGAAAGTAGGAAAATATTGGCATGCACCTTACAAAAATGTTGAGATGCACTTTTACTTACAAAAATGAAGAAAATAGACTACTGTACAACTGGAGGTGATCCTTGTCCGTGTTAAAAGATATATTTGAAAATTCTCTCTTAAAAATATAAAAATAAAAAAAAAAAACTATTTAATTCCCACTACCATAAAAAATTGAATTCCCCAAACAAGTCAACACCCATACCTCTCTACTTTACTCTCTTCCTCTTGCACCTCACTTCGGACGCCATTTCATTTTTAACCTAGACATCCCTTGCACTCAAATTCAGACCTACAAAGACTAATAAAATGTGCACGTAGGATATGCCTTGAATTTGAATTCAGTCTATAATGATATAAAAGGATCTGCATTGCAAAAAAAAAAAGAAAAAAAAAAAAAGGACTTTAAACATGTCCAAAATGCTCAAAGACAAATCAAAGTCCCCTAGTTTCAGCGTCATTATTGTCACATGCTCGTAAAACAGAATGTTGCAAATCAAAGAAATAGAGGATGAATTATCCATGTAGTTTTCCTTTTTTCCCTTCTCTCACAACACATCAAATAATTGGTATCAAATCTATCATACAAATTAATGAGCTCAAATTTTCACTGTGAATTAAACTGAAAGAATAAACAAAAAGAGCCTAATCTGATTAAGGATCAGGTGAAGAAAGGTTCAAGTAGGTTATTTGATTCCCACAAAATGAATACACCCTTTCATGTCAGCAGCTTGAAGATATTTCAGAACATGATCTACAAATTCTTTTCCTGCTGGTATAGCACAGATGGTATATTACTTCTTCCAAATTAGGGACCTTCAATGCCTTTTAGAACCCGTATCTCATCCCAAACTAACCCCCAAAAAGGGATGGCTTGACCACCTAATGAAGATCAAGGCATGGGATTTACCACTTTTGGAGTTGGGACTATCATAAAGCGAGGTTGCTGAAGCCAAAGTATAGAGTTCTCTGTTGAAATGCATTGATAGCATAATCAACCTGCAAGCGACCCAACTGGGACTTGAAACGAAGGCCGTATCCAAGCCCAACCCCTGTTCCTGGTTTGCCATGTCTGTGAGCAGGATTCCCTGTAAAAAACAGACCGTTAGCTTATGCAAATTTTGGAAGCCAAAGTAAGAAGAGACCACTGTAGGAATTATAAATGCAAGAAACACACAAAATATTACATATCCAAAAACAAAAACAAAAAACCAAAAACAAAAATCTTGGATATCTGAGAGTAGGGAGGTGACACTCAATTCAGGCTGATATTATATGAAAAATTCACATTTCTTATCCTATCGTTGACCCATTGCATCCTCACTAAATACAGGTTATAAGCGTGATAGAATAAGACTTGCTTCATCATTCAGCCTCCAACAACGTCCCTATTAGTGCAGATGTTTACCATGAAGAAACATTACATGCCTTTTGCACCTGAGTACCTAGGAATTAGAATTTAACAGTAATGGTTCACACCTAAAAGTAAAGAATAAACAGACTTCCATCTCATCTCCGTGCTAAGGTAGCATTCCCATGTATTTCCCTACATAGATTATATATATATATATTGGAAAGGTAAAAATAAAATTTAAAATTCACCATACCAATACGCAATATTTGGGACCAAAATCAGTTTGCGGTGACCATTGAATAAGTTTCTTCAATTCGGGTTGCGTTAAAAGCACAGAATGTATCTACACCATCACCACCATCAAATATTCTATGGTAGAACCATGAATAATGTTTGGCAAAGCAGCGCCCATTACACCAGCAACTCCCATCATATGAAATGGGTTAAACGTCCAATTATGAAACCCTCAATAAAATAATAATAATAATAATAATAAATAGAAATAGAAATAGGTTGCTACACCAAAACTAGTATAATTGACTACCAAAGCCATGGCTTGAGTGGTATGTCCTCTCCTCCCTAAAGGGAAGGTTGAGGGGGTTTAAGGCCAATCAAAGCATGTAACTGTGGATATATTTGTTGGAAATGGGTCTTGTCCCAGGAAGCATGTAAATCATTAGAAAACATTGAATGAATGATTTATTTTAACACACATACAAGATTGTAGTGTTCTTACCCTTGAAGAGCAATCACTTGTAGTGATTCTTAGGGCTAACACCTTCTTGAATTCCTTGCTCCTTCAAGCTTGATCTCACACTCAAATGCTCTTCACTCCTATGTCCCTATTAGAGTTCCTCAATTAACTTGTGTAGAGACATAATGCGTATATGTTGTTAGAAGTATAGAGAGAGAGAGCGAGAAATACAATGTATTGTATTGATATGAGATAATGAATACAAGGGTACAAACTACAAAGGGGTTTATATAAGAGAGATTATGTGTGGAGAGCAAGTAAACCCTATATGGTAATGGTATACATGGTAATGAGGGTTGGTGAAGACGGCTAACCCTAACCCTAGTATACAATATACAATATACTCTAATAGGCCCCCTTAAAGTCAAGTGGGTTATATGAAGCCATCTTGAGTTTGGAAACAAGATCATTAAAGCGGCTTGGCGGAAGCGATTTGGTGAAGATAGCTGCTATCTGATTATGAGAAGTAATGGACCGCAACTGTAAGGTCTTCTGAAGAAGATGATGACGAACAAATGGCAATGATCTCAATGTGTTTGGTGCACTCGTGAAATACATTATTGTGTGCAATTTGGATTGCACTCCTATTATCACAATAGATAGGAATGGCAGTGGATGAAGAAACTCCCATGTCTTGAAGCAGCCAACGCAACCACAGAACCTCAGAAGTAGTGTCAGCAAGTACCGTGTACTCAGCTTCTGTGCTAGATCGAGCAACCACAATCTGTTTCTTGTTGTGCCAAGAGAGATAAGTGAATCACCAAGAAAGAAACAAAAGTCTATGGTGGAATGACGATATGTAGGATCTCCTACCTAGTCGGCATCTGAATAGGCACGGAGAACAAGTAACGACCAAGAAGAAAAATAAAGCCCATGAAACATAGTGCCTTTGAGATAGCGAAGGATGCGAAGAACTGCAACAAAATGAGTAAATCTAGGGGAAACCATGAACTGACCAACTATGTGGACGGCATAAGAGATGTCTGGAAAGGTGACAATGAGATAAACTAGACTACCAACCAATTGTCGATACAATGTACCATCCCGAAGAGATACGCCATTATGTAGATTGAGTCTTGTGTTGTGCTCAAGTGGTGTATCAACAATCTTGTTGTCAGTTAAGCCTGCTTTCGAAACAAGATTTGATATATTTTTCTTCTTGGAGAACAAGTAACGACCGAGAAGAAAAATAAAGCCCATGAAACATAGTGCCTTTGAGATAGCAAAGGATGCGAAGAACTGCAGCAAAATGAGTAAATCTAGGGGCAACCATGAACTGACTAACCATGTGGACGGCATGAGAGATGTCTGGAAGGGTGACAGTGAGATAAACCAGACTACCAACCAATTGTCGATACAATGTACCATCCCAAAGAGATACACCATTATGTAGATTGAGTCTTGTGTTGTGCTCAAGTGGTGTATCAACAATCTTGTTGTCAGTTAAGCTTGCTTTCGAAACAAGATCCGATATGTTTTTTGCTTGGGTGAGGTAGTAAGCATTTGTAGTTGTAGTGATCTCAAGACCAAGAAAATAACTGAGGGGTTCAAGATCCTTCATCTCGAACTGGCGATTGAGAAATTGTTTGAGCTCCTGAATTGCCATCAAATCATCTCTAGTGATGATCATAACATCAACATAAAGTAAAAGAAGAGTGATACCCCGATCTGTGCATCGAATGAATAAAGCTGAGTCATAATAGTAGCAAAGTATCCAAGACGAGAGATAATCTCGCTAAATTTGACAAACCAAGCTTGCGGTGCAGTTTTTATTATTTTTTTAAAAGAGTTGCCTTATGTAATTTGGAGTTTTAGTATTGTTATTAAAAAATAGGTTAGAAAGGGTAAATTTTTATTAATCTTTCTAACTGGATTCTAAATAATGAAAAAGGACAATACAATTCACTTCATAAATATCTAAAATTTCAATTACTCAAAACAAGTTGCTAATTAATTATTTGTAAAATAAATTATTTTGTTTTGGATTATTTTGTAAATTTTTTTTGAACTTAATATTACAAATTAACTTATGAGTTCACCACATGCATCACATGTGTCTTTTACTAGTATATATATGTATATAAGGGTATTGGTATATTGAATTAAAGGATGTAATTTCATTATGTAAACGGGGCTGGGCGGGCATATATCCGTCCCTGTCTCGAACCTGGTTCGGGTTTAACCACTTATACAAAATCTGCCCCTAACCTGCTTAAAAGCCTACCAATTTTGTTCTATGCGACGCGGGCTAAATTGCCACCCCTATTTTGCCGGCACCATTGTCTTGTATGTTGATGATATTATCGTCTCAGGGAGTGATTCAGCGGGTATTGCAGAGTTGAAATGACATTTGGGTCAAAATTTTCTTTCTTTTCCCTAATAAGCTTAATTTGGGTCAAAATTTTCATAATAAAGACATAGGTGTGCTTTGTTATTTCCTAGGAATTGAGGTTGCTCGTTCTTGTCAAGGCATCTCACTGGAAATGTGTTCCCGATCTTCTTTCTGAAACCAGTTTCTTAGGTGCTTATCTTGCTGATACTTCTATGGACTCTACCATCAAACCATCAAACTTGATGATGAGCAGAGTTGTTTGCTGATGTTCGGCGATACCGCTGCCTGGTTGGGAAATTAATTGAACTTACTGTTACTTGTTGTGATATTACCTTTTTTTTTTGATAAATACTTGTTGTGATATTACTTATTCTATTGGAGTGGTTAGTCAATACATGCATGGTCCTAATCAACCTCACTTTGAGGTTGTTTATCATATTTTGCTAAAGGTGCTGTGATGTTGTGGCCCGAATTTGGTGCAGAGTCGCGTTGAGACCTGTTGAATGAGCTTTGTGTGGGCCCAAAATTTTTGACACAGGAAAAAGTTTGACCCGGTTTTTACTTGTGGATCATGGACCCTGTTTAGTACTCTCTTGTAGCCTGATATATAAGGGCGCATAGGGTTTTGAGTGAATTAGTTGAGACACTAAAAATCGCAGAGAAAGAGAGCAAGAGCTAGGGTTTGGGGGCTGAAACTTGTAATCTCCTATTTTGCACATAATGAAAACTTTCGTCTAATCTCCACCGTGAATGTAGGCTTTGCTGAACCACGCTAGATATTTTGTGTGGCATGTCTACAAAACCTAATAATAACTCTTCAACTTAATACTAATATTTATCATGATAAATATTTACAATGCAATCCTAAATAGAAAAGGTACACTTCTATCCATCCTACTCAAAAGAACCTTGTACTCAAATTTGGTACTTATGAAATTTGTATGAAGATGGAAGTTATCAATGATAAAAAGGACAAGGGACCACCTTGTGTGCTTGTTGGTTGTTGTTTCCCTCTTAACTTTCTTTCATTACGACAATCAGCCACCATCAAACCCACAAAATTTTCAGGAGAGTGCTTTGACATCAGCTAATATATACTCAATATGAATTTTTTAATTTTTTTTTTAAAAAGTGACTTGAGGAATATAAAGAGAGAATGATGGATAAAGATGAAAAACAAGACTCTAGCAATAGATTTTGTCAGAGAAAAAGTAGAAAAGAGAGGAGAACGGAGTTGAGTGTTATAGTTGCGTCCCTGATTCACTAGTAAATTGTAGAATATTGAATAATGTAGCTTTTCGAAAAGTAATGCGGAATGATACAAGTAGTCCATACATGAAAAAAAGCAAAGTGCCAAGCTGGAGAAATTCAACTTATGGCAACTTAGGGCTTTTGAAAATTGGGAACTTAGGCCTTACATATTACCAGTAGTCAAAGGAAAACTGTAACACTTGGTAGAAATACAATACAGAAGGAAAATGAGAGAATTGTGAAAAGACTTGAATGAGATTATCATTCATTCACAACTCTAGTATTTATAGATAAAAAAGAGCACATGCTTATATTACAAGAAAGGAAATAAAATCAAATCTAAATCAAAGAAAGGAAATAAAATCAAATCTAAATCAAATCACAGAATATTCTTGGCATATTCTATAGCATAATCAGATCTATGCTAATACGGTAAGTCATTTCATAAATCGTGGCTATCATATTTGCTAACATTCCCCCTCAAGTTGGTGCGTGGATATCTGAGACGCCCAACTTGGACAATGCATCTTCAAACACGGTCTTGCTAGCACCCTTCTTCAAAATCTACAAGTTGCAGAGTGCAAATCTGACTAGCGATGATTTTTTCTCAAATGAAGTGTCGATCAACAAATAAAAAATGTCTCCTCAAACCATAAACAACCAATCATGTCTCCTTAGACTGTAAACAATCGACAATGTCTCTTCAAACCATTTTCCTTCATTCAAATGTTTAAAACATGTAGATGGAAGAATCAACAATGTCCCCTCAGACCATTCCCCTTCATACATATGTTTAAACAATGTAGATGAAAGAATCAACAATGTCCCTCAGAACATAAAAGAAATAACTATGTCTCCTCAGACCATTTCTGAATAGGTGGTGTCAAACTCGCAACACCCTCATTGAGGTCGGATCACCCTAGCTCTGATAGCAAGTAGAAATACAATATAGAAGGAAAATAAGAGAATTGTGTAAAGGCTTGAATGAGATTATCACTTATTCACAACTCTAGTATTTATAGATAAAAAAAGAGCAAATGCTCATATTGCAAGAAAGGAAATAAAATCAAATCTAAATCAAAGAAAGGAAATAAAATCAAATCTAAATCAAATCACAAAATATTCTATGACATATTCTATAGCATAATCAGATCTATGCTAATACGGTAAGTCATTCCGTAAATCGTGGCTATCATATTTGCTAACATACTTAAACCTCTTAACCGTCCCTGAGAAATTCAAATTATGGAAACTAAGGGCTTCTGAAAATTATTGGAACTTACACCCTCCCTCCGTCCCTCCTTCTCTCCCTCGTGAACAAGTAAAACTGAAGAAACAAAGTTAACGTGTGCAAAAATTGCATATATGAACACTACTAAGTCATATGAGAAAGATCAAACTAACCAGGAACCTGATGCCCAGAGCCCAAATCAGTTCCACAGTCCAAGAAAACAGCACCTTCTAACATCTGATTCTGGATGTCACAAGCATCTCCATAAGAGGATGTAACAGTTGAGAAAGTTTTTCATAGGGTCAAAAGAATTAAAGAAAGTGCATGCTTATAGAGTCTAAGAATTGCCAAGGAAAGAAGGTAACTGAATTTTTTAAAAAATTGAAATGCAAAAAAACAAGACAAATACCTAGTATTTTCAATTTTGTGCCTTTGATTAATTAAAAAAACCAAGTATATCCAAAATATGTCAAGCAGATAAGTGGTATAGCTAGAAGAATTTTACACAATCCCATTAGTAAAGTCATATATCAAATTAGTAATTTGAAAAACACTTCAAAAAATCATCTAAACTGCTATATAAAGTCAATATATCAACTAGATTTGACATAATATATACGAAGTGAAATATTAGTGTATTTATCAAACAGAACATTCGAACTTTATTTTGAACTTGATCCCTCACTAAGAAAGTTGTTGAGGGAACACAAAATACCAGTGTGGGTCCAAGTCAAACCTGTTTAGTTAGTACTGAAACTGCTGAGTTACATATTGCCAAGTTCTTTGATAGAACCCTAGATGTAAAAGCCCCCATACATGTGTAGGCAACGGCCTTGATCAATATCCAGGTTCTATCCACATATGCTCTTAAGTAGTTGACTCAAGTACATGATGTAAAAGTATTCAGTGTTTTGTAGCTGATTATAGTTCGTAATATACTACACATTTAT
The DNA here is from genome assembly GCF_030987335.1 of Cornus florida. Taxonomy (NCBI): domain Eukaryota; kingdom Viridiplantae; phylum Streptophyta; class Magnoliopsida; order Cornales; family Cornaceae; genus Cornus; species Cornus florida. Next base: position 98,263,215 of record NW_026775578.1, read on the forward strand.
AAGATTTTTCCTTTTTTTTTTTTTTTTTGTGTGTGTGTGTGTGTGTGTGTCTTTTCCTTCTTTTACTTCATTTTTTTAAAAAGAAAAAATTGATAACCATAGAAGACTAAAAGAAGTCCTTGTCATATTTTGAGCTTGTACTGTAGTACATAAGGTAATGCTTCTTCATAACCAGACAATTTAGGCAAATAACAAAATTTATTCACCAAAGAATATAAGCACAGATGAAGTCCGGCATTCGCCATTAAATTTTACATAAGTGGAACTCAAAACAAAAACTAATATGTACAGAGAGGCACGCCCACTTTATGTACCGCATACTAAGAAGTAAGCAATTCATGGAACATCAACTCAAGAAAAATATAGAAATCATTTCAGAATTTGAAAACATCTTATGAAATGATGAAGTCACAACATACCAGAGGGAATGTCAATTCACTGTTAGCAACCAGACAAGATCTACCAGATCCAACTGCACCCTCACCATACCCCCGCACACTACCAAGACCCCCTATTGCAAATGCTTGATAAGGAGCTATGTCCCCTACAATGGAACCACCTGTCAAGCTGTCAAAAGAAAAGGCAAGATTGATACGAATAGGAGGGGAAAAAGCATTTTCTCATTCATTATTATAAGAAGAACATAGGTACATCAGGAAATGGATCAAGCTTCAAAGCAAAGTATGTTAGAACCCACACTTCAGAAAATTTCCCTCAATACCTTGTATTGCCTATATTTTTCAAATCATGCATCTATTTTTCATGGAAACACTTCCTATCATTTAAAAATGCGTTTTATTTTTGAGAATGTGACGATAGAACTTGAGTGTTGGCAAATTTCATAACAAAAGCCGGAGGTTGTAACTTCTGTTTTATTTTCAAAAGTTATTAACTTGGCTAGTCAGTGGTGGTATCTATGTCCAAGGACAGGATCAATATTTGAAGATACATCAAAGGCAAAAAAATAACTCACTCACCAATTAGGGTTCATAATCATGCATTCTTATTTAGGGCACAATGCATACATGTCATTCATTAAAAGATGTTTTGAATGCATGAAATTGTCATTAGATCAAGATATTTAACTGAAAATGACTATAAAAAACAGAACGGCTAGATTGATGTGTCGGTCGATCGAAAATTTCTAGAGAAGTTTTATCGAAGTCCATAATGCTTCGATCAAAGGCTCAATTGATCATAGCAATGCGTGAACTGTTTTTGGAAACTCTCTTAAATCAGAAGCCTAAAAGGTTTAGGTTTTTTTTTTTTTTTTTCCTAATTAGAACTTAGAAGCCCTAATTCCTTTGGACTTAAAGCACTATATAAACACTTCTAGGCTCTCGTAACATATATACAGAGATACAAAGATCTCACTAGGCATTATTGAGAGGACACTTGCACATCTAGAGAGAGACTTTTATGGAGAGCATCCAGGCACATAGATTGCATATTTTACTTTTCATCATCAAGCATCTTGCAGAGTTCTAATCATCATAATCCTTTTGCTACATGGAGAATTCAACACCAAAGTGTTTCTACACAACAAACATGCAACCTGGACGACTAGCCAAGGAGATCAATGTACTTGTGGAGAAGTGGATCATGTCAGGAACAAATCTGTTAACGTATGGGACAGTTTGGAGACTTGAGTGGAGAGGTTGATGTCAGCTATTGTCAGTAGGTAACTAGGGGTTTTCAAAGGTTTGGAGAACTGATAACCTAGTTGTTCTGCTTGGGCTAGGTTCTGTAGTTTTTTCCTTGTAAACATTTTTGATGTAAAAATCAAATATTTATGTGTGGTCGCTTGGTTTACTAATTTCTCGTCTCTATACTCGAACTGATTCATATTATTGTGTATTAAAAACAATCACTAGTTTTTAAAAACAACTTATTGTTAGTTAAAATTGGAAAAGATCTATTCACCCCCTCTAGATCTATTTTGGGCTTAGCCTACTATCGCATATCAGAAATTCGGGTAACAGTCTTATATTTCTCAATTGGTATCAGATCAGGTTGTAGGTAGATCTGTTATTTTTGGTGAATAGATAAACGGCTCTTTAAAATAAAAATAAAAAGGAAAATCCAATTTAATACTAATTAATCTCACTGCTTTTATTGATGAACCTATGTGTCCCAAGTCTAAATATTCACATCCCCCAGTTGGATCTAACAACAATTCTGTTAGTTTAAAATTTAGTAAATTGTCATATACTAATAATAAATGTGAAAAGTGATTCAGAACTTGATGAAGGTGAGACACAAAACTATTTAGTAGTTTTCTTAAAGAGAAAGAAAATAAAAATAAACCAAGTGCAAAACTTAAAATAGTAGAAAAAGAGAGAAGACCTTTTGAAAAACATAGAAGGTTAGAGAAGGAACGTGATTTTTGCAAGTTAGAAACCAGAACACTTGAAGGTATTGAACTTGAGCGGAATACTTCCAAACTTGACTTGGATTAAGCTCTATCTCTAGTTGAAGAACTAAAAATTGAGAGAGAATTTTTTTTAATCAAAGAGAAGTTTTTAGAAATCCAACTTGATCATGTTATAAATTTTAAAAAGTCCTGAATTTAAAATTAAAAGAACTTGTAGATGATTTATCAAAAGAGAAAATTCAAAACTTCATTAGTGGAACAGAAAATTTAAATAGAATATTGGGGATGAGTAAACCTGTAGGAGATAAAAGTGGTCTAAGATTTGTTGATAAATCTAATAAACCTTCTACTTCTAGCACTAAGATTGAAAAAGAGAAAGAAGCCCTCAAGGCTAAGAAGCACGGATACGGACAAGATACGACACAGATACGTCGACACGTCAAATTCTAAAAGAGTAGGACACGGACAATGCATGGACACAACTAATATAAGTATAAATTTTCATTTATAAATCTATTGAATGAGACAATCATAGAACTTTAATTAATTTATAAATTTTCATTTACAAATCTATCTTCTCATTATAGTTATGTTTTTGTTCCTTGGAGGTTGAACACTTTGATGTATGTTCATAATATTGTTTTCAGGACTGTTGTGTATTTGTTTTCTATAAGACGAAGAGTGTAGGAAGTGTTGGTCGACCAACTGTCCGAGATGTGTCTGTCAAGTGCCAGAGATGTGTCGGCCAAGTGTCCGAAATAATAAAATGTGTCCATGGAGTGTCGGTGTCAGACAAAATGTTGGACACGGACACGGCACCTCGTAAAAGTGTCCGTGTTTCTTAACCTCAAGGCTTTTGATTCTTCTGAATATCCTAAAATTTATCCATCATTACTCATATTGTAAAAAGGAGGGTCACATTAAGTTTTTTTCTTTCCAACATAAGAGATGTTTTATGGAAAACATGATAGATAATAAAAAATGAAAAATACAAGTTAAAGAATGGTAACGGAAATCATGAGGTAAGTTATATATCTCAAAAGGCTTTAGCTTTACATAAAAAAAAATTCTAAAGCTCCAAATTTTCAAATAAATAAAAAATTGACTGAACAAAACATTTGGAGACTAATGGGCTAATTAAATTGAAATAAAAAGAATGTAGTTTCAAAAGGAAGATTTATAGAACTTTGTTTAACACTCTTTAGATTCCTCGGGATACAAAAATCCCAAGAAACCTAAAGAGATGCATTTTTCAGATAGAGTGATGAGACGTCTGTGGGGAGGTCGTTTTGTTGATTGGGAGGCGATTGATGCTGTGGGAACTTCGGGGGGATTGTGGTTCTTTGGGATAAAAGGTGGGTCTCAAAGGTTGACATGTGGAAGGGGAAATCTTCTATCTTTTTTTTTTTGTTCTCGTTAGAGGAAGTTGGCTCTCAATGGATGTTTTCAGGAGTTTATGGACCGGTTGAGGATGTGGAAAGGAGGGAGCTGTGGGAGGAGTTGACTGCTAGAAGGAGATGGTCTGTTCCATGGTGTGTGGGAGGGGATTTCAATGTTGTTAGAATGCCCAGTGAAAGATATATAGGACGAAGTTGGACACCAGCAATGAGGGAGTTTTTGGACTTCATTGACGCTCACCATCTTTTTGATCTTCCGATGGAAGGAGGTCAGTTCACATGGTCTAGTGGTTGGGAATCTCCTACGTTGTCTAGATTGGTCAGATTTCTGATTTCTGCAGATTTAGAGGAGAAATTCCCTGATGCGTCTCAGGTGGCTTTAGCGCATAATGTATCAGATCATATTCCTATTCTTCATGATTGTGGAGGGGTACGGAGAGGGAGAACTCCATTCCGGTTTGAGAATATGTGGCTTCATGTTGGGGATTTCAAAGATAGGGTCTGCACTTGGTGGACTGGTTATAATGTTAGGGGCAGCCCAAGTTTTCAACTTGCATCCAAAATTAGGCTGCTCAAGGGTGATATAAAGAAGTGGAATAAGGAAGTGTTTGGGAATCTCGAATGGCAAAAAAACAGAATCCGTCTTAAAATCTCTGAGTTGGGTAGTAATGAGGGTGAGGGGGGCCTTAGTGATATGGAGGTAGGCATATTGCAAGGCTGAGTTTGGAGAGATTGTGAAGATGGGGGAGATCTAGTGGAGGCAGAAATCTAGAACTCTTTGGTTGAAAGGAGACTGAAATATGAAATTCTTCCACCATTTGGTGAATGCACATAGAAGAGGAAATCATATTGGAAGGATTCAGACTGACGGGAATATGGTGACAAGGGATGAGGAGATCCGGACTGGGTTTGTGTCTTTCTTTCAGCACTTGTTCACAGAGACAGCTTCATGGAGGCCGTTGCTGGATGGTCTTGACTTTGCGGGAATCTCAGGTGAAGATAGTGATTGGCTTGAGAGACCTTTTGAGGAGGAGGAGGTTTTGGAGGCTTTGAGGAGTTGTGATGGTGACAAAGCCCCAAGACAGGATGGATTCACATTGGCGTTTTTCCAACAAAATTGGGAGGCAGTGAAGACCGAGGTGATGGGAGCTCTCTGTACGTTCTATTCTGATGGTGTCTTTGAGAAGAGCCTTAATGCCTCATTTATTACCCTTATTCCAAAGAAGAGTGGAGCCGTTGAGCCAAAGGAAGAAACAACACCTTTCGAAAGGAGGGAGGCTTACTCTTACGAAGAGCACTCTTTCGAACCTCCCTACTTACTTCATTGCTCTTTTTATGATGCCTATGTCTATTGTTCAGAGATTAGAGGAGATTTAGACGACATTTTTGTGGGCTGGTAAGGGTGAAGAGTTCAAATACCACTTAGTTAACTCGGAAAGAGTGTGCTCCCCTTTAAAGAAGGGTGGGTTGGGTATTAGGAGATTGGAGTAGTTCAACAAGTCTTTGTTGGGAAAATGGCTTTGGAGATTTGGAGGCGAAAGGTCCAGATTATGGAGAAGGGTCATTGCCTGTTGATATAGGGAGGAGAGGGAGGATGGATGTCGGAGAGTTGAGATCTCCGGTGGGTGTGGGTGTGGGTGTGGGTGTGTGGAAGCTTATCCGAAGGGTGGGACGAGTTTTCTAAACACATTAGGTCCAAAGTTCGGAATGGGAGACACATCAGGTTTTGGGAGGATCACTGGTGTGGAAACTTTGCGTTGGCTTGTAGGTTTCCTAGGCTCTTTAGGATTTCTGCGAGTGAACATGCTCTAGTTGCTGACTGTTATCGTCTTGATGATGGGAGGTTGACTTGGAGTGTGCAATTTTGTAGACCGTTTCATGATTGGGAACTTACGGATGTCACGGAGTTCTTAGCTTTACTCTATTGTCAGGTGGTGGAGGGCACGGGTATGAATGAGATGGTTTGGGCAAGTTTTGAGGAACTTTTGAGGTTAAATCTTTCTACCTTCCCTTGGAAGGCAGTTTGGAAGACGAAGGCCCCTTGAATGTGGCTTTTTTTACTTGGACAGCCACTCTTGGAAGCATTCTCACTCTTGACAATCTTAGAAGGAAACATCAGATCGTGGTTAACTAGTGTTACATGTGTAAGAAGATGGGAGAATCTGTGAACCAACTTCTACATTGCCCAATAGCGAGAGATACTTGGTCTATGGTTTTTATTGCTTTTCGTATGGTTTGGGTGTTTCCCAATTTCATAGTGGAATTGTTAGAGACTTCGAGAGGGTCTAAGATGCAGGGACACGGGACACGGATACGACACAGACACGGCGACACGGCAAATCCAAAAAAATTAGGACATGGACACAGAGGGGACACGGTGAATAGTATATATATTATATATATATATATATATATATATATATGATGTAGTACTTTAAAAATTACTGAGTGTTACTATTTTTCATCAACCTCATAATGAAAAAAATACACAAATCATAACTCATAACTAATAAACTATAAAAGAACAATGTTGCAGAGTCATAAAACCAAATAAAAAACAAGACATTAGAATAATAACTAGTATTTTTAATCATCATTGCAACTTTACTCCAAATACAAAAGCATAGACAGAAAGGACTATTAACATTCATGACTTTACTGTTAGCACTTAACATTCACAAAAACCTGAAGGCTAGTCCCCAAAAAAGATACAAAAACAAGTCAGTGTACTATCATCTATTCCCATCCATCATTTGACCTAGGACTTTATCATTTACAATACCAAAAGGGTAGTCCAAAACAAAAAACAGAACATATCAGCATTCATCTATTCTTGTTCATCATCAATTGTCTCACGACTTTCATCATCATCAACACTTCCATCATCGGTAAATAATACCGCCTCTAAATCCGGCTCATCAAGTGAGAGGTTTGCAACCTCAAGCACCCTAACATTACCAAATGAATCAAATGCGTCTCCTGCAATATCTCACATCTTACTTCGTTCTTCATTGTACTGTGGGGTTCTCCTTGACAGAAGACGAAGATTACCAAATGGCTAGTGGCCTAGCGGTATCAGCTTCTTACTTTCCAAAGGGAGGTTAGGGATTCAAGTCTCAGAAAGTGTGTGTGAGTGCCAACTAGAAAAAAAAAAAAAAAAGACGGAGATACTATGAATGAAAACCAAATCTTCAACCCCTTATGGCGCCATCTTAGTCCTTGTCAATGAGTGAATAAAAGAATAAGTACTCCAGTTCCTCTCACAACACGAGGAAGAAGGTTGGACAAGCAACTTCAAAGCTAACTCTTGAAGCAAGGGAGCATATGAGCCATGTACAACCCACCAACTTTTAGGATCCATAGTATATCTATCACATATAGAATCACTCTCCCCAAATTCCCCCGAGTTTGATGAAAAATTAGCATACTCCAATTGGACTTTTGAACGCTCTTGTGGGTCACTAAAGTATTTTTTTAAGGCACCTTGTTCTCTCTCGTGAGACCTCCAAATCCTTGTGTGGTGGAACTCGACTTCGGTCTTCACTAAGCCACACATCACTATAGTAGCTATAATAAATAAGAGAACGCATTTACTTCATAATTTAATTTCCTTAATTCTAAACTAAGATTAAAACTTCTTTAGCTTACAAATTAATATCTAATGATTTACCTTGGATTTAGTGAATGTGCCAAGCAATGAAGCGGAGTATTGTTCTTGTTCCAATAAGCTACAAGTATCCCATACACCACTTCATAAAAGGAAGAACTTTCACTTTGTCGTTTTCTTTCATACCTATATATCGCCATCTTCACTTTTTCAATCATTGTATCCCACATACCATAAACTAAGTGAAGACAAGGCTTATCGGTATCACAAGCCCTTAGCATGTCATAAATAGGTGAAGTAAAGGAAAGGATATAATCAAACTTTCCCCACCACTGTTCATCCAACAGCTTATCTCTCACATTATCGGCCTTTCCTATATCATCCTCCCTATAGCAAGTCCACTTGTCACTTATGACCATTGCTTGGAAACCACCTTTTATAAGTTTAAATCTTTTGATCATCACAATAACAAAAGCAATGTGTGTCTCCGCAACCAAAAGCAACTTCAAGCTGACAAACTCATTGAAAATAGCTAATCTCATTGAATGGTTCATGATGAAATTCTTTATTATTGTAACCTCATCAGCATAATCAAGAATCCAACCACACTCTGCATATGCAGTTTCATTCGTTTCCACGTTTTTTGCAGCACAAATATTTTTGAGGGCAAGATTAAGAGTATGGACCACACAAGGTGTCCTACAGTGTGAGGGAATTGCCCTTCAATTAGTTGTCCAGCGGCCTTGCAATTTGGGGCATTGTCTGTAATTACTTGGATCACATTTTGGGGGCCAACTTCATTTATGACTTCCTTCAACAAATTGGAAATGAAAAACTTGTCTTTAATTCCAGCGGAACAATCAACAGCTTTCAAAAACATGGGGCCTCCTTCTGTCACAGCCATAAAATTATTAGGGGCCTTCTTTGTGGATCACTCCAACCATCACTTGCAATGCTAACACCCTTTGCCTTCTGTGTACCCCTAATTGGTTGCAATAATCTATCAACATTTGCCTTTTCTTTTTGAAGTAGAGTGGTTCTCAATAGATTATAACTCGGAGGCAAATAACCCAAAATAGGATTATTTGCAGCATAGTTGTATGAACTCACATAATACGGGTTTCTTGCAAGATGAAACGGCAATCCTGCCGAATAAAACATCCTAGCAATCTCTGAGTGCAATTGTCCCAGACCCTCATTATTAAATGCTTTCTCAATGGCACCCCCACTTGCCTTTCTTTTCTTTGGTACATAACCCTCTTGAGTGAGACTAGCAGTACCACCCAATGATGCACTAGACGGTGGCAAAAGAACTCTTTTTGGTTTAGACTTTTAATTCTCAATTCGGCTTCTTCAATTACTTTTTGAATTTCTGCAATATTCTGAAATGTGACTTTTGGACATTTATGAATACCCATACCAGTGTTCTGCAACAAGTGGGCTTTAGCTCTTGTATAAGACCCCCTGCATTCCTTATTACAAAAGTGGCATTTGAATAAAAAAAAATTCCTCCTCCATCACCAATTTTTTCTAATTTTGTGACATAGTTCCAAAGTGGTTTGTTCTCATCTTGTTCGAATTGAGGAGTACTAATAGCAGCTGATGTAGACATTGAAATGTCTAATTCCCCAGATATAAAAAGAAAAGAAAAAAATTCCATACTTACAGTAGTCAACAGAACGAATAAATTCCTATTTGATCACAGATTCACAAGTCATATGCAACAGCTGAAATTAAAGCAAAGATGAATTCCTATTCATTTAAAGGTCAATAAGTCACACCAGCTGAAATTAAATCAAGAATAAAGACAATAGAGAAGAAGAAGAAGAAGAAAGAAATTAGGGTTAGTGAAAAAGGAAAAACACCAGAGAAGAAAAAAGAAAGAAAGAAGGGTTTCTGAAAAAAAAAAAAAAAAAAAAATGAAGAAGAAGAAGAAAGAATCTAGGGTTTGTGAAAAAGGAAAACGAATTAAAAAAAAAAAAAAAGTAACTAGGGTTTGTGAAGAAAAAGAAAGAAAAGAGGAAGGAGGAGGAAGAAAAGAAAAGGATGAGGGGAGAGAGAAAGAGAGAGAGAGAGACTGACTTGGAGAGAGTCACCTTTGATCGGCAGCAGGAAGTTGGGAGCCCTTGCAGAGCTTCGCCAGTTTGAGAGCACCAAATCTGATGGTCTCGTAATGAACTCAAACCTTTGAATCTCATATACTGTAATAGTGTAATGACTGCCCTTAAATATCTATTTGTTTTGTTTAAAATTGCATATTAAGTTATTAACCTTACAAGTTTAAAATTATTATGTACTAACCACATAAGTGAGTAAAAGTTGTTAAATAACTTCACATATTTATACTTTAACCCAATTTGCTTTTAAAAATTATCTTTTAGACCCCCGAAAATAAGACACGCGTGTCGGACACACACCCTGGCGTGTCGGACGTGTGTCCACGGAGTCCATGCCGTGTCCGAGCCGTGTCTGAAAATTAAAAAATTAAAAATTTCAGACACGTTTTTTTGTGTGTCCGACACGTGTTGGGGCGTGTCTGAAGCGTGTCTGTGTTGGACACATATTCTTTGCCCATTTTGGCTATATAGTGGAGAGCCGAGTTAGAGATACTTCGAGGGTCACTCCCCTTTGTTTATGGTGGGGTGGCGCGAGAGAAATAGGAGATCTTTTGAGGGAGAGGAATCTCCAATTTGGGCTCTCAAATACAATATTTTGTCTACTCTATATTTTTGGGTTTATGGGCGAAATTGTAAATCTATGGGGGATCTTTTGGATTTTGTGGATAACTTTAAATGTTAGTGTCATTTTGGACGCCCTTTGTATCCTTTTGAGTTTACTCCCCATTTTGAACACTTTTAATGATATTTTACATATAATATATATATATATATATATATATATATATTAGTCATTTTATGTTTCAACTTTTTTACTTTTATTTTATTTCCTATCCACTTCAACTTTGAATTTTTCTTAATCTACAACTACTCACAGACCATGGTTTCCGGCAACAACCATGGGTCCATGGATTTCAGCGAGACGTGTATTTCACCACCACCACTGTCTCTATCCCTAAACCACCACCACCACCACCACCAACAAATGTAAGAATCAATGGTGAGATCGGTCTCAGCACGGCAATGCGGGGTCAGTCTAGGCATGGCAGCGCCGACGTTGGTCTTGGCATAGTGGTGGCATGATTCTATTAGGGTTAGAAGATTGCGTGAAGGAGAGACATGATCTCACGACTTTACCGCCTGAGGAGAATGATGGTGACTGATTGCCGGCAATGGAAAATCATGTTCACTACGGCGGCAAGTTCACAGCGGTGGCAAGGTCGCGACAATGGCGCTAAGAGAGAGAGAGAGAGAGAGGGCGTTGCGGTTAAGATAGAGAGAATGTGATGTACAGAGAAAGAAAAGGTGGGGTGGGTAATATTACATTAATGTACATTATTTTTTTGAGGTGGCATAGTCTAATAGGGTTATATTTGTGGAAAAGTGTGGGAACAAAGCTTAACCTCCCCAAGAAGGTGAGGAAGTTAGCTTTCCCCACCTTGCGGAGATCAATGTGCTTGTGGAGAAGCATACCTGTTGATTGAGCGGGTGGCCTAGAGATCGAGTAGAGAATTTGTCATAAGTGTATCTCAAGAGGTAACTAGGGGTTTCTAACAAAATAGTAACCTAATTGTAAACTTCTTTCTCATAGTAGATTTGATCTGCCTAGATTATTAGGTCCAGTTTTCCCTTTGGGGTTTTCCACATAAAAATCATGTGTTTTGTATGGTCACTTGATTTATTTATGTTTTCTCTTTAATTTAAACTAATTCATATTATTGCATTTTAAATATAATCATTAGTTTTTAAAAATCACTTATTGTTTATTAAAATCGGGAAAGCTCTACTACCCCTCCATTCTTGATCTATTTCGGGCTTTGCATACTAATGCAATCACCTGTGAAAGAAAACAAATAAATCTAAAGAAGGAAAACAGAGAGCTAGATTAAACTAAGAATAGCTTAAATACCCACAACTCTATCCCAAAGAAAAGGAAGAGGTAAAAGTTGTTGTAGCAGACAATAGATATATACGCAAAAGACTACTAATACAACTTGGAACAACCCTTTTATAAGACACAAGGGATGCCCTAGCAAGGAATTAATCTTAGCTCTTCATAAAAATATAATATAATAGCGAGAATTCTATCCAGCAAAATAAAGACGCTAAAATGATAAAACAGTCCTTAACTGGTCACATGACTCACTTAAAAAGGCACATAACTTATAAAATAAAAAACCAAAATAACAATAATATCCTAAACATGAAATAAAGGCAGACTTCAGACATATATAAATGACTCTAGACCAATAAACAATCATATAATCTGATCACATCATCAGCTGCCCTTATTAATGGAAACTCAGCCTAGTCTTTTTAGGATCTTAAACTGTTTGAAGAAAGTTCTCTTCCTTGCGCTGCATCAGTCCCTCCCTCCAGGTGAGAGAAAACTCGCCCTCGACTTAGAAGCAAATTTCCACCACCAATCAAAAATCTGAGCATGGTGTTGCATCCCCTCTTTCTTCTTTTATGAACTCGAATCAAATACAATAATCTTCTTATGCTAACAAAGATTAAATGGATTTTGCTAGATTTGCTTTGAAATTGGGCAGATTCACAAAATTCGGTGGAACACGTATCCTGAACTAGAAGTTTAATCAATTTCAATTTTTCTTCCACCAACCACCTAGCAGTTGTAGTGAGTTCCAAGAATTCACTCCAAATCATATCCCTAAAGTGAAATCCATTTTTAGTGTTAGAAACTTCAAACCCCAACCAATTATCAGACTTGTATTCTTGCAAAACTTCCGTTGGTGAAAGGTTAAACACTTCATTGTTCTCCATTGCTCTTGTTAGCGCCACATTCTCATAACTTCCTTCATTTTGAGATTCTTCTTTTGTAGCTTCCTTACTGTTCAAAATCATGAGAGAGAGAGAGAGAGAGAGAGAGTGCAGACATCTTTCTTGTATATATTACTCAACCCTAACAAGCCTATGTAGGCTTATATAAAAGATACAAGACTTACATAATAACACAAGGGCCCTACCAACTATATGTAATTACATAATGACCCAACATATATATATATATAAACATTCTAACACTCCCCCTCAAGCTAGAGAATATATATCAAATAATCCCAGCTTGGAACAGATATTTCTTAACCAGTTATGACCCAATGCTTTGGTAAAAATATTAGCTAATTGATCTTCAGACTTCACGAATGGAGTAGAGATGCTCCCATGTAATATTTTTTCTCGAATGAAGTGACAATCAACTTCAATATGTTTGGTCCCTCATGAAACACAGGATTTGATGCAATGTGAACTGTTGCTTGATTATCACAGAACAGTGGGGTAGGAGCTTCAACTGTCAACCCAAGTTCTTTTAGAAAATGTTGTATCCATGTCAACTCACTAGTGGTATGGGTGCCCAGTACTCAGCTTCAGCACTAGATCGAGCTACCACCGTTTGCTTTTTACTTCGCCATGTAACAAGATTTCCTCCTACAAATGCGCAGTAGCTTGTAGTAGATCTCCTATCTGAAGGAGAACTAGCTCAGTCGGCATCTGTAAAACCTTCCACCCTGAGATGACCATTTGATTTATATAGTAACCCAAAACCTGGAACTTGCTTGAGATATCGGATAATCCGAAGAACAACAAGCCAATGTGGCATTCTAGGGGCTCCCATGAACTGACTTACAACACTAACTGCATATGAAATATCAGGTCGAGTGATAGTGAGATAAATTAATTTCCTAACAAGGCGACGAAATCTGCCCGGGTCATTAAATAGATCACCCTCATCAGACACAAGTTTTGTATTTGAATCCATAGGAGCATCAACCGGACAACCACTCAACATACCTGTTTCTTCTAATAAGTCTAACACATATTTTCGTTGAAATAAACTTATACACTTCTTGGATCTAGTAACTTCAATATCCAAGAAATACTTAAGTTTACCCAAGTGTTTAGTGTAAAATCGATGTTGCAGAAACAACTTCAACTTAGCAATGCCTTCAGAATCATCACCTGTGATCACAATATCATCTACATACACCACAAGAAATAAGAAGCCAGCTTTAGTGCACTGGTGAAATACTAAATGGTCGGTCTGACATCTGTTAAGACCAAATTTTATGGCCTCCTTAGAGAATTTTCCAAACCAAGCCCGTGGAGACTGTTTCAATCCATACAGGGCCTTTTTAAGGCGACAAACAGTGTGAAGATACTCCCCGTGAGCAACAACCCAGGTAGTTGCTCCATATAAACCTCTTCTGCTAAGTCACCATGCAAAAAGGCATTTTTAACATCTAACTGAAACAGAGGCCAATGTCTATTAGCAGCAAGAGAAATCAAAACATGAATAGAAGAAATCTTAGCAACGGGGGCAAACGTCTCATCATAGTCAATACCATAAGTCTGGGTATAACCTTTGGCAACAAGACATGCTTTTAAATGCTCAACGGACCCATCTGGAAGATACTTTATAGTATATACCCAACGACAACCAACAGGTTTGGCACCTGGAGGTAATGGAACAAGATTCCACGTGCCATTCTGATTCAAAGCATCCATTTTATCTTGCATTGCTTTCCTCCAGCCCGAATCAGATGAAGCAGCCTGCACAGTCTTAGGAACAAATGTAGTAGACAACTGAGATGAAAAACATGAGAAGGTTGGCGATAAGGAATTATAAGAGACATAATGAGCAATGGGACGATTAGTGACACACGATCGAGTACCTTTACGAAGTGCAATAGGCAAGGAATCAGACACAAGGGATGGTGTTGGATCCAAAGACTCTGAAGACGACGGAGGAGGCATGACAGCAGACAGCTTTGATCTTCGAGTGTACACCTGTAACGGGGCAGGCGAAGGAGATCTAGGTTGAAGAGAAAGTGAGGGAAGAGGAACCGCAGGAAGAGGCGACTCAGGAGTGATATCAAGAAGTGAATCAGTATCTGAAAAATATGGGATGGACTCACAAAAAGTTACATCCGCGCTAATAAAGTACCGTTGAGAAACAGGACTATAGTAGCGATAACCTTTATGAGAACGAGAGTATCCAAGAAATACACACTTTGTGGCACATGGGTCTAGTTTATCAAAACCAGGACACAAATTATGGACATAACATACACATCCAAAAACTCTAGGAGTAAGAGGAAACAAGGGAGAATCAGAAAATAAAATAGAATGTGGAGATTTGCCATCTAATACAGAGGACGACATACGGTTAATAAGATGACAGGTAGTAAGAACAGCATCACCCCAAAAACGTTTAGGCATACGCATATGAGACAAAAGAGCACGGGTTACTTCTAAGAGGTGTCGATTCTTACGTTCTGCAGCTCCATTTTGTTGAGGAGTATAAACACATGAATTTTGATGAATAATTCCTTTATCACTAAGATATGTATCAAAGGGGGCTGAAGAATATTCCTTAGCATTATCAGAACGTAGAATACGAATTGGGCATCCAAACTGAGTTTCGATTTCTTTTCGAAATTTTTGAAAAATTAAAAATAACTCGTAACGATCTTTCATTAGAAACAACCAAGTCAAGTGAGAATAATCATCCACAAATGTCACAAAATAATGAAATTTATTGATTGAAGAATGCTTTATTGGACCCCATACATCTTAATGAACCAAATGAAAAGGACTAGAGACACGATTATTAACCCTAGACTTGAAAGACACGTGATGGTGCTTACTAAGTTGACAAACTTCACATGACAAGAATTTCAAATGACTAAGACTAGGAACTTGACGCTGCAAAACTTGAAGTGACGGGTGACCAAGACGACAGTGCCACTAGAATGGAGACAGAGAAGACTCAAGAGCCACAGGATAAGGTTCCAAATCAAAGTAATATAAGCCACCAGCTTCATGCCCCGTACCAATCTTCTTCGCCTTGAGATCTTGAAACACACAAGAAGTAGGATAAAATGTAACAGAGCACTGGAGAGATTTAGTAAGCTTACTGATAGACATTAAATTAAAGGGAAACTGAGGAACATATAAAACAGACAAGAGAGACAAGGAATCACTAAGTTGAGTTGTCCCCACACCTGAAACCTTAGTGGATGAACCATTAGCAAGAGTAACACTTTGAGAAGGAGGTACATAATTAAAGTCAGATAGAAGAGAAGAACATCTAGTCATATGATTGGATGCTCCAGTGTCTATGATCCAAGGACTGCGAGTGGAAGACAATAGACATGTGTGTGCAGTACCTGACTGGGCAAAGGTAGCCGTGGAAGATGAATTAGATGCTTGCTTATAAGACAAAAACTGAGTATACTCATCACGTGGAACAATGACCGTATCTGATTCAGCTACGTGGTGAGATCCAGAAGCAACATCATTCGGAGAGGAGGAAACTTGATTTGCATAACTAAATGGTTTGCCATGAAGGTCCAACAAAAATTCACAGTATGATTAGAAAGGCCACAATGAGTACATTTTCGTGATTCCCTACCACGGCCACATCCTCCCCGTGAATCACAACCACCACATGTGGAGCGTCCCCCACGACCTCCACGGTAAGCATTATGTTCACCATTTGAAACTGCCAATGCTGAACGCTCACCACTCTGCCCATTATTCAAATTTGAGGTGTCACTTGCAAGTGTAGCGCGCTGAAGTCGAGAAAACACATCAGCAAGAGATGGAAGTGTGGGACTGCCCATAATCTGTGCACAAATAGACTCATATGCTGACGACAAATCAGTAAGAAAACGAACAACATTAAAGTCCTCACGTTGTTGTTGCTACTTCGAACATCAGCAGTAATGGGCTAATACATATTCAGCTCCTCACAGACTCCGATAACTTTGGAATAATACTCTTCTATATTGTGAGTACCTTGTTCAAGAATGAAGTACTGCTTACAGAGCTCATAAACACGGGTGATATTACCTGTCCCAGAATACAATTGCTTCAATATGTCCCATATCTCCTTGCAGTATCTAAATAAAGTAAAGTTGAACTGATTTGGGGTTCAATACTAGTTAACATCACAAAAATGATCTGAGCATCTTCCTTTTCCCATGCATCAAAAGAAGCATCAGTTTCCTTGAGTTTATCTTTAGTCAGATGAGTACCAAGACCTTTACCTTTTAGAAAAATTGCAATAGATTCAGCCCACAGTATGTAATTCTTCCCATTGAGTTTAACGGAAGTCATGGGAGAATTAAAACTGGATGTGGGAGAAAGCAAATCTGAATTGGACATCATGTTGAACCCAACAAAATAGAAAAAAAAAATGCAAAATCTGTATTCTGGCCGAACCTGGAAAACGGGCCGAATCTAGTCAAACGGGCTGGATCTGAAAAACGAACCGGATCAGGGCAAACGGGTCGGATCTCTGCTATCCAGGTTTTAGTAAACCATGGTTGGAATAGCTATCCCAGGTTTAGAAAACCAGGGTTGGAATAGCATAATCGTGTAGCTAGGGTCTTCTTCTTCACACCTTCACAAGCCCCGGTGAACAATACAGTGGAGGCGACGGCGACCTAGTCACAAGCAACGGTCGAATCAATAAGCAGCGACCTCTGCAACTTCGGGCCAAAAAACGCGAATCGATGAACCTCACGTTTGCAAATCAAGACGGTAGATGTCTGTGAGCTCGCTGACAACCAAAGAGAAGCTACCGGCGACGACGAACGAGGCAGAGACACCAACACCAAAATCATGATTCCGATCTTATACAAGAACACAATTACAGACTCTGACACCTATGAATTCGTGTAGCTTTGATACCATGTTCAAAATCATGAGAGAGAGAGAGTGCAGACATCTTTCTTGTATATATTACTTAACCCTAATAAGCCTATGTAGGCTTATATAAAAGATACAAGACTTACATAATAACACAAGGGCCCTACAACTATATGTAATTACATAATGACCCAACATATATATATATATATATATATATATATATATAAACATTCTAACACTTACCAAAGATTGCTAATTGATCCCAATCAATAGATTCAATGTGTGGTTCTTCATAAAAAATTGGAAGCTTGCTCCAGTCAACAAATGGTTCTATGGTAGTCGATGTTATGAACAACCATGACTCATCATTTGTTGAATCATTCTCGGAATCATGATAGAAACTTTCCAGTCGTTGGAGGAAGTGTTCTCGTTGGACTCGTCATCCTTATCATGAATAGGTTCCTCTTCTTGTGGTTGTTCTTCTTCTCCACCAAGATATCCTACAAATTCTGGAATTTTCACCTTAAAGCCACCATCCCAATGCCTTTCTTCAAATGGAACAGGTGCTGGTCTGGGTGCTGTGTTTCTGCGAAAAGGATTAACAAATTCCTCTTCCAAATTGTCCTCCTCCTCAAATTCCTCTTCCAAATTATCTCTTCTATCACAGCAAGCACTTCTTGTTGATCAACAGCTGCGTCCCGATGAGGCCAAACGGCTGGTTTGCGAAGTGGATTTCTTCTCCTTGGTGGCATGTTGCAAAACCTAAGAGAGATCACAAAACCACTGGACCAAAACTTGCTTTGATACCAACTAATGCAATCAGCTCTGAAAGAAAACAAATAAATCTAAAGAAGGGAAAACAAAGAGCTAGATTAAGCTAACGAATAGCTTAAACACTAACAACTTGGAATAACCCTTTTATAAGACACAAGGGATGCCCTAGCAAGGAATTAATCATAGCCCTCCATATAAATATAATCTAACAGCTAGAATTCTATCAAGCAGAATAAAGGTGCTAGAATGGCAAAACAGTCCTTAAGTGGTCACATGACTCACTTAAAAAGGAACATGACTTATAAAATAAAACCAAAATGACAAAAATATCCTAAACATGAAATAAAGACAGACTTAAGACTTATATAAATGATTCTAGACCAATAAACAACCACATAATCTGATCACATCATATGCTGCCCCTATTAATGGAAACTCAGCCTAGTCTTTTTAGGATCTTAAATTGTTTGAAGAAAGTGCTCTTCTATTTGCGCTGCATCATGTACTCAAATGTATCAGAGCCTAGGAAGCACGGACACGCCAAAATGGGCAAAGAATCCGTGTTCGACACGTGTCCGACACCGACATGCGCTGGACATGCCCCGACACGTGTCGAACACACCAAAAAACATGTCTGGAATTTTTATTTTATTTTTTATTTTTTTTTTTAATTTTTGGACACGGCTCAGACACGACATGAACACTCCGCAGACACGCATCCGACACGCTAGGGATGTGTGTCCGACAAGCGTGTCTTATTTTCGGGGGTCTAAAAGATAATTTTTGAAAGAAAATTGGGTTAAAGTATAAATATGTGAAGTTATTTAACGACTTTTACTCACTTATGTGGTCTATACATAATAATTTTAAACTTGTAAGGTTAATATGCAATTTTAGACAAAACAAATAGATATTTAAGGGCCAGTCATTACACTATCATAGTAAATGAGTTAAGATTTGTGTATTTTTTTCATTACGAGGTTGATGAAAAATTGTACTCCCTCTGTCCCTAAAAAAATGTCATACTTTCCTTTTTGGTCTGTCCCAAAATAATTGTCCACTTTCTTTTTTCAAATAATATATTTTACATCTTTCCATATATGTCCTTGGAGTTTAAAATTTCAAACTTAAATATTCAAAACTTAGAAGGGCAAATTAGTAACTTTTCAGAGAGACAAGGCATGTCCCACATGTCCCCTTTAAAATTCCTACTCCCCAAAAGCGACATCTAAATTGGGACAGAGGGAGTAACACTCACTAATTTTTAAAGTAATACATCATATATATATACACACACACACACTATTCGCAGTGTCCCTGCCATGTCCGTGTCCTAATTTTTTTGGATTTGTCGTGTCACCGAGTTCATGTCGTGTTGTATCCGTGTCCCGTATTCGTGTCCGTGCTTCTTAGATCAGAGCCTATGCTACCTGTCTTATATTGCTCAAAGAGCAAGGTGCACTTTAATTTTATAGTGCTTCTTATGGTATACCTCTCTCTCTCTCCCTCTTCCTTGTCTTTTTTCTCATTTCCAAATTCCTAGCTATGTTGTATTGGTTGTAGACAATTCCTTGCACATCTAAGATATTTGACAAGTCGTGTACTCTTAGTCAAAGAGTTTCTTAAGCTTCCTAGTTCACTTCCTATATGCTTCTTCTAATTACATTCACGTGCTTCTTCACCTAACCAATGCTTCCAAGTATAGCTTGAAAGTTAAACTATTCACAGTTCCTGCAATAAGAGAGTTAGTGGATTTGAAGTTAAACTACTGGGGTGCTTAAGTCTTCTATCCTTAGAAATTTTATTTTTTTGGCTTTGGGAGAGAAATTATAAATCTATAATAGGAGGGTTAGTGGATTTTGTGGATATGTTGAGTGGTTAGGGCCTATTTGGTCCTTGTGTAATTTTTTGGAATGTGCTCCTCTTTTGAGTGCCTTTTATATAATACTTCACTTATCAAAAAAAAAAAAAAAAGCTCAATTTCCATACTCAATAACCCAAAACAAAATATTTCTCACCTTGTCAAGAGAAATGTCGGCCCAAGTTTAACTCCCTTTGATGCAACAAACTTGAACCGATTGAAGATTAGCCACCTAGATAAAACAGGAACCCCTTGTTCTATTTGTAGACTAAACTGGATACAAGACAAATCCAAAGTTAGATAAATATAACAAAACCTATAAATAAGATTGTCTATCAAATAGGCATTAAGGAAGTATCATTCAAGTTAGGTTACTAAACTCGAGTGAAGCTATGATCATTTGCCTTTGCAAATTGAGATTCCTGCTTCAATACTACCATACTGTCATGATTACCGCCACTGCATAACAAGTATTTGCACACAACATTCAGTTAGTCTGCCAGCTTGTTGGAAAATAGGATCATTAAAAGACTCAAGTACCTGCAGGTCACTGGAAACCCATCAAGATCTCTGCTTACCAAGCGTCCATCATCGTTAATTGGACGAACATGCTGCATGGCACACAATAATTAATTGCTCCCCTATATCATATTGAGATATATAAACAAAGTTTGGACCTAAGAAAATGTATTCCGATGCTCACTAGTTCCTATTGACTGTAATAAGACACATCCCACCTCAAACTTTATACTGGTTGTGCTGCTCCAGTGAGAACTTGCAGGCTCATTCAGATCTACCCCTGCTGAAATGCGACACAGATTAACACCACCACTCCCCGAACGGGAGAAGTTGTCGACAGGCAAACCATGGATCCCAATCTCAGGAGAAATGGAATGCTGGGAAACAAAATTACTCAAATTAGATGCTACAAAATGACAGAAATCTGTTCTTCAACAAAAGTTATTTGCTTTAAACTATTAACTTCATTTCCAGAAGTTTGGTTAAACAAATATTCCTATCAAGCGGGTTTGAACAGAATTCACACAATGTAGGCCTTTATTGTTTCGCCCAAATTGAGTGCTGGCCCATGAATCATTCAGAGTAAAATCCCATCAATGCATAATTTTCTCCTTAAAATAAAAAATTGTAGATTTCGATCCTCAATTGGGTTTTCAAAATTTACATCAGAAAGTTCTTCTCATCAATCCCAGTTCAAGCAAAATTAAGACAATGTGAATTGTCATTCTACATGCAAAATGTAGCCCTATTGTATTGATACTAGAATCGAGCCCATTTCTAGCAGAAATTTGTAAGATTCCGGACTAACTTGATATAATTTGCAATAAATAATAAAGAGTAAAGAAGATACCGACCTGAATGACAAAAGATTGTTGAGAGAGCCATTTGGGCCTCGGCTTCCTGTAAGCTATCAATATACTGGAATCATAAAGTCCCTTATCCCACAATATATCTAGCTTTTCGCTCTTGCCAAATAAATTCGGATGCTTGATGCAAAGACTGCAATAAATATTTTAAACCAATGACTACACAAAAACCCAAATATAATAATTATTCATGAAAATCAAGGAAACAATGACACAATCTTACCTTCCAATAACTAATGAAAGTGGATTACCGGAATTCCTGCTTCACAGAGATAGCTAGGGTTTTAGAGGTATAAGAGATTATTAAGAATGTGGAGCAAGAGTTGCTACAAGTAAAGGAGAAACCTGAAAGGATTGAACATCAAAGCAGCACATAGCTTGTGGGTGAAATCAACATTGAAGTCTATCTTGGCTGTGCAAAGCAATCATCAACAATCATAATCAATGGCAAAAAGAATGAATTAATAATAAAAAGACTGGTACTAAAACTAAAACTACATAAATGTGTGACTATATTCGTGTGTTTTAATTGTTTGTGCAAGATTAATAATAAGAACCGACCTTTGCCGGCATGGATGCTCTGCTGAGCTCCCATTCTGATAGCCGGTTTTCATTGGGGGTGTACAAGCGAGTCGAAACTCGAAAAAGAATGTAACCGAACGTTATATAGAGAGAGGAAAAAAGAAGAGTTATAGTGGAAGAGGAAGAATTATAATAGAGATTTGCGTGGTAGCCTCTTTGGATAATTTGCAAGTTATCCTTTTCTTCCTTCATCCGTCATTCTCTGGTTGCACGTGAGGAACTATGAAACCAGTTAGAACCACCAATAAATTGAATCGGACTAAACCGGACGGGAAGGTTTGGTTTGGTTTGATTTTTTTACAATTAGATTCGATTAAGATTTTAAAGATATAGAACTGCCTACAATCAAGTTCAGACGTTCTACAAGCTGTTTTGTAAATTACTCTTTTGTCCCATTTTATTTGTCGGAATCGTGATAATTAAAGTGGGACAAAGTTAGTATATATATATATACTTATATATTTTATATTATATAAATAATAGAATAATAAAATTTGTGACCCAATCATATATCATAATATATAATAAAATTATATATATCATAATAGAAATTATATTATAGATGATATATATTTTTAATTATAATTATATATTTATATATTTTGTATTATATAAATAATAGAATAATAAAAATTGTCTTTTAATGACCCAATCATATATCATAATATATAATAAAAATATATATATCATAATATAAATTATATTATAGATGATATATATTTTTAATTATTATTATATAATTAAAAATATATATCATCTATAATATAATTTCTATTATGATATATATATATATATATATATATATTATTATATATTAGATTGAATTATAACAAACCAAACCAAACCAAACCGTGAAATCTAATCGAATCGAATCGAATCGTTCTTTCATGATTTGGTTTGGTTTGATTCTATTGGTTTCGCAGTTCAGTTTTATTCTAATTTTTATGGAATCGTTAGGAACAATTTGATTATAAAATATTTTCAAACCGGTCCAATCACATTTACGTATACTCCTATGAAAAAACCATATGTATTCCGTATGTATCTTTAATAAGTAATTAATTATAGGCTTAAGTGCAAAAAAACACCCTCCTTAGATACAAAAGGTACCAAAAACCTCTACTAATTTTTTTGGTGCAAAAAGACCCCAGCTGATTTTTTTTGTGCAAATTGACCCCTAATGAGTCATTTTGACCAAATTATTTTTTTATAAAAACCCAAAACGCTTGTAATCAATAATTTTATTTTATTTTAGGTCAAGTGCACAAAACACCCCTATAGTATGCTTAAAGTGCATATCACACCTTCACATGCAAAAAAACACCCCTAAAGTTTCAATTTTGTGCAAATAGATCGATTTGACACATTAAATTATACTTTGACTAAATTGCTCTTAGTAAACTATTTTATAAAATATATAAAAATATATCATTTTATGAAATGACCAACATGGGTACACTTCAACATTTCTGTGTGGCTGCGTTTTTTTGCACATCTCACGAAGGATTAATGATGATGAACAAGAGAACAAAACCCATGAATGCAACGACGAAAATAGAGACCAGAAAGAGACTTTAGAAATCAAGAGAATGGTGTCGGCCAGATGTCTCGGGCTTAGATCCGGCGGGTGGTGGTGTCTGTCAATGCGTGAGAGTATATTGGTGAATCATCGGAGAGACGAGTCACGTGGTGGTGACTTAGCCAGGTGAAGCCTAGTTTGTCAATGAAAAAGCCATTGGATTACAGTGGGACCAGCGATTTGGAGGTTGTTGAGCACAAATGGAACATGTATTATTTCTACAGAGTCGTTGACAGTGACTTAACTGGGTCACCGCTTCTAGAATCATCACATAATTGGTGGAAGATGGAGGACGCCGATAGTGGAGACAATGGCACAGTGAGCACCTTAAATCGCATTTGAGCGCGCTTATGTGCGTCGACGGTGACCCGTCGGCGGAGATGTGGTAGAGCCGTAGTGGGTATTGATAGAGAACACGATGGCGAGTTAACCTAGTTAGCCACTTGTAAAACCTAATCCAGTGGCAGAGATGACCCGTTTACTCACCAGAGTGAATTCTTATTCTCTCTCTACCGTCACCTCCCTGGCCCATAACTCACCGAAGAACTCAGGCTACCCAGCCATCATCCTTTTCATCACTCCATCGGCGAGCATTATGTGAACAAATCGCTCGCTGAACTTAGGCCAGAGATTGACACAGTGGGAGTTGCAAAGGTCGTTGTCACCGGAGGTTTCAACGCCAGTGTGTCACAGTCGCCGTTGTCGTTGCCTCTGCCGCGATTGAAGTAATAGTTGGCCTAAATAACAGTTGTCGTTAGGTGTTGTTGAACATAGGCCTGAGATTGACGCAGTTTTGTGTTGTTGAAAAAGGAGAAGAAATGTGTTTGGTTACACGAGTAATGATGTCTTAAACTAGTTTGGCTTGACCCCTTGGACATTTTTGGAAAACCAAAAAGGCAAAATTGGTATTATAACGTTAATTTATGTCAAATTTCTGATTGAGGGGTATTTTTGCACAATATGAAAAGAATAGGGGTGTTTTTTGCACGCATTTTTAAATAGGGGTGGAAGTGCTACCTAAAGTATACATTAGGGGTGTTTTCTGTACTTAACCCTTTTATCTTTTTTCTTTATCCCCTCCCCCCCCTCTTCGAATCCTCTATGCAAAACCTATAAGGATGTTGCAGAGGGTCAAATTGGCTTTGTTTCTCTCTTTAAAATTACTCTCGTTTTTTCAATTTTTTCTCATTTGGGTAATATTACCCAGATCTACAAATCAAGCATTTCTAGTGTTACATAAAAGCAAATTGATGCAAAATTGAAGCTTTTAATTGAGAAATATCGTGGATTTGGCTTCAGGGTATAGAGCCAAAAATGAAATCAGACCGAATTGTGAGTTGTACGCAGCAAAATATTTAGAAAGTTTTGTATTTTTAGAAACAGATCTGTGTATTTCTAGTTTTACTTATTTTAGCAATTAAATAATTAATCTTATGCAAGATACAATAAAGTAAACTAAAGAGTTAGAGATAACACCAAGATTTTTAGCTAGGAAACCCCAATTGGTAAAATAGACTAATTATTTGCGTGGGAAAAACATCATGGATTGTGTAGTCCACAGTAAACCGATCCACTATGTTTAAAACAAAGTACACTGAACTTTGACTCAGGCTCACATCCTATCGTTCTACCAAACAAAAATTTGCTAACAATCCTCTGGCTTTGCGACGTCCAATCCAACAGCACTTGTGATACCCCTCGATTCTAGAGTCACGGGTGATCAAGTCTAAGCACAGATCCGAGGGATATCAAACAATTAATATGTAAATGAACACAGAATACAAAAAGAATTAAGAAATAAATAATAGATAAACGCTGAAAGAATTCTAAATTAAAAATCCTCAAAGTAATATAATTAAAATCCAATAATCTAAAACCTCCATTAATTAAATAACTCGGGAATCCATCTAGTGGACCCCTAATAAAATCCCAAATTGAAAAGGAAACAATTGAAACAAAATCCAAAGCTAAACATGGAAAGCAATCCTACGTAGTCGGAGGAATGAGTGACTATATTTGCTCAGCACAATTAAGCTCTAAGCCTGGAACTGACGAACACCTGAAAAATAAGAGAGTAGATCAGGCTCACATGGAAGTTCTATCCTACTACAATCCATACAGAAACCCGATACGCAAATACATCCTATATAGCTCAATAATAACTAAAGTAGTCCATATATGTATAAATACACACTATAGGATGCTCACTAGTCCAATAGGTCTGTCTCAGCCTGAGTAGAGATACCATGCAAATCGCACATAACGTGGTCATGTGTACCTAGACCTACCAGGGAACAATAACTATTTCCAGTTATCCATCCTATTATAAATAAAACCTATGTCCAGCTAACCCACGATGTCATAAAACATAAAACCCTAATTTCACATTATAAATAATAACACTTATTAAATCCAATTAACTCATTTAAATAAATTAATAAACCCTTTAAACAATTAAAACTAATTTAATCCAATTAAAGAAATTAAAGAAAATAAAAATACAATTAAATTAACAATTAAACAAACAATTCAATTAAAACAAAAAATCAATCAATTAATTAAAATAAACAGGTAACTAAACACATAAATAAATAAAAATGCAATAAAATAAAACTTAAATTGCTGAGACTATCCTTTTAAAATTTAGGGGTATTACATTCTTCCCCCCTAACAAAAGAAATTCCGTCCTTGGAATTCACTCTTACCTTCTTCCAATATTTCAGGAAACTGCGAGCGAATGACATCCTCTTGTTCCCAACTAGACTCAGAGTCATTGTGGTGACTCCACTGAACACGCACTAAAGGAATAACCTTATTACGAAGAATTTGATCCCGACAGTCGACAATACGACACGGTGGCTCCAAATATGTTGCATCCGGCTGCAACTCAATCTCCCCAACATCGATATGTTGATACCGATCCTCATCTCGCAGAAATTTCCGCAACATGGAAATGTGAAACACATTGTGCACACGATCCAAATTATCCGGAAGTGCCAACTGATAAGCTACAGCGCCAACTCGATTTCTAATCATGAATGGACCGACAAATCGTGGTGACAACTTCCCTTACTTCCCAAAGTGCATTACTCATTTCATAGGAGACACTTTGAGTAGAACCTGATCCCCAACCTGAAACTCCAATGCACGAGTACGACGATCTGAATAACTCTTCTGCCTACTTTGGGCAATGCGCATGCGATCTCTAATAAGAGCAATCTTCTCAGAAGTATCCTTAATGAACTTAGGACCCAAGAATCTACTCTCGCTAACCTTGATCCAACAAACAGGCGATCGACACGGTCGACCGTATAATGCCTCAAATGGTGCTATACCAATAGTCTTCTGGAAACTATTGTTATATGCAAACTCCACAAGTGGTAAATAATTTTCCCAGTAGCCTTGAAATTAAGAACACACGAACGAAGCATATCCTCCATGATCTGATTAACCTGCTCGGCCTGTCCATCAGTCTGAGGATGATAAGCAGTGCTAAGATGCAACTCTGTACCCAAAGCCTGCTGAAAAATCTTCCAAAACCCTGACATAAAGCTCGAATCCCTGTCCGATATAATAGATAATGGAATGCCATGTAGCTTCACAATCTCCGAAATGTAAAGTCTCGCTAACTGCTCGGAAGTGAAGTCAGTGCGAATAGGCAAGAAATGAGATGATTTAGTCAATCTATCAACGATTTCCCAAATGGAATTGTGATCTTTAAAAGAATTAGACAATCCCTCCACGAAATCCATAAAAATGCTCTCCCATTTCCACTCCGATATAGGTAGTGGCTGTAGAGCTCCTGGCGGCCGCTGATGATCAATCTTGACCATCTGACAAGTACTACACTGAGAGACAAAAATAACAATGTCCTTTTTCATACTTGCCCACCAAAACTGCCACTTCATATCCTAATACATCTTGTCTCCTCCTAAATGAACAGAAAACTCAGAGTGGTGAGTCTCAGTCATCACATCCTTCATCAAATCATTAGCAGAAGTTATCTCTGTAATTTTGTCAATGCACTGCTGATCCATGAGTTGCGCCCTCAAAACTTTGTGAATGATAGAAGGTGCAACTACCATGGAAGCCATTAAAGCATCTAATAACTTATCCACCGTCTTTAAAGCATTCCACTTAGTAGTGAATAGAGCAGAAAAACTAGCAGCGGGTCGGCGACTGAGTGCATCTGCCACCACATTCACTTTCCCTGGATGGTACTGTATAGAGAAATGATAGTCTTTCACAAACTCTAACCATCGATGCTGTCTCATATTCAGCTCCCGCTGAGTGAACAAATACTGCAGACTCTTGTGATCACTAAATAATCTAAAGGATTCTCCTAACAGATAATGCCTCCAAATGCGTAAGGCAAAGACCATAGTTGCCAACTCCAAATCATGTGTTGGATAATTAAGCTTATAGGGCTTAAGCTTTCGAGATCTATATGAAATTGGTCACTCCTCCTGCATCAAAACACATCCAAGACCTTGCAAAGAAGCATCTGTGGAGACAAGATACTCAATCCCGCTTTGTAGAGTAGACAGAACCGGTGCAAAAGTCAACTTGCGGTTTAGCTCATTAAAAGCTTTCTGACAGTGTTAATCCCACACGAATCGTACACCCTTTTTAGTCAGGTGAGTGAGTGGTTCTGCTATCTTTGAGAACCTCTGGATGAACCTACGATAATATCCTACCAATCCGAGGAAACTCCAAATCTCGGTAGGTGAAGTAGGCTGTCCCCACTCAACCACTGCTGAAACCTTGGCTGGATCTACCGCTATTCCCTTTTTTGACACCACGTGACCCAAAAACTTCCCTTCTCGCTGCCAAAATTCACACTTCTTGAACTTGGCATATAACTGGTGCTCACGAAGTGTCTGCAACACTGTGCGAAGATGTATGACATTATCGTCCTCTGACTTAGAACAAATCAAAATATCATCAATAAAGATGATGACAAATTGATCCAAGTAAGCCCTGAACACTTTGTTCATTAAATCCATGAAGACTGCTGGTGCGTTAGTCGATTTGAAAGGCATGACCCGAAACTCATAAGAACCATATCTAGTGAGAAACGCTGTCCTCGGAACATCTTGCTCCCTAACCCAAAGTTAATGATATCCATAATGCAGGTCAATCTTAGAGAAGTATGTAACTCCCTTCAACTGATCAAAAAGATCATCAATCCTGGGCAAAAGGTACTTGTTACGAATAGTAACCTTGTTCAACTCCCTGTAATCTATACACAGGCGAAGCGAACCATCCTTCTTCTTCACAAACAGAACTGGTGCTCCTTAGGGTAAAGTACTCCTATGAATAAAACCCTAGCTAAATAATTGCTGAATCTGATCCCTCAGCTTTCTCATCTCCACTGGTGCCATCCTATATGGTGCCCTAGCAATAGGCGTAGTGCCTAGAGCCAAGTCAATCACAAAGTCTATCTCGCGACTAGGTGGCAACCCTGGAATCTCCTGAAAAACATCCAGAAAATCCTGTACAATTGGTTTGCTATCCAATGACACAGTAATCCCCTTCTCTGTTTCCTCCTCCATATGAAACAAATAAGTGCTAGTGACCCCTTTAGAACATGGTATAGCGACGACGTACATATCCTGACCAGGTATGGTAAATACAACAGACCTATTATAACAATTAACTTGGACATGGTAGTGAGATAACCAATCCATCCCAAGTATCACATCATAAGTGTGCATGTCCAGGACCAATATATTGGCTAGAAATCTGAGTCAACCAATATCTAGTGTCACAGGCCCATCACTCTCATGTAAAATGGCTGTATTGCCTAAAGGTGTAGAAATACCCTGAGGTCTACTGCATACCCGCGTTGTCATCCCCGATAAAGCAACAAAAGATCTAGAAACAAATGAGTTTGTAGCACCCGTATCAAATAAAACATGACCCAATGATCCATGAATAAGAAACATACCCTCAACAACCTGAGGTGCCTGAACATCCTACTGCATGGGGTTGAAAACCCTACCATAATGCAATTATGATGGTGCCTGTCCCTGAGGCTGTGGCGGTGCCGGTAATGCCGAATATGTTTGTCCCTGAATTCGTGGAACCTGTGGAGTGGGTAAAGGTACCGATGCCCTCTATCCCTGCTGCACATACTGTCTCTGTCCCTGTTCTGCTTTAGGACACTGCCTGGAAGTATGACCATACTCTCTACAAGTGTAACAACTACCCTGGAAAGTGCCAAATGGCCTCCTCTGTTGGTTAGCCTGTGGCTAACCCTGTCCTGCCTATGGTCCCCCATTCTGCTGCTTCTGAATATGTGCCCCATCCCTGTCAGCATCAGAACCACCCTTGTGCTTCTTCTAAGACTGTTGTTAGTGGAATTTACCCTTGTCATTCTGTCAGTGTCCATTGCCATTCTCTTTCTCAGCTGACTGATTTACAGAGTCTTTGTCACCCCGCTTCTCACCCTTAGCCTGTCTAAAGTCCATGGCCAACTGATACTGCTGTAGAGCTGCGTCTACCACCTGAGCATAAGTAGTGTAAGCTAAAATACCTATAATAGCTCGCTTAATAGACCACATCAGTCCCTTAATGAAACTATTGCGCTTCTTCTCCTCTGTATTCACCTCATCTGGAGTAAAAAGAGATAAGCGTGTAAACTGCTGCTCATACTCTGCCACAGTTATGTTTCCCCGCTGCAGATTAAGGAACTCTGTCTTCATAGCTACCCTGACTGCATAAGGAAAGTACTTCTCATCAAAGCATGCACTGAACTGATCATAAGTCAATGACATCCTCTCCTTTGCGGTAGTAACTGACTCCCACCACTGTAGTGCATCTCAAACTAGCTTGAAGGTAGCAAGCATCTGCTTCTGAACCTCCGTGCACTTAACCAGGCGAAGATGTCGCTCGATGTTCTGTTTCTACTGGTGAGCTGCTTTCGCATCGGTAGAGCCTGAGAACTCAGGTGGGCTCCTCTTTGTGAAGAACTTCTAGCCTTTTCCTAAGTATCAGTCTGAACCACTGGTGCTGGTACAGGTGCCTGCTGAACCTGTGGTTGATTCCGAAGTGCAGCTGTCACACCTGCTTCTATAGCCCGAGTAATGAGGTCATTGATATGAGGAGGATACTCTGGATCTCCTCCTTGATCTTGAGTCTGCTGAACTTCCTCATGCTCCTCGTAGAACTGACCATCATCATCCTGAAACCCAGGCATTCGCTATTCTTCCTCAATTTGCTGACGCTGTAGGAGATCTTGCTGCCTACGAGCCACTTCCTTTCGTCGCTGATTGTTCTGTCTGGTTCTAACATTAACTATTCTGTTAACATAGAAAGACAGACATCAGTACGATTTAAACCGAACCGTAAAGGAATACAATAAATCTTAAACTTAAGCTCTAAACAAGAGAAAACGCTACGCGGAAGTCTTAAATGATAGAATCCTAGAGACACTGAACCTGAAGTGCTTTAATACCAACTGTGATACCCCTTGATTCTAGAGCCACGGGTGATCAAGTCCGAGTACAGATTCGAGGGATACCAAACAATTAATATGTAAATGAGTACGGATTACAAAAAGAATTAAGAAATAAATAATATATAAACGCTGAAAGAATTCTAAATTAAAAATCCTCAAAGTAATATAATTAAAATCCAATAATCCAAACCTCCATTAATTAAACAACTCGGGAATCCATCTAGTGAACCCCTAATAAAATCCCAAACTGAAAAGGAAACAACTGAAACAAAATCCAAAGCTAAACATGGAAAGCAATCCTACGTAGTCAGAGGAATGAATGACTATATCTGTTCAGCACGATCAAGCTCTAAGCCTGGAACTGACGAACACCTGAAAAATAAGAGAGTGGGTTAGGCCGACATGCAAGTTCTATCCTACTACAATCTATACAAAAACCCGATACGTAAATACATCCTATATAGCTCAACAATAACTAAAGTAGTCCATATATGTATAAATACACACTATAGGATGCTCACTAGCCCAATAGGTCTGTCTCAGCCTAAGTAGAGATACCATGCAAATTGCATATAACGTGGTCATGTGTACCTAGACCTACTAGGGAACAACAACTATGTCTAATTATCCATCCTATGCGATATATGCACCCTAACCATGATCTTGAGACTCAAGCTCATATCACGGCACCATAATCATAAATATATAAAGTTCGTATAAGCCTAATACAAAATATCATCCATCTAATACAGTGCCCTAACATATGTATAAAAATCCATCCAGAAACCAAAGTATGTCATTCAATTATTTATTGACCTAACACCGTTATGAGTAGGACTTAACCTTTATGATTAATCCATACCTCAATCCAGTATAAGTAGGACTTAGTGTTTAGACTAATCCCTCCCTAGTATGCCACCGTCCCATACCGGTGCATACAATCCTCCAACTAGCATAATTGATATAACAGTAATAAGTACTCATCAACCATACTCTAAGATATGCATAAATAAAGTTTAATACATATATGACCATATTAGGCATTCATTATAAGACCTAAAAATCATGTTCTAATCCTGTGAATTGCTAAAATAAAGCTAAGCATTTAAATCCTCCAAATAGTCTATAAATTGATACAGTTTACAACAAATTAAATATCAATTTAATCCAATCCAAGCATAGTTAATTGCAGACAATCCAATACACTTATAACATGATTGAAATATGATGAAACACCATTAAATCATATACAAGTGATTTGTTAAATTTCAGTAAGCAAATAAATTAACCAAAACCATATTCAACATGCAGGCTTTTCTTTGACTTCATGTTACTCCATTTGTTAATACAATAATGTAATAATGTTTTCCAATATTTTCATAAGTCTATAGCAGTTATTTATATCATTCAGTGCAATTTAAACCGCTTAAGAAAACCCCAGACAGCCCAAACAAACCATAAAAACACTTTCTGTGCGTTTTAGGGCGAGAGCAAGCTCTCAAAAGTTGAAAGCCTTCTCCAAACACATGGGAGCCAACTCCTCACCCTTAGGAGCTGGCTCTAAGGAGCTGGGAGCTGTCTCCCAACATGTGGGAGCCGGCTCTGACATTAAGGGAGCTGGCTCCCTCCTTTAGGGGGCTGACTCTCTCTCTCCCTTAAGAGCCGTAGTCTGATTTTTGTTTGTCTTCTTCGCCTCTGGCGTTGTTCAGAGTCTCTATAATGTTTTTATTAAGCTTTCTAGGGTTCAGTTAATGTCCCAGATTATCCAGAAACTCGTTGACAACCAGTACGCATCGTTAAAAAGAATTAAACACAAACTGAACAGTTTGTTCATTAAATCAAATTCAGTTAATCAACTCAATAAATCTGTTTACAGTCTGAATTACCATGCATATAAGATATGCTTTAACATTAATTTAAACCCTAGAGTCTACCTAGGTATGCACATAACACAGGTTTAAGGGAAGGAGTTAGAATATGAACTTGCCTTTAGGTTTCAGTTCAAAACCTTAAACCGTCTGCTCTAGTAAATTCGGCGACCTTAATTGCTTTCATCGACCCCTGTTGCTCCTTATTCAACCCACGAGCAAGCGTTAACTATCCCTCCTTGGTTCAGTCTTTGTTCGTGGCAAAAACCCCCAACTCTTTCTCTCTGTTTTTCCTCTCAAGCCCTCTCTATTTCTCTCTACCTCCAGTTACGGGAAAAGGGTTCTAAAACCCTTATAAACACAAAACGATATATATATAGGCTTCTCTCATAACCTAATATTTAATTATACTTAGAGAAGGAAACCCTTCCTCTAAGTCGGCTAACCCACAATGTCATAAAACATAAAACCCTAATTTCACATTATAAATAATAACTCTTATTAAATCCATTTAGCTCATTTAAATAAATTAATAAATTCTTTAAACAATTAAAACTAATTTAATCCAACTAAAGAAAATAAAAATACAATTAAATTAACAATTAAACAAACAATTCAATTAAAACAAACAATCAATCAATTAATTAAAATAAACAGGCAACTAAACACATAAACAAATAAAAATGCAATAAAATAAAACTTAAAATGCCGAGACTATCTTTTTAAAATTTAGGGGTATTACAGCACTTGACCTCAGGCTTATTCTTGATCTCTGTAAAAAGGTTGCAGGTAGATCAAATAACACTCCTCGAATGCTTTGATCCTTTCAAAGTGTGATCGCTTTTACTCTGTTCTTCAATATCTGAATTCGATATAAAAGTAGATCTGCTTTTCTCTAATCGTTGTAGATATAAGACTTTGATCACGATCAAGATTTGATACTAATTCACCATTATGCCATCACGAAGTCAATTTCTAATTCTACCCTCACACAATGAACCAATAATAATTAAAATATTTATTAAATGGTCACCCAAAAATCCAGGTGTAGGACCCACACAGGGTCTCCCAGGCCGAAAAAGCGAAAAATAACAAATTGGCTTAAAATACATTTCTAAGAGTTTTAAACTCCTAGAAATACCCCAAATCACTCTCGAAACCCTCGTGACATGCTAACCGATGCATGGCAAGCAAAACGAGGTGCAAAAAATAAAATAATCTGAAAAATTGAAAAATGGAAAAAGTGTGAAGCATCACATTATGTTTGACTGACAATATACGTATATTGTTTACGTAACATGATAGCTCAATATGTGTAAACACCCATGACTTAAATTTCTCTGTTTGTCTGGATGCATTACAACTTAGACTTAAAGAAGTCAACCCTTTATCCTTTAGGATTAGATTATCCTTTAGGATCTCACCATGGCTTTTGTATCATCCGCTCGGACTTAGAGAAGTCTACCTTTTATCCTGTAGGATTGGCTTATCCTTCAGGATTTCATCGTGGATTTTGTGTTATCCACGTAGGCTTAGAGAAGTCCATCCCTTATCTTCTAGGATTGGCTTATGTAACGACCCTGGATTTTTCAACCCAGTGTGTACTGTGATGACCTGAAACGGATCCAAGATGCAGAAGCAGAAGAAACAAGACAACAGTCTCCCAAGACACAACACACCTCCAAGACACTTTGATGACCTTCTGTAAGATCATGGAACTCAATGAACCAAGCAAATGAAGCAAGAATGCCAAACCCGAAAAGAAATGAACCAAGGGCAAAATGGTCATTTCATACTGAAATGGTTGCCACCGTGCACACCATTGGAAGGACAACGAAAAATGAACAAGGTTGGACTCAATAATCACCTGATTCTGAGTCCGAACGGAAAAGATATGAAATTAAAATGAGGAGGCATTATCCGTTTAGGAGATACCACGTACCTATCACACTAAAACTGGAATAACTCACACTATAGGTGGAGTTTTGATGAGTGGTTGGTACCATTGGAAAGATAACTTCAAACTCTTATACTTAGACTTAAGAATAATTAGATTTGGATTTGAAATGAAGGGGATATGATCTCTCAAAGTTGGAACCACAAAGTTGTGCAAGGAAAAGATGCAGAAAATGCTCTCAGAGAGGATCGGTTAATCGAAGGCCAATCGTCGATCGGCCGAAATGACCATTTCCTTAAAAAGGCTATTGGAATGGACCCTCAAGCATGTGTCAACCGACCAATGGTGCTCCATCAGCTGACTGACGCCTCTGCTGCAGAAATGAAAAGCTGCTGCAATATGATCAAATGGTGCCCGGTTCATCTCTAAGGTTCTACATGCATTCTACATTATCTGAACAAGTTTGAAAACATTTCCTAACCTCGTTCAAGCATCCAAAACATGCCTAAACAAGGAGGAACTCAAATGACACTCCCATGCATGAATTTTTCATAAAAAAATCATAAAATCACCCAAAAATAGGTCAAAAGTTGAAACTCAAGAGTTTTGTGCAATGTGGACATGCACGTAAACGTAAAAAGACATTTAAGATGTGTCTTAATGGTCCGCGGCTTCAAAATGTCAAGAATGCAAAATTTGACCTCTTAACGGCCAAAAATGCCTAAAAACACTATAAATGGAACCACAATGCAAAACCTAGAATGAAAGGTGTTTGGCCCTTGGCCACACCTCATACATGATCATGGAGACCCTATGAAAGAAGAAGAATAGAATTCCCACACCCGATGCAAAAGTTATGATACAATGACTTGGCATTTTTCAATATTTTCATAATAAATCTTGAAAACGAAAGTGCATAGAATACAAGATACATGTCATTGGCCCCGGCGTCATCTTATACATGTTGAATACAATGAAAAGAGTGTACTTCTGTACACATTACATAAATGGAATCAAAGAATACAAGTTTGATACATAAGGTTACGACAATGGCATTTCATGCTAACACTTGCATGAAATAGAAACTAAAAGCTACAAGTCATGCACGGAGCGATGAGAATCATAAACCAAGTCTTCGTACCTAAACAAATCCCCCAGTAACTTCGGGGTGAGTAAACAAGTTTACTCGTAGAGAATGAACATGCATGACTCAATTTCTTATAGATTTTTACATTAACTTGAAACAATTCAAAAGGGATCATGCCACCTAACGTTTATATCAGAGTGAGACTCAGGGATCATCCTAACCTAATCATGCGATTGAAATGAGATACACGACATATAAGCATACTGGTTACAAGTGTACTAAACGAAGATGAAAATATACGAGGTAAGTATACAAAACACAGGTATACTAACAAGATTGGAAACACGCAAGGCAAGTATACAAGACACGAGTATACAAAATGGAATCTAGATACAAGAAGCAAGTGCACGGTTTCAAGTATACTAAATGAGGTCTAAATACACGAAGTAAGCATAATATCTATACAATTAAACAAGGTAGGAAATACTCCATACAACACGACAAGGTCCTTATATCTTCAAGAGATATCACTTGAAATCTAAGGGTTTATAGATTTTGCATGTTAATATAAATCATTACATGTGGACCATGCCACCTAGAATCTATGTCAAGTTACATGTATAGGATCATTCCTAAGTCACGATAGCATAAAGTAACATGGAACGAGATAACTAAGAAAATTAATAAGATTGAAATAATTCAATTAACACGACAAAGGGGCAAGGCGTGGAATCAAGGAAGATGCATAATATCTATACAAGTAAACAAGAATGGAACATTTCATATACCACGAAAAGGGTTATACATGGAATCAAGAACAAGGCATAATATCTATGCTATTAAACAAGGATGGAATATTCCATAAAACACGAAAAGAGTCCCAAACTCTTCAAGGAATACAACACTTGAAATTTAAGGAGTGCAATCACGGATGAAGCATAAAATCTTTGCAATGGAACAAGATTGGCGCATTTCACATAACACGAAAAGTTTTAAATCTTCAAGGAATAGCAACTTGAAATTTAAAGAGTGAAATCAACCAATGTGGAAACTCGGATATCGCCCGGATTAAAACCGTACTCTCGGGATCACTTTAGGGCTACTAACCCATGGGTACCTTCCCCTAGTGCACACTATAGTGTAGGGAGCTCTCTATCTCCCGTACTAGAACCAAGTCCTAGCCATGTCAATTTTTTATTGATATCCCAAGTTCCAAAATCAACAAGTTGTGCAAGTCAAGATTGTATCAAGATACAAGTAATGCATTAAACCACATTTCATGCACAACCAAGATTTTGGAACACACAAGTCATGTCCTAAGTTCTCAACTATAATGGCATGTGAAATGTCAAGAAATCATAGATTGCATCTATATAGACTAAAAATTAGGATTTAAAACACAAGGAATCCATTGATGTAATTATACCACTAGCATAAGATTAATAATTTAATTATTTGTTTAACAATACTTGAACAATTAAATCACTCCAATGTAAGGATGCAAGTCCATTAACTACATTAATGAAGCTAAGTTGCAACAAGTCATGATACATGATAAAAAGGCAAAAGCCCTATGAAATAGATGTCCAAATCATTAGAACACTAAGTAAAAAATAATTAACCAAATTAATTAATTTCTCTAGAAATCAAAGTTGTCCAAAAATTCTCAAAATAATATATGTGAAATCATATGGCATGCACATCAATGATATCAAGTCGAAAATCCAATGGAGTGAATAGTGCACATGGAATAAACTTAATTAATCAAATTAATTAAATATTACTAGATTTAAAAACATCTTCGATTACTCTCAAATTCACCTATGTTGAAGAGCATGCTAGGGCATAATATAATATGCTAACACATATTGATTTCAAGCTAGCTAAGGCTACATGAATTAAATATTTACTCAAGATAAATATTAAATAAAATCTTCAATACTTGTTCAAATGCTCTCAATTTAATATATGTCAATGACCATATCAAGGAGTAATATAATATCATGCCACATGTTTAAACCAAGCTATGAGCAACCGGGAAAATTAAATCTTACACAAAGAAATAATTAATTAAAGTATCTAGATTTGATACAAAGACATGTAAATGAGTTGTATAAGCATCAATAGCATGCAATATAACAAGAATAATAAATTATGACACCCCCTACCTCAATTTGAGATGAAAATCTCAAATCCCTCTCGAAAGAAAAGTGCTCCGAATCCGACGATACCGCGGGATTTTGTCGGGGACAACACGGTGAACAAGAATCCCAAGGAAGCCCCATAAAAATCATAACTTGACATCAAATCCAAACTCAAGAAATGGTCAGAAATAGATTCTAATAAGGGGGAAAGGTAGAGCACGTCGAGGCCTACGATAAACGTTAAGGCCGAAGACTTTCTACCAAGGAAATCAAGTGGAGGAGAAGAAAGAATGAAGGCAGCCCCTTAGGCTCCCATGGCTGCCAGCCAAGAGGGGGAAGAAGATGATGGAAAAGTGACTTTTCACTTTAAGACATTCTATTTATAGGAAAACCCTAAAAGTGCCCCGAAAGGGCCCCACCGGGTTTAGAAAAGTAGAATTTGAGCAGACGCACTCAAACAGCAAAACTCCATGAACAAAAAAGAACAAAATGAGAAAATATGAACAACGGAAGAAACAACGTCAAAAACTGAGTCCCGAGCAGAGAGATATGCCCCGAACAAGTTTGACTGCAATCGGGGTCAGAAACCCTGAAACTGGAGAAAAAAGATTAGAAGGAAATTCTAAGAGTACACGACTCGACGAAATGTGAAAATGAATCCTGTACGAGGATCCAGGCTCAAAACAAGACATTTTGCAATAACTTTCGTTAATTGCACAATGGCCCTTCCAAAAAGGGTTAACTGCACTAATGACCCAGAATGAAATATCTTCCCAAAAATATTTTCTTAAAAAACCCTGAATAAAATATCTTCAAAAGATATTTATGAAAAACACCCCAAGAAAAGAAAAAGATTCTGAAAAAATGTGCATCCATGCCCCTATGGATACTGGGAGCAACCAGAGTACTTTCTTGCAAAAGTAAAGATACATATTTCGTGAAAACCACTTAGAATGAAGGCACGTGAAGTCAAAAACCAACTCCGAGCATGAAAAGTGAGCTTGTGCCAAAAAGTGACCAACGGAGAAAAGACGAAATAGGGAAAATGACGAAAAGTGAAGTGTCAAAAAAATGAAAATGTGGAAATGACTCGGTCCTTAAAGGAAGTTGTCAATCCGAACAAAAGAGTCTCAGAAACCATTTTTGAGCACTCGAGACAATACTCAGTGATGAGAAACAAAACTCAAAAAAGAAAATTAAACGAAAAAAATTTATCCGTAAAATTTCAGAAAAAGGAAAGGAAGGTAAATGAGCAGGTCATTACAGCTTATCCATTAGGATCTCACCGCGCCTTTTAAGTTATCCACTTGGACTTATTAGAGACCACCCATTGTCCTTTAGGATCAGCTTTTCCTTTAGGATTTTATTATGGCTTTTGTGTCAGCCACTTGGACTTAGAGAAGTCTACCCATTATCCCCCAAGTTTGGTTTTTCCTCAAATGCTTTTTGACCCCTTGTGTTTATTACGCGGACTTGCTTTAAGTCCCTTAGGATTGAATTATCCTTTAACATTCCTCACGATACCTTTTAGACTCATCTTAGTCTATTGCAACCATTTACATCTTTAAGGCCCTTATTTCCGTCCCACTTAGCAGTCAGCTACATCTTTAATGCCCTAATTTTCGTCCCACTAGGTAGTCAGCTACATCTTTAGTGCCTTAGTTTTCATCCAACTAGGCAATCAGCTATATTTTTAAGGCCCTAGTTTCCATCCCGCTAAGCAATCATTTACATTTTTTAGGCTCGAGTTTCCAACCCGTTAGGCAGTCATTTACATCTTCAATGCCCTAGTTTCCATCCCATTAGGCAGCCAGATACATTTTTAAGGCCTTAGTTTCTGTCCCGTTAAGCAATCATCCATATTTTTAAGGCCCAAGTTTCCATCCCGCTAGGCAACCATCTATATCCTTAAGGCCCTAGTTTTCATCCCACTAGGTAGTCATTTATATTTTTAAGGCCCTAGTATCTGTCCCATTAGGCAATTGGTGTTGTCGTCACCAATGTGCGATTAAGGTGTGGCCAAGCTTAAATTTGTAAAATGCCACTACCACTACTAACTGCTAAAGTATCAAGAGTGAGTAAGGATCATCCCAAGGGAAAGAGAAGGTATTCCTGAATTAGTGTTGGATTAGTAGGTCGAATGATCAAAGATGGTTTGTTGGTTTAATTAAACTACAATGTAAACTAAAGTAGTGCAATGTAAAATAACTAAAATAAGTGAGATGTAGAGAACGAGAGAGGGTTCTTGGGATATAGAGTTCACCACTAAGCATTGCTTACCTAGACTGTGATAACCCTGGATTTTTCAACCCAGTGTGTCCGGTGATGACCCGAAGCGGATTCAAAATGCGGAAGCAAAATGAAAACAAGTCCATAGAGATGTACGTTATCCCTAGAACACAAGGATTGACTTTTAAAGAGTTTCGAGACACAACAGAAGCAAAATTGGAACCAATGGTATCAAAACCATACGACAGAAGGACCAAGGGTAAAATGGTCAATTTACCCTAAGAGGAAGGAATTTGACTTCCAACAAGTCAAATAAGATCAAAACATCCAAGAACATCCTTTGGTAACTTCACATGAAGTCCCTAGGCCAAAGGAAGTGAAATCCCAGAAGAACCCTATCCCGGTTTAAACCAAATCCGACACCCACTCACTAAAATAAGGATATCTTGAGTTAGGAGAAGAATCTGAAACTTAAATTCGTACCATTGGAAAGATTATTTTGACGCGGTCAATTTAGACTCAAGAACAGGCCAATTCGGAGTTAAAACGAAGAAGTTACGTCAGTTTGAAGTTGGAAGGCCAAAGCTAAAATCTATGGAAGACTTGAACCGGTTCAACATGGATAGAACATCCAAGCTGGACCAATTTTTGCACCTTGAACCGGTTCAACATTCTTGAACCGGTTCAACTTGACAAGAACACAAAAAATGCAGCAAAAAGTGAAATTACAGAAAATTGAGATTGGAACACGGTTTTCGAGGTCAAGATGACATTTTTCAGAAAAATGTCATGAAGAAACTCCCCCTAAAA
This sequence comes from Cornus florida, assembly GCF_030987335.1. Classification (NCBI taxonomy): domain Eukaryota; kingdom Viridiplantae; phylum Streptophyta; class Magnoliopsida; order Cornales; family Cornaceae; genus Cornus; species Cornus florida. The sequence goes on from NW_026775578.1 coordinate 98,304,065, forward strand.
TCACATTTTCTATGTGACAATATTGAGAATGGAATTTATTTTCCAAATGAAATCCCCAAAATGCCTTTAAACTGAATTTTTCAACAAAAATGTGAAATGAGTCTATAGGAGGCTCAAAACACAAACGAAAGGGTTTTTCATGAAAACGATCATGCACACAAACGTAAATGGTGATTTTGAGTGCGTGGGAATGGTCTGCGGCTCCTGGAAATGGCCAAGTCAAAATCCGACCCCCCGACGGCCAAAAAGGTTAAAACGAACTTGAAATGAAAATTTTGAAAACCAAAATTGACAAATGACTTCAAATTACCGTTTAGCCCTTGGCTATACGTCATACATGATTAATGAGACCCTATGAAAGAATAAAAATGGAATTCCTATACCCGATGCAACCACGGGGAAACAATAGCTTGGTATTTTTTTAATATTTTCATAATATTTCATGAAGTCGAAAATTTACATTGGATACAAAATACATATCATTGGCCTCCGACCTCATCTCACACATTTCAAATACATTGTAAAGAGTGTACTCATGTACACATTACATATTTAGAAACAAATATACATATTTTGACAAATAAGGCTACAAGTGGCATTTCAAGCCAACCTTTACAAGAATTAAAACCTTCAAGTTTACAATAATCCAAGTAATAATGAACATCACGAACCAAGTCTTCATACCTGAACAAAACCCCCAGTAACTTCGGGGTGATTAAACAAGTTTACTCGTAGAGAATGAGCATGCATAGACTCGATTTCTTTAAAGATTTTTACATTAACTTGAAATAATTCAAAAGGGTCATGCCACCTAACGTCTATGTCAAAGGTGAGACTCAGGGAGCATCCTAAGCTACCTTAGATCATTTCTAGCATAATTCACATACCTATGCAAGTAAAAACATAGGTGCATGTTATACGAAGCAACAAGATATAGATTCTCCGAGCCATCCACTTGAAATCTAAAATACGAAAATAACAAAGTGGGTCATGCCACCTATTGTCTATATTCCAAATGAATCTATAGGTTCATTCCTAAGCTATATTTGAACATTTAAAACGCAATTCACTATATCGATTCAATTTAACCAACATTGGAACTTCCAACACAATGCATCAAGCACAAATTCTCAACTTAACATCTTGTAACTTAAAATGGGAAATCAAATAAGGAATAACAAGTTACAACATCATATAGTTATCAACTTGAAATGAAATACGAAATCAAACAAGGTGGATACTTGGACATCACACCAGATCAGACCGACACTATAGTTACTTTAGGGTTACTAGCCCACGGGTAACCGCCCTATGTGTGCACTAGACTATAGGAGGATATTCCCCTGTACTAGAACTATGTCCTAGCCGTAGCTAAACAGCGACATCCCCAAGTTTCCAAAATTAACAAGTTGTGCAATAACGTATATATCAACATGTATATACAAGATAATCAACTATTTACCACGCACAACCAAATTTGGAAACACATACAATTCAAGCTCTAAGTCCACAACTACTATGGCATGAAAGATGTCAAATACAAGGTGTGCAACTCATTACACAAGGCAACTATATATTCCATAAAGAAAACATACTCTCATGAATATAAATATAACAACAATGTTATCCAATGCTCAAAACATAACCAAGTGAATATACAACAAGTCCATGTCTATGATTTGAATATAGAAACAACTTCTAAAACACAATTCGATCCATAGAGTCATTAGATATAATTTAATTAAACAAAAATAATTAAATTCTCTAGATTTCAAATCAATTTCAAATAACCTCAAATTATTATATGTTAAACAACATAGCATGCTCATTACATATATCTAATCAAAAGAGCAAAATGACCAAGACATCATCATGTAGAATTTAATTAATTTAAATTAATTAAATCTCTAATTTCAAAAGTTATTCAAATGACCCCAAATTAATATATAACAAGGATGAAGTCATGGTTATATCATATATCAAAGTCTAAAATGGAATACAAGTAAAACACAATTAAGTAGAATTTAAATCAAATTAAATTCATTTAATCTCTAGATTTGAAAACTCATTTAAATCACCCCTAATTAATACACAACAAAGATCAAGTCATGGCCATGCCATATATCAAGTCTAAAATGAGTTATAAGCAAATTATGATACATCATTAATTTCTCAAATTAACATGAGACATGCATACAACTCATATCTCATATAAAAGCAAGTAAAACCACTTGGAAAAAATAAATTATAACACCCCCTACCTCACTAGAGAAGTGTCTCTCTAGAATCCAAGGTAAACAAACTCAAAATGGTAAACCCTTCTAGGGTTATGAAGAGGAGGATGAGGGGAACAAAAAGTATTCCCAAGGTTAAGCTTGGAAATCAATGGAAGGCCCTCAAAAATCAAGGTTTAAGGCTCTAAGCTTCATCCATGGAGGCTAGGGTTTTCTTATAAGGGATAATATAAATTGTGAGGGAGATAAAATGCGAGTGGAGGATTTAGAAGTCTTCCACTCACTAGGTGAACTAACACCATGGTCAACACACACACACACATGCAAGACCATATTTGGAGCCTACATTTGTTACAAATCAATGGCTCCCTCCTAGGCTTAATCTTAAGCCTACACTTATCAACCATCTAAGCCAACAAGTGCACCAATCCTAGGCCAACAAGTGGTTGAATCTCCACCCTCCATATGTCATCATTCAAGGTATCAAAGTGTCTTCACACAAATGTCAACAAGTGTACCAATGAGAGTGTGACACTTGTCACACTTTTTCAAAAATTACAAAAAGGTCCTTTTTGAAAATATCTTCCAAATTAAATTTCAAAATGGTCCCTAAGATGAAAAATAATTACTTTACATAATTACACAAATAAACCCAAAAGAAAGAGAAATTCCAAGAAGTGTGCATCCACACCCCTAAGGAAGAAACTACACTACTAGCATGCTTTTCTACGAAAGTAAAAACACATATAGCATGGAATTTAAATATCGTGGATGCATGCAAAAATCGGAATCAAATCTGAACACAAAAAGTGATGTTATGCCAACAAAGTGACAACCGAGAAAAAGACGAAAAGTGAATAGTGTCGAAAAAAACGAAAATGAGGAAATGACTCGATCCTCACAAGGGAGTTGTCAATCCAAAAGAAAAAGTATCGGAAACCATTCCTGAGCACTCAAGATAACACCAAGAGACAAGAAATTGAACTCAGAAAACAAAAGATCAACGGAAAAAAAAAAAATATCCGTGAAAATCCGAGAAAAGGAAAGGAAGAAAAATGACCGGGTCATTACATAGACATTCAACATTTGATAAATTAGGGGGATTATGTGTTGTAAACAAGGTGTCTGCAATTGATTGGAATGATAGACTTGGATGGCCAAATAAGCATACATTATCTAAACAATCAAGTGGATAGCACAACATATCAAATTATGCCATTAATCCTTCTGTAAGCCCACAATCAATGCACACTCAAAAATCTAGAGAAATATACTACTTGTACTCATAAGCATGGATCATCAAACGACAAGAATGGAATATCCACCTATCTAGGAAATTAAGGTAATTAAACTACAACTATGCTAATGACATAAAAATTAAACTAATTAAACTAAGGAGGTGGTACAATCCATCAAGAAATAAGTATGAACCATCAAATAAATCACAAAAGTAATCCATTAATCACTATGCCTAGACCCACACTAGACTCATCAATTTAACACACATAGATATATATCAAATGTAAAGAATCAAGTATAAAGCACATGACCATTCATTCCAACATACATAGACATATGAATAGAATTAAAAGATTAATTGGAAGTATTAAACTACACAAATCATGTAGAAACAAGATTTATATATATAAGATATCAAAACAATAGTTGTAACACAAATCCCCATTAATTACAATCATCAAAGTCTAGGAAGCATGCTTAGGGTTATCTCTAGCCCCAAGAGAATAGTCTAGCCACTTATGGTTGGTATCATTCAACCCTCAAGGGCTTCCTTCATGGTTGAATTCATCCTCTTCCTTCGTTGTTCTTGGTAGAAAACTCTAGAAGAATGAAGAACTCTCTCCAAAATGCAATGTTTCTCTCTCTAATCTCTAACTAACCAACCTCTATGCTGAAAATAGCCAAATTCCTTATATAGGTAGCTCAAATGTCACACCCATTGGTCAGACCTTGTGCGCTAGGACCTCCAAATAATTGTACCACGAGCACACCTTCAATTCAACTTGAAATCTATTTTGCACGTAATTTGAGGCAGTTTGATCGATCACATGGTTGCTTTAATCGATAGAAGTAAGGCGGCGCATTTATTTGGATAAGGTTAAAGGCTGAAATATTTATGGGAAATGGACAAAAGTAGTTGGTGAGGATAAGATTAAAAGGTTCGATCGATCGAAGGAAAGGTTAAATTGATTGAATAAGAAATTTTCCTGAGGATAAGGATAAGGAGTTCAATCCATCATGGCATGGTTGGAACGATCACAGTACGATCGATCATGGCTTGGTTTGATTGATCATAGAGGACTTTTTCACCACTTTGCTTCCACTTTGCTCCTTTCTTCAACCAGACTTTAGATTGTTTCCTCCAATGCTCTAATTCAGCTGATTTGACATGTTTTGGAGATAAATGCCTGAAAAGGGAAATAACATGAAATTAGACTAAAATGAGAAAATAAGATAGATAAAGGTCCTAGAACATTCAAGATTAAGGGGTTTAAATGCGCACTTTTCAGCGCTTATCACACCCCCAAACTTAAATATTGCTAGTCCCTAGCAATGAAGTACAAAGTAAAGAAATGAAATAAACAATTATAAACTAGAAAACAATAAATGGATTACGCCACTTTCGTAGGGAACACGACTGCATTTAGCATATTCAACAAGCCTTTTAAACCCCTAGGTTACCCTTAGTGAACGAGTGAAGTATCGTGAGTGTTTCCAGAAATGATACCTACAAATATTAAGCTCTTTCTCACTAAAGAGGCAACAATATTTCAAACAAGTATTGGGAGAAAACTACCTCAAGTATGTAATTTTTCAACCACCTATAAGCAATCTCCCAAAATTTTAACATCAAGCAAGCAAATATGGTCATCCACACATCAAGACAAAGATCATGCATATCAAAACAACTCTAGAATCATTTTTAAGTGAACCGGAGAAATGATCATATCCGGTCTCAAGTTAACACACAAATCTAGTACCGATCATCAAGACAAAAAATGAATCTTTTATTAAAACTTTATTCATCTAAGTGCACTTATTCTTTCCACTCTATTTTTTTTATTTTTTTTATTTATATTTTTTTTACTAGCCCTAAGGATCAAAGATGGAAGCATGGTGCAATGTGTTGATTTATTAAGCTTTCTAGCGATCCATGAGGTCGAGCGTTAGGTCAATGACTCCCAAACCGGATAGCTTTAGGGCATTAGGTATTTTAAAACCCCTAAGGACTTGCAAGCTCAAATCAACTAGGCTACAAATTAAAACAACCTCCATCTAATCATTTCACACTTCTCACCTTTTGGGAGAAGTCGTCACTTTTTTATTTACTTTTGCAACTTTTTTTTTTTAATCAAGTTATTAACCTAGAGTTTGGACCCTCCACTTTTCGGCACGAGAAATTCAGTGCTTGATGAGGCTAGAATCCCGACTACTTAGTGAAAAGGGTTTGTTATCCACCTTTGTCAAGAACGAAAACTTTCAATGCACTACTAGCTCAATTGGGATATAACCAAATCAATAATCAACAAAGCATGTACCCCACAAATGAATGCTAGTGTGCACCTGTGCTAGTGTAGAATCCTATAGTGAATCTCAAAACAATCACAAAATTAAGATGATGTGGACCACAAGTACAAGTAAAATATCAATCTTTCAAAAAATTTACTCCTAAATGGCATTCACAAGGCATACAAGGAGTATTGGACTCTCAAGTCAAGCAATTTTTAAATTCTAAGTATCATGGTCCTCAAAAGATCAAAATTATAGCTCAAATGGATCCTAAATCTCAATCATGCAATTAAATCTCAAACTTAAGTAAAATGTAACAAAGACACCTTAACCCCAAACTTAAATCGCACATTGTCCTCAATGTGCAATGAGAATAATGGAAAAAATAAAAAAAGGATACCGTGGTGGCGAAAGCATGAAGCCCGACAATGATCCAATATGAAAAGGGTCTCCCCTAAACTTGGAATCAACAATCTATTTGAATAACCACACTACTAAACTCACATCAAATATCGAATGGGATAAGAATAATTAAATCATGCATTTTAAGTCAATATAACACAAGATGAAAGAGAGATATGAGATCAAGCCCAATAGAAAATATGAAAGTAGCATGACTATATATAAGGGAACAATGGTGAAAAGTTTTTATATATATATATATTTTTATGAAAGTATGTACAATGAAATAATATGCAAGAAAAATAAAGAAATAAGAATGAAAATGAACATGTATGATACAAAAGATAAAAGACACAATATGTCATGTGGGTGCTAAGTTTAACGTCTCTAGCAAGACGAAATGCTACTTTGAAAGATTGTTTTTTTTTTTTTTTTTTTTTTTTTGGACATAACAAATATGTACATAAACAAAAATAAAAAGGCAAGTAAATAAAAATGCAAGAAGTAAAATGCAAGGAAATAAAGAATGCAAAGAAATAATTTTTTTTAAATATATATATATATATATTTTAATTTTTTATTTAAGATGAGAAAAGTAACTAAATAAAATAAAAGAAATTGACAAAAGTAAAATAAAATGAAAAATAAAATAAAATAAAAATAGAAAGAGGAAAAAGTTAAAAAATCAAAGGGGCAAAGCTGTGATCGATCCTAACTTAGATCGATCATACCATGATCGATCTCTATGCTCGCATGATGGGATAGAGGCATGAAATTTGCAGAACTTTGAAATTTTTTCTAAGTATGGAAGTGAGATCGATCACAGGGACAACTGAATCGATCGAAGTGCACTTGGAACGATCGAGCAGAAAGTTCGAACGATGGACAGAGACCTGAAATCTGCAAAGAATTGACTGCAAAGAGGTTCGATCGATCCAGGGTACACTTGTGATCGATCAAACTGGCACCTAATGCCTAATTTTGAGCTGAAAGTGCAGAAAATATTATGTTAAGCCCCAATGATGATAACAAGAATGGATATTTAAAAATGGATAAAAGAATATACACAAGAACAAAAAATAAAAAGAAATGAGGGAGGAATATAGTTTTAAAACTCTACAAAAAACCAGTGTTTAACGTCTCTAGCAAGGCATTGGGTCAACTCACTAATCAAAAGAATAAAAAATTGGATATGAAACATTCTTATTGATCCTCTTTTCCCTTTTCTCATTTGATGCCTCACCTACAACAATATATACATCCTCCAAAAGAATGACTTGAAAAGAAATTATGAAAGATGTAATTTGATTCCTTTCATCGACGGCCTTGAAAATAAAATCAATGATGAGCGGCCTTGCACTTGGTAAGGCAATGTCTTTCAAAGACTCAATTGGATTAATAAAAATTGCACTCTTTGCATCCCTTATCTCTTCCTCAATTATCACCATCTCCTCACCTTCTAATGTAGCTAAGGAGTCCATTAGAGAGTTTATTTCATTTTTGGAGCTTTCAAGGTCAAAACCACAATTTTTATACATTTGAAAAAGGCATGTCTCAAGAGGGTCTCTGGAGATAATAGAAGGAAGACTCTCTTCAATAAGTTCCTACTCCTCCTCTCTTACCTCTATAGTGGTCACCGTCTCTTTACATTCTAAAGTAGCAATGGCCAGGATAAAATCATGATTGAAACAAGGAAAGTCCTCATTAATCATGTTGTGCTCTATTGGATTAGCCACCAACTCACTTGCCACTTCCTCCTCTATATAAGATAGAGTGCTAGGTATTAGCTCACTTGTCTCATCCTCATCACTGTCCTCATCCTCATCTAGATAAATTGATGTTCTTGCCATTTGTTCATTTGCCTCTTCCTCCTTCTCTTGACGAGAAAGAATACTTGCAATTTGCTCAACTTGAGCTTCTAACTTGGCTAAAGTTTGAGAATGAGAATTAATAAGTTGAGTTTGTGAAATATGCACATGAAGTAAAACTAACACTTTTTCTTGAAACTCGGGTGAATAAGATGATGGAGGTGGTTCTTCATAAAATAATGGGGGAGGGTAATAGTAACACAGAGGATCAAAAGAGTGATCAAGTCCATAATAAAATGATGCATGTTAAACATTTGACTCAATCTCATAAGGATTAAAATATGATAGAGGAGCATAAGGTGAAGGAATGTAATTTCCCCCCAAACTTGGATTAAACAATTCCTCCATTCACAATTAAAATCCAAATGCAAGAAAATATTGGCTTCCACACGGGCCGATGATATTGTAATAAAAACAAGGGCTCCACACGGGCCGATGCTTGGACAAAAATTTAAGCAATATAATGAGCTTCAACAAGAGCTTTCACAAGCATGCAAAGAAGTGAAACAATTAAACTACGAGATTTTCAAGAAATGCTCACAAAGGTCTTTAAGCAATTTCAAATTCCAATGCTAGTTTTAAGCTCCAATGATTGCTTTAAGATCTAATGTTTGCCTTCCTTATAGCCAAGTACCTAATTGACAAATACTATCAAGAATGAGAAAAGAATATACAATGAAAAATGTAATGACCGGGTCATTTTCATTCCTTTTCTTTTTGATCAAATTTTACGGATAAATTTTTTCCTTGTCTTTTCTCTTCTGTGTTTGGTTTCCCGTCACTTAGTGTCATATCGAGTGCTCGAAAATGGTTCTGAGACTCTTTTCTTGGAATTGACAACTTCCTTTAAGAACCGAGTCATTTCTACATTTTTCATTTTTCGTTACTATTCACTTTTTGTCTTTTCCCGGTTTCCTTTTTCGTTGCATAACCTCACTTTTTGCCTTCGGATTTGACTCCGGCTTTGCATGCACCCATGATATTTAATTTATACGATATCTACATTTTTACTTTTGTATAAAAGCATGCTAAATATTTACTTTTCTTGTAAAGGATATGGATGCATAACTTTTGATAATTTTCTTAATTTTTAGGTTTTAGTGTAATTATGTAAAGTAATTATTTTTCGTCTTAGGGACCATTTTGAAATTTAATTTGGAAGATATTTTCAAAAAGGACCTTTTTGCAATTTTCGAAAAGTGTGACAAGTGTCACACTCTCATTGGTCCACTTGTTGGCATTTATGTGGGGACACTTTGATGCCTTAGATGACGACATGTGGAGGGTGGAGATTGAACCACTTGTTGACCTAGGATAGGTGCGCTTGTTGGCTTGGATGGTTGATAAGTGTAGGCTTAAGATTAAGCCCACAATGGATGCTTGGATGAGTGACAAGTGTATGCTCCAAATTAAGTCTTGCAATTATTTTTGGGCCACTTTGGGATTATGGTTTTAAAGAGGGGTTTTTGTGCAATTGACCAAGACTTGTGTGTGTTGACCATGGTGTAAGATCACATAGTGAGTGGAGGATTTCTAATTCCTCCACTCACACTTCATCTTATTGTTTCATTTCCTCCCTCACCAAAAACCCTAGCCACTATTAGAGGAGCTTGATGCTTAAGCTTTGACCTTGATTTTTGAGGCCCTTCCACTCACCTCAGACCATAAAGTTTGGAATATTTTTTGTTCCTCTCACCCTCTTCTACATAACCCTTGAAGGGTTTGACATTTTGAGTTTGTTTGCCTTGGATTCTAAAGAGACTCTTCTCTAGTGAGGTAGGGGGTGTTATAGTTTATTTTCCAAATGTTTTACTTGCTTTTGTATGAAATATAAGTTGTATGCATGTCTTTAGTTAATTTAAGAAATTAATGATTTATCTTAGCTTGTATATAACTCATTTTAGACTTGATATATGGCATGACCATGACTTGATCTTTGTTATATATTAAATTGGAATGATTTAAATGAGTTTTCAAATCTAGAGATTAAATGAATTTAATTTGATTTAAATTCTAGTTAATTGTGTTTTGCTTGTATTCCATTTTTTACTTGATATATGGTATGACCATGACTTAGTACTTGATATATATTAATTTGAGATCATTTGAACAACTTTTGAAATCTAGAGATTTAATTTATTTAAATTAATTAAATTTTATATGATGATATCTTGCTTATCTTGCACTTTTGATTAGATATATGTAATGACCATGCTATGTTGTTTAACATATATTAATTTGAGGTTATTTGGAATTGATTTGAAATATAGAGAATTTAATTATTTTGTTTAATTAGATTCTATCTAATGGCTTCATGGATCTATTTGTGTTTTAGAAATTGTTTCTATATTCAAATCATGGACTTAGACTTGTTGTGTATTCACTTGGTTGTGTTTTGAGCATTTGATAACATTGTTGTTATATTTATATTCATTAGAACATGTTTTCTTTATGGAATATATTGTTGCCTGGAGTACTGAATTGCACACTTTGTAATTGACATTATATGTGCCATTTTAGAATGGAAACTCTAAGGCATGGATTGTGTGGTTCCAACCTACTTGTGCATGGAAGGTGATTTCGTGCATTATTTAAATTACGTATAAGTTGTGAACTTATTTGATTATTTTGGAGTCACTTGGGACATTGTTACTGAGATATGGCTAGAGTTTGGCTTTAGTACGGGAAGTATGAGTTCCCCTTATTTTATAGTGTGCACTAGGGTGGTATTCTCAGCGGGTTAGTGCCCGGAATAATCGTTTAGGTCTTGTCTTTATCCAAGATTTGATGTCCAAGTCTTCCACTATTTGATTTCGCATTCAATTTCAAGTTGACAATTAATTGTGACTTGTGGTTTTGGTTATTGGCGATTTAATGTTGTTAAGTACATTTGTGCATTATGTTTTTTTTTAAGAATCATCGCATGTTTTTGATGTTATTAAGTACATCTTTGCTAAATTGTCATATTTAGATGTTTTTACATTTTAGATTTCAAGTTGATAACCTTGAAGATCTATGTCTTGATGCGTTGTATTAGAACTTCTAATTATACTAAAGTGTTATATTTAGTTGTTATCATATTTTAGATTTCGAGTTGATAACTTTGAGAATCTATATCTTGTTACTTTGTATAACATGCTCTTATGTTGTTTGGAATTGTATGAAGGATGTGATTTATGCTAGAAATGATCTAAGGTTGCTTAGGATGCTCCCTGAGTTTCACTTTTGACATAGACGTTAGGTGGCATGACCCTTTTGAATTGTTTTAAGTTAATGTAAAAATCTTTACAGAAATTGAGTCTATGCATGCTCATTCTTTACGAGTAAACTTGTTTACTCACCCTGAAGTTACTTGGGGATTTGTTCAGATACGAAGACTTGGTTCGTGATGTTCATCATTGCTTGGATGATTGTAGACTTGAAAGTTTTAATTCTTGTAAAGGTTGGCTTGAAATGCCACTTGTAGTCTTTTAGGTCAAAATGTGTATATTTGATTCCATTTATGTAATGTGTACATAAGTACACTCTATGCAATGTATTTGACTTATATGTAATGAGGCCAAGGGCCAAAGACACTTATGTGAAATGTATGCAAATTTTTAACTTCATTGTTGCTTATGGAAGTTAGGAAATTTCATGCATTGAAGAGTCCTATTTTACATACATCATGCCATGAGGCCATAGGACATTGTAGTACGTCTATCTTATAATATCACATATACTTACATGTTCACTTTGGCAAACAATACCCTTCTTGATGAAACAAAAACTTAAGGTTGCATTTTTTTTTGACTTTTTACCCTATTCTGTTCTAGGGGCATTTCGGGTATTTCACAATATGTTTTTTTCATTTTCGTTCATTATGATGGTTAGAAAACTCGATTTGGGAGGGGGTTTCTTCTTTGTATTTTTCCAGAAAACGTCATCTTGGCCTTCTAAAACCCATTTTTTACGAAAAATCCTTGCTGTCAGGTTTTTTTGCTGATTTTAACACAAGTGTACCTGGTACTATTCATTGACTTTTTTTTTGAAAAGTGTGACGACTGATCCAAAACTTCCGAGGGTCTTGTTGGTGTATTTTAAGATTGCATTTTCAATTTAGGCAATTTAAAAACTTCCCGAAGCCCCATTTCCTTTCCTTGGGTAGTAGCTAGGAATGATTTTTATCCTCTTAACCTGATTTTCTTGGGGGCATTCTGGGCATTTTTTAATGCATTTTTTTTTTTGTTTCTGTCTACATTTCTGGCTAGAAAACTTGATTTTAGGGGGGTTTTCTTCTTTGAGTTTTTCTAAAAAAGTCCGTTTAGATGCCCGTTTTTACTCTCAGTTGCAGCAGCAGTAGGTCAGCAGCACTGTAGCTGTCATGACCCTCTTTTTGTTTTTGACCTTTCTCCCTTGTCCGGACTCCAAATCGAGTAAAATTTTTGTTGAACTTGACTATTTTTTTCCTATCTTTCTAACGGTGTGCTCGGTTGCACCAGGATCTTCCTGGATAATTACCAGTTTACCCTTTTTGCTTTGTATGTTCGTTTTTCGTTGTTTTGCCGTTTCTCCTTCGTCCGAAGTCCGAATCATGCGATTCTTGAGTCCATCTTGATTAATCTTTCATGGTCTTTCCATTAGTGTACTCGATAGCACCCGAATCTATATTTTTGGAAATGACCATTTTGCCCTTGGTGCTATTTTTGTTCGATTTTCTTGTAATTCGCTTCTGCTACATTCTTTTGAGTTCTGTGACTTCACGGGAAGTCATGGATGTGTGTTGGGAATAATTTACATTCTAGGGACGTCATTTTCATGTAAAATGACTATTTTGCCCATGGGGGCTTATTTGTCATATTTCTAATCTTTTACTTTCGCGTCAGTTCTCATTGAGTTCCATGACCTCATGGAAGGTCATCAAAGTGTCTTAGAGGTGTGTTGTGCCTTGGTAGACCGTTGTCTTGTTTCTTACTTCCGCATTCTGGATTCGTTATCGGATTTACGTTTGGTTCATCACAAGACGCGCTGGCCTAAAAACCAGGGCCGTCATAGTTGGTATGAGAGCTCCTAGGTTTGAATACCTTGGACGACGGGTTTTGGGTGCATATCATGCTTATGTTGCCATGCTCTATGTGCTTATATGCTTCATGATAACATGTTTTGGTTTGATAACATGTTTATATGCCTATATGCTATATCTGGCATGTCGTTGTTTAACATTATTTTATTCTAATGTAAAGAGCATGACATATGATGTATGCTAGGTTAGATTTATATATACATAACTGTGTTGCATATTTGGCATGACATGAGATTGGTCATTAAGGCACGAGTCGAGGTTGATGGTGGTTGTAGTCGCAGTTTTGTGGTAGTGTAGGTTATTGTCGACCTAGTATTGGTTTTGGGTAGGTGGTAAGACACCTTTTGTAATACCCCTAGTTTTCAAAACGATAAAAAGGGAATTTAATTATTTATTTTATTGCATTTTATTTAATTATGTGATTATGTGCTTTTGTGGTTAGGTGTTTATGTGGCTACTTGATTATATGCTTATTGTCTTAATTGTTTATGTGATTTATTTGAATTAACTAGGTGCTTGTGTAGTTAATTAATTGGGTGTTTTACTTGCTAAATTGATGTGTGGTTTAATTGTAGTTATTTATTTGGCTTAAATCATTTAATTGTTTTATTTTGTATTTTATTTTAAAGGAGTTGGATATAAATAGTAGTAATGGACCAATCCAATGGGTCACATGGACTACTTGGATAGGAGTTGGTTGGGTACAAATGTTTATCCATGGATGGATGTACATATATATATGGGTATATATGTATATAAGGATTTTATATTCATTAGTATTATAAATAGTTAATAGTAATTTAACTATAGTCAGATATATATTATATATATAGTTAGAAGGTTATATATATATATATATATATATATATATATATATATATATTTACGTGAGTTTTATAACAGACTTATATATATATATAATTATTTTTATTTTCCTTTTTCCTGATATTTTTCCTTAAGGCAGACTTAGGGTTTGATTTGGATTAGGGTTATATTATATATATAATAGTATAGGTCTGTGGGAGGCTAGGTTTTCATATACGTGCTATATTTTATACTTAGAGGCAGAGATACAGAGAGGAACACGTGAGGGAAAAGAAGGAGGCTTTGGCCAAGGGCTCAAGGCCAAACACTTGGAGGAAGAAGGAGAGACTATTCATGGGGTTAGGACCGAGTAGCAAAAGGTTTGACGGCAACCAAGGTCGCCGGAATCAGAGGAAGAACACAGAGAAAGAGATTTGGGATTTTCAATCTGAAATCCTAAGGCAAGTTCTTCTTTTACTCTCTCCCTTTGATCTGTGTTTCTATAGATGCCTAGGATATTTTAGGAGACTTAAACAATTAAACTGAAGTATTATGCATGCTTAATTGATCTAAAACAAAGGATTATATGTTTTTAGTTTCATATTCTTGTTTTGAATGATTCTGGAATTTTTGATGCATAATTGATGTTTAAGTTTAATCTTTGCATGTTAAAACATCTAAAATAATTTAGTATGGACGTATGGGACTTGGGTTGAAGCTTAGAGGCTTTAACTATGGAGTTTTAAGGTTTACAGAGGCTGAACAGATGAAGAAGACAACTTCAGCACCAACTTAGCTGACTAAGTTGGGAACTCAGCCTATTTAGTTAGGAGCTCAGCCTGCTCAGTTGGACCGTGACCTGGATGTTGGTTTTAATTGCCCAGAAATATTTTTAAACCTATTTTAATTAATCTAAATGGGTTAAATGGACTTTGGAAGGTTCTAGAATGCATAATACACTTCATATGCTTAAGGAATTGGACAATACGGAGTTATAAAATAATTTCTTAACAATTTATGCATACTGGTTTTGGCTATGGAAAATTAAATTGCTTGGATTTATTTTAGCAATTTTAGTTCAGTGATTATATGTTTCAAATCATGTATCAATGGAAAAATAAGCATGTCAAATCTTATATTTTTGTTATGCTTGTTAAGGATTAAATTGATGTTTAAATTTCAGCATTTGTCGCATCAAATGTTGGACTGAAAATATAAGCATGATAATTAGCCAATGTTATTATGCTTGCTATGGAATTAATTGATGTAAACATTTATCTATGTGCTGTCAGTTATATGGATTCCGTGGATTAGTTGGTATTTGCATTCATTATTTGTTTTATCAACTACTAGATGGATGGATCGTATGCACCGGTATGGAACGGTGGCATACTAGGGACGGATTAGTTTCAAAATACTATATCCTACCTATACGGAATAAGTGAATGGATTATAAATATAGAATCCTACTTATATTTAGTCTGTGCAGTTGAACAAGCTGAACGACTAACTGGATTTCTTTTGGATGTTTAGTCTGTGCAGTTGAATAAGCTGAACGACTAACTGGATTTTCTCTAGATGTTTAGTTTGTGTAGTTGAACAAGCTGAACGACTAATTGGATTTCTTATGGATGGATAGGATAGGATTTTAAATATATATTCATGGTACTATGGCATGAGCTTGAGTCTCAGTGTCGACGGTTAGGGAGTAGGATGCATAGCTAGCTATGATGGTAGAGGTATACCCTGTTAGGCTTAGGTACTCATGCCTACTCAGGTACGTTTTGTATGTTGCCTTCCATTCAGGTTGAGACCCCTTTGTAGTCCAGTGAGGGTCCCTAAGTGTGGATATATCTATGTACAGACTATATAGCTATTGTTGAGTTGATTAGGATGTATACGTGTATCGGATCTCTACTTGGACTGTAGTAGAGTAGAACTTGTTTATGGGCCTGATCCACCATTATTTTTCAGGTGTTCGTCAGGAGTAGAGGTTGTTCGTACTGAGCAGGGATCAGTCTACTTCATTCTTCCGCTTCCATTTAGAAGATTTGTTTATGTTTTTGTTTTCAGATGTAGACATTATTTCAGTTACTTATTTAGTTTGGATTTTTAGGGGTCCACATTGTATGGATTCCCGAGTTGTATAGTGTTGAAGGATTAGTTGTATCAGAAGGATTTATTAATCAATGGAAATTTTATTCTGAGGATTAATTATTGAATTATTATTTTAGTTTCCCTTCAACATTTTATTTTTAATTTTTTTTTTTTTTTTATCATATTTGTACTCTGTGTTTGTTTATTACCGAATTGTTTTTGATATCCTCGGGTATTCGGGCGTGGGCCTGGCCAACCTGCATTCGAAACTTCGGGGGTATCACACCTTTTGTTTGGGCTTTCATGAGGTGAGTCATTTGGCGTTGTTGTAGTGCTGGATTTGTTGTTTTAGGCCATGGTGAGGTTATGGACCTCTTAGGATCCTTAGTTGTTTGGAATGATTCCTCTGGGATTGCAATTTTTGTAGGCGGGTACGTTTGTGGGCGGGTGCATGGCACTGTTATGCTACCGTACTGGTTAGCTACAAGTGTAGTTCGGATGGAATCAATGTTGGTTTTGTTTTGATAGCGTTGTCCCTTTGATCGATGGTAATGATGGTTATTTTGGGGATCAGTCGTAGTGATTGATTTGGTTGTTATTGGTATGGTTATAGTTACCATTTTCTTTGAGTTCTTTTTGCGTGATTGCGCTTTTGGGATCAAGTCAATTGATTGATGTTTCAGGTAGTGAGAGCATTGCATTGTTAGTGTCACTTATAGTGTTACCTCTAGATCCGGAGATGGATTGTTAAAGTCTTACCATTGTGGTAAGAGTTCATGTTTGTTTTTGAGACCGGTTGTTTTCACCTTGGTTTTTGAAGTCAGTTTATGGTTAGGACTGGTCTTTCCTTTTACCTAGACACTCTAGGACAAGATATCCATAGGGTTCATTGTTGCATCATTTTTATCTTTTGCAGTTTCATTTACTACCATGTTAGTAGTATAATTTATGATATTGTAAAGCATTAGTAGGTGGAAGTGTGTCCACATTGCTTTCTTATTGTGTGGCATTAGCATGCCTCCTTTATATGCTTAGAGATGTCATGTTGTTACTGTGATTTTGTGCTTTCGTGGAGATGTGTCGCATGTACCTTTGATTTTATCTATATGAGTAGATTTAACTTCTTGGTAGTTGCATTTCCTTGTTATTTGCATGACTTCCATGTTTAGCTCTCCCTTTTTGTTCCCTTTTCGTACTCGTCGTGTTGACATTTGTAGGAGAATAGGGTTTCTTCTCTTTTCTTGGTTCGAGTAAGGGACTTCACAAGGAGTGAGTCTCTTCTCTTCGTTGCGTTGTACACAGCCTTGGGGTTGCTGGTCCACGAGGATCACCATTGTTGTCTTGAGTCCTTGGTGAGGATTTGGTTAATTTTAGTCGACTTACTTCCATGTAGGGGGTGAAGTCTTTGACCTTGTTGTCTTTCGTTTCAGAGATAGAGTCATGGTGTTGTTCTTCTTAGGACTGGTGGTTCCCTTTCTTTTGTGTCTTCCCTTGGGGAGTTTTTACTGTGGTTGTTGACGGAGTTGTGGTGCTCGATGTGAGTAGATTGGTGTGAGATCATTTTCGGGAACTTGTGTCCATTTTATTGAGGATTTGGTTGACTCGTTGTGCGAGTTTGAGGCTATTTAGGGATTTTTTTGGAGACTTGTTTCAGTTTTGGAGACCTCGATATGGTTGACTCTTAGTAGGAGTTTTGGAGGATTGCTATTGAATCTGGCTTGCTTGGGGAGTTTTCTCATCCTAGTTATGACTAGGCATAGTTTTGAGGAATCGTAGTTCCAGTGGTTGTTTATCAATTGATGGAAATTGAGGAATTTTGATTTAGCTTGGTGACACTAAGTACGGTTTTGAGAGATTCATTTTGTGACCTTAGTTGTCAGGATTTTGATGTGTGTGCCACTTGGTGGACTTGTATTTTGAGGATTTAGTTATCCATGATAGGGATGTGGATCTGATGTTTGATTACAGTGTGATCTTGTAGTTGATCTGTATTTGGGAGATATGAAGGACTTTCGATGACATGTCTTATAGTGAGGTTCGTTTTTGATTTTTGGAGGTTTTGATTATTTTTTAGGCTTTGGATTCTTGGTTGATGTTGTTGATAAGAGTATTTTGGGACATTAGAGATGTTGGTTTTGTTGTATTGAGGATTGAGACCTTAAGCTGGAAGGTACTTGTAAAATTGCTGTCAGGATTCTAAGAATGGCTGGGATGTCGACGTCTTTGGACCATGTCTCAACTCTTGCGGAATGCCGGGTTACCGGATTGCTTTTGGTAATGATGAATTACGACATTGATGTCATTTGTATTGAGAGGTTTCATGGGTAGACCTAGTGGGGGGCAGGTTATGAATTAGTGCCTTATAGTGTCATACTACCGTACAAAGTTGTGTGTTGTGGGCCAGTGCTAGTTGCCGTCGATGCTACCTTACTGACGAGTAAGTGTGGGCGGGCACTAGGCACTGTCATTGCTACCACACATTTGAGTACGTCGTGGGCGGGTTCTGGTCGCCATTCGTACTTCCATGTCGTCTTTGTTCGGTACCTTGATTTGATATGTGGTTATTTTAGAGCTTTTTTGGTGGTTGTTTTTGGTTCCTTATGATGGTTAGTCCGAAGGGATGTTTTCGGTTGTTGTCTTCCATTCCTTTGTCTGACCTTGGGTTCTGTGTGTGAGTTCGGACTTGTTGTGTGGCCGTACGGTCACTTTTCTTTTGAGAGGTTTTCCTATCGTGAGCACGTGGGTGCGAATGACATTGGTTTGTACGTTGTCTTCTAGTTTTGGGATTGCCTTCATAGCATGTTATGTGGGATACTCGAAGATGTACTTCATAGTTATCCTGGTTTCGCCTTTTGTTTCATTGGGGCTGGATTTCGTCCCCGAAATCCCTTTAAGATGGGAAGGTTGTAATGACCTGGTCATTTTCATTCCTTTTCTTTTTGCTCAAATTTTGTGGATAAATTTTTTCCGTTGTCTTTTCTCTTATGTGTTTGGCTTCCCGTCACTTAGTGTTATATCGAGTGCTCGAAAATGGTTTCTGAGACTCTTTTCTTGGGATTGACAACTTCCTTTAAGGACCGAGTCATTTCTACATTTTTTATTTTTCGTCACTATTCATTTTTTGTCTTTTCCCGATTTCCTTTTTCGTTGCATAACCTCACTTTTTGCCCTTGGATTTGACTTCGGCTTTGTATGCACCTATGATATTTAATTTCTATGAAATCTACATTTTTACTTTTGTATAAAAGTATGCTAAATGTTTACTTTTCTTGTAAAGGGCATGGATGCATAACTTTTGATAATTTTCTTCACTTTGGGGGTTTTAGTGTAGTTATGTAAAGTAATTATTTTTCGTCTTAGGGACCATTTTGAAATTTAATTTGAAAGATATTTTCAAAAAGGACCTTTTTGCAATTTTCAGAAAGTGTGACAAGTGTCACACTTTCATTGGTCCACTTGTTGGCATTTGTGTGGGGACATTTTGATGCCTTGGATGATGACATGTGGAGGGTGGAGATTGAACCACTTGTTGACCTAGGATAGGTGCACTTGTTGGCTTAGATGGTTGACAAGTGTAACCTTAGGATTGAGCCCACAATGGATGCTTGGATGAGTGACAAGTGTATGCTCCAAATTAAGTCTTGCAATTATTTTTGGGCCACTTTGGGATTATGGTTTTAAAGAGGGGTTTTTGTGCAATTGACCAAGACTTGTGTGTGTTGACCATGGTGTAGGATTACATAGTAAGTGGAGGATTTCTAATTCCTCCACTCACACTTCATCTCATTGTTTCATTTCTTCCTTCACCAAAAACCCTAGCCACCATTAGAGGAGCTTGATGCTTAAGCTTTGACCTTGATTTTTGAGGCCCTTCCACTCACCTTAGACCATAAAGCTTGGAATACTTTTTGTTCCTCTCATTCTCTTCTACATAACCCTTAAAGGGTTTGCCATTTTGAGTTTGTTTGCCTTGGATTCTAGAGAGACTCTTCTCTAGTGAGGTAGGGGGTGTTATAGTTTATTTTCCAAGTGTTTTACTTGCTTTTGTATGAAATATAAGTTGTATTCATGTCTTTAGTTAATTTGAGAAATTAATGATTTATCTTAACTTGCATATAACTCATTTTAGACTTGATATATGGCATGGCCATGACTTGATCTTTGTTATATATTAAATTGGAATGATTTAAATGAGTTTTCAAATCTAGAGATTAAATGAATTTAATTTGATTTAAATTCCAGTTAATTGTGTTTTGCTTGTATTTCATTTTAGACTTGATATATGGTATGACCATGACTTAGTGCTTGATATATATTAATTTGAGATTATTTGAACAACTTTTGAAATCTAGAGATTTAATTGATTTAAATTAATTAAATTCTATATGATGATATCTTACTTATCTTGCACTTTTGATTAGATATATGTAATGACCATACTATATTGTTTAACATATATTAATTTGAGGTTATTTGGAATTGATTTGAAATCTAGAGAATTTAATTATTTTGTTTAATTAGATTCTATCTAATGGCTCCATGGATCTATTTGTGTTTTAGAAATTGTTTCTATATTCAAATCATGGATTTGGACTTGTTGTGTATTCACTTGGTTGTGTTTTGAGCATTTGATAACATTGTTGTTATATTTATATTTATGAGAACATGTTTTCTTTATGGAATATATTGTTGCCTTGTGTAATGAATTACACACTTTGTAATTGACATTATTTATGCCATTTTAGAATGGAAACTCTAAGGCATGGATTGTGTGGTTTCAACCTACTTGTGCATGGAAGGTAATTTCGTGCATTATTTAAATTACATATAAGTTGTGAACTTGTTTGATTACTTTGGAGTCACTTGGGACATTATTACTGAGATATGGCTAGAGTTTAGCTCTAGTACGGGAGGTATGAGTTCTTCCTATTTTATAGTGCGCACTAGGGTGGTATTCCCAGCGGGTTAGTGCCTAGAATAACCATTTAAGTCTTAGCTTTATCCAAGATTTGATGTCCAAGTCTTCCACTATTTGATTTCGCATTCAATTCCAAGTTGACAATCATGTTTAATTATGACTTGTGGTTTTGGTTATTGGTGATTTAATGTTGTTATGTACATTTGTACATTATGATTTTTTTTTTTAAGGAATCATCACATGTTTTTGATGTTGTTAAGTACATCTATGCTAAATTGTCATATTTAGATGTTTTTGCATTTTAGATTTCAAGTTGATAACCTTGCGGATCTATGTCTTGATGCGTTGTATTAGAACTTCTAATTATACTAAAGTGTTATATTTAGTTGTTATCATATTTTAGATTTCGAGTTGATAACTTTGAGAATCTATATTTTGTTGCTTTGTATAACATGCTCTTATGTTGTTTGGAATTGTATGAAGGATGTGATTTATGCTAGAAATGATCTAAGGTAGCTTATGATGCTCCCTGAGTCTCACCTTTGACATAGACGTTAGGTGGCATAACCCTTTTGAATTGTTTCAAGTTAATGTAAAAATCTTTAAAGAAATTGAGTCTATGCATGCTCATTTTTTACGAGTAAACTTGTTTACTCACCCTGAAGTTACTGGGGGATTTGTTCAGGTACGAAGACTTGGTTTGTGATATTCATTATTGCTTGGATGATTGTAGACTTGAAGGTTTTAATTCTTGTAAAGGTTGGCTTAAAATGCGACTTGTAGTCTTTTAGGTCAAAATGTGTATATTTGATTCCATTTATGTAATGTGTACATAAGTACACTCTATGCAATGTATTTGACTTGTATGTAATGAGGCCAAGGGCCAAAGACACTTATGTGATATGTATGCAAATTTTTAACTTCATTGTTGCTTATGGAAGTTAGGAAATTTTATGCATTGAAGGGTCGTATTTTACATACATTATGCCATGAGGCCGTAGCACATTATAGTACTTCTACCTTATAATATCACATATACTTACATGTTCACTTTAGCAAACAATACCCTTCTTGATGAAACAAAAACTTAAGGTTGCTTTTTTTTTTTGACTTTTTACCCTATTCTGTTCCAGGGGCATTTCGGGTATTTCAAAATATGTTTTTTTTTTTTTTTTTATTTTTATTATTATTTTTATTTTATTTTTTTTACATTTTTGCCCATGTTGTCGGGTAGAAAACTCGATTTCGGAGGGGGTTTCTTTTTTGTGTTTTTCCTAAAAACGTCATCTTGGCCCTCAAAAACCCATTTTTTTCCGAATAATCTTTGCTGCCAGGTTTTTTGTTGATTTTAACACAAGTGTACCTGGTACTATTCATTGACTTTTTTTTTGAAAAGTGTGACGACCGATCCGAAACTTCTGGGTGTCTTGTGGGTGTATTTTAAGATTGAATTTTCAATTTAGGCAATTTAAAAACCTCCCGAAGCCCCATTTCCTTTCCTTGGGTAGTAGCTAGGAATGATTTTTACTCTCTTGACCTAATTTTATTAGGGGCATTCTGGACATTTTTTAGTGTGTTTTTTTTTTTTTTTTTTTTTTTTTTTTTTTTTTTTTTTTTTGTCTATGTTGCTTGGTAGAAAACTTGAATTTAGGGGGGGTTTCTTCTTTAGGTTTTTCCAAAAAAGTCCGTTTTGATGCCCGTTTATATTCTCAGTTGCAGCAGCAGTGGGTCGGCAACACTATAGCTATCGTGACCCTTTTTTTGTTGTTGACCTTTCTCCCTCGTCCGGACTCCAAATCAAGTAAAATTTTTTTTGAACTTGACTATTTTTTTTACTGTCTTTCCAACGGTGTGCTTGGTTGCACCCAGATCTTCTTGAATAATTACCAATTTACCCTTTTTGATTTGTATGTCCGTTTTTCGTTGTTTTGCCGTTTCTCCTTTGTCCGGACTCCAAATCATGCAATTTTTGAGTCCATATTGATTAATATTTCATGGTCTTTCCATTGGTGTGCTCGGTATCACCCGAATCTATATTTTCAGAAATGACCATTTTGCCCTTGGGGCTATTTTTGTCCGATTTTCTTGTAATTCGCTTCCGCTACTTTCTTTTGAATTCCGTGACTTCACGGGAAGTTATGGATGTGTCTCGGGAATAGTATACATTCTAGGGACGTCATTTCCATGTAAAATGACTGTTTTGCCCCTGGGGGCTTATTTGTCATATTTTTGATCTTTTACTTCCGCGTCAGTTCTCATTGAGTTCTATGGCCTCATGGAAGGTCATTAAAGTGTCTTAGAGGTGTGTTGTGCCTTGGGAGACCGTTGTCTTGTTTCTTGCTTCCGCATTCTGGATTCGTTATCGGATCTACGTTCGGTTCATCACAAGACGCGCTGGCCTAAAAATCAGGGCCATCACAAAAAATAAAATAAAAATAGAAGCAATCAAATGAACACTATTGTCTAGTCTAACTCCAACAAAACCGTTAATCCCCAGTAATGGCGCCAAAACTTGGTGGTGTCATCACCAATGTGCGATTAAGTTGTGGCCAAGCTTAAATTTGTAGAATGCCATTACTACCATTAACTACTAAAGTAGTAAGAGTGAGTAGGGATCGTCCTAAGGGAAAGAGAAGGTATTTTGGAATTAATGTTGGATTAGTAGGTTGAATGATCAAAGATGGTTTGTTGGTTTAATTAATCTACAATGTAAACTAAAGTAGTGCAATGTAAAACAATTAACATAAGTGAGATGTAGAGAATAAGAGAGGGTTCTTGGGACATAGAGTTCACCACTAAGCATTGCTCACTTAGACATTCAACATTTGATAAATTTGGGGGATTACGTATTGTAAACAAGGTGTGTGCAATTGATTGGAATGATAAACTTGAATGCCAAGTATGCATACATTATCTAAACAATCAAGTGGATAACATAACAAATCAAATTAAGCCATTAATCATTCCATAAGCCCATAATCAATGCACACTCAAGAATCTAGAGAAATATACTACTTGTACTCATAAGCATAGATCATCAAACAACAAGAATGGAATGTCCACTTATCTAGGAAATTTAAGCAATTAAACTACAACCATACTAATGACATGAAAATTAAACTAATTAAACTAAGGGGTGGCACAATCCATCAAGAAATAAGTATGAACCATCAAATAAACCATAAGAGTAATCCATTAAGTACCATGCCTTGACCTAAACTAGACTCATCAATTTAACACACATATACATGCATCAAATGTAAAGAATCAAATGTAAAGCACATGACCATTCATTCCAACATACATAGACATATGAATAGAATTAAAAGATTAATTGAAAGTATTAAACTACACAAATCATGTAGAAACAAGATTTATATATATAAGAGGTCAAAACAATGGTTACAACACAAATCCCCTTTAATTACAATCATCAAAGTCTAGGAAGCATGCTTAGGGCTATCTCTAGCCCCAAGAGAATAGTCTAGCCACTTATGGTTGGTGTCATCCAACCCTTAAGGGCTTCCACCATGGTTGAATTCATCCTCCTCCTTGGTTGTTCTTGGTAGAAAACTCTAGAAGAATGAAGAACTCTCCCCAAAATGCAATGTTTTTCTTTTTAATCTCTAGCCAGTTCTCTAACTAACCAACCTCTATGCTAAAAATAACTAAATTCCTTATATAGGTGGCTCAAATGTCACACCCAATGATTAGACCTAGTGCACTAGGACCTCCAAATGATTGTACCACGAGCACACCTTTAATTCAGCTTGAAATTTGTTTTGCACGCAATTTGAGGTAGTTCGATCGATCACATGGTTGCTCTATTCGATCGAATTAAGGCGACGTATTTATTTGGATAAGGACAAAGGCTGAGATATTTATGGGAAAAGGACAAAAGTGGTTAGTGTGGATAAGATCAAAAAGTTCGATCGATCGAAGGAAAGGTTGAATCGATTGAATAGAAAATTTTCCTGAGGATAAGGACAAGATGTTCGATCCATCATAGCATGGTTGGAACAATCGTAGTGCGATTGATCATAACCTGGTTCGATCGATCATAGAGGACTTTTTCACCATTTTGCTTCCACTTTGCTCCTTTCTTCAACTAGACTTTAGATTGCTTCCTCCAATGCTTTAATTCAACTGATTTGACATATTTTGGGGATAAGTGCCTGAAAAGGGGAATAACATGAAATTAGATTAAAACGGAAAAATAAGATAGATAAAGGTCCTAGAACATTCAAGATTAAGGGGTTTAAATTCGCACTTTTCAGCGCTTATCAGCAACCATCAACATTTTAAAGGCCCTAGTTTTTGTCCAGCTAGGAAATCATCTATATCTTTAAGGCCCTAGTTTCCGTCCCACTAAACAGTCAGCTAAAATTTTGAGGCCTTAGTTATCGTCCTGCTAGGCAATCATATACATTTTTAAGGCGCTAGTTTACGTCCCGCTAGGCAATCATCTACATCTTTAAGGCTTTATTTTACGTCTCACTAGGCAGTCAACTACATTTTTAAAGCCCTAGTTTCAGTCTTGCTAGGTAATCTTTTATATCTTTAATGCCCTAGTTTCAGTCCTGCTAGGCAGTGACATACATTTTAAGGCCCTACATTTCTTCTTGCTAAGCACTTTATTTCTTATCATGACTACACTAACGCCCCAGACCTCGCTCGTTCACTATGAAATGTAGCCAAAGCCTCCTAAACACACCCACAAGCCCCTGACTACATCCCCGAGTCACAACACTAAGCCTGGACTACCCGACACCCAACCTTTTTCTCGCACCGACTGCAAAAATGGTTATTGTCTACATCTTTATTTAATGTTGCAAATGCAACGTAAAAGAAAGAGGGGCAGCTGTAGACACCCCATTTTTGCCCTCCTATTTAACCTACCAACCTCCTAAAACCTAAGCAGGAACGGTGTTTCCATCTCCTAAGACCATTTCCCCAGTAGGACCTACCTACGATAGAAACTGAAAACATACAATCAGGCCATCCGATTGGACATCAGACTTCACCATTACCCTCACAGAATCATATAACGCCACAAAACACTCTGATCAATAACATCACACTTTTCCTGACGCCTGATCACCATTCCCCCGAAAAAGGCAAAACTAGCATTTTGCACTACAGCCCTATGATCCAGTTTTCAAATCAATAAATCGACTTTGCTATTGAGTCTAGAATACCCAAAAAAAACCCCACTTCTTTCTCAAGGCAATTTTTCTTATATTCTCCTCCCATTCCATCTTCCCATCATCTTTATTCTCCATTAATTCTACGAATCAAAACTTCAATTTATCTATTGTCAAAAGTTCAAGCTTCATCATCTTCATTGTGTGGTAAGTCTTCCTCTCTTCTCTTTCAATTCTTTCAAGCTAAATATTGCATGAGGATGAGGGATAATGAGTGCTGAATATTACATATTCAACCCCCTAAATATACGTATGTTAAGGCCTAAAGTGATACTTCTATCTATTGTTAGACTAATTTATGGTTAAAGTGTGTTTATAGGTACTTTCAAAGAAAAATGGTGAAAACCGGGATTTTTTGATCAAAAGACTGATATCGAAGCTTACAGAGTCATAGTCGGTCATTCAGAGCAAACTGAGAGCTTAAATGGTGAAGTTTGGAGAAATTTAAGATCCAAAGCTCGAGCCCAAGTCTTGAGGCTCGAGCCCTACAAGCAAAAGAAAAAAAGTCAACAAGGCATTAAAGCTCAAGCCTTGACCCTTAAGCTCGAGCACAAGGGATCAGAATTTAAAGAGTCGATTTAATGAAGAACCAAACTCCCAGGGCCTTGTGCCTAACCCCAAGGATCGAGCACCATTACGTAAAGCTCGAGCCTTGAGTACCTAGCTTGAGCCTGGTACCTAGTGCTCAAGCCCATGAAGCTTGGATCGAGCAATGTTGAAAGAGATGAAGCCCAAGAATATTCTAAGTGTTGAAGAAAAAGAAGCTTTGGGAAATAATTAAAGAAATTTGGCTAAGTGTCAAAGTGAAGATCAAGCACTAATCCTTGGAGCTCGAGCACCAATCCAGAGAAGCTCGAGCATTGTTCCTAAAGCTCGAGCCCAAACCTTAAAGCTCGAGCCCTTGTTCCTAAAGCTTGAGCCTTCCATGACATGTCAGATTTAAGTTACGAGATTGTTCTCTTTACAAGTCGTATATCATCCTAGATGGGCCAGAAGACCTAAAAGCCCACCAAGCCTTTATTTTCTTCCATAAAAGAAGGCATAAGCCTTGATAAAAGAGGCCTGATCGGTTGATCAACTATACATCAACCTTCGCAATAGCACGAATCATTGTAAAATAGGGCTATTGGTCGGGTAAGTCGAACCACTGGGACTGCGCTAGTCTAATACAACCTAAATGTCTAGAATCATTCTTAGAATGATGAAGGGTTTATAGAGGTTTTGTTGGATGTCACTTAAGCTAGGAAATTAAAAGTGCATAAAACAATAAATTGCAAGAATTCAAGGGAGTGAAGTACAAGTAAAGAAGGCGGGGGAAATGAATCCACCTCCATCCCTATACACATGCTAGGTTAAGATTAATTTAAGGGAAAAACAACATATATGATAGTCATGATACATAACAATACTAGGTTGCTATAATATCCTCAAGAAGTTCATTTAAATAGAAAGGCAAGAATAAACCATCAAAGGTTCACATGATCAACTACCTAAACTAAAATGTAGCTTAGAACATGCTTACTAAGTCAAGGATTATCAAGCCCTAATTTAAATGGTGAATGCACATAAAGCTAAGAATCAAGTATAGACCATCAAAGGGAAACCCTAAGCCATGAACTATCTAGGTTCTCCAACTCCATGCCATTAAAACCATTCCATGATCTAACTTCCATTGTCACCATGGAAGTGCAAGCAATATGATTAAAAAAAGTAACCATCCAAGACAAGATGAATAACTCACAATAATCATTTATAAACATTCAACATTCATTACAACAAAAATGAGGCTCTTGATCATGGAAAGACTATCAAAAATACATTGTAATCCCCAAAAATAAACTATACTAACACATGCTTACAAGGGAGGGGTTTCATCACCTCCCTAGATGAGGTTTAATTGCCCATTGGTGAGCTAGAAGAAGGAAGAAGCATCATCGTCATCTCCATTTTCGTGCACCCTCTTTGGAGCTTGAAGAACACACCTTTCTTTTGCTCTCTTCTCTCTCCTCCCTCTTGTCAAAATGAAGGATAATCCTAAGTAATGTGTGGCTCCCCTCTTTTGTAGACATGTTACTCCACCCAAAAAGCCCTCTCTCTCCTCCAAGAAACATCCCCAACCAACTCATAAAGAGAGCATACAAAGTTAGAAAATTTCTGAGCACAAGTGGCTGATCTTGTGAAGCAATCTGTCCTAATTTCGAGCACTCGAAATAAGGCCTCGAGCACTTGAAAATTGGCCAGAATGCCCTATGCTTGGTTTGCTCTGCCCAGACCTACTTTGGTAAAACGGCCATAACTTTGCGTTCTGAACTCCAAATGATGAACCGTTTAAAGATTTGGAAAGATAATTCAGAGTCCTAAAAACTTGATGTTTTGGTAGAGATCCAATTCTCAAGTCTGGTTGGTCGAAATTGAAGAACAAGGCAGACTTTCATTGCTGCCAGACAGTTCTGAGCACCTCTAATAAGAAGATCATAACTCTCTGTTCCGAACTCCGAATGATGAACCGCTTGAAGATTTGGAAAGATGATTCAGAGCTCTAAATATTTTATGTTATGATGGAAGTCCAGTTATTGAGTTTACTAGGTCGAAAATGGCGACAAAAGTCAGGTTCCACTGCTGCCAAGCTTCAGCATTGTGCCTTTCTTATCCAAAATTACAACAAAACTTCAACCTTGCTTCTTTTTGGCCAATGAACCTGAAAATGCATAAAAACATGGAAATGGAGATAATCTACATAAATAATCAAAAGATGGACTTAACTAATGCAATTTAGGGCGCTTGAATATATAATATTCGGCGCTTATCACACCCCCAAACTTACATTTTGCTAGTCCCTTAGCAAAACTACAATGAAAAACTTAATAAAAAGACAACCATGGGCATGCTACTACAACAATATCATCCATGGTAAAATGAGATATATACATAGCTCAAAAATAACTTGAAACAGAAAAAGAGCTGGAGATGGGGTCATTGGGAAGACTACCTTGCATATATGAAGCATTGATACTAAACACATTTCAACATGCATGTATCAACATCATAGTCCATATAAATAACTCAATTATCATCTCTTAAATGGAAATCAACTCTAACTTCAGTGAAAGTGGATTGGATTCTCAACATGCGGCTTTTACTTTCTTTTCCAATTCCAAGACACGAGTTTTCAAATCACTGAATTCCCTTTTAAATGAAGTCCCTAAGGCATGATTTTATTTACAAGACAACTTTTGTTACTTGTTGACAATTTATTGTAACTCAGAAGTGAAACATAAGATGGTTGTGCAATGTTGAAGTTCCTTAAGCTTTCTAACCAACCTATGTAGCAAGCGTTAGGCCAACAACTTCCAAACCAGATGGCTTTAGGGTGTTAAGTGTAGAGACACTCCATAGGGCTTAATAGCTCAAGTTGGAAAGGCTACGAACTCCAACGAACCATGTTTATTACCAGTTTATTTTTTGAATGACCGTGCAATGTTTAAGTCCTTTAAGCTTTCTAACCAACCCCTATAGCAAGCGTTAGGCCAACAACTCCCAAACCAGATGGCTTTAGGGTGCTAAGTGTAGAGACACTCCTAGGGCTTAATAGCTCGGGTTGGAAAGGTTACGAGCGTCAACTGGTCATTATTTTCTTTCTTTCTCAGTTTTTTTTTTTTTAGACAACTTAAATCATGCCAAAGATATTCATTTATCAGGTTCATCAAATCAAATTAACTAGGCCAAGGTCAAGGTCGATCAAGTTGCATGCCTCACAGTTTAGTTTTTAATGTGCATATGTGCATTGTGAAGCTTAAAAGAGTGTCAAATCCAGCGAGAATCTAATTGAGACATTTATACAGACTAATTTGAATCTACATGATCATTTCAACTCAAATTTTCTTTATTTTCAAAAATATCAACTGCTTCTATACACAAAGTTTTAAACATATGCTTTCATCTCCAACAGGTTTCAAATTCCATTATCATTGCTTAGCAAAAATGTAAAACCAAAAATGCATAAATGCACCCCCAAACTTGAATGTCACATTGTCCTCAATGTGAGAAGACAAGTAAATCAAAATAAGCACAAAGAGGGTAAAAGAACAATAATACCAAGTGGAGTGACGACGACGTAGATGTTCAGCCATGTGAGTGCGCAACGGCGTCCCCCAAACTTGGATATGAAGACCTATCCAAACACAACTAATGTACACAGGTAAAAGCACAGGTCTTTTAAGAAAAATCAAAACATAAATAAGAATACAAACATGAATGTTAATGTAAGATAGAGATCTATACAATTTCTTCTTCTTCTCGTTTTCTTTTTATTTATTTATTATTTTTTTATTTATTATTTTTTTGAAGCATGCATGAGGGTGGTTTGGTGCCGAGGGGGTTAGAGGAAGAGGGTGGTTTGTATTCTTTTTTTTTTTTGATGCATGGTTTGCATGGCATGAGGGTGAGAGAGAGATGCCGAGAGGTGATGGTGTTGGTGGGTTTGTGGGCATGCATGGTGTGGGTTGAGGGGAGAAAGAGAGAAGGTGGTGGTTGGGTGAAGGGGTGGGAATGGGTGAAGCCAAGATGGTGGGGGTGTGTGGGGTTGGTGGGTGGCATGGTGAGGTGGGTTGGAGGTTGAGGAGATGGGTTGGTTAAGTGGTTGACATGGTGCATGGTGTGCATGGTTGCCGAGAGGAGTTGTGGTGTGCATGGTTGCAGGAGGTGAGGTTGTTTGGTTGGAGCCGAGAGGATGAGAAGTGGGACTTGAAGTGGTTCGAGCACTCGAGCTAGGCGCGACGTGTGATCGAAAAACAAGCAGAGGGCTCGGCTGTTGGGTGATGGTGTTGGTTTGCATGGTGGAGGGGTGGTTTGCTTGGATTTGCCGAGATGGGTGTGGTGATGGTGGTTGATTGTGGTGGTTGTTGGCTTGGGTGAGAAAGAGAGAGAGCATGGTGGAGGTTGGGGAGGTTAAAGGTAATGGAAGGTAATTGGGTTGGGTTGGTGAGATTCTGTGCATGGCTGTGGAGGTTGTGAGTTGGTGTGGTATGGCCGAGAGTGGGCATGCACGCAGGGAGTTGATGGATGAGAGTGTTGGTAGCAGATTCGAGTGCTCGAACTGAGCCGGCGAGCACTCGAATTGAAGGCAGTGGGTTTGCTTCGAAGTGGAGGTGTTGGGTTGAGGTGCTTCGAGCACTCGCAAGGGGGAGGTCGAGTGCTGGACATGGAGACAGTAGGCTCAGAATTTTGGTGTTGAATCTTGATCGTAGCTGCAAGGAATTTCGAGCACTCCACATGGAAATTGGATTGCTCGAAATTGAGGCAGTGATCTTGGATTGATGCTTTGAAAGCTGCGAGCACTCAAATTGGAAATGTGATTGCTCAAAATGAAGACAATGAGCACAGCAATGAAGTTGCTCATCATGGAAATTGAATGTTTGCAATATGAAGGCAATGAGCTTGCATAGATGGATGGATGGGGAAATGTTTAAATTGCATAACATTACAAATGCATGGAAATTCATGGAAAATTTTTCATGGAAAATTTCATGGAAAATGTTTAAATTGCACAACATTACAAAAATTTCATGGAAAATTTTTCATGGAAATTTTTTTTTTTCTGTAATGATGCATGCATGAATTTCAATTGCATGGAAAAATTTCCAACTGTTACAACATCACACATGGCATGGATAAATGAAATTTCTGGAGAAATTTTTTTTAACTTTGCAAATTCATTCCAATGTAATGCATGGATGGAAAATTTTGAAAACTTTTCAACTTCTTTCTAATGCATGGACAATGTTCAAACTTTTGAACTTCAATCCATTCTAATGCAAGGAGGGAAAATTGTCAAACTCTGCACTTCATTGCAATGCATGGAAAATTTATAAAATTTTTCAAATTGTGCAAAAAAAAAAAAAAAATTTTTTTTTCAATGATTGCTTGGATGATTTCAAGAAGATTTCTCAACTTTTGCAACCTCACACAATGCATGGATGATTTTGAGAAAATTTTTAAACCTTGGAACATCTCTTCAATGCATGGATGGGATTTGGTCTCTTCAAATGTATGGATGAATGTAGGAATTTTTTTTTTTTAAAACCTTGCACTTCATCTCCAATGTATGAAAAATTTTGGGGAACCATGATCCAACAATGCATTGAAAATGAGAGGTTGTGCATATGAGTTGCATGCCAAAGATCCTATGAAATTGCTAGAATGCGATGGAAATATCCGGGAATGAAAATTAGAGCTGAGAAGGTCTAAGAGGCCGGTCTAAAATTGCAGAACACAACTAAAGACCATTTCAGAAAAATCAAATTTTTGGCTTTTCTAAACCATTTCCCAGAAAATTTCAAGGCACGAGCAATTTGAGAAGGTAGGGAAGCTTGGAACATCGAAAGAATTTCTTCCCTTGCTCTGCTAAATTTAATGTCGGTAGCTAGACGAACCAGGATCGGGATCCATTAGAGAGATGGATCCTTAACGCTCCGTATGCAACTTGCCTCCTTCATATGGTCTCAAACTTGGATCAATGAATGGTGAGGGATATTGATCCTTTCGAAGAGAAACAAGTTTGGCCTTAGAGGATTTGAGCATCGCTTTTAATCTCACTTCTTTTATTTTCAGATTTAAGCAAAGGTGTTGCTTGTTCGAGATTATGGAGGCTCGTTGAATGTCATTGTCTTGACTAACAATGGGAGGATCATGACCTTTCATATTTGCAATCTCCAAGTCATATACCTCATTGTACTCAAATGGTTTGTTCACAGGTTGAGTATCATGGACAATGATTCTAGATTGGGCCGGAATGATTGGAAGAATTTCCAGCAACTTGTCAACATTCTCCTTACCTTTGTCCGGTGGTTCACCCTCAAAATGTTGAGGTAACTCCGGTAAAGAAATGGAAGGAGATGAACATTCCCAAGATAGAGATGGGTTTGGTGCTACCCATAAAGGAGAGGAAAATGGTGATGGAATATCAAGTAAGGAGTTGACTTTCCGAATGGATTTTTCCTCATCAAAATCCTCAAAATCAGAGTGGACCATGCAAGCTTGTAGGGGATCCTCCGTTAAAGGAGGTGGAATTGGATTTTCAATGAGTTCATCAGCAATAGTGATTGCAAAACACTCACTCTCATCCAGAGAAAGATGCACAACATTAAAAATATTGAGCTTAACATTCATATTCCCAAAAGAGATATCCATCAATCCGGTTCTACAATTAATAGAAGCATTAGCTGTAGCTAGAAAAGGACGTCCGAGAATTATGGGAATATGTTTTCTTGGGTCGTGGACTGGTTCCGTATCAAGAACTACGAAGTCTACCGGGAAGTAGAACCTATCCACCTTTATGATAACATCTTCAATGATTCCCCGTGGTTGCTTAATAGATCTATCAGCAAGTTGCAATACTATCGGAGTTGGTTTAAGATCTCCCAAACCAAGTTGTAGGTAAACTGAATATGGAATCAAATTCACACTAACTCCTAAGTCAAGGAGGGCCCTCTCGAATTTGTTGTCACCAATGACACAAGAGATTGTGGGGGCACCTGGATCCTTATACTTCGGAGGAGTGCTGTGCTGAATGATCGCACTAACATTTTCGGTTAACCTCACTTTCTTTGGTAAATGACTTCTGGAAGTGCGCTTTTGAGTGCACAAATCCTTAAGGAATTTTGCATAGGGAGGAACTTGCTTGATAGCATCCAAGAGAGGAAGATTGATCTTTACTTATCTAAAGACCTCCCACATGTCTTGAATTTTGCAATTCTTATTCCCAAAATGTGTCGACTCTTGAAGACGTTGAGGGAACGGAGCTTTTGGCTCATAAGTAGTTTCCACATTTGGGGTGACATGCGTGGGATTTCCGTGAATGGTATTTGGACAAGAAGAACTTGGATTTGGATTGGAAGAGCTTGAATTTGGATTTTTCAAAGGAGGATTTTGTTCACTTTTGTCTCCATCGACCTTGTTGTCAACCACTTTACCACTCCGAAGGGTGGTGATAGCTTGAACATGCTCAAGACTTGGCCCACTCGGAAGAGGGGTTTCATCAATTGCATGTATCCCTCTAGGATTTTCAAATGGTTGAGCGGGAAGCTTACCCTTGTCTTTTTGAAGAAGTTGGTTCACTTGGTTAGTTATTTGTCCCATTTAATTTTCGAGTCTAGCTATGGATTGAGTATGGGAGTGAACCATTTGGAGAGTAGGTTGCAAGGATGTCAAGAGATGCTTGTTGGAATCCATGATTTGCTTGTTTAATGATTCCATCATTTGCACATTTAATCATTCCATTATTTGCTTGTTTGCAGCCATTATCTCATCAATTGGATTCACAGGAGGTTGAGTGGAGACATTTGGATTGTATGGAGGTTGGTAGCTTGAAGAGGCTTGGAAAGGCCTACCTTGATATTGAGAAGAGGGCTGATTTTGAGGCCCTTGATTTTGAAGTTGGGAATTTTGTGGGGCTTGTTGCCTCCACGAAAAATTCGGATGGTCCCTCCAACCTGGATTATATGTTTTGGAATACGGGTTATGCCCGGGCCTTGAGAACATGGCATTAGCTTGCTCTTAGTTGGGATTGGGAAATTGCTCCAGTGTGGGGCAATCTTCCGAGAGATGGAATGGACTAGTACATGAAGCACAAACCGAACTTACCGAATTTTGAGACAATGAAGGGGGAAGATGTGGTGCCATCAATTGGTAGAATTTATGAGCAATGGCATCCACTTGAGATGATTCCTCCCTTATTGATTTTTGTTGACAAGGATTGGTGTTCTTTGGAGTGGTTGAGGTCGGAGCCCTACGAGAATTGTGTTGAAGTGAATTTTCACTCAAATTCTCAAGTAAGGTCCAAGCCTCATCCGCATTCTTGGACATGAACATCCCACCACAAGAAGAGTCAACCATTAATCTATGGGTGTCGGTCAAGCCGGCATAGAAAGCTTGCACTAATCGCCATTTTGGGATCAAATGATGAGGACACTTCCGAAGAAGATCTTGTAACCTTTCCTAAGTCTCGTGGAGTTGTTCTCCATCAACTTGAGAAAAGCTTAGAATGGAATGCCTCTTTTGGTTGGTTTTACTCACCGGATAATACTTCTTAAGAAATTCTTGTTGCAATTGTGCCCAAGAAGTAATAGAGTTGGGAGCGAGGGAGTTCAACCAATATTTTGCCCTATCCTTTAGGGAGAATGGGAAAAGATGTAAGTGGAGTGCATTTTCAGGAAATCCTCTCAACCGGATGGTCGAACAGATTTCAAGGAACTCAGCGAGATGCTTATATGGATCTTCATTATCAAAACCATGAAAAGATGGAAGCATTTGGATGGTACTAGATTTGATCTCATATTGAGCTGCATCGATGTTTGGCATCACTATGCAAGATGGAGAAGCATAGGTGGTAGGGATGAAATGATCTCTAAGAGTCATTGGCTCGATATTAGGAATTTCAGCCCTTTCATTCCCCGGATTTCCTATATTATCCCCCATTGTATTAAATTAAGTTTCAAAATCCCGTGTAAGAGTAGGTTCCCTAGGGTTCCGTCTAAGAGTTCTTTCAAGAGAGTTAATATCAATGGAAGAATCTATTGTGGGTAAGGAAAGTGACCTACGACCGAACATCAACAACAAAGCATATACTCAACAAAGCAATTCATCAACCACAACTCCACATACGATGTTCCCTTTCTCCTCAATTATCAAGACAGAAAATAAATGGCCTCGACAAGGACCGATGCTTGAACACGAAATTAAAACAATAATATAGCCTTAACAAGGGCTTCCAAATAAATTAACTACTTCTAAGCTTAACACATGCACAAAATATAACAATGCGAAACTAAAAGGTCAAGAAGCTTACCTAGGGTCCTCTAGACTTACACTTTGCTAGCGTTCCCACGGCGAGAGTCGAGTCCCTAGAATCTTACAACATAAAAATGGTTAAACCACACGAGAAATATGCACAAAACACAATATTAACAATCACACTAAGTTTAACCCTAAAACTTTGGTTGCTAAACCGTATGCAAGTCCCCGGTAACGGCGCCAAAAATTGATCGGTTGATCAACTATACATCAACCTTCGCAATAGCACGAATCATTGTAAAATAGGGCTATTGGTCGAGTAAGTCGAACCACTGGGACTGCGCTAGTCTAATACAACCTAAATGTCTAGAATCATTCTTAGAATGATGAAGGGTTTATAGAGGTTTTGTTGGATGTCACTTAAGCTAGGAAATTAAAAGTGCATAAAACAATAAATTGCAAGAATTCAAGGGAGTGAAGTACAAGTAAAGAAGGCTAGGGAAATGAATCCACCTCCATCCCTATACACATGCTAGGTTAAGATTAATTTAAGGGAAAAACAACATATATGATAGTCATGATACACAACAATACTAGGTTGCTGTAATATCCTCAAGAAGTTCATTTAAATAGAAAGGCAAGAATAAACCATCAAAGGTTCACATGATCAACTGCCTAAACTAAAATGTTGCTTAGAACATGCTTACTAAGTCAAGGATTATCAAGCCCTAATTTAAATGGTGAATGCACATAAAGCTAAGAATCAAGTATAGACCATCAAAGGGAAACCCTAAGCCATGAACTATCTAGGTTCTCCAACTCCATGCCATTAAAACCATTCCATGATCTAACTTCTATTATCACCATGGAAGTGCAAGCAATATGATTAAGAAAAGTAACCATCCAAGACAAGATGAATAACTCACAATAATCATTTATAAACATTCAACATTCATTACAACAAAAATGAGGCTCTTGATCATGGAAAGACTATCAAAAATACATTATAATCCCCAAAAATAAACTATACTAATACATGCTTACAAGGGAGGGGTTTCATCACCTCCCTAGATGAGGTTTAGTTGCCCATTGGTGAGCTAGAAGAAGGAAGAAGCATCATCCACATCTCCATTTTCGTGCACCCTCTTTGGAGCTTGAAGAACACACCTTTCTTTTGCTCTCTTCTCTCTCCTCCCTCTTGTCAAAATGAAGGATAATCCTAAGTAATGTGTGGCTCCCCTCTTTTGTAGACATGTTACTCCACCCAAAAAGCCCTCTTTCTCCTCCAAGAAACATCCCTAACCAACTCATAAAGAGAGCATACAAAGTTAGGAAATTTCTGAGCACAAGTGGCTGATCTTGTGAAGTAATCTGCCCTAATTTCGAGCACTCGAAATAAGGCCTCGAGCACTTGAAAATTGGCCAGAATGCCCTATGCTTGGTTTGCTCCGCCCGGACCTACTTTGGTAAAACGGCCATAACTTTGCGCTCCAAACTCCAAATGATGAACCATTTGAATATTTGGAAAGCTAATTCAGAGCTCTAAAAAATTTATGTTTTGGTAGAGATCCAATTCTCAAGTCTGATTGGTCGAAATTGAAGAACAAGAAAGACTTTCATTGCTGCCAGGCAGTTCTGAGCACCTCTAATAAGAAGATCATAACTCTCTGTTCCGAACTCCGAATGAAGAACTGCTTGAAGATTTGGAAAGCTGATTCAGAGCTCTAAGTCTTTTATCTTATGATGGAAGTCCAGTTCTTGAGTTTGCTAGGTCGAAAATGGCGACAAAAGTCAGGTTCCACTACTGCCAAGCTTCAGCATTGTGCCTTTCTTATCCAAAATTACAACAAAACTTCAACCTTGCTTCTTTTTGGCCAATGAACCTAAAAATGCATAAAAACATGGAAATGGAGATAATCTACATAAATAATCAAAATATGGACTTAACTAATGCAATTTAGGGCGCTTGAATATATAATATTCGGCGCTTATCAAGGCCCTTTGTTCTCGTTTTATTTAGAAGACTGATACTGTGATGATAGCTTTTAGGGTTTCCATAACCTTAGAAGGTGAAAAACCTGAGAAGAGAAGTGCCATCCGTGATGATAGAGACAACTCCAACACAGATGATATCCGGCATTGTCATGAGTAGCTAATTCCTTTCTTAGAGCACTGATGTAACCCAATCTAGTATTATGGTTTGATTGTTCTTGACTCTGGGATTATTTTAATGTATATTATGTTTTTGATTATATGATTATGAGCAATTAAGACAACTTAATTAGATTTAATACTTTAAATAGATTACAAATTGTTATTACCTTTTCTTAGATATAACTGTTTGTTCTCTATTCTCAATCTATTCTTATTGGATGGTATCTGGCGGAGCCCTGCCGGATATGAGAATAGAGGTCATATAATGGTGTTCCAACGTCTTTATAAAAGAATGTTTTCATAGTTTATGCTTAGGAAAGATGGATTATTTGCAACATAGTTAAAATAGTTATAGTAGGTAGGTGGATAGTCTATGCTAACCGCAGATAGGTTATAGTTAACTGAATTTTATAAAACATCTTTCTTTAAAACCCAAATTGAACGAATGTTATTGAGTTCAATTCATTTAAAAACATAATTTGTTAAATTCACAGAGTTGACACAATTAACCATAGCATGATGATTGTGGTGAAGTCAAAGCCCTAAGATCTCTCTCTCTGATCACTTAGTTTAATTTCAGTTTAATTTTAGTTTGTTTTCAATTGTGACAACCAAGCAAACTCTTCAACTTGTTACTTGTGAACTAATAGAAATTAATTAAAGACTGAACATAAATTCTCATCTCCCTGTGGGTTCGACACCCTCTCTATAGTGCTATCCTACACGAATTCGTTCTATTGCGAGTGGTAAAATTAGACATGACAATTTTTGGTGCCGTTGCCGGGGAGATTTGTTATGTAGTTTAGTTTTTAATTAGTTATTTTTGGTTTACCAGTCTTCGGACTTTCTGATATCTCACTTAATTTTTTTTTTTTTCTTTTCAAGTACAGGGAATTTGCAGTGAGGATAAAGACACTTAAGGGATAAAAACTTCAGTTTATTAAACCTTCTGTGAGTTTTTACTGTTTTCTTTTACTTGGAAATTTTTATTTTTGTCACTTTTTAGGATTAGTGGAATGAATGCATGTTAATTTGTCAAACTCAGTCAAAACCTTTAGTGCATGATCCTGAAATAGAGAGAACTCTTACTCAATTAAGGAAACTTAAAAAATGTTTGAATATAATAGGTAGTTCCTCTGATAAAATGGCTGATAATTGTGATGCACCGGGTAATGGCAATGGTAATGGAGGATGGGTTCCACCTGTCCCTCCACAACCACAATTGAGGGACCACTTCATTCCTACCACATACACTTCTCCTTCGTGCTTTGTATTTCCGGATGCTGATGCAACCCATTTTGAGATCAAGCCTGCTATGATCCAAATGCTTCCTAGCTTCCATGGGTATGCAATAGAGGATCCTTATATACACTTAAATGTATTCTTGGAATTGTGTTCAACTACCAAGTTGACCACTCTTACTAATGATTCATTCAGAATGTGACTTTTCCAATTCTCTCTCAAGGACAAAGCAAGAACTTGGTTGCATTCCCTTTCACAAAATTCCATATCTACATGGGAGATGTTGTAACAGGATTTCTTGAAAAAGTATTACACAGTGGGTAAAACTTGTCAAATGAGAAGAGAAATCATGGCGTTTTCCTAAATCCCGAGAGAATAGTTCCATGATGCATGGGAAAGATATAATGATCTTTTAAGAAAGTGTTCACACCATGATATTGCTCAATGGCACTTAATATAGATTTTCTATGATAGTCTCTCCGATTCTTATAGAAACATGGTTGATACCTCTAGTAATGGAGCTTTTTTGCGTAAGAGTCTAGCTGACGCTTGGGAATTGTTTGAGGCCCTAAGTGAAAATTCAACATAACATGCGTCTTCCTCTAGGTCTAGGTCTTCACCTGGAATGCATAAAGTTGAAAAAGTCTTTAAGGTAGACAAATGTAGTGAGTTAGCTGCTCAAATAGAAGCCTTGGATCGTAGGTTCGATCAAATTCTATCATCTGGCTTTGCTTCTGTTGCTAATCCACAAACTGCCTTGCTAAAAGAAGTTTGCTCAATCTGTGCTAATCCTTTACATTTTGTTGACACTTGCCCTATGATGGGACAATCATCTGAGATCCCACAGGAGCAAGTAAATGCTGCATTCTCTAAACCAGCATATAATCCATATGCTTCCACATACAATTCTGGCTGGAGAGATCATCCCAATCTATCATGGCGTAATCAAAGTCAAGGAACCACTGTTCCTCAATCATAGGGACAATACCAAAATTCATCCAATCCTATGCCACAAAACAACTCTTTTAATCAATCTGGTATCTATTATCCATCTCAGTTCAGGAATCAACCCACTCAAACTCCTAATCTTCCACCTCCTCCTAGAAATTTTGCTTTTGAGGATCAAGTACTCAATACTCTTATTGATATTAAAGCCAATACCCAACTTCTTAATTCTCATTCACAAGCCATAATAAAGCTAGAGGCATAAGTTGGGCAAATAGCGAGTACTCTATCTCGAAGAGAGGATGGGAAGCTCCCTAGTTAGCCAATAGCCAACCCGAAAGGGCAGACTTACATGATTAATGAAACCAATTCCTTAGGTATTCATTATGAGCAAGTTTAGGCTATTACTAAATTGAGGAGTGGTAGAGTGGTTGACAATCAAGTTGAAAAAGAATAGGAAGACAAAGAGAGGCTTAGGGTTCCCATTGTTCCTATCATCCATAATTCACATCCCAAGGATGTTTCCTCAAGTTCTATTCCACAATCCACCACAGGAGTTGAAGGTGGAGTCACTTATTCATCTGCTCCTAACCTTGAGACAGCTTATGAGCCAAGAACGCCTTATCCTAAATGTCTCAAGGAACCCTTCCACTTTGGTAAACAAGAGGAGAAAATTCAAGATATGATGGAGGTCTTTAAACAGGTCAAAATCAATCTTCCTTTACTCGACGCTATAAAACAAATTCTAGCCTACTCCAAATTTTTAAAGGACTTGTGCACTCTCAAAAGAAAATCCAAAAGCCAAGTTCCTAAGAAAATTTGTCTTACCAAGCAAGTCAGTGCTATTCTTAAGTATAACATTCCTCTTAAGGTTAAAGATCCTGGGGTTCCTATAATTTCTTGTATCATTGGAAACAATGTGATAGAGTGAGCACTTCTTGATTTTGGGGCAAGTGTTAATCTCATTCTTTACTCGGTGTATGCGAAGTTAGGTCTGAGAGAGTTAAAACCTACGTCAGTTGTTCTATAGCTTGCTGACCGTTCTGTTAGACAACCACGAGGTATTGTTGAAGATGTACTGATAAAAGTGGACAAGTTCTTCTTTTCGGTCGATTTCTTAGTTCTTGATACAGAACCGGTCCACGATTCCAAAAAGTATATTCCAGTTATTCTTGGTGTCCTTTTCTTGCCACAACGAATGCTTGCATTAACTGTAGGACTGGAGCCATGGATTTATCTTTTAGAAATATGAAGGTCAAGCTAAACATCTATAATACCCCTAATTTTAAAAGGATAGTCTCGGCATTTTAATTATTGTTTTATTGTATTTTTGTGTGACTATTTGCTTATTTGTGTAGGTGTTTAATTGTTTTCATTATTTATTTGATTTAATTGTGATCTAATTGTTTAATTATGAATTTAAATTGCATTAATTGATTTCTTGTTTCTTTAATTGAATTGTTTATTTACTTGTATGTTGTATTTTCTTTTTAGGGTTTAATTTTGTATTATTCATTTTAATGTGTAAATTAGTTTAATTAAAAGTTTTAATGGGATTAAATTAGTGTAATTATTATAATTAAAATTAGTAATAAATTAAGTCACGGTTATACCTGTAAATTAAACTTCACGTATTTAGCCGACTTAGCTGTTATCTGTTCTTTCCTAGATCATATTAGGATTAGGGTTGTGTGGTTCTAAGCCTATAAATACACCATTATGTTTTAGCCTAGGGTTTTAAGATCTTATCACAGAACAAATAAACGTAAAGTTAGTTCTGTAAAAACAAGGTAAGGTTGTGAGCAAAAACAGAGAGTTTACAGTCGGGGTTGCGGCTGAGGATTAAGGGTTGGACCTAGGAGAAGGGAAGGCTGAGCAGTAAGAGGTTGTGTGGACGGTAAACAAACGTCGTCGGAGGGCTTAGGAGGAAGGTAACAAAGTTTTGAGTCCAAAACTGCAAAGGCAAGTTCTCTTCTTCCTCTTTCCCATTGGCTTGTGTTCTGTGCACCTAGATAGGCTCTAGGGTTTAATGAATTATAAAACTGAATCGTGCATGTTTAATATATATTAAGTTCATCATCTGTATGTATTAAACTTAATCTGGAAGTGTTACCGCAAGTTGGTTTCACCTTTTAATCGTTGAGCATGTTGAAACGGTAGTTGCTTTAATTGTTCTTTTAATGCAAATTGTGGTAAACAAAGGACTGGATTGATAACTGGATGTAATTTTAAGACCCTTAGGTTTAGTTTACCAAGAACAGAAGGGGTGTAAGTGGCCGGAAACGAAGCAGAAGGTCGGAGGAGGTTCAGGTTTTTTTTTTAAGATTGAGCGTGCTTTTTTTTTTTTAAATTGAGCCTGCTCAATGTGTGTGAAGCTGGCTCTTTTTTTTAATTGAGCCTGCTCAAAGTGTTTGGAGCGGGCTCTTTTTTTTAATCGAGCCTGGTCAAAGTGTTTGGAGCGGGCTCTTTTTTTTAATCGAGCCTGCTCAATGTT
Organism: Cornus florida; assembly: GCF_030987335.1. Taxonomy (NCBI): domain Eukaryota; kingdom Viridiplantae; phylum Streptophyta; class Magnoliopsida; order Cornales; family Cornaceae; genus Cornus; species Cornus florida. Next base: position 98,346,806 of record NW_026775578.1, read on the forward strand.
TGTTTGGAGCCTGCTCTACGAGTTTAAGAGCAGACTCTTTTATATTCGTGAAATCTGGACTTTTGGGCACTGTTTGGGACGAATTTGGTATTCTGAAATATTTGTGGGAATGTACTGAGGGTTTTAAATGAAATTTCATGGATTATTAAAACATTATATGGCATAAATTATACCCGTAGGCTAATGGATGGAATAGTAGAAAAGTATACAACTTTGCATGCTGTTAACGGTTGGAGGGAAATTAATCGCTTAGTTTAATTCAGTGAATTAATGGATTATAGCATGAGTTTAAATCTCATTTTAAATGCACAATAAGGTTATTTATTTATCATTAAATGCACAATAAGGTTATTTATTTATCAGATTTAACCTATGCATACTTTGGATTTTAATTGCTGAAATATTTGTCTTTTTCTGCAAATTACATGAGTTAAGGGTTGGATATAATTGCTGAAATATTATACACTATTCTATAATTACTGGATTATGGTTCTGGATTTAAATTGCTGTACTATTATTTATGGTCTGTAATTTACATGGTTTTGGACTTTAATTACTGAATTATTGTTTTAAATTCTACCAATTATCTGGATGTTATGGATTGTATGCACCGGTATGGAACGGTGGCATACTAGGGATGGCTTAGCTAAGAATTCTAAGACCTACCCTAATGGAATAAGGGAATGGATTGTAAAGTTGAATCCTACTTATATTTAGGTCAGATCAACTGAGTAAGTTGAGTGACCACCTGGATTAACTGTTGGTTATAGTTAAGTCATATCAGCTGAATAAGTTGAGTGACTAACTAGATTATGAATCGTATGTTAGATCAATGAACAATTGAGTGACATACTCTGGTTTTGGACGGACTTTATATATATGATTATGGTACCACGATATGAGCTTGAGTTTTAGAGTTGAGGGTTATGGTGCGTATATGCAGTGGATGCGTAGCTGGCTATGATAGGTTGAGGTATACCTGTTAGGCTTAGGTACTCATACCCACTTGGGTGCGTTTTGCATGTTGCTTTCTATTCAGGTTGAAACCCCCTATATAGTCCAGTGAATGTCTTTAGTGTGGATATATATATATATATATATATATATATATATATGTATATGTATATGTATGGACTAGATAGATATTGTTGAGATATCTAGGGTGTATCTGCGTATTGGGTCACTGTATGGATTGCAGTTAGATTAGAACTTGTCCGTGGGCTTGACCAACTCTTATATTTTTCAGTTAATGGACGGTTCTAGTCTTAGGGCTTGTTCAGCTGAGTAGAGGTGGTCATTCACTCTACCGACGACGTAGGATTTCATTCCATGTTTTAGACTTGGTTTTATTTTTGCTTATTCAGTTTCAGTTGGGATTTTTATTTAGGGGTCCACTAGATGGATTCCCGAGTTGTAAAATAATGAGGTTTTGGATTATTGGATTTTATAAATCTTTAAGTTTGGACGATTTTATATTTAGTAATTCTTTCAGCTTTATTCTATTTCGTATTTCATTTTATATTCTGTGTTCATTTTAAAATATTAATTGTTTGATATTCCCTCGGGTTTGGGCTTGGGCCTGATCAACCCATGTCTCGAATCCGAGGGGTATCACAACATCGTCAATGCTATTCATCATCCCCACGATGATAGCGAATGCTTCTTCCTTGATGTGATTGATGAGTTAGTTGAGGAATCACTCCCAACTATTTTATCCACGGATCCTTTAGAAGCTTGTCTAAATCACTTCAATTATGAAGATTTTGATATTGAATCTTCAATAGCAGAAGTAAATTCTTTACTTAATTCCACTCCTATCACAGATTTTCCTCCATGGAAATCTAGACTTGAGCATCTTCCTCCACTTTCTAGTATTCCGCCTATTCCTTCTTTAGAGTTTCCACCTAAGCTTGAACTTAATCCACTTTCGGATAAGCTCAAGTATGCTTTCTTGGGTTTAAATGACACCCTCCCGCTGATCATTACTTCCAATCTTACAAGTTCCCAATAAAGTGGTCTCTTAAAAGTTCTTGAACAAAATAAAGAGGCTATTGGTTGGAGTGTGGCTGACTTAAAAGGAATTAGCCCCACAATTTGCATGCATTAGATTCATTTGGAGGAGGATTCCCGAACATCTCGGGAACTCCAAAGAAGATTGAATCCAAATATGAAGGAGGTAGTGTTGAAGGAAGTTATGAAGTTACTAGATGCGGGACCAATCTACCCCATCTCAGATAGCAAGTGGGTGAGTCCTACTCAGGTAGTACCTAAGAAGACAGGTATTACAGTAGTTGAGAATTCCAAGGGAGAATTAGTTCCACAACGCACCATAACTAGATGACGTGTGTGTATTGATCGATGGTGTCGATTACAATTTATAAATCAACCCTTTTGTAATAGCACAAATCATTGTAAAATAGGGCTATTGGTCGGGTAAGTTGAACCATTAGGACTGCTAGTTTATGGCAATCGAGGTTTTTAAATCACTTTTGGAATGATGAAAAGGGGTATAGAGTTTTGTTTGATTTGTCACTTAAATTAAAATTTCATAAAACAATAATGTGCAAGAAATTTAGAGAAAAGGAATTTAGATAGAGAGGACTAGGGAAGTGAATCCACTCCAACCCCTTACACATGCTAAACATATGATTGATTTGGGGAAATAATGTATATATCTAACTATGATATATAGCAAGACATGGTTACTAACAATATCTTCAAGAAATTCATTAAATCACAAGGTAAGAATAACCTATCAAAGCTTTATATGCTTGAACTACCTAGACTAGGGTGTAGCCTTAGACATGCTCACTAAGCTAGAGATTATCAAGCCCTCAATCAAATGGTAAAAGCACATGGAGTCAAGAGATAAGATTAACCCATCAAAAGGAAGCCCTAAGCTATGGATTAACAAATTTCTCAAAAACCATGCCATTAAAACCATTTCATAATCTTATAACCATTATCACTATGAAAATGCTAGCCATACAACTATGAGAACAAATAATCTGAGAAAAGAGTAATTGATTCAACATGATCATTTATACAAAAATAATATTCATTACACATTGTAAAGTGCTCTAGATTATAAAACTTGGTCCATACATACATACATTCCCCAAAATAAATCAAACTTTAAACATGCTTACAAGGAAGGGTTTCATCACCCCCCTAGATTGAGAGTTAGTTACCCATGGATGCAAGGAATAAAGGAGAAGAAGAAGCCTCACCTTCCATTTTCGCACCTTGAGCAAGCTAGAACTCAAAACCCTCAAGAACACTCATTTCTCTCTCTAAAACTTAGCAAAAAAATATCTCCATAATGCAAGCTTCCAACCTCTTATCTAGGCAAAATCCTCCCTCCAACCACTCAATTTCGAGCTCCAACCACCCTAGAAGCATTCTGGGCCACAAAAATTGCATAGGGAACAAGATTCAGCAGAAAAACAGGAGCAGGTGATCTGCTACCTGCAGATCGGCGGGGGCCCGCTAGGCGTTGGCGGGCGCCCGCGGGTTCTCAACATTCGAGGGAACTCACTGGACAAAATGGCGGGCGCCCGCGGAGGTGCGGTGGGGGCTCACGGTGGCTGGCGGGGCCCCGCGATGGAAAGCTTCTTATTGGGGGGTTTGACAAGAGCCCGCGGTGGCGCGACAGGCGCCCGCAGAAGCTTTGGTTGCTAAAACCATCATTCATTTCTTGAGCTACTTTGGGCCGGTCTGCTGACGCGGTTGCCATTCTGAGCAATATGCCACAAACTTCACACATATGATGACTCAAGAAGCTTGGCCCAAAAGACGGTCCCCAACAACAACGTGCTTTACTTCTTCAAGAGATTGTCAAAGCCGTTCCTTTAACCATATTCAGGGGAACCGACCTAAAAGAAGATGAGAATAAACAAGTAAAGCTAAACTATACATTATTATCAACTAATTGACTTAACTAATGCAAATAAGGGCGCTTGAATATGCAATCTTCGGCGCTTATCATGTATTGATTACTAGAAACTCAACTCTGTTATTAGAAAAGATCATTTTCCTCTTCCATTCATTGATCAGATTCTAGAGCGATTGGTTGGCCAGAGCTATTATTGCTTTTTAGATGGATATTCCGGCTATAATCAGGTGGCCATTGATACTAAGGATCTAGAGAAAACTACTTTCACTTGTCTATTCGGTACATTTGCATATAGACGGATACCTTTTGGATTGTGTAATGCGCTAGCAACATTCAAGAGGTGTATGATGTCTATCTTTTCGGACATAGTTGAAAGTTTCTCAAGGTCTTTATGGATGACTTCTCTGTTTTCGGATCTACATTCGAGAACTGTCTCAAAAATCTGTCCCTAGTGCTTTAGCATTGTAAGGAAACTAATCTTATTCTTAGTTAGGAGAAGAGCCATTTTATGGTTCAAGAAGGGATCATTTTAGGACATATAATTTCAGAGAGAGGTATTGAAGTTGATAAAGCCAAAGTAGATTTGATCTCCAAATTGCCTCCTTCTACCTCCGTAAGGGGAGTGCGATCATTTCTTGGGCACGCCGGGTTTTATTGACGCTTTATTAAAGATTTCAGCAAAATTTCTCGTCCTTTGTGTAATCTACTTACAAATGACGCTTCTTTTGTCTTTGATGACTCATGCCTGGAAGCTTTCCACAAGCTTCGCTCTCTTTTCCTCAGCTCCTATTATGAATCCTCCAAGTTGGGCTCTTCCATTCAAGATCATGTGTGACGCATCTAATTATGCTATGGGTGCTGTCTTAGGATAACAAGTAGATAAGCTTCCTCATGTTATCTATTATGCGAGCAAAACACTTTCAAAGCATAATTGAACTATACCACAACTGAAAAAGAGTTGCTTACAGTTGTCTTTGCTTTGGACAAATTCATATCTTATCTGTTGGGTTCCAAAGTAGTGGACTATTCTGATCATTCTGCTTTGAGACATCTTTTTTCCAAAAAGGAAACCAAACCCTGTTTGATTTGATGGATCCATTTGCTTCAAGAGTTTGATTATGAGATCCTGGATAAGAAAGGGTTAGAGAATGTGGTAACTGACCATCTTTCTAGAATTCTTATTGATGATACCACAACTTCACTTCCAGTTTGTGATTCCTTTCCGGATGAACAACTGTTTTAGGGTTTCTCATACGAATTTGCCTTGGTTTGCTGATATTGTGAATTACCTCGCAATAGGCAAAATTCCTTTGTCTTGGTCAAAGCAGGAAAAAGATCGATTCTTCTCTCAGATTAAGATGTACCATTGGGAAGATCCTCAGCTCTTCAAATATTATGCTGATCAAATCATCTGTAGATGTGTTCCTGAGAGTGAATTTCATAGTATTCTAACCTTCTGTCACAGTTTAGCTTGTGGAGGTCATTTCAGTGTAAAGAAAACTGCAGCTAAAATTCTTCAATGCGGTTTTGGCCATCTCTCTTTCAGGATGCATACTTGTTCTGTAGGTCATGCCTTCGATGTCAGCAGTTAGGATTAATTTCCAGAAGAGACATGATGCCCTTAACTCCAATCTTATTCATTGAGGTTTTTGATGTATGAGGTAATAATTTCATGGGTTCTTTTGTTCAGTCAAATCAAAATGAATATATTCTTGTGGCTGTATATTATGTGTCTAAATGGGTTGAAGCAGTGGCCACCAAAACCGTCGATCACGCAGTCATGGTTGAGTTTATTCAAACGAACATTTTTAGTCGGTTTGGTATACCACGAGCTATTATTAGTGATGGAGGTGCTCACTTCTGTAATAGGTATTTTCGTACCTTGGTACAAAGATACTCCATCACTCATAAAGTTGCTACTCCCTATCATCCCCAAACAAGTGGCCAAGTTGAATTATCCAATCGTGAAATTAAAAGAATTCTTGAAAAAATGGTTAAGCCAGATTGTAAAAATTGGTCTTTAAGACTGAATGATGCTTTGTGGGCTTACTGAATAGCTTATAAGACTCTGATTGGTATGTCACCTTATCGTATCGTCTGTGGTAAAGGGTGTCATCTTCTTGTAGAATTAGAACACAGAGCTTTTTGGGACATAAAAAAGCTTAACTTTGATATGAAATCTGCTGGATCTAACAGGAAGCTTCAACTAATAGAGCTCGAAGAATTACGTACTGATGTTTATGAGAGTGCTAAGGTTTACAAATGAAAGACTAAGGCATATCATGACAAACATATCTTGTGTAAGACTTTGGAACCTGGGAAGAAGATTTGGTTGTTTAATACACGACTGAAACTTTTTTCTAGCAAACTGAAGTCACGTTGGGAAGGTCCATATATGGTTATTTCTATTACACCTTGTGGTGTAATTGAGATACAAGATTGCAAGACTGGACAACTGTCCAAAGTCAATGGACAAAGACTGAAGCCCTACATAGAGGGTAGTGTGTAGAGAGGCACAGTGGGGGCAGTAAAACTTCATGATCCTATTTACTTGGACTAGAGAAGTCAGGTTTTCGTCGAATTATCGACGTTAACTTAACATGTTGCTGAGCTATCGACATCAAACTTAGCATTTATATGTTCTACCGTACTTTTATTTTTATTTTTATTTTAATTTATGTTTTAATTATTTTCTAGGTTTTAGTTCCTTTTTATGCTTATTTTATTTTTAGAATAGTTTAGGTTTAGATAAAAAAGAAAAAGAAAAAAAAAATTAAAAAAATCCAAAAATTTGTCTCAATGCTCAAGCCTGAACTTTGGAGCTCGAGCATCAGCTAATAAAGGCTCGAGCCTGCAGACGCTAAGCTCGAGCCCTCCATCATCGTTAACTTTAGGGTTTGCAGCAGCAAGCTCGAGCTTGCATTATTTAAGCTCGAGCCTTTGGTTTTAAAAGTTTTTAAACATCAGGAAACTGAGTACTCCGTCTCGTATTACACATAGGATGTCCTTCCCCTATAGAGTCTCTCCAATTTCTCTCTATAGTCATATCCAGTGATGCTTCACATTCTCCTCAAAGATTTGTGGGAACTATAGAGGAAACGTTCTCCTTCTTCATCCTCTTTCCATTATCTCTTCCTTAGTTAATTAAATTTTTTGATCTAAAGAGAAGAGCACGGGTTACTACTTGGATGAATGATTCTTTTGACTTTCATACATCATTAACATATACTAGTTGTTTGAATCAATTGGTGATTGATTTGTGAACTGATTTCTGAGATCTGTTTTGGTGAAGTCCAGGTAAGGCTCGAGCCTTGCCACTTGAAGCTTGAGCATTGGTTGAAGCTCAAGCTTGAGCCTAAGTTCCCAGATTGATGGATTTGGAAAATTTTGGGTGATTTTTGGGATTTTATCAAAGGATACCATTAGTTAAGACTAGAAATGGTTCGTCCTGCTCCTTCTAAGCGTGCTAGGGTGGCAAAAGATGTTTTGCCAAGTGCTTGGAAAGAAATTCCAATTTCTTATGAGACGACCTTTGATTATCAGGGGTTCATCACTGATCCTTGCACTAGATGGGCTATGAAATCCTTCAGTTACAGGCATATTTTACATCTTATGGTCCCTGTTACTCAAATTGCATTTCCATATCTTGTTCGTTTATTTTATCTCAATCTTATTTATAGTGAGGATGACTTTTGGGAACTTAGGACTATGGTTAATGGGCATGAGTTGATTATCAATCCTTATGCCATTGCTACAGCTTTAGAATGTTATCATACGCTTCCTGAGGTGGTAGATGAGAGGTGTAGTTATCCCGCTTTCACACCTTTCCCTCGGGTACCGATTGTTGAGAATTTAATTCAAAAGCTATGTGATGGTCGATTTGCTAGGAGAAAGTGTAGTAGTACTACCAAAGCTAAAATTCCTAAGAGGTTATGGATTCTAGATTCTATTATCTATGCTAATATCCATTCTCTTAGACATAAGAATATTATCAAAACCGATTTTCTCCAGGCACTGTATGTTATTCAGTTTAAGCATTGGTATTCATTTCCTAGGATGATTTTCTGTCAGCTATTGGAGTTTTGGTCAGAAATTAGACCACATAAGACTGTTCCTACACATATGCTACCAGACTGTTAGAGCTGCAGGGTTTTGTGGTAAGTCCAAAAGAGGAGTCATATAATGAATCTCCAAAGTTTGAAATGAAGGAATGGAATAAGGTGTGGACGCATATGCCGGCACGTCGCCGCAATGCAGTGGAGTTGGGTGATAACGGTTATATAGTAGTTGTTGATAAGAGGGCAGATGATAATGAGGCTACGGAGGATGAGATGGATCTCTCCGATAGCTAGTCCCTGCAGAGAAGGAGGCCCGTTCCTGCAGCCCAGCCTGAGAGTTCTTCTCAGGCTGAGATTTGAGAGCTTCAGGTCAGGGTGATCGAGCTACAGGATGGACAGGCAGTGCTGTGGCAGATGCTGATTGCGCAGCAGAGCATATTAGAGGAGTTACTCTGCCGCACTCCATCTGCCCCTACTACTTCTACAGACACTCCTCCTCCACAGATAGATTAGCTGACTAGGGCTTTTCTGTTATCTCTTTTGTTAGATAGGCATCTTTTATTAACTAGGGCAATCTTCTTGGATGTATTTATTTCTTTATGATGTATATCTGCCCTAAGTCTGTTATTTTGAAAGCATTATACTGATATTTCTCATTTATATATATGCTTTTTGCCTATGATATCCTTGTTTATTTATTTGCGCTTCATGTGATATTTCTCTATTCTTCCTTCATATGCTTGGTACTCTGATATGTGTTGGAGTTTGTTGATTTTGCCAGATGATACAAATTAAGTTTGGGGGTGATTTCCCAATTTACCATTATGAGTTTCATTTTATCCCAATATCTTTCTAACTCTCTCTTGTTCTCCAATTGAGGACAATGTGCATAATAAGTTTGGGGGTAAGGTAATTTGGGACTTGAAAATTAAATTTTGAAAATTTTGGACAAATTTTGTTAACACAAGGATATGATATGATATTTGATGTTATTAGCATGAGTTTGAGTCTGTTGATTATTATATACTCCGTTTGCTGTCTGATGTTGGTTAGGAATGGTTTGTATGCTAAAAGATTATGAAAAGGGATTCTTGAAAATTTTTGAGGCCTGTGGTCCACTCTGTTAGGATTATCCTTGTTTAATGACATTAATCTCTAAGATGCTACATTTTGCATATATGGACACTTGCATGAATTCTGTGGGGTAAATACTAGAAGTCTTGTTTTGTTTTGAGTCAAACTGAGATGAGCAGGTAGATTTGATAATTTTGATAACCAAGGCATGAAATAAAAAAAAAGGTAGAGAAAAGAAAACAATTGATTGGTATGTATGCAATGAAAAAAAATTTCTTCACCAATGTGAATGAAAAAAAAAAAGAAAAAAAAAATGATGAGCAGAAAAAAAAGTGAAAAAAAAATTAGAAAATGATTAAGTTCAGGTCTGTACCTAGATTGCTTAAGTGATTAAGTCCTTAGGGGTGTATTCTGACACCTAATGCCCTAAGACGATCTGGTTTGGGATTCGTTGGTTGAAAGCTTGTTACATAAGGGATATAGGTTGCCTAGATTACGTGAACAATTAGGTCCGGAGGGGTGCTTTATCACTTAATACCCTAAGACCATCTGGTCTAGGAGTCATTGGCTAAAAGTTCGTTACAAGGGTGATTTTGAAAGCTTAATAGACCTGAACATTACACAGTATCCTTTTTGAAAAAATGCATACCTTGAAAAAAAAAATAATAAATGCCTTGGGAGTTGGGATTTGAAAAGTTTGCTTGTGAATTGAGGAATAGCAAGGAATGAATGCAAGTATGGATAGTAAGCCACACGTTGAATTGTAGGATCACTTTCAAATAGTGTTTTGGAGTTTAAGATTGTTGAATGAATGATTAAACTAACATGTGGGGACCATGACTGTTAAACTGAAACAGGAAGTTGAAAGTATTTCTGATTACATGATTGACTGTACTTGCTATATTTGACTGATTTATGAACTATAGGGATAATATGATTTGAAAACAGGCTTGAATGAGCTTATTGTGCAACTAAGGCACTGATCTGAGAAGTTTGAAGATATCTTCACAAGAAACCCTCACGAGACTATAACTCGCCCACTAAGGGTAACCTAGGGGTTTAAAGGCTTGTTGCATAGGCTAAATGCAACCGTGATTCTCACGAAAGCGGCTTTTTAGTTCTGTATTACTAAGGGACTAGCAATATGTAAGTTTGGGGATGTAATGAGCGTTGAATATTGCATATTCAAGCCCCTAAATATACGTATATTAAGGCCTAAAGTGATACTTCTATCCATTGTTAGACTAATTTATGGTTAATGTGTCTTCATAGGTACTTTCCCAGAGAAACAATTAAAACCGGGATTTTATGATCAAAAGACTGATATTAAAGCTTACAGAGTCATTGCCGGTCATTTAAAGCAAGCCGAGAGCTTAAATGATGAAGTTTGGAGAAATTTAAGAGCTAAAGCTCAAGCCCAAATCTTGAGGCTCGAGCCCTACAAGCAGAAGAAGAAAAGTCAACAAGGCATTAAAGCTCGAGCCTTGTACCTTAGAGCTTGAGCCTTACCTTCAGGGTGCTCGAGCCTTAGCGGGGGTGCTCGAGCCTTGACCCTTAAGCTCGAGCACAAGGCTTCAGAATTTGAAGAGTTGATTTAATAAAAAACCAAGCTCCCAGGGCCTTGTGCCTAACCCCAAGGATTGAGCACCATTACCTAAAGCTAGAGCCTTGAGTACCAAAAGCTCAAGCCTGGTACCTAGTTCTCGAGCCCATGAAGCTTGGATCGAGCAATGTTAAAAGAGATGAAGCCTAAGAATATTATAAGTGTTGAAGAAAAATACGCTTTGGAAAATAATTGAAGAAATTTGGCTAAGTGTCAAAGTGAAGATTGAGCACCAATCCTTGGAGCTCGAGCACCAATCCAGAGAAACTCGAGCATTGTTCCCAAAGCTCGAGCCCGAACCTTAAAGTTTGAGCCCTTATTCCTAAAGCTCGAGCCTTCTATGACATGTCAGATTTAAGTTAAGGGATTGTTTTCTTTACAAGTCATATCTCATCCCAGATGGGCCAGAAGACCTAAAAGCCCACCAAGCCTTTATTTTCTTCTATAAATGAAGGCATAAGCCTTGATAGAAGAGGCCCCTTGTTCTCGTATTATTTAGAAGGCTGATACTGTAGTGGCGGCTTTTAGGGTTTTCACAACCTTAAAAGGTGAAGAGCCTAAGAAGAGAAGTGCCGTCCGTGATGATGGAGACAACTCCAACACAGATGATATTCGACATCGTCATAAGTAGTTATTTCCTCTCTTAGGGCACTGATGTAACCTAATCTAGTATTATGGTTTGATTGTTCTTAACTCTGGGATTATTTTAATGTATATTATGTTTTTGATTATATGACTATGAGCAATTGAGACAACTCAATTGGATTTAATGCTTTAAATAGATTACAAATTGTTATTACCTTGTCTTAGATATAACTGTTTGTTCTCTATTCTCAACCTATTCTTATTGGACGGTATCTGGTGGAGCCATGCCGGATATAAGAATAGAGGTCATATAATGGTGTTATAACGTTTTTATAAAAGAATGTTTTCATAGTCAGTGCTTAGGAAAGATGGAATATTTGCAAAGTAGTTAAAGTAGTTAGAGTAGGTAGGTGGATAGTCCATGCTAACCGTAGATAGGTTATAGTTAACTGAATTTTATAAAACATCTTTCTTTAAAACCTGAATTAAACGAATGTTATTGAGTTCAATTAATTTAAAAATATGATTTGTTAAATTCCCAGAGTTGACACAATTAACCATAGTATGACGATTGTGGTGAAGTCAAAACGATCTCTCTCTTTGATCACTTAGTTTTATTTTAGTTTATTTTCAATCGTAACAACCAAGCAAACTCTTCAACCAGTTACTTGTGAACCAATAGAAATTAAGTAACGGCTAAACATAAATTCTCATCTCCTTGTGGGTTCGACACCCTCTCTATAGTGGTATCCTACACGGATTCGTTTTATTGCGAGTGGTAAAATTAGACACGACAAGGGGATTTTACTTATTGGATTACTAGGTTGTGTTGGGACAAGGTTGAATTCCATTATTTGAGAAATTTTGTGGGTTTCTAAGCTTCATGCCATATTTTTGCCCTAGGTAGCTTGACATTGCCTACCAATTGTTCGTAGAAATTCCTTAACTATCTTCTCAATCTCAAATGGCACCCAAAGTTGGTTTAGCACATGATAGCTTATCCCAAGAGCTTTCATTCCTAGCTAGAGCGAATTGCCCATTGAATTTGAGACTAGATTCGCCATTAGGGATGTCTTCAAAAGGCATCCCAACACAACATGGGCAGTCAAAAATCTTAAGGAATGTGGCATGCATCTCTATTCTAACCATGTCATTTCGTGGTTCATCCTTGCCTGGTCCGACAATTCTACCAGAATCTCTCTTACAAGTGTGAGGAACTAACTATACTTCGACTTCCATTGATGACACCATGCTGATATTCACATTGGATGATATTACCAGTGTGTGTGGCTGCCCTATTAACTCGCCAGTGGGCGCAAATGGTCAGCATCTCTTTTATCCATTCCTGGATATGGTTGACTTATTGGATGACTTAGGGGATATTTTGAAAAGAATCGCCAATGGCTAGTGGGTCGCTATATCTACCAATAATAATCAACCCTTGCAATAGCACAAATCATTGTAACATAGGGCTATCATAGGGGTAAGTTGAACCACAAGGACTGCAAGTTTGTGGCAATCAAGGTCTTTAAAATCACTTTTTTTGATGAAAGAGGTGTAGAGTTTTTGGTTTGTTTATCACTTAGAACTAGGAGAAGAAAATTGCATAAAATCGTAAATTGAAGGAATTTAAGAGGAGAGGAAATTATGTAGAGAGGACTAGGGAAGTGAATCAATTACCAACCCTATAAACATGCTAGCTTATGATTAACTTGGGAAACAACTTAGATATATGGTAATGATATGTAGCAATATAAGATTATTACATTATCTTCAAGAAGTTCATAGAATCAAAGATTAAGTATAATCCCTCAAAGTTCCACATGCTTTAACTACCTAAATTAGATTGTAGCTATGACATGCTCACTAAGCTAGGGACTATCAAACCCCTCAATAACTATGCTAATAGCATATGGAGTCAAGAATCAAGAATCAAGAATAATCTATCAAAGGGAGGCCCTAAGCTATGGACCAACAAGCTTCTCATGTAACATGCCAATAAAAACCATTTCACAATCTCATTTCCATTCTCACTATGAAAATGCAAGCCATACAATCATGAGAAAATATAATCTAAGACAAGATGATAGGTTCAACATGATCATTTATAGAAATTAAGATCCATTACATCAAGTGTAAAGCTCTAGATTATGAAACTACCATATATATGTTTCATTCCCCAAATTAAAATCAAAACTAGAGCATGCTTACAAAGAAGGGCTTCATCACCTCCCTAGAAAGGGAGTTAGTTACCCATGGAAGCAAGGGAGGAGGAAGTGGAGGAAATCGTCCCCTCTATTTTCGCACCTAGCAGCCAAGAATAACACACAAGCTCTCAAGAACAATCTTTTTCTCTCTAGAAATCCTTACAAGATTAGATATATCTTTACAATCATTCAACCCTTCTTATATAGACAAGATGTCTACCAAACCTCTCCAAAACTGAGGTCTATGTCCCCTAAAAGTGTTTTTCCAACAACTTAATTAAGGAGGGAATCTAATTGAAAGGATCAAAAAGCCAAGTGGGTCTGCAGTGCTTGGATGAGCACTCGTAGGATGCAGTACGAGCACTTTAAATGCCTTAGAATCCTTCTCATGGTTCGAAGCTACAGAGACGAGAGCTCAAAAATGAAGCTACGAGCGCTCGTAAATAGCTTATTTCTCTTTACCTCGAATTGGAGCACTCGTAAGAAGGATGAGTGCTCGTGTGACATTGTGCACACGCTGGTTGCTCATAGATACCGGATGAGCACTCGCAAGGCACTGGATGAGCGCTCGTCCATGCCTTGGAATCCTTTTTTTCTTTTCTCCTGCTCTGAAGTTCTTTCACTGCTATCAAATCTTCACGCTATTGATTCTCTTTCACTTTGATCTTGGTTATGAGTCATTGAGCCCATCTTTTGCCCTTTTGTCTTGTAAAGAGTCTTTATGAACACAATTTGGCAATTTCTTCTTGGAAATCAAAGGACGCAAAGGCCTGGAATGACTTGATCTTCAAAAAGCCTTTAAAACCTTCACTCTATTTTTTTTTTTTTTTTGGGAGATAAACCTGAAAATTCACAAAAACGAGGAACTGGAGATAATCTATACAATAAAACCAACTAATGGACTTAACTAATGCAAGTAAGGGCACTTGAATATGCAATATTCGGCGCTTATCACCCCAAAACTTACATTTTGCTAGTCCCATAGCAAAACCAAAATGAAGTACTCAATGAAATGACAACAATTGGAATGTTACCCAAAAATATCAACTATGGTGCAAGAAGATGCACAAAGCTCATTTGTAACTTAGAACAAGGAGAACATTGGAGATGGAATCATTATGAATACTACCTTGTATATATGAGGCCTTGATATAACAAAATGGCTAAATAAATTTCAATTCTCATGCATCAACATCATAGTCCATATAAATACTTTAATTGTCATATCTATAAAAGAAATCATCTCTAGATTCATTAAAAGTGAACCGGATTCCCAATACGTGGCTTTTACCTTCTTTTTCCCATTTCAAGAACACAAGTCTTCAAATCATTGAATTTCCCTTTTAAATGAGGTCTGTAAGTCATGAATTTATTTAAAATACAACTTTTGTTGCTTTTATTTTATTTTATTTTTTTAGATATATATAATGGTCGTGCAATGTCGAAGTCCCTTAAGCTTTCTAACTAACCCATGTAGCAAGTGTTAGGCCAGCAACTCCCAAACCGGATGGCTTTAGGGTGCTAAGTGTAAGGACACTCCAAAGGCTTAATAACTCGAATTAGCAAGGCTACGAACTCAAATTAACCATATTTATTTATTTTTATTTTTGTGAATGATCGTACAATGCCTAAGTCCCTTAAGCTTTCTAACTAACCCATGTAACAAGTGTTAGGCCAACAACTCCCAAACCGGATGGCTTTAGGGTGCTAAGTGTAAGGACACTCCAAAGGCTTAATAACTCAAGTTAGCAAGGTTACGAACTTAAACTAGTCATTTTCCTTATTCAACTTTTTATTTTTATTTTTATTATTTTTTTATTATTTTTTTTATAGATTCAATGCCAAAGATATCCATTCGTTAGGGTCACCAATCCAAATCAACAGAGTCAAGGTCAAGGTAAATCGGGTTGCATGCCTCACAATTAAGTTTTCGACGTGCATCTGTGAAGTGTGAAGCATAGAAAAGAATGAAATCCAATAAAAATCTAATTGAAGCATTTATACAAACCAATTTGAATCAACATCAATATTTCAGATTTTTCCTTATTTCAAAACTATCATTTGCCTCTATACACCAATTATTAAACACATGCTTCAATCTCCAACAAGTTCAAAGATTACAAAATCATTGCTTCCCAAAAATTTATTTTACCAATTTACATGAACAATTTAGCACATGCGACCAAAAATGCATACCAAAATATACCCCCAAACTTGAATGCCACATTATCCTCAATGTGAGAAGACAAAGAATGAAAAATGAAAAATAGAGAGAGTAAAAAGAGCAATAATACAGAGCAGGAGGAAAATCCGTGGCGTTGTTACAATATGTCACCATGTGAATTCCAAAAGCCACGCCCCCAAACTTGGAATGGATAACCTGCAAAGAGAACAATGATAGAAACAAAAATAACACTAAGGACAGAAATAACAATGAAAAATGAAACACAGGTATTTTAACAAGCAATAAAAGCAAAAGAGGGAATTTTTATTAAAAATGAGGTTGACATTTTACAAGTGATAATGTAGAGCAAAAATGCCTAACCTAACAAGCTAGAGTAAAAACAGATTCCCAATGTTCAACAAAAGGACAGGTCATAAAATAAAATAAACTTAGAAACAGAAATAACCACAGAAGATGGGAAACACAAAACATAGACAAGAATGGGACAAGCAGTGTTGGCTAGGGACCAGGAGGGAAATGGGCAAGGAGTGCATTGAGGAGGGATTTAGTTTTAAGCCTTTCTTCTTGAGCAACCCGACGATCTTCTGCAGTAACACGACGGTCTTCTGTTGCAGCACGGTAGTCCTCCCGCACGGCCCTATTGTAGTCAGCTAAGGCATTCTCAAAGTTGTCCATCTGAGCATGGATACTAGCAATGTTAGCCCGAAGAAAAGCGTAGTCATACTGAGGTGCAACAGGCGGTTCCTCCCAATCAAAATCTTCTGCCATAAGATCATCCTCTTAGATGGGAGGAGATGGTTCTCGTGGTGGCACAATAGCAGCGGGTTGATTGGGTGGGAGATGGCCAAGAACATTATTCCATCGCTGAATGGAAAATGCTTGAATCTTTTTGCCCTTTTCTTCATAGGGAGGAATAATGAAACCCTTTGTGCTTAAGGAGCTTGGTAATGAAGAATGGCAATCGTAAAGCCCAGATTTGGGCTCTTTGATGCCTCAAATGAATGCATTCGTCCCAAAACTTCATGAACTGGTTCCAAATCAACTCCAGAATAGAAATCCAAAAGCCTTGGTCCAGGGTATACAAAACATCTAACATTAAACCACGGCGCTCGGTGCTGTGTACTAAAGGGCACACATTATGCTTAAGAACCGAATTGAGGAACCAAACCCACTCGAGTAGAGTGGATTTGAGAGTGTAACTACGCGGTCGATGAGGATCAGCGACATTGAAAATGGTGGCAACAATTTGCTTTATGGTTAAATCGTCAACTTGCTCATACAATGGACTACCCCTAGTATCCAAAAGATCATCGGGGCACTGAAAAGGATAACCCGAAACAGCCACAATGTCATCGATGTTGAAGGAATAGAGAGCGCCATCAATTGAGGTGGTGAGAGTGTTGGCCAGCTCATCCGGTGAATGGAGGTTTTGATAAAACAACCGTACCACTCATGGGTAGGCAACCTTGGCAACCGGTTTACAAATGCCTTGGATATGCTGGTTTGTCAATTCAGTGACAGCCCAAGAGGATGATAAGTGGTTGGCAAAGACATCCGCAAGTTGGAAAAGAGCTCATAGTTGAGTTTTTGGCAAGCCAAACAGCCTTTGGTTGCTCTCAGACAATAGCAGGGGCATCCTCAGATGGTCTAGGATGGCAAGATGATTCCCCACAAGTCATTTGGAGATAGAGAATTGGATGGGGAATTTCAGCGAACACCTGGTGTGCATAAAGAAATAAGAAGAGAAAGAAGGTTACGAATGGAAGAGATAACCCAAAATTTTTTGTCCTAGAACGGAGCTTAGACAAACACCAACCTCAATAACAACACAATAGCCTCCAAAAATTCAATTCCCACACTCCTCAATATGAAGATAAAGGAAAAGAAGAGAGAACATGGAGGAGAGCATACCTGAAAGTGAAAGACCAAGAAGACTCAAGCAATCTTGAAGGGGATAAGAAGGGAGGGTTAAATAGGGTGGGTATTTAAAGGGAGGGAGTGCATGAATGAGGAAGAGAAAGGGGTGGAAAAGTTATGAGAGGGTGAATGCATAGGGGGGTCATGGGGGTAAGGGGAGAGAACATGGGAAGGTGAAGAGTAGGAGAGAGGGTCGGTTAAGAAGGGGCCGAAACAGGATGAGCGCTTATCTGCAGGGACGAGCACTCAAAAATAGGTCAGTAAGGTTTTGGGGACATACGAGTGCTTGAAAGTGAGGTGACGGCGCTCACAAGGCATTGGGGTGGCGATAAGGAGGCAGCGGCTTCAACGGGCGAGCGCTCGTCGGCCTAGTCGAGCGCTCAAAAATGAGATAGTGCATGCTTTTTGAGTTACGAGCACTCGTTAACGAATAGAGAGCACTCATCCGTGCCTTGGAAAAACTTTTAAATCCCTTGAATATTGGATTTTCATTTTTGGCCGAACGGGGTCGGTACCGAGATAAAAAAAATTGCCAATTAGAACTTAAGTTCCTATGGACCCGAGACACTTCGTATAACCCTCAGAACGGGAATCAGAGCGTGTTTTCAAAGGCATAAGTTTTAGGGTCTGAAATTCTCGTGATTTTTGGAGTTTTTGAGAAAATTACCGAAGCGACCATTAAAAATTCTGAAAACGGTACCGAAACCTTAAAATAACCAAGTAAGCCTAAAGTGACGTTTGGAACACAATTCAAGGCAGTTCCAGAAAAGTTCGAATTTGGCCTATAATTAGCTAATTTTCGAAAAAAAATTGGCTACGGCAACTTGGAAGAGGGAAGCTTTAGAGTTGACAGAATTGCTTCCCAAGAGTGCTAAATTTAATGTCGATAGCTAGACGAATCATGATTCTGCATCAATCCTCATAAATTGGGTCCGTTAATAGGACTTTCTCAACTTTTCAAATTGGGACTATGCCATGAATGTAAGGTTTAAGCCTTTGGCCATTAACCTTAAAGAGAGATCCATCGGTAGGATCATGAAGTTCAATTGCACCATGAGGAAAGACGGATGAGATAACATATGGACCATCCCACCACGAACAGAGTTTACTGGGAAAAAGTCACAACCTAGAATAAATAAGCCAAACTTTCTGTCCAGGGGCAAAAGACTTGTTGACAATGTGCTTATAATGGAATGCTTTAGTCTTTGCTTTACAGATTTTGGCGCTTTTATACACATCATTGCAAATTTCCTCAAGCTGATTGAGCTGTAATTTGTGAGTAGAGCCGGCTTACTTAAGATCAAAGTTGAACCGTTTTATGGCCCAAAAAGCATGGTGCTCTAACTCAACTAGGAGGTGACAAGCTTTGCCAAAGATAAGTCAATATGGTGACATGCCAATAGACGTCTTATACGCTGTCCAGTAGGCCTAAAGCGCATCATTTAGTCATAATGACCAATTTTTGCGGTCCGGTCGAACCATTTTTTTCCAGAATATGCTTGATCTCACGATTAGATACTTCCACTTGACCACTCGTTTGAGGGTGGTAAGGTGTGGCAACCTTGTGAGTGACAGAGTATTTGAGAAGGACGGATTTGAGATAGCAGTTACAAAAATGAGAACCTCCGTCACTGATGATGGCTCTAGGCTTACCAAATTGATTGAAGATGGTCAATTGAATGAACTTGACCACAACTTTATGATCATTGGTTTTGGTAGCCTTTGCCTCAACCCATTTAGACATGTAATCCACCGCTACGAGAATATACTCATAGCTATAAGAAGATGGAAATGGTCCCATGAAATCAATTCCCCACACATCAAAAATTTCTATGATTAAGATAGGGGTGAAAGGCATCATGTCTTTTCTCGACAAGGATCCGAGCTTTTGGCAACGCTCAAAAGACTTGTAGAAATTATAAGCATCCCGAAACAAAGAGGGCAATAAAATACACTTTGAAGGACTTTGTCAGCGGTTTTCTTGGCACTGAAGTGTCCTCCACATGCAAGAGTATGGCAGAAATTTAGGACACTTGAAAATTCAGTTTCGGGAATGCATCGCTAGATGATTTGGTCCGGGCAATACTTGAATAATTCTGGATCTTCCCAAAAGAAATTTTTTACTTGGGAGAAGAACCGATCCTTCTCTTGTTTGGACCATTTGGACAAAATTTTTCCTACCGCAAGGTAGTTAACAATATCTGCAAACTATAGAAGATTTGTATGAGAAATCTGAAACAATTGTTCATCTGGGAAGGAATCACGAACTGTAGCAAATTCAGAAGATTTCTTAATGAGTAAACGAGAAAGATGGTAGGCGACAACATTGTCTGTCCCTTTTTTATCCCAAATTTCAATATTAAACTCTTGGAGTAAGAGTATCCATCGAATTAGATGGGGTTTGGTCTCTTTTTTGGCGAGTAAATGGATTAGAGTGGCATGGTTCAGAAAGACAATGAACTTGGATCCAAGAAGGTAAGAACGGATTTTATTCAAGGCATACACCACAGCTAGCAACTCTTTTTCAGTGGTGGTGTAATTCAATTGAGCATCAAAAAGAGTTTTGCTAGCATAACAGATAGCATGTGGTAGCTTGTCCACACGCTGGCCCAAAACCGCACCCAATGCATAATCGGATGCATCACACATGATCTCGAATGGAAGAGGCTAGTTAGGCGGTTTCATGATTAGGGCTGAGGAGAGAAGAGTACGAAGCTTCTCGAAAGCTTATAAACATGCTTCATCAAAATTAAAAGGAATATCCTTGGCAAGAAGATTACATAAGAGCCGGGATATTTTGCTAAAATCTTTAATGAAGCGGGGATAAAAGCCGGCATGACTAAGAAAGGAATGGATTTATAGGACAGAATTTGGAGGCGAAAGGTTGAAGATCAATTCAACTTTTGCCTTGTCAACCTCAATTCCCCTTTTAGAAATAACGTGTCCCAAGACAATGCCTTCTTGGACCATAAAATGACTCTTTTCCCAACTTAGAATAAGATTTGTCTCCTTGCATCTTTGAAGCATAAGGGATAAATTGTGGAGGCATGAGTCAAAGGAAGATCTAAAGACGGAAAAATTATCTATGAATACTTCCAAAAACTTTTCAACCTTATCAGAAAATATAGACATCATGCATTTTTGGAAAGTTGTCGGTGCATTGCATAACCCAAAGGGCATGCGACTATAGGCAAAGGTTCCAAAGGGACATGTGAATATGGTCTTCTCTTGATCTTAAGGATCAATTGCCACTTGGTTATAGCCAGAATAACCATCAAGGAAACAGTAATAGCTTTAGCTGGCAAGCTTTTCTATGATATGATCAATGAATGGGAGTGGGAAATGATCCTTCCTAGTGGTAGAGTTGAGTTTCCAGTAGTCAATGCACACACGCCACCCGGTGGTGGTGCATTGTGGCACGAGCTCTCCCACTAAATTTTCAACAATAGTGAGGCCATATTTCTTTGGAACAACTTGAGTGGGGCTTACCCATTTGCTATCAGAGATGGGGTAGATGATTCCTGCATCTAGTAGTTTGATCACTTCTTTCATGACCACTTCCTTCATGTTTGGATTCAACCGGCACTGTACCTCTCTAGAAGGTTTTGCGTCGTCCTCCATATGAATGTGATGTATACAAATAGAAGGGTCGATTCCTTTTAAATCAGCCACTGCCCAGCCAATAGCTTCTTTGTGCTCTTGTAGCACCGCTAAAAGGCTGTTTTCTTGGTCCTTTAAAAGGTCCGATGCAATGATGACGGGACGAGTTTTATTTGCACCAAGAAACACATATTTGAGGTGGACCAGGAGCGGCTTTAATTCAAGTTGTGGTGGAGATTTCAATAAAGGGACCGGAGGAGTAGTGGAAAGTTGAGAAAGTTGTTCTCTTGGCACTTTCCAAGGAGAAAAGTCCATGATAGCACCAATGTCGAGCAAAGAATTTACTTCTTGGATAGTTTAATCGATATCAAAGTTTGCAAAGTTAAAGTGAGATATGCAAGTTTTAAGAGGATCCTTGCTTAGAATGAAGGGGAGAGATTCTTCGACCACTTCATCTACAACATCAATGAGAAAACAATCATCCTTTTTGGAAGCATGTTAAGTTGCAGGGAAAATGTGGAGTTTGACTTGCATATTTCCAAAGGCAATATGCATCACCCCGGTTCGGCAATTTATTGAAGCATTAGCCGTAGCTAGGAAAGGCCTACTGAGGATCACTGGAATATGTTTATTTGGATCATGGACCGATTCCGTGTCAAGAACCACAAAGTCTACCAGGAAGTAGAATTTGTCCACTTTGATGATGACATCTTCAAGAATACCCCGTGGGTGCTTGACCGATCTGTCGGCCAGCTACAAGACCATGGAGGTTGTCTTAAGATTCCCCAACCTAAGTTATAAGTAAACTGAATAAGGAATCAAGTTCACGCTCGCTCCTAAGTTAAGGAGGGCCCTTTCTATTTTGTTATCACCAATGACACACGAGATTGTCGGGGCACCCAGATCCTTATACTTTAGAGGAGTACTGTACTGAATTATAGCACTCACTTGTTTAGTTAGTCTTACCTTCTTCGGTAAAAGATTTTGGAAGTGCGTTTTTGAGTACACAAATCCTTAAGAAATTTGGCATAGGGAGGAATTTGCTTGATAGCATTCAAGAGAGGTAGGTTGATCTTTACTTGCTTAAAGACCTCCCACATGTCTTGAATTTTACACCTTTTGTTCCCAAAATTTGTCGACTCCTGGAGACATTGAGGAAACGGAGCCTTAGGCTCATAAGAAGTCTCCACATTTTGGGTCACAAGCTTGAAATTTTCAGTGCTAGACTTTGGATTTTCAGGAGTGAAATTTTGATTAGATAAGCTAGGATTCAAATTTTTGGGAGGAAGAACTTGTTCATCTTTTCCTCCATCAACCTTGTTGTCCACAATTTGACCATTCCGAAGGGTGGTGATTGCTTGAACATGTTCATAAGTAGGCCCACTCGGAGGAAGGGCTTCATCAATCACATGAATCCCTTTAGGATTCTCAAATGGTTGAGCAGGAAGTTTTGCCTTATCTCTTTGAATAAGTTAGTTCATTAAATTAGCTATTTGTGTCACTTAATTTTCAAGTTTAGCTATTGACTAAGTATGTGAATGAACCATTTGGAGAGTGGGCTACAATGATGTCAAGAGTTTCTTGTTAGAGTCTAACATTTGCTTGTTAAGGGATTCCATCATTTGCTTATTTGCAGCAAGAATCTCATCAGTTGGAAACACAGGAGGTGGAATAGAAACATTTGGATTATAAGGTGGACGGTAACTTGAAGATGCTTGAAATTGCCTATTTGGAAATTGAGAAGAGGGCTAATTTTGATGCCCTTGATTTTGAAATGTCAAATTTTTTGGGGTGGGTTGCTTCCACTAAAAATTCGGATGATCTCTCCATCCCGGATTGTAGGTATTGGAGTATGGATTATTTTTGGGCCTGGAAAACATAACATTTGCTTGCTCTTGATTGTTACTAGGAAATTGCTCCAGTGTGGGGCAATCTTCTGAGTGATGGAATGGGCTAGTGCATGATGCACACACCGCACTTGGTGAATTTTGAGACAAAGAAGAAGGGAGATATGGTGCCATTAATTGATAGAATTTGTGAGCTATAGCATCCACTTGAGACGATTCTTCCCTCATTGTCTTTGATTGACAAAGATTGGTGTTCTTGGCATTGGTTGAGGTTGGAGCCCTACGAGAATTATGTTGCAATGAGTTTCTACTCAAATTCTTGAGTAAGATCCAAGCTTCATCCGCATTTTTAGACATGAACATCCCTTCACATGATAATTCAACCATGAGTCTATGTGGTTCGGTTAAACCATCATAGAAAGCTTGCACCAATTGCCATTTGGGAATTAGGTGGTGCGGACATTTCCTAAGGAGGTCTTGAAGTCTTTCCCAAGTCTCACGGAGTTGTTCCCCATCGATTTGGGAAAAGCTAAGAATGGAATGCCTCATTTGATTGGTATTTACTCACCGGATAATATTTTTTTAGAAATTCTTGTTGCAATTGAGCCCATGTGGTAATGGAATTTGCAACAAGGGAGTTTAACCAATATTTTACCCTATCTTTTAAGGCAAATGGGAAGAGACGCAAATGAAGCGCATTTTCAAGGAAACCCCTCAATTTGATGGTAGAACAGATTTCAAGGAACTCATCAAGATGCTTATAGGGGTCTTCATTTTCAAAGCCTTGAAAGGATGGAAGCATTTGAATTGTGCTAGATTTGATCTTATATTAGGCTGCATCGATGTTTGGCATCACTATGCAAGAAGGAGAGGCATAAGTGGTAGGGATAAAATGGTCCCTAAGAGTCATAGGTACCACAATTGGAATTTCAGCCCTTTCATTATTGATTTCCTCATTCCCTACATTTCCTTCATTTCATGCCATTGTATTAAATTCAAGTTTAATTCCTCTTATATTTTCAGATTCCCTAAGGTTTCTTCTAAGAGTCCTTTCAAGTGAATTTATGTCATTGGGGCTTCAAGAGTTGGTAAAGATAATGACCTACGTCCCAACATTAACAACACAATTCACAACAAGCACAACACTTCTTCACCATAACATCCACATATAATGTTCCCTTTCTCCTCAATTATCAACAAGACAGAAAATAAATGGCCACGACAAGGACGGATGCTTTATAATACAGTAAAGCAAGAATAGCCTCGACAAGGGCTTCTCAATCAAAAATCACTAATTTGAAAAACTTACCAGGAGTCCTCTAGACTTACGATATATGTATATTTTTTTTCAGTTTTCCCTCGGCAAGCCTTGAGTCCCTAGAATCTCACAAGAATAATTAAAACAAAGAAATCATAAAAACCAAATTGAAAAATATCCACAAAGCACAATATTCACAATCAAACCAAAGTTAATCCTTTAACCTTGGTTATGAAACCGTTTGCAATCCCCAGCAACGGTGCCAAAAATTGATGGGTCACTATATCTACCAATAATAATCAACCCTTGCAATAACACAAATCATTGTAAAATAGGGCTATCATTGGGGTAAGTCGAACCACAAAGACTGCAAGTTTATGGCAACCAAGGTATTTAAAATCATTTTGTTTGATGAAAGAGGTGTAGAGTTTTTGGTTTGTTTGTCACTTAGAACTATGAGAAGAAAATTGCATAAAACTATAAATTGAAGGAATTTAAGAGGAGATGAAATTATGTAGAGAGGACTAGGGAAGTGAATCAACTACCAACCTTATAAACATGCTAGCTTATGATTAACTTGGGAAACAACTTAGATATATGGTAATGATATGTAGCAATACAAGATTACTACATTATCTTCAAGAAGTTCATCGAATCAAAGATTAAGTATAATCCCTCAAAGTTTCACATGCTTTAACTACCTAAATTAGAGTGTAGCTATAACATGCTCACTAAGCTATGGACTATCAAACCACTCAATAACTATGGTAATAGCACATGGAGTCAAGAATCAAGAATAATCCATCAAAGGGAGGCCCTAAGCTATGGACTAGCAAGCTTCTCATGCAACATGCCAATAAAAACCATTTCACAATCTCATTTCCATTCTCACTATGAAAATGCAAGCCATACAATCATGAGAAAATATAATCTAAAACAAGATAATAGCTTCAATATGATCATTTATAGAAATTAAGATCCATTACATCAAGTGTAAAGCTCTAGATTATGAAACTACCATATACATGATTCATTTCCCAAATTAAAATCAAAACTAAAGCATGTTTACAAAGAAGGGCTTCATCACCTCCCTAGAAAGGGAGTTAGTTATCCATGGAAGTAAGGGAGGAGGAAGTGGAGGAGATCTTCCCCTCTATTTTCGCACTTAGCAGCCAAGAATAACACACAAGCTCTCAAAAATAATCTTTCTCTCTCTAGAAATCCTTACAAGATTAGATATATCTTTACAATCATTCAACCCTTCTCATATAGACAAGATGTCTACCAAGCTTCTCCAAAATCGAGGTCCATATCCCCTAAAAGTGTTTTTTCAACAACCCAATTAAGGAGGGAATCCAATTGAAAGGATCAAAAAGCTAAGTGGGTCTGTAGTGGTTGGATGAGCGCTCGTAGGACGCAGTACGAGTGCTCGTAAATGCCTTAGAATCCTTCTCATGGTCCAGAGCTACAAAGACGAGCGCTCGAAAATGAAGCTACGAGCGCTCGTAAATAGCCTGTTTCTTTCTGCCTCGAATTGGAGCGCTTGTAAGAAGGATGAGCGTTCGTGTGACATGGTGTGTGCGTCGGTTGCTCATAGATGCCTGACGAGAGCTCGCAAGGCACTGGATGAGCGCTTGTCCATGCCTTGGTATCCTTTTTTTCTTTTCTCCTGCTCTGAACTTCTTTCACTGCTATTAAATCTCCACGCTATTGATTCTCTTTTACTTTGATCTTGGTTATGAGTCATTGAGTCCATCTTCTGCCCTTTTATCTTGTAAAGAGTCTTTATGAACACAATTTGCAATTTCTTCTTGGAAATCAAATGACGCAAAGGCCCAGAATGACTTGATCTTCAAAAAGCCTTTAAAACCTCCACTTTATTTCTTTTTTGGAGACAAACCTGAAAATTTACAAAAACGAGGAACTAGAGATAATCTATACAATAAAACCAACTAATGGACTTAACTAATGCAAGTAAGGGCGCTTGAATATGCAATATTTAGCGCTTATCAATGTCAATCTCACAAATACGGAGAATAACTCGACTAATAAGTCCTTTTTGCCATGCCGAATTTGGTTCATTGGGGTTGTGCTGGCTAAGAATGTTTTCCCAATAAGCCATCATATAGAGTGTAGTGGCGTATTCCTTGATTCTCTCTATTCAGTTGAAACTGGCTCATGATTTTCGATTCCCACTCTAATTATGGACAAAATCTTGAAGGTCTATAACGACTTGATCGTCAGGTAAACCGAAAGCTCATTGACTTGGTCCTTTCCATTCTCCTATCTAATCACATAGCTGATTAAGGACTAAGGGTTTGTTATCCTATGCAATGAGCCACGTGCAACCTCGAAGGTGGTCTATAAACTCAAAAAGTAGAATGAGTCACTCATTGACCGTGGCGGTGCGGGTCTATATTCATATACACCGATAGAGGATTAAGCATCTTTATGCTCTTTTTGTTTTATGTTTCATGTTATTTGCTACTACTTTGGTTTGTTTGGATATTTGATTTCGAGCCATGTTTGGTATGACATATGTGGGTGCACCTTTTATTCCAGATTTATACCCATGTATATATATATGCTTTTATGCTTGGTACCAGTGTTATGTTGACAGATTATCAAGTACAAGTTTGGGAGAGGACACTTAGCATTTCCTATGGGATTAGATGCGTAACATGCATGCTTTAACACTCGGTAGTGTTGCTTCCTTTCACCCTTTTCGTATGCTTCATTTTATACTTGTTTTCATACATTGAGGACAATGTATCATTTAAGTTTGGGGGTGTTTTAGGTGCAACCATTTATATACATGATGTTGTATAGTTCATTACCAATTTGGTTATATATAAAAAAATAATAGAAAATTCTGAAATATATATATATATATAGGCAAATGATTTCTTGTTTGTGGAACTAAGTTTGGGGGGGGGGGGGGGGGTTTATCTGATTAATACAGTTTATATGTTTGTGTATGATATCGAAAAATGGTTGAAATTTGCTAGTATTAGTGTTTAGATGAAAAAACGGTCCATTGCATTACTTAATCATCATATTTTTGAGTTTTCATCTCTAAGCAACTTCACACTACACTTGAACACACCGGAATTTAAAATATATATGCATCTCCTTCTTTGTGTTATCGTAGAAATGGCTTCTCTAAATGATTAGTTGGATGAAAGAATTTTTCCTTGGCATTGAAAAAAATATATAAAATAATAAAATTGCAATCTTTTACTTTGTTAACCGAGTAACCGGACCTTGTGCCTCATCAAGCATTGAGTGTTCGTATAAAAGGGAAGACAAGTAGATAATGTAGAATGTGTGGCTTGTTTGAGTTCGTAGCTTAACTATCCCAAGTTATTACGCCTGTTAGAGTGTTTTTACACTTAACGCCCTAAGACCATTTGGTTTGGGAGTCGTTGGTTCAATGCTCGCTACATGGGGTAGATCGAAAGCTTGAGGGACTTGAACATTGCACGGCTATCTAAAAAAAGAAAAGAAAAAGCGAAGATAAATATTCAAATAAAAATTCATGTCTTGGAAAACTATTTCAAAAGACAAGTTAATGATGTGGAAGCTATTATATGTGCCATGGAGGGGTTAGAATGCATTAAAAAAAATAAAAAATAAATATAAAAATATTTCGGTTCACTTTAAAAGAAGCTAGAGATGCATTATATTAAAAATGAGATGTTGAAAGTTGTGTATGTGAACTGTTTTATTGATGCATGAATGCTGGAAATTGTAAAGTGTTTTGAGATATCATTATTTACATGTTGTAGTTTTCATAATAAATTCCTCCCCAATGTCATATTCCGACTTAAAGAATGAGCTTGTTGGTTATTATTTGTAGGTATTATTTCTGGTAAACCCTCACGAGACTTCACTCATCCTCTAGGGATACCCAGGGGTTTAAAAGGCTTATTGCATGTGCTAAATGCAATTGCCACTCCCACAAAAGAGGGGATGTCTTATTTCTATTTTTGCTAAGAGACTAGCAAAATATAAGTTTGGGGGTGTGATAAGCGTCGAAAATTACTTATTCAATCACCCTTAATTGCATGGTTTAGTCTATTTTGCATGTTAATAAAGTATGTTTTGCAAGCTTTGTTGTATATTGTCTATTTTCAAGGCTTATCTCCAAAATGGAAAAAAATTAGGCTTTTACGGGGTTTTAATGAACAAGGTGCGTGGCGAGCGATAGAAACCGGCAAAATGGACTTAAGTCCAAGAGCAAGCTCAGCCTGAGAAGGAAGTCAGACCTAGGAAGCTAATTAAGAAAGAAAAAATCAACCTTAAAAAGCAAGGCTGATGTCCGGACGCCACCTCTAATACCATTCTTGGCATCCGGACGCCTTTTGTAACCGAGGCTGTGTGACGACCCTGGTTTTTAGGCCAGCGTGTCCTGTGATGAACCGAAGATTTAACCCGATAACGGATCCGATATACGGAAGCGAAAACAGAAAACAGGACTCTAAGAAGTCAAAGTGACCTTCCATGAGGTCGTGGAACTCAATGAGAACTGATACGGAAGCAAAATGTCAAAATATGACAAATAAGCCCCCAGGGGCAAAATAGTTATTTTTGAAAAATATGGATTCAGGTGCCACCGGGCACACCGCTAGAAAGACAACAAAAAAATAGTCAGGATGGACTCAAGAATCGCATGATTCGGAGTTCGGACAAAGGAGAAATGGCCTGACGAAGAAAAACGAGCACTTAAGGCTAAAAGGGTAAACTGGTAATTATCCACGAAGATCCGAGTGTAACCAAGCACACCATTGGAAAAACAGCAAAAAATTAGTCAAGTTCAAAAAAAAGTTCACTCGATTTGGAGTCCGGCCGAGGGAAAAACGAGGGTTTGAAGTTGAGACGTCGCGGTGGCCCGACGAAGGCCATGGCGCACACGGCGCCCATGCGCGAGCCCACAGGCGCGCATGCCGGCGCCCAAAGACATGGCTGGTGGCAGCCCTTGGCTGCTACTACATTTTTTTTGATCTGCTCAGAACTGAGGCTTGAAACGGAGGCCGAATCGAATTTTTCTGGAAAAACACGAAGAAGAAACCCCCCCGTAAAATCGAGTTTTCTACCCAACCTTACAAACGGAATAAAAAAAAAGTCACTGTGAAATCCCCAAAATGCCCCTAGATCAGGACTGAACAAGAGGGTTAAAAGTTGCTACAGTGACTGTCTGCAACTGAGAGCAAAAACGGGCCAGAAGATGAATTTTTCTGGAAAAACAAAGAAACCCCCCTCAAAATTGAATTTTCTACGTGAATCAAGAGAGAATTCAAAAAAAACGTAATGTAGAATGCCCGAAATGCCCCTCCATGAAATCTGGTCATGGAGGTCCAAAAAGCTACTAAAAA
This sequence comes from Cornus florida, assembly GCF_030987335.1. Lineage (NCBI taxonomy): Eukaryota > Viridiplantae > Streptophyta > Magnoliopsida > Cornales > Cornaceae > Cornus > Cornus florida. The sequence goes on from NW_026775578.1 coordinate 98,376,410, forward strand.
AATACAGAAAAGCTGAACTTTGCGATCGATTTCCGGCACCAAGACGACATTTTCTGGAAAAACACGAAAAAGAAACCACCCTTAAAATCACGTTTTCTAAGCGACCATGTCGAAAGAAGAAAATAAAACTATCGTGAAAAGTCTATAATGCCCCTAGATCAGAATATGCAAAAAAAGTGCGAAATGAATTCACAAGAGGCTCATAACACAAACGATAAGGTTTTGCCCGAAAACGACCATGCACGCAAACGTAACTTACCTATTTGGACGTGCTACAATGGTCCACGACTTAAAAATACCACCGATACAAAATTCGACCCCTCAACGGGCAAAAAGGCAAAAATGGAACTTGGAATGAAAACTTGGAATCCAAAAATACAAAACGGGGTCAAATGACCGTTTGGCCCTTGGCCACACTTCATACAAGATTAATAAGACCCTATGAAAGAATGAGAATGGAATTCCCACACCCGATGCAACCATGGTGAAGCAATGACTTGCGATTTTTTAAGATTTTCACAATATTTCACGAAGTTAAAAAGTACATAGAACACAATATAATGGTCATTGGCCTCTGGCCTCATCTCATACATATTAAATACATTGAAAGGAGTGTACTTAAGTACACACTACATACATGGAATCAAATATACATATTTTGACATATAAGTCTACAAAATGACATTTCATGCTAACATTTGCATGAAATGGAAACTTAAAAGCTACACAACATCCAAGGAATGCTATGCTTCACGAACCAAGTCTTCGTACCTGAAATATGCCCCAGTATCGTAGGGGTGAGTAACATAAAGCTACTCGTAGGAGATGAGCATGCGTCGACCTAACATTTTACAACTTTATCACCTTAAGGTGAAGCATGTTAATGGGGTTCATGCCACCTAACGTCTATGTCCAAGTGAGACTCGGGGAACATCCTAAGCTACCATAGAGTCTAAACAACAAGAATCATGATATACATACGTGTATGAAACGAATCATGGTTGGGATAATCCAAAGAACACGACAAGAAGAATGCTTGAGCATAGATTAACATGAATTGCATTTTCAATACAATTGAACTAGGTTTAGAGTAATCCATACAACATGACAAAAGCATAGTTGAATACAAGTTAACAAGAATCACATTATCCATGCAATTCAACAACAAAAGAGCATGTTATACAATGCAACAAGGTTTATGTTCTCAAAGCCATCAACTTAGAACCTAAAGCACAAAATAACAATAGTGGTTCATGCTACCTAACGTCTAAGTTCTAAATGAATCAATCATAAGCTTTGTTAGAACGTCAAAACACAATTTTCAATATCGATGCAATTTAACCAACATTGGAACTTCCAATACAACGCATAAAGCACAATTTCGCAAAGTTAACGTCATGTAACTTAAAATGGAATGACAAATAAGGAACAACAAGTTACAACATCATCTAGTTATCAACTTGAAAATGAAATGCGAAGTCAAACAAAGTGGATACTCGGACGTCACGCCGGATCAGACCGACAACAAGTTACTTTAGGGTTACTAGCCCATGGGTAACCTCCCTATGTGCGCACTAGACTATATAGAGGGACTATCCCCCGTACTAGAACCACGTCCTAGCCATAGTCAAACAACGACATCCCTAAGTTTCCAAAATCAACAAGTTGTGCAACAACGCATATATCAACAGGAATATGCAAGATAATCAACTATCTACCAAGTACAACCAAATTTGGAAACCTATACAATACATGCTCTAAGTCCACAACTAATATGATGTGATGAATGTCAAATCTTCAATGTGCGATTCATTACACGCTATGCATGAATGATGTTAAATACAAAATGTGCAAATCATTACACAAGACAACAATATATTCAATAAGGAAAACATATTTTCATGAGTATAAACATCGCAACTATGTTATCCAATGCTCAAAACATAACCAAATGAATATACAACAAGTCCATGTCCAGGATTTTGATATAGAAACGACTTTCAAACACAATTAAATCCATGGCTCAATTCGATAGAATTTAATTAAATAAAAATAATTAAATTCCCTAGATTCTAATTTAATTCTAAATAACCTCAAATTAATACATATTAAAGAACATGGCATGGGCATCACCTATATCCATTCTAAAACTCAATTAGGTTATTGGAACAACAAAGTAGAACTCTAATTAAATCATGCTAATTTAATTACCAAGGTTCTAAAGCAACTTCAAATGGTCCACAATTAATATATACTAGTAAACAAGTTATGGCCAATACAAATATCAAGTTAAAACCTTAATTAAGCTAATGGGACCACAAAATAGATTTTAATTAATTCTTTTAATTAAAATCTCTAGGTTTTCAAACTTAACCAAATGCTCTCAAATTAACTTATGTTGGAAAGCATGCCAAGAACTAATGTAATATCACATTACAAGTTTATTTCATTCAATTTAAGACCATGTGAATTAAACTTTCACTAAAGTTAAATATAAATTAAAAGTTATAATTCTCATACAATTAATCCCAATTTAATATATGTGAACAACCATACCAAAACTTAATTTTCTAGCATGCCACAATACAATTCCAAGTTGGATATCACCATGAGGATTAAATCTTAAACATGGAATTTAATTAAATTAAAGGTTTCAAAACCTAACCGAATATTCTAAATCAAATATATGTGAAGCTATATGGCATGTAAATCAAGAATATCAAGTCGGAATTTAAATAAAGTGAATAGTGCACTCGGGGCAAATTAATTAATAATTACTAATTTTTAAAACACCTCCAATTACTTTCAAATTCAACTATGTTGAAGAGCATGCTAAGGCCTAATATAATATGCTAACACATATTAATTTCAAGCTAGTTAAGGCCATGTGAATTAATCTTTCACCTAAGATAAATATTAAATAAAATCTTTAATACTTATTCAAATGTTCCAATTTTAATACACGACAATGAGCATATCAAGGGGCAATATAAAATCATGCTACATGTTTAAACAAAGTCATGAGCAACCGGGAAAATTAGATCCCGTATAAGAAAAATAAATAATAAAATCTCTAGATTTTATATTTAATCATGCAAACAAGTAGTATAAGCATCACAAGCATGCTATATAACAAAATTTAAACCTAGAACATCTCCTACCTCAATTTGAGATGAAAATCTCAAAAGTCATCAAAATGGAACGGCTCTGAATCCGACGAAACTACTAGGTTTTGTTGGGGACAACGCCGTGAACATAACCCCCATCAAAGCCCCATCAAAATTATAACTTGACCTCAAAAGAAAACTCAAGAAATGGTCAAAAATGAATTCAAATAAGGGGGAAAGGTAGAGCACAATGAGGGGAACAACAAACGTTAAGGCCGAAGACTTTCCATCAAGGAAAAATGAACCAAAAGAGGAGAGAGAAGATGGCAGCACCCCTTGGGCTGCCATGGGAGCTCCAGGTCGTGCATGAAGAGGGGAAAAGATGAAAAATGAAATATCTTACCCACCTTTTATAGAAATCTCAAAAAGTGCCCCGAACGGGCCCCGCCGGGTCTGAAAAAGTAAAATTTGAGCAGACGCGCTCAAATGGCAAAACTTTGTGAATAAAAAAGATTCAAAATGATAAAATATGAATAAAAGAAGAAACGGTGTTGAAAACTGAGTCCCGAGCAGAAAGTTATGCCCTAAACAAGTTCGGCGGCAACTAGGTCCAGAAATTTTGAAACTAGAGAAAAATGACCAGAACGGAATTCTAAGAGTCCACGACTCGATGAAATGTGAAAATGAATCCTGTACGAGGATCCAGGCTCCAGACGAGATATTTTGCAATAACTTTCGTTAATTGCAAAATTACCCCTACAAAAAGGGTTAACTGCGAAACTGCCCCAGAATGAAAATATCTTCCAAAAGATATTTTCTTAGATACCCCTGACATAAAATATCTTCAAAAGATATTTACGAAAAACACCACAGGAAATGAAAAAGATTCTAAAGAATTGTGCATTCATGCCCCTGTGGGCACCGGGAGCAACCAGAGTACTTTCTTTCAAAAGTAAAGATACGTATTTCGAGAAAACCACTCAAGATGAAGGCACATGAAGTCAAAAACCAACTCCGAGCATGAGAAGTGAGGTTGTGCCAAAAATTGACAAATGGAGATAAGACAGAATAGGGAAAAGGACGAAATAGCGCATAGTGTCGAAAAACGAAAAATGTGAAAATGACTCGGTCCTCAAAGGAAGTTGTCAATCCATGAAAAAGAGTCTCAGGAACCAATTCCGAGCACTCGAGATGACACTAAGCGACACGAAACAGAGCTCAGAAAAGAAAATTATACGAAAAAAATTCATTCGTAAAATTTCAGGAAAAAGGAAAGGAAAGCAAATGACTGGATCGTTACAGGCTGATAATAAAATTCCAGTAGCTAAGCAAATCAGCGTCCGGACGCCCAGCTCTACATCTAGACACCAAGTGCTAGAGGCCCTGCACACCAGCACCCAGTGCTTGCCTGACAGCCAGTTTAATAAGTAGCGTCCAGATGCCCGTCCTGGATTCCGGACGTTAACCTGCAAGTTAATGTTGAATTTGAATTTTTTTTTATTATTTTTCTCTCTTCTCTAACTTAAATGCATGAGTTTTGGGGTGATTTTGATTGATTCTGGCCAGATGGGACTATATACACCTCTTTATGTTGTAATACATATCACATATCATTTCATTTTCAAAATTGTATACTTCTAAAGAGAGAAAGTGAGGAATAGCCAGGGTTCTTGAGTGTTCTTGAGAGGGGCTGCTATGGAGCTGAAGATAGAGGCTTCCTCTTCAACCATTGAAGCTTTAACGACCACCAGGATGAGCTAAATCTCCTTCTAGGGGATTGAGGTAGCCTTGACTGATTTAAGCATGTAATTCTTGTATTTTAATTTGGGGAAACATTGTTGTATGTAGCAGATTTCATGAATAAGATGAAAGTTCATATTGAAATTGGTATTTTTGCATTACATTGATGTATGATCTATGCTGAATTCATATATATATAAGTATGTTCACTATGAAATTCTTGTCTTAGAACCATGTTTACATACTTGTACCCTTGATATTCTTAAAGCGACATTAAGAATGGATCTAATGAAATGGGTTTATGGGCATGTCATGTAGGATTTTAGATAAATTATGCTAATAGAAGATGGACCATACTACACCTTAGATTAATGTAGTTAGGTAGATAGTCCATGCCAACCATAGATAGCTTATGCTAGATGATTGACTTTCATGTGCTAAACTTGCAAATTCAAGACCTTGATAGGCCATGCTTACAGAAGATGGCTCATACCACACCCTAATTTAGGTGAATGAGCCATGCCAACCACATAAGGGTTATGCTTAGTCTTGAATTACATGATTTTCTGGAAAATTGTTGTAGTTGTTGTATACTTCTACACTTTATCGTTACATATAACAACAAGTTATATACATCGTAGCATGTTTATGAGGTTTTGGTGAACTCAATTCCCTAGCCTCCTCTACTTGTTATTTCAATCCTCTAATTTGATTTAATTTCTATTTTAAGTTTATGTTAAGTGACAAATAAACAAACAATACTTCAAACCAAATCGTGACACTTTACAAGCTTGAAGTTAACCTTTGAAATTAGATTGCCATAAGCTTAGCAATGTGGATTGATAACCTTAGTTAGCCATTTTCTACGTGAATTTGTGCTTCAGTTAAGGTTTAAAGTTGAGCACGCACATCAGAGACCATGTCTTTCTCAAGATTTCTCCACGCAAGGGGCTGATGAGATTTCGACAGTGTGGCAAGTTGTCTCATAGGTTCATTGGACCATTTGAGATTTCGGATCGTGATCTATGTCAAATTATACCACTCGCAATAACACAAATCTTTGCAGAACAGGGCTATATTAAGGATGTCAAACCAGAGAGACTTTCGTAGTTTATTTTAGTATCCAATTAATATGATTTTGATTCAAGAAGAAAAGTTGATTGATTTGATTGTTTGTCACGAACATAAAATAAAAACTAAATTAAATTAAGGATAAGATCAAGAGAGAAAAACTCTTAGGGATTGATTTCACCACGATCCTCATATTATGGTCAATCATTCAACCTTAGGATTTTACAGTTTATGTATCATATGAATTAAACTCAATAACATTCGTTTAATTCAGTTTTTAAAGAAAGATGTTCCATGAACTTCAACTAATTATAACCTATCTTTGGTTGGCACGAATTATCCACCTACCTACTTCTAATCTAATGTTGCAGTATAACTCGTCTTCCTTAGGCATAGATTATGAAAACATTTATTCATGAAAAACGTTTGAACACCATTGCATAATCTCCATTCTTATGTCCAATAGGCCTCCACCATACTGTCCAGTAAGAACAGGTTGAGAATAATTTAAGAGCAATTATATCTAAGACAAGGTAATAATCATTCAAAAATCATTATTTCATTAAAATACCAACTGATCCGTAATCAGTTGCTCATAATTATGCAATCAAGATACATAAACATATAAATTTTCAAAGTTAAGAATGATCAAACCATAATACTCGAATTCGGGCTATATCAATGCCCTAAGAAAGGAATTAGCTACTCATAAGGATGGTAGATATCATCTGTGTTGTCGTGGTCTTCATCGGTCATGGACCGCAATTATCTTCTTGGGATCTTCACCTTTGAAACCCTAAAAGCTGCCACTAATGAAAGAAAATAACAAAGAGAAGGACCTTTTAATCTGTGGCCTTGCGCCTCCTTTTATGTGACAACCCTGTATTTTTACAAACCCAGTATGTCCTGTGATGACCCGAAACAGATCCAAAAATGCGGAAGAAAGAAACAAGACAACGCTCTCCTAAGGCACAACACACCTCTAAGACCCTAAAATGACCTTCCATGAGTTCATAGAACCCAAAGGAATAAAGTGAGAAAGCAAAAGACCGGAAAATTAACAATTCAGCCCCCAAGGGCAAAATAGTCATTTCTAAAAATATGGATTCAGGTGCCACTAAGCACACCACTAGAAAGACAATGAAAAACCAATCAAGATGGACTCAAGAATCGCATGATTCAGAGTCCGGACAAAGGAGAAATGGCAAAACGAAGAAAAATGAGCATTTAAGGCTAAAAAGGTAAACTGGTAATTATCCAGGAATATCCATGTGCAACCAAGCACATCATTAGAAAGAAAACGAAAAATTAACAAAGATGAACTCAAGAATCACTTGATTTGGAGTCCGGACGGCAAAGATATCAAGTCCTGAAGCCGAAGGAAGGGAAACCCTATCCCAGTTCGAACCAAATTCTGACACTACCTTACTAAAAATTGAATATCTTAAGCTACAAGTAGAATTTGAGGTTAAAATTGGTTCCATTGGAAATTTTATTTTGACACGGTCAATTTAGACTCAAGAACGGACCAATTTAGAGTTAAAACAAAGGAGATACAATAACACGAAGTTGGAGGTGCAATGATGGAACAAAACACACACACACACACACAAACACCCAAAAGGATGGATGAGCGCTCATCCAAGGGCGGTGAGTGCTCATAGGTGGAATTCCCCAGGGAAAAAACCCACTGTCCTATTTACGAGCGCTCGTCCTGCAGACAAGCTTAGCGCTTTTTGAGTTTGAAATGTGATTTTGAGTACTTTTTGGGCCTTTTTTAAAAAAAAAAAAACACGAAGAAACCCCCCCCCCCCCTCCCCCCACCCCCCAGCCCAAAAATCATGTTTTCTACCCATCCTAGGGGACAGAAACAAAAAATAAAGTCATTATGAAATGTCTAGAATGCCCCTAGATCAGATGAGGCTCAAAACGGCAAAAATGCAACTTTGCACCAAGCATGCATTTGACCCCAAATGCATTTCTAGGCTGAAACGAATATGCACGCAAACGTAATAAGTGATTTTGACTGCGTGGAAATGGTCCGCAGCTCTCAAAAATGGCCGATGCAAAATCTAATCCCCCGACGGCCAAAAAGGTGAATATGCACATGAAATGAAAAATTTGAAAACCAAAATTAACAAATGATTATGAATTACCATTTGGCCCTTGGCCACACTTCATACATGATTAATGAGACCCTACGAAAGAATAAAAATGGAATTCCTACACCTGATGCAACCATGGTGAAACAATAACTTGTCATTTTTCAATATTTTAAAAATATTTCATGAAGTCAAAAGTTACATAGGATACAATATAATTATCATTGGCCTCCAGCCTCATCTCATACATATCAAATACATTGTAAAAGGTGTACTTACGTACACATTACATAAATGGAATCAATGATACAAGTTTTGATATATTAAGCTACAAAATGACATTTCATGCTAACATTTGCATGAAATGTAAACTTAAAAACTACAAGTCATCCAAGGAATGATGAGCATCACGAATCAAGTCTTCGTACCTGAAAAATGCCCTGGTAACTTTGGGGTGAGTAACATAAAGCTACTCGTAGGAGATGAGCATGCATAGACCTAGCATTTTACAATATTATCACCTTAAGGTGAAACATGTTAAAAGGGCTCATACCACCTAATGTCTATGCCAAGTGGGACTCAGGGATCATCCTAAGTTACATAAGCAGTTGAAATGAGATACACGACATATAAGCATACCAGTTATAAGTGTACTAAACGAAGTAAGTATACAAAACACAGGTACACTAAACGAGATTGAAAACACATAAAGCAAGTATACAAGACACGAGTATACTAAATAGAATCTAGATACAAGAAGCAACTGTACAGTTTCAAGTATACTGAATGAGATCTAAATATGTGAAGTAACATATAACACGACAAGGTTCTTAGATCTTCAAGAGATAATACTTGAAATCTAAGAGTTTAAGTGTTTTGCATGTTGATATAAATCATTACATGTGGTCTATGCCACCTAGAATCTGAGTCAAGTTACATGTATAGGATTATTCCTAAGTCACGATAGCATAAAGTAACATGACACGAGATAACTAAGAAAATTAACAATATTGAAACAATTCAATTAACATGATAAGGACAAGGCGTAAAATCAAGGATAATGCATAATATCTATGCAATTTAAACAAGTTGGATCATTCCACATAACACTAAAAGATTTTAAATCTTCAAGGAATGCAACACCAGAAATTTAAAGAGTGAAATCAATGACATAAAAAGGGTCTTAAGTCTTCAAGGGATAACACTTGAAACTTAAGGATGAAATCAATAACATGAAAAGAATTATACGTGAAATCAAGGATAATGCATAACATCTATGCAATTAAACAAGGATGAAATATTCCATATAACACGAAAAGGTCTTAAATCTTCAAGGAATACAACACTTGAAATTTAAGGAGTAAAATCATGGATGAAGCATAAAATATATGCAATGAAACAAGGTTGGAATATTCCATAAAACATGAAAAGGGTCTTAAATCTTCAAGGAACAACACTAAAAATTTAAGGAGTGAAATCCAAGATAAAGCATAATATCTATGCAATTGAACAAGATTGGGACATTCCACACAACACGACAAGTTTTAAATCTTTAAGGAATAACAACTTAAAATTTAAAAAATAAAATCAACCAATGTGGATACTCGGATATCGCCCAGATTAAAACCGTATTCTTGGGATCACTTTAGGGCTACTAACCCATGGGTACCTTCCCCTAGTGCGCACTATAATATAGGGAGCTCTCTATCTCCCGTACTAGAACCAAGTCCTAGCCATGTCAATTCTTGATTGATATCCTAAGTTCCAAAATCAACAAGTTGTGCAACCAAAAGTGTATCAAAATACGAGTAATGCGTTAAACCACATTCCATGCACAACCAAGATTTGGAACACACGAGTCATGCCCTAAGTCTTCAACTATCATGGCATGTGAAATGTCAAGTAATCATAGTATGTATTTACATAGACTACAAACTAGTATTTATATCATAAGGAACCCATTGATCTAAATATACCACTAGTGTAAGATTAATGATTTAATTATTTATTTAACAACACTTGAACAATTTAAACCATTCCAAGGTAAGAGTGCAAGTTCATTAACTACATTAATGAAGCTAAGTTGCAACAAGTCTTGATACATGATAAAAAGGCAAAAGTCCCATGAAATAGATGTCCAAATCATTATAACACTAAGTAGAAATTAATTAACCCAATTAATTAATTTCTCTAGAAATCAAAGTTGTCCAAAAATTCTCAAGATAATATATGTGAATTTCCATTCCATGGTGATTGCAAATATCACATCAATTTCACAAAGTGAGTGAGATAACATCATATGGAATTTAATTAATTTAAATTAATTAGATCTCTAGATTTCAAAAGTTATTCAAATGATCCCAAATTAATACATAACAAGGATTAAGTCATGGACATGCCATATATCAAGTCTAAAATGAAATACAAGTAAGGTACAATTAAGTAGAATTCAAATCAAATTAAACTAATTGAATCTCTAGATTTCAAAACTTATTCAAATGGCTCCAAATAAATATATAAGAAAGATCAACTCAAGGCCATGCCATATGTCAAGTCTAAAGTGAGTTGTATGCAAGTTACAATTAATCATTAATTTCTTAAATTAATAAAAGACATGCATACAACTTATATTTCACCACAAAAGCAAGTAAATCCCTTAGATAATAAACTATAACACCCCCTACCTCACAAGAGGATTGTTCCTCTTGAATCCAAGGCAAATCAACACAAAATGGCAAACCCTTCAAGCGTTATGTAGAGGAGGATGAGGGGAACAAAAAGTATTCCCAAGGTTAAGCTTGGAAATCAATGGAAGGCTCTCAAAAATCAAGGTCAAAGCTTAAGGCTTGAAGCTTCGTCCATGGAGGCTAGGGTTCTTTCAAGAGAGGGATAAAATAAAATGGTGAAGATGAAATGTGAGTGGAGGATATCCTCCACTCACTATGTGAACTAGCACCATGGTCAACACACATAACTTTGGTCAATTGCACAAAAACCCCTCTTTAAAACCATAATCCCAAAATAGCCCAAAAATATTTACAAGTAGGTCCCTCCTCTAAATATCATGCAAACTTAATTGCAAAGTGGTCCTCAAGACAAAAATAATTACTTTAAGTAATTACACAAGTAACCCCAAAAACAAGAAAGTTTCCAAAGAAAGTGTGCATCCACACCCCTAAGGAAGAAAGTGCACAAATGGCATGCATTTCTAGGAAAGTAAAAATACACGTTTCTAAGAAATCATATATCATGAGTGCATGCAAAAGTGGAAGCAAAACCAAACACAAAAGTGAGGTTATGCCAACAAAGTGACAAACGGGAAAAAGACAAAAGGTGAATAGTGTCCAAAAAGTAAAAAATGTGGAAATGACTCGGTTCTTAAAGGAAGTTGTCAACCTAAATGATAGAGTCTCGGAAACCATTTCCAAGCACTTGAGACGACACCCAGTGACGAGAAATAGAACTCGAAAAAGAAAATTAAACGGGAAAAAATTTATCCATAAAATTTGAGAAAAAGGAAAGGAAAGAAAATGACCGGGTCATTACATTTTATAAGAGAATTAACTTCCAATAAGGGTTTAGACGAGCTGTTAGGTCTTTTAGGGTAATCTGGGCCCATCTGGGATTAGAAAGGACTTCAATAAGACAAATCTCGCATCAATTAAGTCTGACTAAATAGTAAGGGCTCGAGCCTTAGGGCTTGGGCTCGAGCCTCTTGGAATAGGGCTCAAACATGAGCCTCTTGGAATAAGGCTAGAGCATGACTTCGACACTTAGCCATTTTTCTTCAAAAAAGTTTCCAAAACGTCTTTTTCTTCAACACTTAGAATATTTTTGGGATGAATCTTCAATAGTAATCGATCACCATGCATTGGGGCTCGAGCCTCATGAGTTGGGCTCGAGCCTTAAGGACAAAGGCTCGAGCTTCTGGGAACCTGGAGTTCTTCAAAGTGACTTTTGATATTCCGACGTAATTTGGGTTCGAGCACTCTTGCTAGGGCTCGAGCACCTTAAGTTTGGGCTCGAGCCTTGACACTTGAACTTCTCCAAAATCACCCTTTTTGACTATTGGCTTACTTCAAATGACCAGCAATGACTCTGTAAGCTTCAATGTCAGTCTTATATTCAATAAGTGCACACCCCTTGCCAATCCAGTTCGCCAATCAAGGTAATGTTAGTCTTTTCATCATAAAAGCTCGGTTTTAACCATTTCTTTGGGAAAGTACCTAAAAACATGAAATAAACATAAATCAGTCTAAAACTGGATAGAAGTATCACTTTAGGTCTTAACATATGCATATTTAGGGGCTCGAATATGCAATATTCAGTGCTCATCTAACCCCCAAACTTACATATAGCTAATCCCTTAGTAATACAGAACTAAAAAGCCACTTTTGTGGGAATCACAGTTGCATTTAGCTTATGCAACAAGCCTTTAAACCCCTAGTGGATGAGTTATAGTCTCGTGAGGGTTTCCAGTGAAGACACACATAAACTTCTCAAATCAGTGTTTTAATTGCACGGTAAGCTCATTCAAACCTGTTTTTATATCATAATGTTCCAGTAATACATCAATCAGTTAACTTCAACAAGTATAAGGAACTATATTAAACAGGAAAATTTTCAAACTTTCAACATCATAGCAGCAGCCATAGTCCCTATATGTCAGTTTAATCACATGTTTAACAATCCCGATCCCTAAAATCCTTTTAATAGTGAACTCATAATTTTAAACATGTGGCTTACCATCCATACTCTTATCTAACTCATGCTATCCCTCAATTCACAAGTAAACTTTTCAAATTCCAATCCCCAAGGTATATTATTTTTTTTTATAGGTATGCATTTGTTTCATTCATCATTCATTTTTTTCAAGAAAGGTACTGTGCAATGCTTAGGTTTATTAAGCTTTCTAAATCACCCATGTAACGAGTTTTCAGCCAATGACTCCCAAATCATATGGCTTTAGGGCATTAGGTGTTAAAGCACCCCTAAGGACTTAATTGTTCAAGCAATCTAGGTACAGACCCAAATTAGAATTACCTTAGTTCCCAAAATCATCTAATTCACCTGCTCATCTCAGTTTATCACAAATTAGAATTAGATTTCAAGTTTATACCCCACAGAATGCATGTAAGTGTGAACATGTGCAAAGTGAAACATTATAGGAATCAAAATATCAAATTGTAACTATTTTGACAAAGTGGACCACAGGCCACTAGCTGTTATAAAAAATTGCAAAATTCCATATTTAGCATGAATTCGGCATACAAGCCATCTTTGACTAACATCAGACTACATATGGACATCATAACAATCAACAGACTCAAAATCATGCTTAAACAGTTAAATTGCATTCTCTTGTGCACATCATATCATCAACAAATTTTTAAAAAATATCTACCTTACCCCCAGACTTAGTGTACACATTGTCTTCAATGTGTGAAAACAGATGTATAGATATAAAGATATTACTACATATGTAGAACCAGCAAAAATCATAAATTCTAGCACAGAGGGCAAAAATATGCATTTCACCCCTAAACTTGGTCCTTAGTGCCTGGCAAAATAATCACACTCCACAGTACACATCAGAGTATCAAGTATATGGAGTAAAACATAAATATATCAATTAGCACAAGCAGATATAATAACACAAGCATATGGTAAAATAGGCAAAAAAAAAAAATATATATATATATATATGATGAATATTAGTACAATGCTTTTAACAAAAGACTTTAGGCAGGATTACATTAGATATAACAACAAATCAAAACAAAAATCAACTGCCCAAGTCATCAAGCCCATATATCAAAAGAAAGTACAAATTAGCCCTAGATAGCTAATCTATGTGTGGTGGAGGAATGGATGTGGAAGTGGAAGCAATGGTAGAAGGAGTGCGGCATAGAAGCTCATCAAGAATGGCTCGTTGCTTAGTCAACATATCTCACAACACCATCTGTCCAACCCTCAGCTGTGCCACCTCGGCACATAACTCTAGAATCTCAGCTTGAGAAGAACTCTCAGGCTGTATTGCAGGGTCTGGCTGTCGACGCCTCTGTGTTTGGTCATCAGAGGCATCCATATCCTCCTCTGAGCCATCACCACCATCATCATACTCCTCCTCATCTGCTATGTCAGTAGGAATATCAACTCCATCAGCTATAAGCAGAAAAAGAGGTCCATTAACAAAATACTCTTCTCCTTTAGCCTCAGCTGTAGCTCTCGGCCTCTCCTCTCTGATCTCGTCATCCAGCCCTTATTCATCCTTTCGAACTGCCAGTATGTGACCTCATACATTGCTCCACTTATGGGAGCGAAAGATAGGAAAATCAATGATGGGTACCACCCCTTCAGGCAACTGGACATCAGCCATGTTGAGTAAGCAAATGATGAGATGGGGGAATAAAAGTGGATGCTCCGGGGGATGTACTGTCGGGCCCATCTCCTCCCATAACATCCAGATCTTGCAAAAGGCTAGCTCGGGTATAGATACCCAATGGCCAGCATGCAAGGCATAGAGAGCCTCCAGTAAATCATTGTGCCTCACTATCTTGTGATTAATAGGGTGTGTATTGGCCTCTAGAACTGTGTCCAAAAACCAGAAGTGGCAGGGCAACAACGACTTCCGGGTCGTGTCCCAGGTAGTAACATATCTCCCCTAGGCCATAGACTTAACCATCTATATACGGGTTAGCTCAGGGGGAACCGGAACAAACTGATCAGCCATCTTCTCTGGGAGTACGTGATAGCATCCCATGGCTATCGCTATAAAGACACAATCCACTATAATTTATGTCCCCTCAACAGTGGTTGTAAAGAAATCCTCTACTCCCTCGGTATTACCGGCATGAAGCACTAAGCTCTTGCAGAAAGCTCACACCAACTATGGGTAAACTGGCTAGCACGAAGGGCCTCCACTGCCAAGAAAGTGTGTCGATGATGCTCGAAATCTATTACAACAAAATCTGTCTCTGTCTTTATCTTACAAGATCTCCACACAACCTCTAACATCTCTATTGGAATCCTAGGAGCTCTTATCGGTCCACGAGCCATATATATATATATATATATATATATATATATATGTAATCCGTTAAACAGGCGCAAATATCAAATTCGGCCTAAAATAGTGCAAACAACCCTTCTAAACTCAACTCCAGTCCCCAAGGCTCGAGCCCAAAAAGTATGGCTTGAGCTTTCTGCACAACAAGGCTTGAGTCCAACGAACAAGGCTTGAGCTCTTCTGGGTTTCCAAAAACCGAATCAACAACTCTCCAAATCCTTGCACAACTTAACAAATCAAAGCCCAAACCTCCTCAAAACTTAAACACCCCACACAGCCCCCAAACTTCACTAATGTGGACAAAAATAACAACAATCCCCCAAATTTGTGTTCTTCGGACCCTTGTTGAGATTTCAGAAATTCTGCAAATTTTAGGTTAAATTGAGTTAGATTTATGCTATAGATGATTATTGAGAGAATTTTGACATGTTTTTGGGACAAATCAGGCTTTATATACACATATCATATACATATATACATATATTTATATATATGAAAGAGAGAGAGATTTGGATCATACCTTAGTCCAATCGAAGTGCAAAAAGACGAGGAAGATGATGGTTGAAGAGATGTGAGAGATGGAGAGAGTATAGAGCTTGGAGGATTCAAAGGCACGCCAAAATGAAATGAGACACGAGGGTTTCCAATGATTTTTAAAATGCAGGGCTCGAGCCTTAAAATATAGGGCTCGAGCCTTAATGCCTAAAACCCTAAAGTTAGCGATGCTAAAAGGCTCGAGCACATGGCATTGTGCTCAAGCCTAAAAGGTTGAGGCTCGAACCTTTGAGATAATTTTTTTTTATTTTTTTCATTTTTTATTTTTCTAAACTAAACCTAAGTCTAAATTAAACTAATCTAACCTAAAAATTAAAATAATAGACCTAAGTAATTTTATAACCTAGAAAATTAAAATAAATAAAAAGAAAAAGGATAAGAACCTAAAAAATTAATGAAAAATTCCTAGAAAAATAATAAAATCCTAGAAAAATAAAATAAATAAAAAGAAAATAGCACTAAACTAGAGTATAACATATAACTGCTAAGTTTAACGTCGATAGCTCGACAGTAGTGCTAAGTTTAACATTGCTAGCTTAACAATAATCCACTCCTTACCCTGTATCCAACATATCAACTAACCTTTCCAACCCCAACCTAGTCCTGTAAGATCCTATAGAATGTGAAATTTTGGAAACTGATACAGTTCCTTTCAGATCCTGACAGAAATACTTAAACCTATCCGGAGGTGGATCGGGCTCAAGTTTGTGAGCAAACTCACGAGATGGACTACGAGGAAGACTCAAGGTCAGTGAATGAGGATCATTGGTAAGAACAACTGTGAATGAATCCTTAACAATAACATCAATAAAGAAACACTCATCTCTTTCTGAGGATTATGGAGTGGCATTGAAGATGTTTAACTTGACTTTCATATTCCCAAAAGTTATATCCATAGCCCCAGTCCTACAGTTAATGGTGGCATTAGCTGTAGCCAAAAATGGATGACTGAGGATCATCGGAGTACACTTATTAGGATCGTAGACAAGTTCAGTATTCAAAACAAGAAAATCAACTGGAAAATAGAACTTATTTACTTTGATGAGAACATCTTCAATGATCCCACACGGTTGTTTTAAAGATTGATCAGCCAATTGAAGTACAACTGACGTCGGTTTAAACTCTCCCAAGCCTAATTTCTCATACACCGAGTATGAAAGAATATTAACACTTGCTCCAAGATCAAGAAATGCACGATTTATCACATTGTTACCAATGATACAAGACATGGTAGGAGCCCCAGGATCTTTGAACTTAAGAGTAATACTGTGCTGAATAAGCGCATTGACCTACATGGTGAGAAAGACTTTCTTAGAAATTTGGCTTTTTGATTTTCTCTTTTGGGTGCACAAGTCTTTCAGAAATTTTGCATAGGCAGGGATTTGTTTGGTAACATCTAGGAGAGGACTATTGACTTTAACTTGTTGAAAGACATCCATCATGTCTTAGATTTTCTCTCCTTACTTACCAAAATAAGAGGGTCCCTTAAGACATTCAAGAAAAGGCATTTTTGGCTCATAAGCTATCTCAAGGTTTGGAGCAGATGAAGAAGTGACTCCACCTTCAACTCCTTTTGAACTTGAAGGAATGGAATATGAGGGAACATCTGTGGGATATGGATTATGAATGATAGGATGAATTGGAATCCTAAGCCTCTCTTTTTTTTCCTGGTCCTTTTCAACTTGGTTATCAACTACCTTACCACTCCTCAGTGTGGTTATGGCCTGGGCCGGCTCATGATGAATACCTGAAGAATTGGTTTCACCAATCATATAAGTCTGCCCTTTCGGGTTGGCCTCTTGTAATACCCATAATTTTAAAAAGATAGTCTCGATATTTATTTAATTGTTTTATTTGCATTTTTATATTATTTAATTGATTATTTGTTTATGTGTTTAAATTATTTAATTGATTAATTGATTATTTGTTTAAGTGTTTAAATGTGTTTTGTGAGCTTATTTGATTTTACATGATTTAACTGAATTAATTGTTACTTGATGATGTGTATTATGTATAATTTAATTGTTAGGATTTAAATGTTTTATTTTCTGTTTATATTTAAAGGAGTTGGGCTTGAATAGTAGTAATGGGTCAACCAATTGGGTCCTATGGATTACTTGGATGGAGGTATTAATGGGTATGGATATTTACCCACGGATAGTTGAATATATATAGTTAAGGGAATGTATATATTTAAGGATAGTTTTGTTATTTCTATTAGTATTATTGTTTTATTATTGGTAATAATATAAGTAGACGTTATTGGAGTGGGAATTGGAATAGGACAATATTGTTGTATATATATATAGAAGTTTTGTCTGCCAAAGGGTTTAGAAAACCCTATTCACGTCCATTGAGGAGGCAGAAAACTTTGAGAGAGAAAGAGCGAAAAAGGAAGAAAGAGTTAAGGTTTTGAACCAAAACCTTAGAGGCAAGTTCTAATTCTGTCTCTTCTCCTTTGACTTATGATCTATGCATGCTTAGTTATATCCCAGGGTTTTTAATTGGATTTAGTAAACTGATTTGTATGTTAAAAATCTGACTTTACAATATGTTTATATATGTGATGGGTTTGTATAGTTTTTACATAATTTAATGTTATGATGCATGACTTGTGATTTAAATTAATGTAAAGATGTTTATATGCTTTAAAATTAATATGGGAACACTCTGGGATGTAGTTGGTAAGCTTTGAACCTTCAACAATGAAGGTTTAAAGGAGCAGGTTTATCAGAGAAGAAGAAGATAAACAGCCGCGGAGGTTTGGTTGACCGAAGTAGTTTAGAGGGGTAGGACAAGTTGGTGTTTTGGCCAACCGAAATAGCTGTATCAGCCGACCAGTTTTGTACTTCGGTCGACCGGTTTGGCACTGGGAACTGTTTTTGGGATTTTTGCACACTGTATATTCTTGTATGTGATGAATCTATTTTAAATATCTTAAGTTTATTTAAATAGATTCATGGAGGACTGCAATGCATAATTTAAATTACTATGCTAATGATTTGAACAACATGAGCTCTTTATAAAATTTACATGTTGTTAAATGACAGTTTAAGTTGCTTAAAAATACAATCTAGCAATTTATGTGGATGGTATATGATCTTAATCATGAGTTTGTAGTATAATATAATCATGTATATTATCAGATTTTATCATGTTTATATTCTGGAATTAATTGAAGGATTGTTTAATTATTTCATCAATTATTGGATTTTTGTGGATCGAATGCACTAGTATGGGATGGTGGCATTTTAGAGATGAATTAACTTATCAGTTAAGTCCTACCTATTTTGTACAAGGAAATGGATTAACAAAAAATTTTAAGTCCTCCTTATATTCGAGTCAGGTCAGCTGAACAAATTGAATGACTTATAGAGGTTTACTTATAGAGGATTAATTATAGTTGGATAGGATGAATTTTATATATATAATTATATGTTATGATATGAGCTTGAGTCTCAGAATCAATGGTTAAGGCGCGTATATTGCCAAGGATGTGTAGCTAGATATAGTGTAGTTGTGTACCCTGGTAGGTCTAGGAACTCATGCCCACTATATGTGCATTTTGCATTTTTCCTTCTATTCAGGTTGAGACAACCCTATAGTCTGGTGAGGTTCCTTTAGTGTGTATATATATTTATACAGACTATATAGTTATTGTTGGATTAACTAGGGTGTATATGTGTATCGGGTCTCTATTTGGGATGTAGTAGATTAGAACTTGTTCGTGGGCCTGACCCACTATTATTTTTCAGGTGTTCGACAGTTCCAGTCTTAGAGGTTATTCGTGCTGAGCAGAGATAGTATATCATCACTCTTCTGATTTGACGCATAAGTCTTCTTTACGTTATAGTATTTGGATATTATTTATTTTAGTTGGTTTTTGGATTAGGGGTCCACATGATGGATTCCCAAGTTGTAATTTTTTATTAATTACTTGAATCAGAGGATTTATTTATTGAAGGTTTATTATTTAGTTTTCTTTCAACTTTATTTTTATTCTTAATTTATTTTGTATTCTATGCTTGTTTGAATATTAATTGTTTGATATCATTTGGTTCTGTGCTCGGACTTGATCACCTGTGGCTCTAGAATCGAGGGGTATCACACATCTGGCTGACTAGGCAGCTTTCCTTCCTCTTTAGGAGATAAAGTATTCGCTATTTGCCTAACTTGCACCTCTAGCTTTGCTATGGCTTGGGAATGAGAATAAAGAATTTGGGTATGAGATTTAATTTCTTCAAGTGCAAATAACAATTTCTCTTCAAACCCATCAAAATACTTGGGAGGAGGATTAAAATTAGGAGCTTGAGTAGTTGGTTCCTAAACTGAGATGGACGATAAATGGAAGACTGATTGAAAGAATTATTTTGGGACGAATGATTGGATGGATTTTGGTACTGTCCCTGATATTGTGGAACATCAGACCTTTGACTTTGATTTCGCTATGATAGATTTGGATGATCTCTTCAGCCAGGATTATAAGTAAATGAATATAGATTATAGGCTGATATGGAGAATGCTGCATTTACTTGCTCTTGAGGAGTCTCAGATGATTGTCCCATCATAGGGCAAGTATCAGCAAAATGGGATGGATTAGCACAGATTGAACATACTTCTTTTGGCAAAGAAGCAAGTGGATTAGCAACAGGAACATAGCCAGATGACAAGACTTGGTCAAACCTACGGTTCAACGCTTCTATTTGAGCAGCTAATTCACTAGATTTTTCAACCTCATAAAGTTTTTCTACCTTATGGATTCCAGGAGTAAACCTAGACCTAGAGGAAGAAGCATATAACATGGAGTTTTCACTTAGGGCCTCAAACAATTCCCAAGCGTCAGCAGCACTCTTATGAAGAAAAGCCCCATTACTGGAGGCATCAACCATGTTCCTATGTGAATTAGAAAGACTATTATAGAAAATCTACACTAAGTGCCATTTAGCAATATCATGGTATGGATATTTTCTCAGAAGATCATTATACCTTTCCTATGAATCATGGAGTTGTTCACCTGAGATTTGGGAGAACGCCATGATCTCTCTTCTCATTTGTGCGGTTTTATCCACAGTATAGTACTTTTTCAAGAACTCCTGTTACAACATATTCCAAGTAGTTATAGAATTACATGGAAGGGAATGCAACCAGGTTCTTGCTTTATCCTTGAGACAGAATTGAAAAAGTCGCATCCTAAATGCGTCATCGAAAAGAGTAGTCAACTTGGTAGTTGAACATAATTCCAAAACCACATCTAAGTGCTTATAAGGATCCTCTATTACAAACCCATGGAATATAGGAAGCATTTGGATCATAGCAGGCTTGATCTCAAAATGGGTTGCATTAGATTCTGGAAATACAAAGCAACAAGGGGATGTATATGAAGTGGGAATAAAGTGATCCCTCAATTGTGGTGGTGGTGGAGGAATAGGTGCTTGTGGCACTTGTGTTCCATTTAGTGCATTAGTATTATCAGCCATGTTTGTCCTAGAGGATTCTCCTAACAATTCAGAATTCTTTTTAAGTTTTCTAAGTTGAGTCTGAGTCTTCTCTATTTTAGGGTCGTACAATATTAATGGTTCTTATTGGGAACGACGACTTAACATGCACTAATTCAACTAACATAAACAGTAACAAAAAGAAAAATTCAAAGTTAAAGAAACTAACAAGAACTCACAAAAGTTCCAAAAACCGAAGCTTCTATTCCTTAAGCGTCTTTGCCCTCGCAGCTAAATTCCTGTACTTGAAAAGAAAAAGAAATAAGGTGAGAAATAAAAAAGTCCTAAAAATGAAGAATCAAAATAAAACTAATTTTCAACTAAATAAACCGTTACACAGTCCCCAGCAACGTCGCCAAAAATTTATGTCAGTCTTATATTCAATGAATGCATACCCCTTGAAAAATTCAGTTCGCCAATCAAGGTGATGTCAGTGTTTTCATTATAAAAGCTTGGTTTTAACTATTTCTTTGGGAAAGTACCTAAAAATATGAAATAAACATAAATCAGTTTAAAACTGGATAGAAGAATCACTTTAGGTTAACATATGCGTATTTAGGGGCTCAAATATGGAATATTCAGCGCTCATCAGATCGCGTTGGTGAAGTTGCTCATCGCTTGACATTATTGCCACATCAGGATAAGGTTCACGATGTTTTCCATGTTTCTATGTTGAGGAAGTACAAGCCAGATCTGTCGCATGTTTTGAGGTGGACAAATGTTGTGATTGATGAGGATGCGACCTACGAGGAGGGTCTAGTGCAAATTCTTGACTCTAGAGAGCAAGTGTTGCAGACCAAGACCATTCCATTGGTTAAGGTTTTGTGGAAACATCACAGAATCGAGGAGGTTACCTAGGAGTTAAAATAGGAGGTTAGCTCTCGGTATCCGAGATTTCTAGCGATTTCAGGTATGACTTGATTTTGGGGACGAAATCCCTTTTTAAGGTGGGGAGGTTGTGATGACCGTGTCATCTTTTTCTTTTTTCCGGCATTAATTTCCTTTTTTTTTTATTATTTCTTTCCTTGTAGCCTTAGGGTTTCGAGAACACAAGGTAGTCCAGGATTGGCTCCCAACACCTTCTGTATCCATGTTAGTGGATTTTATCCTCTTAGCATGATTCATATGTATAGGAATGCATGCTAGTTCGTTTTCATTTTTCTTGGGGGTATATGTGCTAACTTTCTTTGGGGACATTTTCATTTTTTGGGGTCTTTGTACAATTATCTTTTGGAGATATTTTATTTTGGGGCAATCTTGCGATTATCTTTTGAAAATATTTTTAGGAGGGACTTTCATGCAATTGAGGAAAAGTTGGGACAAGTGTCTCATTTTCATTGGATCATATGTTTAAAGGGGATTTGTGACATGTGTAGGGCTTAGATGGTACCAAGTGTGCAGTTGGATGTGTGTTTTGTGTGGAGGGTTAGAATTGTGACAAATGAGGGCTAGGATTGTTATGTATGTGTGAGAGATAGTGCTAGACATGTTTAAGTGATATATATCACCTTTAGTCTTACAACTTTTACTAAACTTCATCTTCTTCTTCTCATTTTCTCTCACCAACCTCCATTGATACAAACCTTAGAGCTTAGTTTTATTTACCTTCTTCTCACCTTTTGGCTTCACCATTGAAGGAGAAAAGTTTGCTTGCACCTTGGACTACAAGACCCTTCCTTTGGATTTCCTCTTTGCTCACTTTTCCTTTGGATTCTAGAGAGGATTTCTTTAGTGAGGTAGGGGGTGTAGTATTATTGTAACCTTAGAATTTCCTTGTGTTCTGGAGTTTACCATAAGCTATATACATGTTGTGTGAGTTATAGGGAGATTTATTGATATTTGCTTCATGACTTAAGCTTTTATGTTATTTAAGTGCATGTATATTTATTTTGTAAGCTTATTATTCAATTGGTAGAAGATAATATTATTATTAGTTTTCTTGAAATATAATTGTTATATTTTTGTATTCTTTTTACCAATATAATTGCTAGAGACTTATATAATGCTTGTATGGTTGTGTAGTTAAGTATTTGAGACTTTGAAGTGCTACCACGATTTAATCTTTTAAATTGATATCCCAATGTTAGCATAGGTATATTGACGAGGCCGCTTGATATACGCCAAAATAATGTAGTGAATGTGCGGTTCAAGAAAAGCCTTTTAGGTCAAGTTTAAATTTATAAAAACCACTACCAACACTACTACTAATGTAGCAAGGGTGAGTAGGGATCGTCCCAAGGGATTGGAGTCGTACTTGGTTGTGGAATCGCAATTAGGGTTAGTAGGTCGAGTGATTAAACAAATAGTTGGTTGGTTGATTAAACTAGAGAGCAAATTAAACTAAATAATTGAATGCAAATAAGAGTAAGTAAGAGAGAGAGAAATCTTGGGGTTTAGAGATCACCTCCAAGCAATGCTTTTCTACACCTTTAGCTAGTGACTAATGAGGGTAATGTGTGTTGCAATATTGATGTGTGTATGTGTTTGGTTGATTCAATTAGCAAGGGTGACCAATTAAGCATACATTGTCTAATCAACATGTGAAAAGCACAATATATCTAACAATTAAGTATATATTGTCTAAATAGCATGTGAAAAGCACAACATATCTAGCAAGTCATTAATCTTTTCATTAAGCTCACAAGCCAAATACACCACAAGGTTAGAGACATGTGCTACTTGCATTCAAAAGTATGGAACATTAAACAACTAGCATGGATTGTCCTCTCATCTAACAACTATGCCACCACTATACTATAATTAAGCTAATGATATGAAATTAAACTAATTGAGCTAAGGGAGAGGCACAATCCATCAAGAAATGAGCATGGACCATCTAGAAAATCACAAGAGCATTCTTTTAAGCACAATGTTTTGACAATCTCTAGATCTATTGCATTAATACACATAGACATGCATCAATGACACAATAAATAGAGGCAAACACATGAACATCTATTCTAGCATACATAGATATATGGATAGAATGAAATGATCAATTGGAAGCATTAAACCATATAAATCATTAAACAATCAAGATCTATATATATCAAACTGTCAAAACATTCATTACAACACTAATCTCTTAATGATACACAAGAATAAGATATAGAAAGCATGCTTGGGGCTAACTCTAGCCCCAAGAGGATGTCTAGCCACTTATGGTAGTGCTTGTCCAACCCTCAAGGGCTAACTCCATGGTTGAGATTTGCTCCTTGGATGATGAAGAGTCTCCAATGGTGTCTCTAGCCTCCTCCTCCTCTAAGCTTGCTCTCCAAGAGATGATAAAAAAAATGCTATTAGCCCCCTCTCTAAAAAGCAATCCTTATCCTTATATAGGTAGGTCAAATGACACCCAAAATGAGCTGGGGTCGTGCACACAATATTCCCTAATGATTAGATAAAGGACAACTTTCAATGAGCTGAAAATTTAACTTTTTCGCACTTGAGGAAGTTTGATCAATCGAACCTTGGACTTGGATCAATTGAACTTGGCTAAGATCCATCAAACTTAGGCTGGATTGATCCAACTGGTTGAGCTTTTTGGGAAAAGACAAACTTGAGATATTTTGAAGATATTTTCAGGAAAAGAACAAAAGTGGTTGGTAGGGTGGTACAACTAGATAAGATCAATCATTTGAATAAGGACAAAAGTGTTCGATCAATCGAAGGGTGGTGTTGGATCGATCAAACTTGAATTTTCTACTTTGGGTCAAGGTTTGGATCTATCTTGAAGTACTGAGATCGATCAGTGTTCGATCGATAGAACCTTGAAGTTGGATCGATCAAACTTTGCTGCTTCCCACCTTTGGCTTCATTTGCTTCTTTCTTTCTCCACTTTGCTCCTTTCTTTGTTTAATCCCATAATTGCTTCAATTAAGCTCTTATTTGGCTGAGTTAGCTTATTTTCGGGATAAGTGCTTGAAAATGGAAATATTACGAAATCAATCTAAAACGGTAAAGTAAGATAGATAAAGGTACTAGAATACCTAAGCTTAAGGGGTTTAAATATGCACTTTTCAGCGCTCATCACACCCCCAAACTTAAATATTGCTAGTCCCTAGCAATGAACTAGAAAGTAAAGGAATGAAATGAACAACTATATAAGTATTAATCTAGAAAACAATAAATGGATAAAGCCACTTTTGTAGGGAACACGATTGCACTTAGCATATGCAACAAGCCTTTTAAACCCCTAGGTTACCCTTAGTGGACGAGTGAAGTCTCGTGAGGGTTTCCAGAAATGATACCCACAAACATTAAGCTAATTCTTTCTAAAGAGGTACCAATATTGCAAACAAGCATTCGGAGAAAACTACCTCAAGTATGCAATTTTTCAAACATTTCCAAGCAATCTCCCAAAATCTCAACATCAAGCAAGCAAATATGGTCCTCCACACATCAAGAAAATGATCATGTGAATCAAAACAACTCTAGAATCCTTTTTGAGTGGACCGGTATCAAATGTGTTGCTATCTTAGCCAACTAGAGAATTAATCACATCCTTACCCTCAAACTAGCACACAAATCTAGTACCGATCATCAAGACAAAAGTGGACCTTTTATTAAAGCTTTATTGTTCTAGGTGCGCTTATTCTTTTCACTCAATTTTTTTTTTATTTTTTATTATTATAGGATCAAAGATGGAAGCATGGTGCAATGTGTTGATCTATTAAGCTTTCTAGTGATTCATGAGGTCGAGCGTTAGGTCAATGACTCCCAAACCAAATGACTTTAGGGCATTAGGCATTCAAATACCCCTACGGACTTACAAGCTCAAATCAACTAAGCTACAAATCAAGACAACAACGATCTAATCATTTCCCACTTCTCACCTTTTGGGAGAAGTCCTCACTTTTTTTTTATTACTTTTGCAACTTTTTTTTTCTTTTTTTTTTTTTTTTTTTTCATTGAACAAGTTCAATTATTAACCTAGAGTTTGGGCCCTCCACCTTTCGGCGCGAGAAGTTCAGTGCTTGATGAGGCTAGAATCCCGGCTAAGTGAAAAGGGGTTGTTATCCACCTTTATCAAGAATGAAAGCTTTCAATGTATTACTAGCTCAATTGGGATATAACCAATTCAATAATCAACAAAGCATGTACCCCACAAATGAATGCTAGTGTGCGCCTGTGCTAGTGTAGAATCCTAGAATGAATCTCAATGTGGACCACAAGTGCAAGCAAGATATCAATCTTTCAAAAATTTACTCATAAATGGCTTCCATAAAGCATACAAGGAGTATTAGACTCTCAAGTCAAGCAATTTTTAAATTTTAAGCAATATAATCCTCAAAAGATCAAAATCATCGCTAGATATGGACCAATCATAGAAATATCCCCCAAATACACAAGTCATGCTCAAAATCTTGAAATTTTAAAACTAACACTGCAAAGCACCATTCCCCCCAAACTTAAATGGCATAATGTCCTCAATGTGCAAGAGAACAAGGGAAAGAGTATACCAGTGCAACTAAGTAAGAATGATCGGGACTGAAGTAGCCGAAGTGGGTGGCATGGCCCCCCCAAACTTGGGATGAACTGTGGTCCTAAAAATTGGCACTTGGAAAAACTCATCAAATAACAAAATGGGATAATTAGTGCACAATGGACATGCAAGTGTAAATGGGATAAGCAGATAAAGAGATGAGAGAGGTATAAGGGTGGTCCTGAAAATCTGGTAGCACTCTCTCACTAAAGTCACTATGACGCACTTGATGGAGTTAAAAGGACAGATGTATCAATAAAAGCATACGACATCCATCAGAGATAAAAACAACAATAAAGTGCAATACATCCAGTGTCAAAGCCGACAGACCCGGCTGCAAAAATAATAGTATCACAAGTGTAGTAGACACATGACATAGATAAAGAGCATAAAAAGATAAAGAGACTGGGAGTCTCAAGTAGAGGGAACTCTGCGGATCTCCCTGGCTAAGTCATCAATGGCAGTTAAGATCTCCGTACGGAGGCGAGCAATGTCAGCTCTAATGGCAGCCATCATATTCAGACAAAGGGTAGCAATGTCAGCTCTAAGGGTAACCAGCATATCCTCCAAACTCTGAAGGTGCTCTTCTAAGCGACATATCTGATCATGAGCCTCAGGTGTGGCTGAAGTAGAAGAACTATCATTCTTAGTCATGGTCTGCAAAAAAGAAGTCTTGCAATGGGAGTTAGCTCCAATGTGTATAAATATCCAATATGGAATATCACAGGCATTGGGCATACATATGATAGTATGAAGTGAATATAAGATGTGTGTGAGATCGATTACAAAGGTTGGATCGATCGAAGTAAATAAGATCGATCTCACAACTTTGATCGATCTGAGACACAAGTTTGATTGATCTAACTGTGGTCTGTGAAAAATGAGAAGTCACAGATCTGTGACTGTGGAAGCACGGGACCCACATGAACATGTTCTCGGGCCCATCAACGCAGCAAACATCAATCCCAATCACCTAGAATGGCTCAAACTCCCAAAAATCAAAGGAACTCATTACAATGGACACGGCATAAAGACAAATATAGACATATATTCATGAAAAGCTTAAAACTTCATCTATGGCCAACAATCATCATGAATATTGGAACGGATCAAACACTTAAAGCATACTCTTAACAAATCGAGGTGTGAAATCAATAATAGGGTCTCGGATCTTACCTTGAATCAAAGAGAGGAGAGATGAAATGTGAAAAGGAAGAAGATCCGAGAAAAGGGAGAGATCAACACTTGGTTCACTCCGGAGATCTCGCCGGAGATGGAGGAAATGGAGAAACTAGGGTTTGGAAATGAGGGAGAATGAGATCTTATCCTTGGTTCTATTTAAAAACTGTCGCTCATTAGTTCGATCGATCGAACTAGAATCACAGATTGATCGAACTTTGAATGATCTCTTCAAAAAGTGTTTTTTTTTTTTTTTTTTTTTTTTTTTTTTTAAACAATCAGATAAAATAAAATGTGAATAAAATAAAAATATTTTTAAATTTTTGAAAATTGAAAAACTCAAAACAAAGTCAAACAATGAAATGGAGAATTGAGATCGATCGGAACAAAAGTTCAATCGATCAGACAGAGAGCAAAAATATGCAGGTTTTTGGTTCAAAAAATTGGCTAAGTGTTGGAACTTGAAGATGGATCGAACTTTGAAGTTGGATCGATCGAAGAAGTTCAGATTGATCTTGGAATGTTTTCGATCGATGAGACAGAGAGCTGAAATATGCAGGTTGATGCAGGCTCAAAATTTTTCTAAGTGTTGAATCATGAGATTGATCAAACTTTGAAGTTGGATCGATCGAAGGTCTCTTGATCGATCTGAGAATAAGTTTGAATGATGGGACAGAGAGGTTATTTGGATGTAGGTGAATGCAGGTCGAAGATTTTTCTAAGTGTTGGATGCTGGTGGAAGTTCGATCGATCGAACTCTCATTTAAGATCGATCGAACTTATGCAAAATGCTCAATCACAACATAAAACTCATGCAATCCTAATCAAAGTTCCTATCAATGCATATGAACCAAAAAAAAGTATCTAGACTTCGCAAGAAATGAAATTTAAGATAGAAATGGGGGAGGAATAGGGTTTTGACACCTTACGAAATGTTTTTGCTAGTCTTTAACGTCTCTAGCAAGACATTGGGCTCTTTTAGTCCGGATCAAAGATCTTGTAATGCATCCCCTCCTTATTGGGGTGATGAATGCTTTGAACTTTTCCCAACAAATGGTTCTTTGAAGAACTTGTTAGATTAAGCTCAAAATGAGCTTTTGGTTCCTTGTCAATGTAATCTTCTATGTGTTCATACACTGGGTCAACTAGATGTGCAGCTTCCAAATGTCTTTGAAAGACTTGACCCTCTATGTAAGGTTTCAACCTATGTCCATTAACTTTGAAAATGTTCCCCTTCTTCAAGTTTTTGATTTCAACCGCCCCATGAGGTGCAACAGAGATGATTTCATAAGGACCCTCCCATTTGGTTCTCAATTTCCCAGGAAAGAGTTTCAGTCTAGAGTTGAAAAGCCAAGCTTTTTGACTGAGTTCCAGAGACTTTTTCACAATATGCTTATCATGAAAGGCTTTGGTTCGTTCTTTGTAGATTTTGGCATTATTATAAGTATTGTGTCTCAACTCTTCTAACTCACTCAATTGAAGTAGTCTATTCTCTCCGGCTTTATCAAGGTCAAAATTGAGCTTTTTAACTACCCACAAGGCTTTATGCTCTAGCTCAACCGGAAGATGGCAAGGCTTTCCATATACAAGTCTATAAGGAGACATGCCAATGGGAGTCTTGTAAGCCCACAAAGCATCATTTAGCTTTCTTGACCAATCCTTCCGGGTGGTGTTAACCGTTTTCTTAAGAATATGCTTAATTTCCCGGTTAGACACTTCAACTTGCCCACTTGTTTGAGGATGGTAGGGAGTGGCAACCTTATGAGTGATTGAGTACTTAAGAAATAAGTGCCTCAAAAATTGATTGCAAAAATGTTTTCCTCCATCACTTATTATAGCCCTTGGCATACCAAAACGAGCAAAGATATTGGGTTTAATGAATTGAATGACCACGAAGTGGTCATTTGTTTTGGTAGCACATGCTTCCACCCACTTGGAAATATAATCAACAGCAAGAAAAATGTATTGAAAACCATAGGACATAGGAAATGGACCCATAAAATCAATGCCCCATATATCAAAGATCTCAACAACAAGTATATTGGTCAAGGGCATCATATCTCTTCTAGACATTGTCCCCATCTTTTGACATCTCTCACATGATTTGCAAAAATTGTAGGCATCTCTATGAATAGTGGGCCAAAAGAGCCCACTTTGAAGAACCTTCAAGGCGGTCTTCTTTGCACTAAAATGCCCACCACATGCAAGAGTGTGACAAAACACTAGGACACTTGGAATTTCACTCTCCGGAATGCATCTCCTCACAATTTGATCCGAACAATATCGGTATAAGACAAGGTCTTCCCAATAGTAATTCCGAATGTTGGCAAAGAAACGATTCTTTTCGTTCTTCGACCAAGAAGTTGGTAGCTTGCCTACTACCAAATAATTCACGATGTCGGCAAACCAAAGCATTTTTCCATTAGAAATTTGAAAGAGTTGTTCATCCGGAAAAGTGTCATAGATTGGTAGACTAGGGAAAAGCTCTATCGATAACCTAAAAAGATGATCGGCAACCACATTTTCGGTGCCTTTCTTGTCCTTGATTTCAAAATCGAATTCCTGAAGAAGTAAAATCCATCTAATTAGCCTAGGTTTTGTTTCCCTTTTTGTCAATAGATGTCTCAAGGTGGCATAATCAGAATAAACAACAACCTTGGACCCTAAGAGATAGAAACGAAATTTATCAAGAGCATATACTACGGCAAGTAATTCTTTCTCGGTAGTGGAGTAATTCAATTGAGCTCCCGAGAAAGTTTTACTTGCGTAGTAGATGGCACAAGAAAGCTTACCCACTCTTTGTCCCAAAACTGCCCCCATGGCATAATCAGAAGCATCACACATGATTTCAAATGGCAATGACCAATTGGGAGGTTGCATGATAGGAGCAGATGATAATAATTCAAGCAATTTATGAAAAGCGTCTAGGCATGCTTGGTCAAAGACAAAAGGAGTTTCCTTGTCAAGAAAGTTACATAAGGGTCGAGTAATTTTGCTAAAGTCTTTGATAAAACGGCGGTAAAAGCCAGCATGACCTAGAAAGGAGCGAACCTCTCTCACCGTTGAAGGTGGAGGCAATTCAGAAATAAGCTCGACCTTCGCTTTATCAACCTCTATTCCTCTCCTTGAGATAACGTGACCCAAAACAATACCCTCTTGAACCATGAAATGGCTCTTTTCCTAGCTAAGTACAAGGTTGGTTTCACGACATCTCTTAAGCACTAGATCTAAATTTTTTAGGCATACATTAAATGAAGACCCAAAAACAAAAAAATCGTCCATGAAAACCTCTAGATACTCTTCTACCATATCCAAGAAAATTGACATCATACACCTTTGGAATGTGGCAGGTGCATTGCACAAACCAAAAGGCATCCGTCTATAAGCGAATGTGCCAAATGGACATGTAAAGGTGGTTTTCTCTTGGTCTAGTGGGTCGAGGGCTATTTGATTGTACCCCGAATAGCCATCAAGGAAGCAATAATATTGTTGCCCGGCCAATCTCTCTAGAATTTGATCAATGAATGGCAAGGGAAAGTGATCCTTTCTAGTGGCGGCATTCAATTTGCGGTAATCAATGCATACATGCCATGAATTGGCGGTACGCTTAGAGATTTCCTCACCCTTTGCATTTTCCAACACCGTAATCCCCAATTTTTTGGGAACTACTTGAGTTGGACTCACCCATTTGCTGTCGGAGATTGGTCAAATGATTCCGGCATCTAAGAGTGTGACAACTTCCTTCTTAACTACCTCTTTTATGTTTGGATTAAGTCTCCTTTGGGCATCCCTAAAGGGTTTTGCATCATCTTCCATAAGTATGCGATGCATACAAATAGAAGGGTCAATTCCCTTAAGATCCGCCACACTCCATCCTATGGCTTCCTTATTTTCTTTAAGCACAATTAAGAGAGCATCTTCTTGGTCTTTTTCAAGACTTGAAGAAATGATAACCGGAAGAGTCTCTTTTGGTCCTAAGAATGCATACTTGAGATTCAAAGGTAGACTTTTAAGCTCAAGAATTGGTGGAGAGACTAAAGATGAGACCGGTGGAGTGCTAGAGAGTGGAGGAAGAGGTTCTATTAGAGTTTTCCCAGATGAAAAATCTAAGCTTACAACAGATTCTATGAGATTGCTTACTTCATTCATTAATTTTTCATCATCAAATCCACAACTTCCATACATTTTAAGAAGACAAGAAGTAAGAGGATCATCAGATAAAAGAGATAAAAGGCTATCCTCAATTGGTTGTTTCATTGCCATCATTGGAATCGATTCCTCTACAACCTCATCTAACACATCTACAAGGCAACGCTCATCTTCATCTATGGGATGTCGACTTGCATGGAAAACATTAAGTTTGATCATCATATTGCCAAAAGAAAGGTCCATAATCCCGGATCTACAATTAATTGTTGCATTTTTGGTGGCAAGGAATGGTCATCCCAAGATGATTGGGATGTGCTTGGAGGGATTAGCAAGCAGTTCGGTATTAAGAACTACGAAATCAACCGGAAAGTAGAATTTATCCACCTTGACAAGAATGTCCTCAACCATGCCCCTGGGTGTTTTGACAGATCTATCGGCCATTTGAAGCACCACCGAGGTTGGCTTCAATTCATTCAACCCTAATTGGACATATACGGAGTAAGGAATCAAATTGACACTTGCACCTAAGTCATGAAGAGCTTTACGAATTTCACGGGTTCCAATTACACAAGAAATAGTCAGAGCATCGGGATCTTTGAACTTAAGTGGAGTGTTTTGTTGAAGAATGGAGCTCACTTGCTCCGTGAGGAACACTTTTTTAGGGCTTGGTCCCTTGCTTTTCCTCTTTTGTGTGCAAAGATTTTTCAAGAATTTTGCATAAGGCAGAATTTGCTTAATGGCATCCAAAAGAGGAAGATTGATGTTAACTTGCTTAAAAACTTCCATCATGTCATGTGTTTTCCCTTCTTGCCTCCCATAAGGCGAAGTTTCTTTTAAAGCATAAGGGAATGGAGCTTTTGGCTCACAAGACTTTGTAATTTGAGAGGATGATGGAGAGGAGTGAGAATTCTGGTTAGGAACATTTTCATTCAAAGGAGTAGGAGTAGAATTGGGAATTGGATGGGTGACAACTTTAGGTTGCACCGGTTCACTATCTTCCTTTGGTAGTTTAATCCTATTGTCCACTTGCTTACCACTTCTCAAGGTGGTGATGGCTTGCGCTTGAGCTTGGGAAGAACACCCCGATGTAGGGTTTGCTTCTACACAAAATTGGGCTTTTGGATTCCTCTCGGGTTGACTATGCAATTTCCCAATTTCTCTTGCATTCAATGCATTAGCTATGGTCCCAATTTGGGATTCAAGCTTTGATATAGATTGAGAGTGGGAATGCAACAAGTTGGTATCCTTTTCTAAGCTACCCAAGGCCATCAAAACCTTATCTTCAAATGTAGAATTACTAGAAAGTGCTTGAGGATAATGAAAGCCAACTTGGGAATCATATAATTGAGGATATGAGAGGTCATGCATTCTTTGATGAGGGGAAGAGGGAGAAGAAATAAACCCTTGAGAACCTCCATTTCTTTTATGAGGTGGAATGTATTTTCTTTGAAGATTTTTAGCTTGATAAGGGCTTTCATTCCACAATGAAACATATGCATTTGAATAAGGGCGAGCAAATATAGCATTAACTTGTTCAAAGTGTTCATTAACAACATGTCCATGGGGACACTCAAAAGTAGTATGCAAAACACTTGAACATGTCATGCAAGGCTCACAAAGATGAGTTGTATAATGAAAAGGGGGTGAATTGATAGCCGGTTTTTGATTCAACAAGAATTGATCAAGTTTTTAAGAAAGAGTTTTAACCTCGGCTACAATTTCCCTTAAACTTTCAATTTGACACACTGTTACACTTTTCTCCTTTTAATTAAAACCACGATTAAACCGAGAAGTGTAATATTTGTGCAAAGAATTTTCACTCATTTTTTCAAAAAGGTGCCAAATGTCATCTTCATGTTTTCCAAAATATGAACCTCCACATGAGGTATCAACTATGTCCTTTTGCATGTCGGATAGGCTTTCATATAAGTATTGGACAACTTGCCATTTTGGAATTCCATGATGTGGACATTTTCTTAGCAAGTCATTCAATCTTTCCCAAGCCTCATGCAACAACTCTCCTTCCCTTTGAGAAAATTCTCTAATTGAAGCGCACATTACATTGGTTAAACTTACGGGGTAAATTTTTTTAAAAAACTCATTTTAGATTTGTGCCCAAGATGTTATTGAATTTACCCCTAAAGTATTGAACCAATGCTTTGCTTTTTTTTTTAATGTGAAAGGGAAGAGGAGTAATTTAAGAACTTCCTCTGGGACATCCATGTACCTCACGGTAGAACATAGTTCAAGAAATTCATTAAAATGCCTATATGGTTCCTCTTTATCCAAGCCATAAAAGAGTGGACACATTTGAATGGTCTCGGGCTTGATTTCATATTGATTAGCCTTAAAATTAGGTAACACAATGCAAGTAGGTGCATGGTATGCATGAAGATTATAATGATCACGAAGGACCATTGGAGGAATTGGAGCTTGAACTCCGGGGCCATGTTGATTAAGAGGTAGGTTGTGCATGCCAAGATTACCCTCTAGATTTTCCATGTGAATGCCTAGAATGTATGATATGATAAGGTCTATATAAGACTACAAATGACACACAAATCACAACAAAATAACCAAGCACTCCTCTTTCGCAACAAATAAACAATCAACAAACTTCCTCCACATACAATGTTCCCATACTCCCATGCTTTGATAACAATGCAAAGAAAAGTAAATTGCCTCCACGCGGGCTCACGATTTATATAGGAAATTAAAAACAAGCCTCCACGCGGGCCGACGATTTAACTAAGGGATTGAGTAAGAAAAAGCTCACAAAGGTCCTTTAGCACTTCAACTCCAAATTTATAGCTTAGCTTAGCAATTTTTTAAAATTTTTAGCATTTTTTTTTGCTTGCTTAGCTCCTTTGCTTGGATGCTCCTTTGCTTGCCTCCTAACTCAATGATCCTTGTCAAAGATGAACAAACATAATAAGTAATCTAAAGAAAAATAAAAACAAAGTAAAGACACGATCAAAAGAGTATTAATTCCTAATGAACTCCACAAACACAACGTTGCCTAATCCCCGGCAACGGCGCCAAAATTTGACGAGGCCGCTTGATATACGCCAAAATAATGTAGTGAATGTGCGGTTCAAGAAAAGCCTTTTAGGTCAAGTTTAAATTTATAAAAACCACTGCCAACACTACTACTAACGTAGCAAGGGCGAGTAGGGATCGTCCCAAGGGATTGGAGTCATACTTGGTTGTGGAATCGCAATTAGGGTTAGTAGGTCGAGTGATCAAACAAATAGTTGGTTGGTTGATTAAACTAGAGAGCAAATTAAACTAAATAATTGAATGCAAATAAGAGTAAGTAAGAGAGAGAGAAATCTTGGGGTTTAGCGATCACCTCCAAGCAATACTTTTCTACACCTTTAGCTAGTGACTAATGAGGGTAATGTGTGTTGCAATATTGATGTGTGTATGTGTTTGGTTGATTCAATTAGCAAGGGTGACTAATTAAGCATACATTGTCTAATCAACATGTGAAAAGTACAATATATCTAATAATTAAGTATATATTGTCTAAATAGCATGTGAAAAGCACAACATATCTAGCAAGTCATTAATCTTTTCATTAAGCTCACAAGCCAAATACACCACAAGGTTAGAGACATGTGCTACTTGCATTCAAAAGTATGGAACATCAAATAACTAGCATGGATTGTCCTCTCATCTAACAACTATGCCACCACTATACTACAATTAAGCTAATGATATGAAATTAAACTAATTGAGTTAAGGGAGAGGCACAATCCATCAAAAAATGAGCATGGACCATCTAGAAAATCACAAGAGCATTCTTTTAAGCACAATGTTTTGACAATCTCTAGATCTATAGCATTAATACACATAGACATGCATTAATAACACAAGAAATAGAGGCAAACACATGAACATCTATTCTAGCATACATAGACATATAGATAGAATGAAACCACATAAATCATTGAACAATCAAGATCTATATATATCAAAGTGTCAAAACATTAATTACAACACTAATCCCTAAATGATACACAAGATTAAGATATAAAAAACATGCTTGGGGCTAACTCTAGCCCCAAGAGGATGTCTAGCCACTCATGGTAGTGCTTCTCCAACCCTCAAGGGCTAACTCCATAGTTGAGATTTGCTCCTTGGATGATGAAGAGTCTCCAATGGTGTCTCTAGCCTCCTCCTCTTCTAAGCTTGTTCTCCAAGAGATGATAAAAAAATGATATTAGCCCCCTCTCTAAAAAGTAATCCTTATCCTTATATAGGTAGGTCAAATGACACCCAAAATGAGCTAGGGTCGTGCACAAAATATTCCCTAATGATTGGATAAAGGACAACTTTCAATGAGCTGAAAATTTAACTTTTTCGCACTGGAGGAAGTTCGATCGATAGAACCTTGGACTTGGATTGATCGAACTTGGCTGAGATCCATCGAACTTAGGCTGGATCGATCCAACTAGTTGAGCTTTTTGGGAAAAGGCAAACCTAAGATATTTTGAAGATATTTTTGGGAAACGGACAAAAGTGGTTGGTAGGGTGGTACAACTAGATAAGATCAATCATTTGAATAAGGACAAAAGTGTTCGATTGATCGAAGGGTGGTGTTGGATCGATCGAACTTAAACTTTCTGCTTTGGGTCAAGGTTTGGATCTATCTTGAAGTACTGAGATCGATCAGTGTTCGATCGATCGAACCTTGAAGTTGGATCGATCGAACTTTGCTGCTTCCCACATTTGGCTTCATTTGCTTCTTTCTTTCTCCACTTTGCTCCTTTCTTTGTTTAATCCCAGAATTGCTTCAATTAAGCTCTTATTTGGCTGAGTTAGCTTATTTTCGGGATAAGTGCCTGAAAATGGAAATATTACGAAATCAATCTAAAATGGTAAAATAAGATAGATAAAGGTACTTGAATGCCTAAGTTTAAGGGGTTTAAATATGCATTTTTCAGCGCTCATCATACATAGATGACTTGCTTGATATCATGCCATACTTGTTTTGAAGACTTAGGACATGGAGTGCTTGATCTTCACATCTTATGTGTGCATGGAAAGTGAAACTTTTGCATTATATACATATAATTATATTGTGGTTATGGTTGTTGATTTTGTGAGAAACTTGGGACATTGTTACATTAATAGCTAGAGTTTAGCTCTAGTGAGAGAGGTATGAGGTCTCCCCAAATATAGTGGCCACTTAGGTAGTTCCCGGCGGTTGAGTACCCCAGAAGAGTTAATTTTGTCTTGGTTGTGATACATAACCGGATGGTGTGAGTCCAAGATATCCCTATTATGTGATTTCGCAATTCATTTCCAAGTTGACAATCTTAAGTATTTGTAGCTTGAGATTTTTATATTGGATATTACAATCTTGTTTAAGTATATTTTTGAATGTGGATATTGTTTACAATGCTTCAAAAATAGTTTTAGGAAGATCCTTTAGCTTTACCTTTGAACTAAATGTTAAGAGGCATGTTCCACATGTTATGATTTATGTTATACTTGCAAAGCCAATGAAACTTTAGGTTATCCTTATAATGCACTTTCCTATGGAGTAATTCAAATTAATCACCCTAGTTAATTAAAATGTTTTTCAAGCAAGGAGGTACTCTTCTTGGATGCACATCATCCTTATCTTGGATTTACTCTATGTTTTGGACATCTTTTGTTTCATACTCACATGCATGTGTTAGCATGTTGTATGCATGTTTTGGGATTGTGAATGTGTAATATAATTAGAGGATTTTGTTAGCTTCCTGTTGATGGGAGGAAATGGATTTGGAACTCACTTCCATAGTCATTTCTGCCCAAGTACTCTCTTTAGTATTACTTTAATGTGTATAGAGTAAGGCCAATGACTATTCACTTTTAATGTATATTATTTATAGCATGTTGTATCAATAAGTTTATTTACGGTATTCCATGCGTTTAGGAGCATTTTCGTATTTTACTTTGCCTTATTTTTCTTGGTATGGACCTTAGGGGACATAAAGCTCATTTTTGAGCAGAGGTTTCTTCATAAAATTTTCTAAAAATACCATTTTTTACCCCCCACGAACGCCCCACAATCGCTCATGGTCAGGGCAGCGTGCCCAGCCCTAACCACAATCGCTCGTGGCTCTGGGACGATCACTCGTGCTCCCCTTTTGCTCTATTGACTCATCTTTGACCTTCCGACTTCAAACAGTCATATCTCTTTTGTTATAACTCCAAATTGGTCCATTCTTAAGTCTAAACTAACCGCGACAAAATAAGATTTCCAATGATACCAATTACAGTCTCAGATTCCACTCATACCCTGATATATTCACATTTTAATGAGAGAGTGTCAGGATTTCATTCAAATCGGGATAGGGTTCCCATGGGTTATCACTTCTAATGACCTTAGAACTTCATATGAGGTTCCCAAAGGATCTTATTGGATTATTTTTTATATCATTTGACTTGTTGGGAGTCAAACTTCTTCCTCTTAGGGTAAAATGATCATTTTATCCTTGTTCTTATTTTTGGTTTGTTTTAGCCTTAGTTTCCGCATTCATCTTCTATTTGAGTCTCGTGACTTCTTAGGAGGTCACTTTGTTATCTTAGAGGTAGTGTTTATATCTATAGACCTTTTCTCTTTTCGTGCTTCCGCGTTTTGGACTCGATATCGGGTCGGGTTTTGGTCTTTCAGTTAATGCACCAGTTCTTCTATAGAGACCAGTTCCTTTTCCTTCATTTTTGTGGATTTTCTTTTTCTGTTATTTTATTTTATTTTCTATGTTCTGGTTTTTGTCCATTCGGGTTGAGTTGAGTGCTCAAGGATAGTTCCCGGCACTTCTTTTATTTGGTATTTGCCTTGTCCTCGTTTTATTCCACTTCTTGTATTTTTGGGGGTTTTTATGTAGTTAAGTTCTAAGAACTTTCTCAATTGTTGGGGATCTTTTTGAGGATATTTCATTTCTGGAGTTTTTGAGAAAGTATCTTTTGGAAGATATTTTTCTTTTGGGTTATTTGTTCGAATATCTTTTGAGATATTTTTGTGGAGTGGCCTTTGTGCAATTAACGAAAGTTAATATCAAATGTCCTGTTTTGGGCTTGGATTCTCATACAGGATTTATTTTCGCATTTCGTGGAACTGCATACTCATAGAAATGCATTCCAGACGTTTTTTTTCCCCCTATTTTAGGGTTTTTGACCTCGGGAGTCGCTGTTCTTGCTCGGGGCATATCTTTCTGCTCGGGACTCATTTTTTTATGCCGTTTCTTTCATTGTTCATCATTTTTCATAACAGTACTTTTTTGTTTACGGTCTTATTCCGTTTGAGCGCGTTTTGACGATTTTCACTTTTCAGGGCCACGTGGGGTTCGTTCAGGAGATATTTTTGGATTTCTATAAAAGGTCGAGGAGAAAGAAAATATCAAATATTTCCCCTCTCCCCTAGCTCACGGCTGCTGCCATTTTTTTTTCCCCCTTTTGATCTTCTTACTTCTCTCCTCCTTTTAGCTTCCTTCCACTTTGATTTACCCTTAGCCATAGAAGGCTTTTATGTTGGCCTTGGCAAGGCCTTCATTTTCATCCAATTGGATTTTCGTTTCGACTATTTTTGAGTTTCGGCTTTGAGCTGGGGTTTGGATTTGGGTGTAGTATGTTTGTAACCTTTGGATTTCATTTTATTTTGGGGTTTACCATATATTATATGCATGTTGTGTGAGTTGTAAGTATATATATGTATGAGATTACATTTTGACTTAGGCTTGCATATTGTTTAAAGCATATATATGGTTGTTGTCTTGTATAGTTTGTCATTTAATTGGTAGAAGACCATATTGTGTTTATTTCGTTGAAATACCATTGTTGCAATATTGTATTCTTCTTGCCATTTTTCTTACTAAAGGCTTGTTTAGTTTTTGTGTTGTTGTCTAATTAAATGTTCAAGGCTTACAATATTTGTATGATTTAATTCTTTGTGCTGATATCACAATGCCAGTGTAAGCTTATACATGTTGTGGACTTGTTGATATCATGTCATAAATGACCTTGTGGATTTAGGACATGGATTGTGTGATTTTTATATCTTATGTGCGCATGGAAGTTGAACAATGTGCATTATACATTTATAATTATGTTGTGGATATAATTGATTATTTTTTGAAATACTTGGGCTATTGTTATGTTGATATGGCCAGAGTTCGGCTTTAGTGCGGGAGATATAAGTTTTCTCCAATATAGTGCGCACTTAGGTAGTTCCTTGCGGGTTAGTAGCCCAAAATAGCTATTTGTCTTGGTTTTATTCCAGGATTTGATGTCCAAGATATTCTTATTATGTGATTTCGCATTTTATTCCAGAGTTGACAATTATGTGTAATTGTAGCTTGTGGTTTGGTATCGAATGTTCCAATTTGGTTCTATTTATTCACTTATAGTGATTTTGGTATTGGATGTTTCCAATTTGGTTTTATTTATTTACTTATGGTGATTTTGGTATTGGATGTTCCAATTTGCTTAAGCATACTTTTATATTGTGAAATTGGTTTATAATGCTTCAATGTTAGTTCTAGGATGATCCCCTAGTTTTACCTATGAACTAGACGTTAGGAGGCATGTTCCACATGTTGTGATTTATGTTAGGCTTGCAAAGCCACTGAAACCTTAGGTTATCCGCATGATGCATTTTCCTACGGAGTAATTTAAATTACTCACACCCGTTGATTATACATTTTTCAGGTGTTGACTTTCTCTTACGGATGGAAGCTTACTTTTGTTTTTTGTGGATGTGGTGTCATGGACATACTTATTTTATTTGCATAGAAGGTGTTTAGCAAGCCCTTTTTGTAATAGTTTTGTAAACATGTATGTATAATGTACATTTTGGATCAAATGTTGTAATTGAAGCCAATGGGCCGTTTTAAATGTTTAATGTATGTTTCACATGTCTTTTGATTTGATAAGCATGTTGTGAGTATTTATCTACACGTTTTGGCACTATCATGACATTTCATCTTACATTGCACTTAGGAACTTCAATTTTGAAGTCCATTGCATTTCTGGTTTGCAGCAGAAATTTTTACAGCTTTCCGAGTCATTTTGGTCAACCGGTACTCCATTTTGGTCGATCGGTCTCTTTTGAATTCAATTGAACAGTGTTTCCATTTTTGGGTCACAACTAGATGACTGGTTTCCTATTTCAGACAACCAAAGCACCAAGCTTCATTTCGGCTGTTTCTCTTTCTCATTTAGGATGACTAAAGTGATTAGGTTCATTTCAGATGACTGAAATGCCTTCTTGTCGTCAGCTTTGTCTTGGTCAGTTGTCATTGCATCCTTGGACCTTCTTGTTGCTTTTATTTTTTACTTTTGACCCTACATGAGCCATTTTATGGCGTTCATGATCTAGTTTGACCTAGTTCATGTTCTCTCAATCGTTATCGGTGCCGAAAGGTACCGTTTAACCTTTTTGACCTTAACTTCCGCATTTGGTTCCATTTTGAGCATCGTTCTCTCGTTTGAGGATCTTCCTTCGTTCTAGGGGTGGTATTCGCCTCTAGTGACTTTCTCTGTTGTTTTGCTTCCGCAATCATTGATTTCTTTTGAGTTCGTGACTTCTTTGATAGCCACTTTGTTGTCTTAGAGGTAAAGTCTACCTCTAGAGACGCTTATCCTTTCTTGCTTCCGCATTTTGGACTCGATAGCGGGTCAGGTTATGGGTTACTTGCTGACGCACTGGGTTATTTGAAATTCTGGCCGTCACATCTTCAAATTTGGGGTGACACACGGACTGTGTTGTCTTGCCAAAATCTTACCACAGAAATGAGATACCCGAACTGAAGCATCAAGAAGCCAAAATCTTACCACATAAATGAGAGACCCAGACTGGAGCATTAAGAGGCCAAAATCAGAAATGGAAAAAAGGGCTTTTTGTGTTTGAGAAATGGCTGGTCATTCTGAAAATCAGGAATGGTGTTCCTTGCCCTAGGTTGGACAACAGAAATGTAAGAAAGGGAGAAGATGAGAAATGGATTGGTCTAAAAATTAGGGGATATATTTGTTAGATTCATGAAGGTTATTTTGGTAATTTCATTTTATATTAAATTGGGCATTTTAGTAATAGACTTCAAAAAGGCTAAGGGGCATTTTGGATCATATTTGTATAATTCTTGTATTTGAATTCTTTTGTAAAGTTGTTGAATTATTTTTTTCGTATTTATTGTATTTTAAATAGTGCTCCAAATACATACTAATTATTAAATTATCCCAAAGTAAAAAAGGACACCTCATTTAAATTTGCGTTTTGTTGTTGTTGTTGTTGTTTTTTTTTTTTTTTTTTTTTTTTTCTTCTTTTGATAAATGCGTCTTTAGTGTTGTTTTATGAAGGTGGATATTAATTTCAGTGTACTCATCTCGAATGTAATTTGCAGATATATATTTTATAAAGTAAATATTTTATAAGTGCATCTTTAGTGTTGTTTTATGAAGGTGTAAATTAAATTAAGTGTACTCATCTCGAATGTTATTTGCAAATATATTTTTTAAAGTTAATTATTCACCATGGTAGTCATTTTAAACTTGTATTATGTTACAAGTGGGACTTGTTCGACATCGAATTTGGATGGTGGTTTAAAGTGTGTATAAAAGGGGTGGGTATGCAGTACTACCCAACAACATAAGTTTTTTTTAGTAAATGAGCAAGGGTCTACCCGTTACAGTTGGTATCAGAGCTAGATTCAATCTTTAATCTTGTATCACGCCAAGTGCCCAGTCCGAAAAGCGTCCAGGTCTGACCCCAGGTAGACAGGGTGGCCAGACCGCAACGAGGGCATTGCGTGGGTTCGGGTGGGGGGGAATGTTACAAATGAGACTTGTCATATTTGGATGGGGGTTAAAGCGTGTATAAATGGGGTGGATATGCAGTACTACCCAACAGCTTGAGCTTTTGGATACATGGGCAAGCAACCATCTGTTACATATTATCAGTTGTTAATTTATTACAAGTTCTTAACATCTTTCAAAAATTGTTGAGAAGACAAACTAAAATGAGAGTTATAACTCACCCATTTAAGCTAACTAGTTTATGACCCACCATTAATGGAGATGAGGGTTGAAGTGTGCATAAATAAGATCGGTATGCAACACTACCTAACAGCTTGACCTTTTGGATAAATGCACCCACCCGTTACATATTATCTATGGTTAATTTGTTACAAGTTCTTAATATCTTTCAATAATTGTTGAGAAGACAAACTAAAATGAGAGTTACAACCCACCCATTTAAGCTCTAACCTAATGAAAGTTACAACCCACCCAGTTAAGCTCCAACCAGTTTATGACCCACCATAAATTGATTGATAATAGGTTATTGACCCATTCATAACCAACCCCCCCAATCTCACCAAATTGCCACCCCTAAACCACCACTTTTTCAGTCATTTTTATCACACTCAAACTTCACAATGTCCATCAATCAAAAGGAGACTACAAATTCACCCCAAAAGTAGAATATTATCATTTTAAGTTTTTCCCAGAC
Organism: Cornus florida; assembly: GCF_030987335.1. Taxonomy (NCBI): domain Eukaryota; kingdom Viridiplantae; phylum Streptophyta; class Magnoliopsida; order Cornales; family Cornaceae; genus Cornus; species Cornus florida. The sequence continues at coordinate 98,419,862 of NW_026775578.1, forward strand.
TGTTTAATCATCCGATTGTATAATTGTCCACGAATTGGGCTTTGTATTGAACTTTATTTCGATTTCAATCAGAATGAACAAGTCCTCAAATCCACCCACAAAGTGAAAATTCATCATTTCCTAACATTCTCAATAATTTTCCCCCATCTCAAATTGAGCTTCAATTAGGATTTTTGGTACCCTAATTTCAAATCCGGTCCACCTAGCTCATAATCCCTCGTCAAACTCAATAAAATGACTCAACACATCATTTTGGAATATAATCCATTCATTTGCCATGCCCACACTCATCTCTTCCAATAAAATCAACCAACCATGTTGCAAATAACAAAACATGCTCATACTTGGCATAAAGAAATAATAAAGCTGCTACAAAATGGATATACCTTATTACTACCATATCAAATTTGCACATTTAACGGCGTGGCAGTTGAGCTTTGAGCCAATATGGGCAATGTTAATCCATCTAACAACAATGACCGGATGAATAGTAAAAATTCACAATTGTTCAAAAGTTAATAATGAACCAAGAAGATGGAGCACACTACACAAGCCATTGAATCCTTAATCACAATAAGCAAAAGTTGTGCCCAATAAATCATATATATACCCCCATATCAGCATCACATTAACCGTAAATAAAATTTAAAAAGAAACGAACACAGTGTCGACAAAACCTCCTATATTTTAAGGCTGAGAAGCCAAAAAGTTCACACATCTATATGGTACAAAGTGGGAACACGAATTATACAAAGCAACGCCTTTATAATACACAAACGCCCAAAAAGAATTTAACTCTACAGCATGAATAGTAAGGCACGATTTACCCCCTCTAAGGGGAGGGGATGCTTGAGTGGCTAAAGTTGACTAAATCGCCGCTGTAGCTACTTTTTGAGCTACTTTCTCGTCATCAAGAGATTTCACTTCAACTTTATATATCTCAGAGATTTCGCTTCAACTTTATATATCTCACCCACCGCTTCTTAAGAAAAAATGAAAAAAATTAATACACCTAAAACGAGGAATAAAAATACATAGGCTAAGGAGAAAAATGCTCAAGCACTACTGACCCATCCGAAGAAATAAGCAATCCTAATTTCTTCCTGCTCTCGGTTCAATGTACAAAGGCAGCTTTTGGAGAATACCGAACTACTTATAGCACTGTGAATAAGGTAAACCACCCATCAACTGCAACTCATTTTCTGAACTAACATCGTCATTGTATGAAGGCACCTACCAATTATGTCAAATATGGTGTTCAAAAGGCTTTAAAACTCCAGCAGTTTCAGCATCATCCGTATGGCAGCATGCTATACACAGAACACCATAAAACCCAGGCAGTAGTATTGAGCCTGGAACAAATACAAAGAAACAGTATGGAGGATCTACTAAATCCAAGCAAGAGAACCCCGATCATTAGCAACTTGAGGACGGCCCCTCGTTGGTGTTGGTGGTCTGTTTGCATTAAGCTCCTAATCCCATATAAAAGCAACACAATGTCAATCCCAGGACAATGTGCATAAAGGCACAAAAAGGAAGTCACGTCAGAGAGAAATAATTAGTTAAGAATATGGAAGAACCTGCATCCATGTATCTTCTATATGACGCTCAGGTGATGTTTCTGGTGATGAAATTGCTGGTGGTAATGGATGAATGAGTTTCGGAACCACTACAAGATCTCTACCCAAAACTAAAATTGCTCCAGCATTATTAGCAGTGCCTACAGAAAGAGGAAAACCATACATGAATACACTAACAGTGGCAATGAAGCTAAGAAGCTCTACAAGTGAAGACCAGGAACAAACCACAGTAGTTGGTGGCTGAGAAAAGTGTAATAAGATGTCCCTGTGCAAAACGCTCAAAGCCATCCATCACACATTCGTGTGCCCGTACAATCAATTGAAGATCATTATTGTTGCAGAATTCCATCACGCGATCAGGCTGCACAAGAGTATCATGTTAGAGAAGCAGTGCTACACAAAATCAAACTACTGCAGGACTTAAAATTTTATTCCCAGATACACACATGCACAAAAGAAAACATGAAAGCAAGATAAAAAATCATAAAATTGGATCGACAATAACAAGGACCATTTAAGAAAATCAGAAGGCCATTATCCAGTATTAGTCTTGCCAATGCAGGGTGCTGAGGATGGACTAGGTGCATGACTCTAAAAATGAATTCAAGCACCAAGCCAGCATTGTGAGATCAGATACTCTCAAGGTTGGTGAATATAACTTGACGTAACAAAACTCGAAATTTCATCTGCATGTAACTGAAAACATGTCAAATCTACAATTTTTTACAGAGTTTCAGTTAAGAAACTGTAAAATCAACATTTCCAAACGCAGTGCGATGAGCCGAAGCAGCAACAAAGTAATTTTACTACTGATTCTGTTGGAAAGGAGAATATTCAGCTGAGATTTATTGCTTATCTCTAGGGATTCCTAGCTGTATTTTATGTTTAAATATAGGCCTAGTCAGTGTTATTAGAAGCGCGCCTGGGCGCGTGCCTAGGCGCAAGGCGCCTACAGGCGCACCTTATGCGCCTCATGCTAGCCCAGGCGCAGCGACCTTCACTAGGCGCGCGCCTGGGCTGCGCCTTGGATATTTTAAGAGGTGCGCTCAGGCACGCTTCATATATTCTGTGCTCCTTTTATAATTTGTTTGTGTGTTTCCTTTGATGTATTACGTGTACTATGTGTTTGCTTTTTTACTTTATATTATTATATATATATAGTTACAGCTTTTGGAAACTTAAAAGTACAAAATGAAAATTTGTCTTCTTGTGACTTGTGAGGCAACCCAATGTCTCCCAATAGTTAACAAAACAAATCAGTCAAGAGCAAAAGCTGCAGCAGAAATAAAGACGTGAGGGAGTGGGAAAGAGAGAGAACAGAGAGAAGAGAGAAAGAAAGAGAGAGAGAAGAGAGAAGAGAAGAGGGGAGGGCTATCAGTTGCCTCCATCTATCTTTTTCTGTGTCTCTGTTTTTTTTTTTTTTACTTCTTTCTTTTTCTCCGTCTCTGTTTCTGTTCTTCTGGGTCTCTTTTTTTCTTCCTCCTCTCTATATATCTGGTTTTGTGTTTTTCTAGCTATTTCTTTTTCTGGGTCTCTTTTATTTCTTTTTCTTCTATCTTTTTCTCCATCTCTGTTTTTGTTCTTGTGGGACTCTCTTTTTTTTTTCTTCTTTCTTTTTCTTCATCTACTCCTCTCCCGTGTCTTGCTATATATATATATATATATATATATATATTTTTTTTTTCTCTCTGGCCTGTATTTTTTTTCTCGTTGTATTTTTTCACATCATTTTCAACTTCTTGGTGTATAGCTGTAATATCTGTACGCTCTTCATCATCAAAGTCTTCAGCAAACATAGTTTGCGGTGCTATATTACCCGTAGGAGAATCAGTACACCACCTCACCCTTTAAAAAAGAAATACCGAACAGAATAAGACTTTTTAAAATTATTATTTTTTTGTTGTCTGTTGCATCTTAATTGTTGTAAAATTTCAGATTCTGTTTTTGTTCTCTCTAGCCTTCATTTTTTTTTCCCTTCATCTACTCCACCGTATTTTCTGTTTTTTTTTTTTTTTTTTTTCAATCTCTGACTTTTTCTTCCAATAATCTCTCTCTATCATTTTTTTCTCCCTTCTTCTTTGAAGGCTGTCTGTCTCTTCTTCTTTTTTTGTTGTGTTATGCTGAATTTTGCTACATAGATTATTTAAATTTTGAATGCATCTTTCTGAATGGTGTTTGCTGAAAGTGTGAATGTTGTTTGCTGAATTTAACTTGGTCCATCACTCCATTCTATTTCTCATTGTAAATACTAAATATATAGGAAAAAATGTCAAAGGATCCACTTGGAATTATTGTCACCTGCAAAACCCACAAGATAGGAATGCGACAGCATGTAATTTTTGTGAAAAAGTTATGAAAGGGGGTATTTACAGGGCTAAGCAACACATTGTAGGAGGACATAGAAATGTACAAGCATGTAAAAAGTGCCCTGAACATGTGAAAGAGGAGATTAGAGAATACATGGCAAGAAGAAAGAAGGAAAGGAATACACAAATTTGTTGCCTGATTTTGATGACATGAATGATCAAGATGAGGATGATGTTGCAATTATTGATGTTAAGGGTAAAAGAGTGGCAAATGGAACTGGAAGCAATAATATTCAATCAAAAAAACAGAAGCAGAAAGGTCCTATTGATTTGTACTTCACCCCTCCTCCGGAAGTGGTTGTGCAAAATAGAAATAATGACAAGGGTAAGCAAATAACAATTGACAGTGCTTGTAAGAAAGAACTTAGAAACCGAGCATGCCAACGGTTTGCAAGATGGATGTATGATGCCGGGATATCATTCAATGCCCTTAATTATGATAGTTTTGCACCAGTTGTTGAAGCTATTGGCCAACATGGTCCAGGAATGAAACCTCCGTCTTATCATGAGGTGAGAGTTCCCCTCCTCAAGAAAGAACTGGAGCATACAGACAATTTAATGCGGGATCATAAAGAGGAATGGGCAAAATACGGATGCACAATTATGGCAGATGGATGGGAGGATAAGAGACAGAGGTGTTTGATTAATTTTCTGGTGAATTGTCCTAAAGGGACAATGTTCATTCAATCTGTCGATGCTTCCTCTTATTCAAAGACCGGTGAAAAAATGTTCAACTTGCATAACAAGTTAGTGCAGCAAATTCGAGCAACAAATGTGGTTCAAGTAGTCACTGATAGTGCATCTTCTAATGTTGTGGTAGGTATAGATGCCAATATGTACTTGATGTGAAAAATTTAGGTTTATTGCTTTTAGCCTTCTATTAATCCAAATTTTCTTTCTTTACAATAGGGAGAATGTTGGAGGGAAGGCACCGACATTTGCATTGGTCACCTTGTGCTGCACATTGTGTGGACCTGATGTTGGAGGACATTGCTAAGATCCCAAATATAATGATGACCATAAAGAGAGCTATAATGTTAAATGGTTATATTTATAACCGTTCGGGTTTGTTAAACATGATGAGGCGTTGTACTGGACATAAAGAGTTGCTTAGACCTGCAACGACTCAATTTGCCACTTCATTTATCACGTTATCAAGCATCCATCGTCAAAAGGATTGCTTGAGGAAGATGTTCACTTCACAAGAATGGACCTCCAGTAAATGGGCGAAAGAGATACAAGGAAAAAATGTAGCACATATTGTGTTGATGCCTACATTTTGGACAAGCATTGTGTACTCTCTCAAAGTAGCAAGCCCTTTTGTTCGTGTAATTAAGTTGGTTGATGGTGAGAGAAGGCCTCCAATGGGATATATTTATGAGGCTATGGAAAGGGCTAAAGAAGCGATAGCTAAAGCTTTTGGTGGGAATGAGGAGAAGTATAAGGACATCTTTGAGATCATTGATAGAAGGTGGAATATCCAACTCCATCGCCCTTTGCATGCAGCTGAGCATTTCTTAAACCCAGAATATTTTTATAGCAATCCAAATATTGAGCAAGATGAAGAGGTGATGGGTGGTTTATATCAATGCATAGAAAGATTGGTTCCAACCACTGAAGTGCAAGATAAAATTTCTTTGGAGTTCAGTACATATATGAAAGCTGATGGTCTATTTGGCTCATCAATTGCTGTTAGACAAAGAAAGTCAAGGGCACTAGGTAAACAACTCAATTAATTATTTTTTAGTATATTTGAATTTTAATTTTGTTAATTTTTTACTAATAATATGTAAATAACAGCCGATTGGTGGTCCGCATATGGTTCTACAACTCCTAATTTGCAAAAGTTTGCTATTGAAGTGCTTAGCCTCACATGTAGCGCATCTGGGTGTGAACGAAATTGGAGTGTATTTGAACATGTAAGTTTTTAGTATTAGTAATTCAATAATAAAAATTTATATTATAAATAGTTATACACTTATACTTATTAATTATTTGAATTAATGCAGCTTCATAGCAAGAAGAGGAACAGGCTAACTCAATGCCGATTGAATGATTTGGTTTTCATCAAGTATAATAGAGCACTAAAACGACGATATGATATGCGTGATAGGATCGATCCCATCCTTTTAAATGATATAGATGATAGCAATGAGTGGTTGGTTGGAATAATGGATGAAGAGGTAGACCCCGAAAATGAGTTGGTGTTTGAAGATGACTCTTTGACATGGGGTGCAGTTGCTAGAGCTACCGGGGCTGGAGAGTCCAGCCATAATTTAAGATCAAGATCAGCTCCAAGGGCAACAAAGAGGACAACACCTTCATGCTCGTCTTCACTACGAATCATAGATGATGAGGAGGCAAACTCTGAGGACACAGAAGAGGAAGAAGATGCTGAGGGTTACAAATCTTTTGATGGGGACGATGATGCAACTATGTTGTTTGGTGAAGAGGATGATATTTAGGTCTCTTAAGATTGTTTGGTAACTTTGGTTTTAGGAGTCCTTGTCAAAACTCAAAACTGAAACTGATATTTTGTTGCTTGGTTTATAGATTTGGTAGGCTACTAAGTATCTTTTGATGGATCTGTTTTGGAGTCAAATGATTGCTTCAGACATCAAGTATAAATTTATAATATATGGTTAATTGGTTTATGTTTTGCTTTTATTGAATCTTTCTTATGAATAAATAGCTTTATTAGTTTAATTGTTCTAATTGTGATATATTTAGACTAATTTAGTGTTTTTATTATTGGATGTTTATTGTTTAATTGTGTTATTTTTGCTAAGAATTATTGTTTTAAAATTTTACTTGTGCGCCTCACATCACTCAGGCTCGCGCCTCGCCGTGCGCCTAGGCTCCAAGGGACCTTTAGCGCCTCGGTGCGCCTTGGGCTTTTAATAACTATGGGCCTAGTCAACTCTGTAAATAAGGAATATTAGTTGTAGAGTTATTCTGTTCCTTTTTTAATGCCTTGTATAGCCTATAAGTAGCGTACGAGTCTATCATGCTTAGTATCAATGAAATACCATTTCACTAGAACAATTCTCTCCTAATTCCTTGTTGTTTAAATGGTATCAGAGTAGGAACTTTATTTCTGACTCTTTTCTGCATTCTGAAAAAAGAAAAAATTACCAGGACTTATTCCTTGGTAAACTCCATAGACTCTAGCTTCTCACAATGTCTGAAGTCTGATCAGAAGTCTCTTCTAAGCCTACTGAAAACCGTGGTCCCAATTCTGATTCGCACTCTGTTCAGATAACCACCATATGTCTTAATGGAGACAATTTTCTGCGTTGGTCTCAATCAGTGCAAATGTATATTCAAGGGAGAGGAAAGATAGGGTAACTTACTGGTGATACAAAGGCACCTGATTTGAAGGATACGAATTGTGCCACTTAGGATGCAGAAAATTCCATAGTTATGGCCTAGCTTGTTAATTCCATGGATGAAGACATCGCCTCTAACTATATGCGCTATCCAACTGCCAAGGAACTCTAGGATAATATTCACCAGATGTATTCTGACCTCGGCAATCAATCCCAAGTGTACAAACTGCAACTACAGCTCGGAGAAATTCGACAAGTGGGAGACAACGTCACCAAATACTTCAATATGTTGAAAAGGCTGTGGCAGGATCTGGATATTTTCAATGACTATGAATGGAAATCTCCAGATGATTGTAATCACCACAAGAAGACAATGGAAAACGATCGCATCTACAAATTTCTTGTTGGCCTGAACGTAGAATTTGATGATGTAAGGGGAAGGATCATTGGTCGCAGTCCTCTACCTTCACTTGGAGAGGTATTCGCTGAAATTTGGAGGGAGGAAAGCCGCCATAGTGTTATGCTCGGAAAAAAGGGGGCTAGGGCATCAATTGAAAATTTTGCTCTAGTCGCTGCTGATGCAAATGCGAGCAAAACTTCCAATAGCCAGCGCAGAGCCGATGACAAGCCTCGGATATGGTGTGATTTCTGCAGCAAACCCCGCCATACACGTGAGAGATGCTGGAAGATTCATGGCAAACCCGCCAACTGGAAGAGCAGCAAGCCTAGAGACCGATCTGCTCGTGCAAATGAGGTTGATACTGGTCCCATCAATAAAGAGCAGATGGATCATCTTCTGAAGCTGTTGAAATCCAATCCAGAGTCTGGTATTCCTTATGTTTCTCAAGCTCAAACAAGTAGCAACCCTAGTGCTTTCTCTTGTCATTCTAGTCCTACACCTTGTATCATTGATTTGGGTGCTTCTCATCACATGACTAATCTCTCTCATGTATTTCATTCTTATTTGCCTTGTTCTGGCAATAAAAAAGTTAGAATTGCAGATGGATAATTTTCATCTATTGTAGGAAAAGGTCTATCAAAATTTCTGAAAAAATCACCCTAAAATCTGTCCTTCATGTCCCTAATCTTGCCTGTAATCTCTTATCTGTGAGTCAACTCTCTAAAGATTCTAATTGTTGTGTTACCCTTTTTTTTTTTTACTCTCACTGTGATTTTCAGGACCTGGGCACAGGGATGATGATTAGCAGTGCTAGAATGGTGGACGGTCTTTACTATTTTGATGACAACTTCCTCTGTAATAAACAAGCTCAAGGCTTTGGTACTAGTATTAGTTCTCTCTTTGTCCGTGAACAAATAATGATTTGGCATCTTAGACTAAGACATCCTAGTTTTTCTTATTTGAAGTATTTATTTCCTGTTTTATTTTAAAATGTGGATTGTTCATCTTTTCAATGTGAAAGTTGTCATTTATCAAAGAGCCATCATACTACGTATAGTTCAAAACCATATTGTGCCTCAAAACCATTTTACTTAATTCATAGTGACGTTTGGGGTCCTTCGAAAATTACCACATCTTCTGGAAAAAAATGATTTGTAACTTTCATAGATGATCACACTCGGCTATGTTGGGGGTATATTTGATGAATGATAAATCTGAAGTTAAAAATTTGTTCAAAAATTTTTATAATATGGTTGAAAATCAATTTCAAACAAAAATAAGAATACTTCATTCTGATAATGGAGCTGAGTATTTCAATCAATTTTTGGGAAATTTTTTAAAGAAAAAGGGGATTCAACATCAATATACTTGTAGTGATACTCCTCAACAAAATGGTATTGCCGAGAGAAAAAACAGACATTTACTTGAAGTTGCACGTGCCATTATGTTCTCAATGCATGTACCAAAATATCTATGGGGAGATGCTACTTTGACAGCATCTTATTTAATAAATAGAATGCCTACTCGTATTTTAAAATACATTACACCTGTAGAGAGTTTCAAAAACTTTTTCCCTGAATGTCGACTTTTTTCTGACTTACCCTTGAAAATTTTTGGGTGCACTATGTTTGTTCACATACCTAGTAGGCTTCGATCCAAACTTGATCCTAGGGAAGAAAAATGTGTGTTTATCGGTTATGCGCCAAATAAAAGGGGATACAAGTGTTATAATCCTAAAACAAAAAACATTTTTGTAGTATGTATGTATCGTTTGTGGAAGATCAGCCTTACTTTGGACAAAACTGTCTTCAGGGGGAGATAGTGAATAATAAAGCTCAGTTTTGGGAAAAAGCTGTCCTCTGCCTAATACCCTTCTTTCCCGTACTTGTTCTTGATCCTTCCACCTCTAATAATCAAGACCCGGTGCTCCGTGTTTATACTAGAAGGAGCACTCATCAAAAAAATAAGGACTTGCCTACAACTCTAGCAAATGACCAACCACTGTCTCCGAGCGATGGTCCATCTACTACTCCAGGTAACTCTAATCCTTCTTTACAAATTCCACTCCTATTGCTTTCGATCTCGATGTACCTATAGCACTTAGAAAGGGAGTCCGAATCTGTACAGAACATGCTATTGCTAAATATGTGTCTTACCATAGGCTTTCTAAGTCTCATAAAACTTTTACCTCAAAAATCTCCCACCTATTTATCCCACGAGCCATTCAGGAAGCTTTAGATAATCCGGATTGGAAATTGGCAATTTTGGAAGAGATGAATGCTCTAAAAAAGAATGGAACTTGGGAGATAGTTAACTTACCCAGGGGGAAGAAAACAGTAGGATGCAAATGGGTGTTTACAGTTAAGTGTAGAGCTGATGGAAGTATAGAAAGGTACAAGGCACGTTTAGTGGCAAAAGGATTTACACAGACAAACGGTATTGATTACTAGGAGACTTTTGCTCCAGTCACAAAGATTAATTCAATCCATGTTACTATCCTTAGAAGTTAGTCTTGACTGGCCATTACACTAGCTAGATGTAAAAAACGAATTCGTAAACCGGGATTTGGAAGAGGAAGTCTTTATGAGCCCACCACCGGGGTTTGAAGAACGTCTTGCTGAAGGGAAAGTGTGTAGACTAAGAAAATTCCTGTATGGCCACAAACAATCTCCTAGAGCATGGTTTGAGGGATTTGGGAAAGTTGTAAAGGGCTACAGATATACACAAAGTCAGGCAGATCACACTATGTTCTATAAGCACTCAAAAGAAGGAAAGATTGCTATTTTGATTGTTTATGTTGATATAATATTAATAGGTGACGATCATGTTGTGCTCAAAAGACTCGAGAGTTCTTGCAGATGACTTTAAGATCAAGGACTTGGGAGCCTTAAAGTATATTCTTGGAATGGAGTTTGCCAGGTCTAAAAAAGGCATCTTCGAATCTCAAGGAAAATATGTGCTAATCTTCTTGGAGAGACAAGTCTACTCGGTTGCAAGCAGCAGAGACACCAATTGAACCTAATTTGAAGCTCCAATCTGCTAAACCCGAAGATGTGAAGAATAGGGAACAATTTCAGAGGCTGGTTGGTAGACTTATTTATTTGTCGCATACTCGCCCAAACATAGCTTTTGCAGTGAGCATGGTAAGTCAATTATGCACTCACCAGGTCCAAAACACTTCGAGGCTATGTATAGAATCCTAAGGTACTTAAAGGGATCACCAGGGAAGGGCCTGCTGTTTGAAAAGCACGGTCACCTACAAATTGAAGTATATACAGATGCAAACTGGGCTGGGAGTATAACTGATAGAAGGTTAACCTTTGGCTACTGTACTTTTGTTGGAGGAAACCTTGTTACTTGGCGTAGTAAAAAGCAAAATGTGGTGGCAAGAAGCAGTGTTGAAGCTGAATTTAGATCAGTTGAGCACGGAATTTGTGAGGTGTTGTGGGCTAAGAGAATCTTAAACGAACTAAAGGTCTCAAGTCCCTCTTCGATAAAGGCATATTGTGATAACAAAGCAGCAATCTCAATAGCACACATAATCCTGTTCTTCATGACAGAACCAAGCATGTTGAGGTAGACAAGCACTTCATCAAGGAGAAAATAGAGAATGGGTAGATTTGTATGACCTATATACCAATTGATGAACAGATTGCAGATGTTCTTACAAAGGGGTCAGTCCAAGAAACAATTTGAGAAATTGACGGGCAAGCTGGCTATGGAAGATATCTTCAAAGCAGCTTGAGGGGGGGTGTTGGAAAGGAGAATATTCAGCTGAGATTTATTGCTGATCTCTAGGAATTGCCTAGCTGTATTTTATGTTTAAATATAGGCCTAGTCAACTCCGTAATAAAGAATATTAGTTGTATAGTTATTCTATTCCTTTTTTAATGCCTTGTATAGCCTATAAGTAGTGTACATGCATATCATTCTCAGTATCAATGAAATACCATTTCACTAAAACAATTCTCTCCTAATTCCTTGTTGTTTAGAAATTCATAATAGATAGGATTCTATAATTCTTTCTTGTTCTTTCATCAAGGATAGCAAACCATTCAATCTCGATGCCATGTAAGTATAGATGCAAAATAAGTCAGAACTATAGACGTGATTCCCAAGAATGCAAAGCCAACTTGTCTTTGTATCTTCATTATCCTTGGAATTCTTACAATAACCAATTATGTGTAATGTCAAGGTTGATTGCATCAGAAGCGATGGTGCAATGGTGTAAACGTCCATGGAGAAATTAAAGAAATCAACATCATCTATAGAAACTCGTGGCTGAATTCAACTTAAACAGCTTTAGAAGTTGGGTCGGGCATGTTTTGTCAAAATAAATAATAAAAAAACACAACAACATAATCATGCATCAGCATGCCAAAACTGATAGGGAAGCTAGAGTCATTTTTTTTTTTTTTGATAAGTAAAATTAAATAAAAGCGATCAAAAGGGGAGCGAATCCCAAAAAAGAATACAAGGCCACAGGAACTAAGCCTTCAAAGAGGCCACAAAATCAATAATCTCCTCTAAAGATCTATAATCTCTCCCTGAAACCCAACAAAAAAGAGTGGAAAGAATAGAAAATTTAAGAATAGAAATCGACATCTCCTGTCCTTCAAAATATCTCCTATTCCTCTCGAGCCATAAACACCACCACACACACAGAGGCGTAGCCCTCCAAGCATCCCGAATGACAGCTCCCACAGAGCATCCAATCCAGGCCTCAATCAACCCTCTCACGGAACAAGGCATAACCCATAGAAACCCAAACAATCCAATCATCAAATCCCAACAGGCTCTAGCAATGGTGCAGTGTAAAAAAAGATGATCCACTGTCTCCTTATCACGAAGACACATATAGCAACGATTAACCACCACCTGATTTCTCCTCCTCAAGTTATCCTGGGTTAAAATCTTTCCCAAGACCAAGGACCACGCAAAAAAGGCCACCTTAAGAGGAGCCTTTGAGCGCCAAACGGATTTCCAAGGAAAGTAATCCCTAGGATCATTCATGAGGCACCTGAAAAAGGACCAAACCTCGAAACGCCCCTTAAAGTTATCAGCCTAAGTCCAACCATCAGAATCCTCAACCACAATCCTCTGGCGATACAATAGCTCCAAGAAACGAATGGCTTCCTCAATCTCCCAGTCCTGAAGCAATCGCCTGAAACGAACATCCCACACCAGTCTCCCATTATCAAGATGATAACAGTTGACCAGCATGGCCTGCCTATCTATAGCAATCCTAAAGAGCTGAGGAAAAACAAGAGCGAGAGGAATATCTCCACACCAAATATCCTCCCAAAAACTGACCCTTCTACCATCCCTGAGTCGAAAACGGATATGTTTGACAAAATCAACCCACCCCTTCCGAATAACCTTCCAAACCCCCACTCCTCGAGGCCCACGCACATCCAAGGAACACCACCCTCCTTTACTCTCCCCAAACCGACTCACCACAACCCTCCTCCAAAGCCAGTGTCTCTCCACTCCAAACCTCCATAGCCATATCCCAAGGAGAGCCTTATTAAAAGGCACCAATCTTCTAAGGCCCAAACCTCCATTCCGAATAGGCCTGCAAACCAGCTCCCATCGAATCAAATGGAACTTGAACTCATCCCCTCTACCCCCCCATAGAAAATTACGCTGTAATTTCTTTATCCTCTCCGCCACTGAAGAGGGAATCTGAAAAAGGGAGATAAAATAAGTTGGAAGGCATGAGAGAGTGCTCTTAATCAAAGTGACCCGACCTCCCTTGGAGAGGTACTGCTTCTTCCAACCAGCCAATCTCCTCTCAAATCTATCCACCACAAGATCCCAAACCCCCACACACCTCGAAGGGGCTCCCAGAGGCAACCCTAAGTAAGAGATGGGAAAAGAGCCAGTACGACAACCAAGAATATCAGCAAAAGTCTCAATCTTAGGGACCTACCCCACCGGCACCAGAACGCTCTTACCAATATTCACCTTGAGGCCAGAAACAACTTGGAACCAAATCAGAACAGACCGCAGATAACGAAGCTGGGACACATTCGCATCACAAAGAACTAACGTGTCATCTGCAAACATCAAATGGGATATCTCCAACTGGGAAGCAACATCCATGCCCACCTGAAAACCACTCAAAAATCCAAGCTCAACAGCCCTACTCATCAATCTACTGAGGGCCTCCATGACAAACAGGAACAAGAAAGGGGAGAGTGGATCCCCCTGTCCCAAGCCCCTCAAGCTATTGAAAAAACCAATAGGAGCACCATTCACAAGAATCGAAAAGCGAGCACTGGAAATACAAAAATGGATCCATCTCCTCCACCGATCACCAAACCCGATCCTCTCCATCAAGTAAAGAAGGAAGCTCCAACTCACATGATCATACGCCTTCTCAATGTCTAACTTACATAAAACACCCGGGACCCCACTACGCAATCTGGAATCCACACACTCACTAGCAATGAGAACTGAATCCAGAATCTGATGACCTCCCACAAAAGCGTTTTGAGAACCAGAAATGACACCATCCAGAACATTCCTCAACCTAGAAGCAAGGAACATGGCAATCAATTTGTAAATACACCCCACCAAACTAATAGGCCGAAAATCCTTAACATCCAATGCCCCTCCCTTTTTCGGAATAAGAGCAATAAAAGTGGCATTCAGACTCTTCTCAAAAGAGCCTTGAGCATGGAAAGCATGAAAAGTGCCCATCACCTCCCCTTTAACCACCTCCTAGCACTGCAGAAGGAATCTCATGGTGAACCCATCCGGACCTGGAGCTTTATCCCCATTACAACTCTTCAAAGCAATCGGAATCTCCTCTTCAGAGAAAGGTTCCTCCAGAACCGTGCACTCCTCGCTCGAAATAGAGGCAAACTGAAGCCCATCAAGTAAAGGCCTCCACCCAATAGTCTCTATGAACAAATTCTCGTAGAACTCTGAAATGCCCTTGCAAATCTCCTCCTCCTGACAAAATAACTCCCCCTCCACCCGAATCCTCCCAATATGATTGCCCCTTCTATGAGCATTGGCCAATCTATGGAAAAATTTTGTGTTCCAATCCCCCTCCTTAAGCCATAGAGCCCTACACTTTTGCCTCCATGAGATCTCCTCCATGATTGCAATCTCAACAAATTCCGCCTGACACTCCACCCTCCTAGCCTTCAAGGAATCCACCAACTCCCCTTGCCCTTCTATCCGATCAATATCAGCAATCTCAGCAAGAACCCGATTCTTTCTCCACACAATATTCCCAAAAACCTCTTTGTTCCAAATTTTGATATTATCCTTCAAAGGACGCAAATTTCCTGCAAGCAAATGACTTGGGTGCCAGTCACCTTGAACCACCATAGACGAACCCTATCCAAAAAACCCACCACCCGCAGCCACATATTCTCGAATCTGAAAGGAGAATGTCTACTGTGCAATCTGCCACAATCCAACATCAACGTAACATGATCAGAGATAGGGCGAGCAAAAGTAGTCTGCACAACATCAGAAAACTTCTCCTCCCACTCCCCGGACACAAGGAATCTATCAAGCCGAGAGAGAGTAGGGGGAGAGCGGCCACTAGACCAAGTAAAAGGCCCTCCCTCTAAAGGCAAATCCACCAGCCCAAACTCATCAATGAACACCGAAAAGGACTCTATATCTGACGTCCACCTCCCCCCCGTCAACCTCTCAAAATGAGATCGAACAACATTAAAATCCCCTCCAACACACCAAGGCAACGGCCATCTTCTTCTAATCTCCCCTAACTCCTCCTAAAGCAAACAACAAGCTCTGTCTTCAGTAGGCTCATAAACACCAGAAAAGACCCAATGAACACCATCCTCCACCAAAGAGAAAACGCACGAAACAGAGAATCTCCCAACCTGAGAATCCACCTTATTCACCCATCTGTTATCCCACATGATCAGGATGCCACCCGAGGAACCAATAGCATCCAAGGCAAACCAGTCCACAAATCTGCCTTCCAAAAGGCTCTGCACCATCCTATCCGACATTGATGCAAACTTGGTTTCTTGCAAACATACCACATGACCTCCCCCAGCACGAATAACCGACTTCACCACTTTCCTCCTGACCGGGTCATTGAGACCCCGGACATTCCATGAAATAATTTGTAGCTTCATAGGGAAACAATTAAGTCAGCAAGCCCTTCCCTCCTTCCACTATCCCTCTCCCTGGATCCCCTATTCCTCCTTCTATACGTGATAACCTCAGTGGGACTCTGAACCACCCTCTCTCCCACCCCATCAGGCATCCTACTCTTACCTCTCACCCTTTCCTTAATTTGAGAGTTGAGAACATCATGAAACAAACACATTGCCTCATCCACCCTATCCTCGAACGACACTCCAAAAAGAGAGCCCACATCCAAACCCTTTTCCCTCAACCACTCCTCTTCCACTCCCTCAACATCCGTAGAATCACTCCCCCAATCTCCCTCCGGACAGACAACAGCCAAAGGGACAGCCAAGTTCACAGCTTGTTCCAAATCCTCCCACTGAGCCAAACTCAAATCACCATCAAGGGAAGAGCTTGCAGTTTCCTCCCAATCGTCAAGGACAGAAGAAGAATGAGAACACCCAGTTCGCTGCGATTCAATCACCTCCTCAGACAACCCTCCCTTTGATTCACACTGAAAGCCTTTCAAAGCCAAAAAAATCCCGTAATTCCTTAAATAGAACAGTGGCAGACACATCATTAACCTTAATCTTCACGTCACGTCCAATGCACACCGTGACTTCCTCCCCAAACTCCTCCCTAGGCCGAGTGAAACACAATCTGTTCACCAGCGGTTCATTCACCGAATTCCCCTCAACAATCGGGCCAAAAGGACAGAATCAGTGGCCATTCCTCCCTCCTCCAACCCCAAGCATCACATCGACCCCCCAACAGAAGGAGGAGGAGGAGAAAAAAACGAAATGAGAGGAAAATTCGCATAAAACAAACAAGACTTACCTGGATCAGAATCCGAGTGAAAAGACGACACCCACTTCTGTTTATCCTTCTCGTCCATCTTTTAAGAAGAGCAGGAAGGACCTTCTTCTTGGCCAGCTGATGACGCTGCACGGGGACCTTCATTCGCCGATCATCTCTAGAACCCGTACAAGACGAACCAGGAACATATGATGCATTTCCTTTCCCCGAGGAAGATAAAGGCCCAAACGTGTTTCCCAAACAAAGCCCAGAGCAAGGAGAAGCTGTGCCCGACCCACTCTTTAACCCAGAAAGAACTGTACACGGCCCACTCTCCAGCCCAGAAGATCCACCAACCGAACCATTTAAAAGTGGATGGGCAACTGACCCACCAGCCGATCCACAAGAGGTTGGCCAATGATTGCCAAAACCCGAAGGACCAGTGACAGGCTTTTCATTGCCTAAAGACCCCTCAACTGGCCCACCAAAAGATGGAGCTTGACAGACCACCAAAACCCCTTTCCCCATCCCAGCAACAGGCCCCTCAACAAAACTGGGCGTCGGAGCCTTCCTAGCCCAAGAGGAATTTGAATTAAAGTTGGGAACAGCTGTGCTCCACTGAGAATGGGCGAAGCCTTGACACCAACCACGTGTCTGGTTAGAAACCTTTCCCCAACCACGTGCTTGATGCGTGTGAAACCCACTACGGTGTCTTCTCTGATCCCACTGCTGCAAGAAGGAATGGCGGCCAAACCCTGCAAGACCTCCATCCCTCAAACACGGCCGGAAACCTGTTTGTCGGCAACGATCCGTCATGGAAGAAGGCCACCACAACGTTTCTGAGCGAAAAGTCTTTTAAAGCACTCCGAATTCCGGATCCACATCGCATCCCTCCATTCCGTCCATTTCTTAAGCTCTGCCATCCCCTTTTTCCCCATAGATTCCAATTTCAGCCATTCTTTTTCCTCGAGCAAATGCGACCCATCTCCTCTTTCCAAACTATCTGTCGTCGGAACAAGCTCAGGATGTTTCTTCTCCCAAATAGCCACCTTATAACAGAACCATTCATCATGGACAAACACAAATGGAGGGCAAACCCGACCATCCGATACAGTAATACGAACTCTTTCAGCATCTATAGCTTCATCGGCATCCACCCACACAAACCCACCACATAAATCACCGACCGTCACAAACAGGGCATGACACCATAGGTGAAGAGGGAGACCATAGATCGTCACTTTCTTCAACCCCTTCTCCTTCAAGACCTCCGAGCAACCGACAAACTCCAAGCATCCACTCGTAAAGTGGCCCTCCCCCAATCACGACGACCCTCTTGAA
The DNA here is from genome assembly GCF_030987335.1 of Cornus florida. Classification (NCBI taxonomy): domain Eukaryota; kingdom Viridiplantae; phylum Streptophyta; class Magnoliopsida; order Cornales; family Cornaceae; genus Cornus; species Cornus florida. The sequence continues at coordinate 98,437,797 of NW_026775578.1, forward strand.
GCACCCGAGTTGCCTCCGCCGCAAAGGGAAGCCAAAAAAGAAGCAAAGAATCTGGTAGAGGCAAGACCGTCACATCAGCGGAGATCTTCCAAGCTTGCGATGCCCAAGCAGCAATTTGATCCCCATCACCCACTTCTTTATCGAACTTTCCGACCAAGCATAATCTAAGATCTTCTCTCCTCCTATCAACCGAGTCGTCATCCAAGAAAATCGAGGGCCCTCTGTACGGAATCGCAGATCTCGCAGAACCACCTTGGAACAAACGAGGCAATCGAGCAACCTCCAAGAACAAACGCATGACAAAGAAAACCAACAAGACAAGAAACCCACAGCGAAGCAACACTCTCTATACAAATGACAACAGCTCTCCACAGTGAAACAACACTCTCTCAAAGTAGCATTGCCACGTATGGATGGCAATGGATTAGAAAAACTGAGGACCTTGCCATGCTCCTTTTAGGATGCCCCACCCCTGTTATACAGTAAAACATTTACTTTTTCATGTTTAATGCCCTTCATTTCCTATAAACACCCAAAAAAAAAAAAAAAAAAAAAAAAGACCTCCAAGATGCCTCTTAGATACTTTGACGGAGATAGGTCCCTCATTAGATAGAAAAGAAAGATGAAAACTACACTTTCAATCGTTCATTGCCACCTTCATGCAGCCTAGCCAATACAAGTTGCAACCTGCTGTCCTGTGAGTTGCCAATCAACATGTTGGATGATGTCTTCGTTTCGCTCATTTTCCATTTTGTGGTCCATAAAAAAGAAGACAAGTACAAGAAGCTATCTATTTGCCTGAAATTCGTCAGAAAGTGGGCACCTTTTGGTTCAATCCTTAAGCGCTTTTGATCTGCTGGTAAATTTTTTTTCTTAAACTTAAACTTAAACTTGAAGAAGTACAAATTTGTTTCAATGGATATTGTAAGTAATTTGCAAAGGCCTGAGAGAAGACAATTTAAAAAAGTTTCTTTCCTCAAATTAACTAATTATTCATATTTACTCATAAAAAATGAATAATATACAAAACTTGCAAAACCAAGATGCTCAAATGATGGGTGGAACATGACCATCACTACCAAGTACTAACTAAAAGGGAAATCATCCAGGGCACCCCAAGTTCAGTTTGATTGAGCATAAACAAACCAAACATAGAATGAGAGCATAAATTGGCATAGTTTCAACTGTATAATAGCAACCAAACTTACTTAGCTTAACCGACAGCTCGAAAAAAATTTGGGGCCAGAAAGCATCAGGCAAACTCAAACCAATTTAAAATGCAGTAAGGCAATTAAATTATCTTCAATCTGGACAATCGTCACCGACACTAATGACCTTGTGTCTCATTTCTCACTCAAATATGTTTTGTTCAAAAAAAAAAAAACTTAGGATACCTGTACTTGCGCAGATATGCATACAATTATGACAAGATTATAGAGAAATATAATGTGGTAAACAAAAGAATAGAATTAAATAAAAAACTTAAAGAAGATTGACCAGGAAAAAAAAAAAAAAAAAAAAAACACACACACACACACACTCACCCCAAAAGTAACCAGCCCCGGGCCTCTAGCATTTGGTCTTAATCCTTCCACGCTGTCATTTTCTGTTGGGTCAGACCTACAAACAAAAACTCAAAGATTTTACCTAGCAAATTAAATACAAGAACATTATAATAAACATAAAAAATGAAATAGTATGGATATAAACTGACCACAACAAATCCATGAGAACAATTGAGCCTGCTTCCATTGAAATTGGACGCTGAAGGTTCTCAATTTGTTCCACATGATTGATTGACCTTCCAATTCCACCATGCATACAAATAATTTTTTTCTCAACTAAAGCTGCCAGAGGAAGCCAATTGAACAATCTGTTTATCCGGTGCCATGCCCAGATTCCATCTCTCTCACCCTGTTTAGCATGTCATACGTAAATAGCTATCATTGGTAAAAGAATAAAACACTAAAACATACCAATAAGACCATACCATGCGCTCAATGCACTCTATTCGAAAGCCAAAAAGGGCATTGATATCTGCAGCTTCATGATTACCACGAATTAAATGTACATTGTGGGGGTATTCGACCTATAATGTAGGTTAATTATACAGAAAAGACAGTCCATCAAGTTTCAGAACAAAAATAGGATTGAGCTTTAAAACTATAAACTTTGTGTAGAAATAGAACGACTAAGTAATGATACCTTCAGAGCTAGAAGAAGAGTAATAGTTTCCAAGCTGTGCTGGCCCCTATCAACATAATCTCCTAAGAAGAGATAATCGATATATCTGATAATCATTTATATAAAATTAGTAATACAATGGAAAATTTTGTTTGAAACTGAAAATTAGGCATAATAACAGTAAACATGAATTCTACTCAAGCAAACATTATGCATAGACATGCATATATATATACATATATATGTATATACATATATATGTATATATATATATGTATGTATTATTATTATATATGATATTCTTCTATGGCAATGTCTTGTAAAATGAAAAGTCAGCATACAACAGCAACTATAACTTTTATATATTTAAGGAATTAAGGTAGTGGGATTTGCTCTCTAGCATCATAATCTCCTCCCTTCTCTCAGGCGCCGGAGTCTTCTACTCTGGCGACCGTTAAACCCTCTCTTCCCCTATCTTTCCTCTCTCAATCCGTCTTCCTCTCCTCTTCTCAGGCGCTGGAGTCATTTACTTCGGTGACCATTCTTAGTTCCATTTTGGTTTTCTGGTTCTCACTTGCTGGGTATGGTTTCCAAGTCTTTCCTTGAGATCGCAAGGCTTCCTTGATGTTTCAGCGAGGTTCTGTTAGGGCAGCGAAACCTTATAGAGGACCCTCGATTTATTTGGATGAAGCTTATGTAAGGAGACATAGGGAGGCTCTTGGGGCATGTTTGGTCGGTAAATTTGACAAAGAAGTTGGAAATAGGGATCAGATGACAGAATGGGCTAGCCGTGCCTGGAAAAGCTCATGTGGGGTTGGTGTTTCGCCATTGCCAGACTCACTTCTTCACTTTCGTCTCCCTTCAAAGTTAAAGGCCAGGTGAGTGCTAAGGGAAGGTCGTCGGGCCTGGGGCAACGCAACACTTGAGGTGGATGTTTGGTGCTTTAGGACGGGACGTGCTGAGTTGCTGAGAAAGAAAGGCTCGAAAAAGGTTTTTGATGCCACCTTACCCAGAGGACAAACAATTGTCGTCTACAGCGAGAAAGAAATAAACAAAGAAGGAAAAGAATGCTAGAACAAGGAGGAAAAAAACGAGCAAACAATCATTGCTGCTAATATATTAAAAATAAAATTAATCACCACCTCTCCAGTACCATAGCCACCATTTATATAGAGTCTCCTAGCAATTCTAGCCATAATTGGCTTAGTTACAATTAAGGAGAGTTACTAAAAAATCAGAAAATTACAGAAATCAGAAAAGCTTCCAAAATCAGAATATGGAAAAAATCAGAATATGGGAAGTTTCAAAAAATTCAGAAAGCTGCAAGCAGAAAATTAGGGATTTTATTTTGCCACTGCATCAGTTTTGCGGTATGGTCTTCCTCTTCATCTATGGTGTCATGCCCTGTTTGTGACCATTGGGAATCTGTGTGGTGGATTTGTGTGGGTGGATGCTGGCTTGTCCGTATTCTGGTGCGAGATGGCAGTGAATATCCAAAGGCAGTGTTCGTCCACGATAAGAGGCTCCGTTACAAAGTGACTGTTTGGGAAGAGAAGCCACCAGAACTGGTGCCAATGACGGAGAGATAGGAGGGCGGAGATGGCTCCCGCCTGTTAAAGGAGGAGGAATGGTGGAAGATGATGCCTAAGGGTGAGGTTGGAATTGTCAAGAACCAAAGGTGGGGGGGTCGGTTGAAAGTTTCAGAAGAATGGAAATTGTGAGGGACAAAGAAGATGGAGTGGGTTTCATGCACAGTGGTGCGTAATAACGCGAAAGAGGATTGGAGGACGCGTGGGAGGCTTTCCGTCAACAATGCAGATTACGAGCCTGTTGATAAGGTTAGAGATAAGGCTGAGTAGCATTTGAAAGAAGATGGAGTGGGCTTCATGCACAGGTGGTGCGTAATCACACGAAAGAGGATTGGAGGACGCGTGGGAGGCTTTCCGTCAACAATGCAGATTAAGAGCCTGTTGATAAGGTTAGAGATAAGACTGAATAGCATTTGAATTTTAAAAAGATGGAAAGTGTCCCCTCAAGCAGCATTTCGGCACGTGACTCATCCTGCTTCTCTTCTTGGGCTGGGCAGTAGGGAACAAGTCTTGTCCTAATGCACTAAAGGTGCTAAGCCCATTGTGAATTGGTCTCGCCCAAACGGGCCACCATCTTTACGGACCATGAACGGAAATGCAAAAAGAAAAGAGACGTCTACCGGGTGGGCCAGGTGAGAGATGGGCCAAGTCAAAGTGAAGGGTTCACTCGTGTAGGCCCAAGGGGAAAGCCGAAAGGTCAGTCTTAATTCTTAAGGCCACGATCTGGAATTTTGGGAGATCAATCTTTGGGGCCTAATATGTGAAATTCATTTGGACCACTTCAAAATGGGTTGGACTCTGATAATGTTGATATCCATGTGGGGAACTCATTGAATGAGCCTTATCAAAATGAAAGAAATTTTGATCTTGCTGAGGATCACGTTGAGCGCCCTATGTGGAGCTCCAACTCTTCTGTTCTCAGAGTGGTGGTTCAACCGAGCCAAAACAAAGGCGGCAACTTTTTCAAATGTTCGTCCAAATAACAATTATCAGAAAATGAATCACTCCAAGAAGCATCATGTACAGTCAAAAGGACTGAGATGGTCTTGGAATCAGAAGCAAAAATGGTTGGAAACCACGGGTTCGTTCCAAAATCCAGGTACATGCTCTGGTCTGAACCCTATGTTCTCTTCTCCCTCTATTCTTTTTTCTTCTTCTACTCCTTGTGGGGCGTTGAGAGGTGGTGTGGGGTGGAGGATGGAGGTTTGTTGCCGGAATTTCAGAAACTCTCACCGGTGGCTGAAGTGTATTTTGAAGGCAGACTTGAGGATGATAGAAGGGAGTTGTCCCACTCATCTGAATTTTCAGAGGCTATTTCATGTTAAGAGTCCAGCATTGATGTGGGTAATTGTGGGTCCCTGAAGCTTTTGCCAAGTGGAAACGAAGATGGAAGTGTCATTTTGTGTGATGGTTGTGGAATCCAGTTGTTAATTGGAAGGACTGCTGATGTTTTAAGATCAGACTTGAGACTTCACTGTCTTGGGGCTAAGGTAGGTCTGCAGTGCCTAGTGTGGGGATTCTGTTTATACAAGGGAGGACAGATATCATTGTTCACCTGATATTAGGGAATTTGACGAAGGCTCTATGTCTTCGAGAAATGATACCTGGGCTCTTGACCATTGCTCTGTTCTGGACCTTCCATCTCCTGTTTGGGAGAATTGTGATACTGGTGGAGCTGGTACTGTCGGAATTGATAACTCCCTTGGCAGCCATCAGGGAGGTGCGGAGCGGTACTAAATTGGAAGGCTCGAATGATGAGTGGTTCATGGACTATATTGAAGGGTCTAGCAAGCCTTTGGGGCAATCATGTGCTGGGGATGATAAGCAAGTCAAGGATATGTTCCATTCACCCAAGTGAAAGAAGCACCCTCCAAAGGCAAATCATGAAGATGCTGGCCATCAATGAATTCTGAAAATTGTAACACACACACCATGGAAGACTTCACTCGCCACACATCTGCTTTTGATATCTCTTTCATAAGCTGATTGCATTAGATGGACTCTTGGAGAGGGTGTGGGGTGGGTTCTCATGCTCGTCTTTTTTGGAGGGTAGCTCCTCAGTGTGTTTGGTGGTGCATTTGGAAGGAGCGAAATAGCAGACCGATTGATGGGGAGGAGTCTCCCATAGGAACTTTGAAATTCCGTATTATTAGCTTCATTTTTTGTTGGAGTATTGGAAGACATTATATATCTATGGAGGAGATTGTGGACTTCTTGGCCTCTTTGGGTCCTTAGGATCCCTCTTTTGGCTTTGGCCTTGGCTTCGGCCTCTCTGTATTCTTGGGATGCGTTCCCCTTATAAATGCTCTCTATACTACTTTACTTATCAAAAAATAGTCAGTGGGGAGGTGGATTTGTGAATTGGGAGGCGATTAATGTGAAGGGGACTTGTTTGTGTGTGTGTGAAGGGGACTTGTTTGTGTGTGTGTGTGTGTGTGGGGGGGGGGGGGGGGGGGGGGGTGGGGAACTGGGGTTCTCTGGGATAAAAGGTGGATTTCGAAGGTTGATTTGTGGAAAGGAAGATACTCTCTATCCCTTTTGTTCAAAGGAAGATGGTTCGCAGTGGGCATTTTCTGAGTGTACGGTCCATGAGGGGATGTGGAGGAAGATGGTTGTGGGAGGAGTTGGGGACAGTTGGAAGGGAAATGGTCAGTTTTGTGGTGTGTTTTGCTATTCGGACAGTGAGAGAGATCTACTAGGCAGTTAGACTACTGCTATGACTGAGTTGTCAGACGTCATTGCGTCTTGTCACTTCCTCGGTCTCCCAATGGACCGAGACCAATTCACATAGCCCAGTGGGGGGGACTCCCCAACTCTTATCACGTTTGGACAGATTGTTAATTTCTGGATATTTAGAGAAAATGTATCTTAGGTAGCCTTGGCGCGTTAAGTTTCAAACCATATTCCTATCCTTCTTGATTGCAGACGGGTGCGGAGGGGAAGAATCCCGTTTCAGTTGGAAAACATGTAGGTTAGAGTTGAGGATTTTAAAGAGAAGGTCAGGGCTGGTGGTCTGGTCATGAGGTTAGGGGAAGCCCAAGCTTTCAACTTGCAACCAAAATTAGGCGGCTGAAGGAAGATATCAAGGTCTGGAATAAGGAAATGTTTGGCAACCTTGAATAGCGTAAAAAGACTTCTCATGGAAATTTTAGATTTGGATGGGAAGGAGAGAGTGGAGGGGTCTCAGTGACGTCGAGGTGAATAGAAGGGAGCTGTGTAAAGATGAGTTTGGAGAAATTGTGAAAATGGAGGATATTTTGTCGAGACAGAAGTGCAAAGCCCTGTGGCTTAAAGATGGTGACCGGAATACAAAGTTCTTCACCACCCTACTATTGCACATAAAAGGGGAAATCGCACTGGAGAATCCATTTCGATGGGGATATGATTTCCAGAGAGGACACCAGGAATGGGTTTGTGTCTTTTTATGAGCAGTTGTTTACAGAGACTACTAGCTAAAGGCCTTTGCTTGATGGACTCGAGTTTACCAAAATCTCAGGCGACAATAGAGACTGGTTTGAGAGACCGTTCGAGGAGGTGGAGGTGTTAGAAGCTTCGAGGAGTTGTGATGAGATAAAGCATCGAGTCCGGATGGGTTTCCACTTGCCTTCTTCAAAAAAACTGGAAAGTGCTGAAGACAGAGGTGTTGGGAGCCATTGCTGCTTTCTTTGAGAGAGGTTTTTTTCTAGAAGAGCTTAAACGCATCTTTTATTACTCTTATTCCTAAAATGGGTGGAGCTGTCAAGGACAAGGACTTCAGACCCATTCGCTTAGTTGGAAACCGTGTACAAGAATATCACGAAAGTCCTAGCCATTTGTTTGAGGATAGTTTTGGATGGAGTGAACTCCAAGTCACAAAATGCTTTTGTTGGTGGGCGCCAAATTCTAGACTAAGTGCTAATTGCCAATGAATGCATCGAGGCTAGGACCAGAATTGGTGATCCGGGGGTTGTCTGCAAATTTTGACATCAAAAGAGCTTATGACCATGTATGCTTGAACTTCTTGATGTATTTGACGGACAGGAAATGGGGTTTGGGAACAAATGTAGGACATGGATTTATCATTGCATTTCGACTGCATGCTTTACGCTTAGCTTAGTTGGAAACTGTTAACAACCATATACTCCAAAAGCTTAAGTTGTTAGAGAGGGTATAACTTTAATATTTATATCCTTCAACACGCCCCCTCACGTGTAGCCTTCTTTTGGTCCAACACGTGCTTTTCAATTTTTTAATAAGGGTGATAGTGAGATTTGAACTCGAGACCTTTGGCTCTAATACTATGTTAACAACCATTTACTCCAAAAGCTTAAGCTATTAGACAGGGTGTAACTTTAATATTTATGTCCTTCAACAAAAACCGCGTACAAGAATATCACGAAAGTCCTAGCCATTCGTTTGAGGAGAGTCTTTGGATGGAGTGATCTCGGAGTCACAAAATGTTTTTGTTGGTGGGCACCAAATTATGGACTAAGTGTTAATTGCCGGTGAATTCATTGAGGCTAGGACCAGAATTGGTGATTCGGGGGTTGTCTGCAAATTTTGACATCAGAAGAGCTTATGACCAAGTTTGCTTGAACTTCTTGATGTAATTGATGGACAGGATATTGGGTTTGGGCAAAAATGTAGGACATGGGTTTATCATTGCATTTCGACTGCAGCTTCTCTGTCTTAGTGAAGGGTTGACCAGCAGGTTTTTTTCCTAGCTCTAGAGATTTACGCCAAGAGGACCCTCTCTCACCTTTCTTATAGGCCTTTAGTAGATTGATGGGGAGGGCAGAAGAGCTAGGCTTTCATCAAAGCCTTGTGACCCCAATTAGTTGGCCATCTGACACTTGCTTTTTGCGGATGGTACCATTATTTTTTGCAATGAGACATTTGAGGTGCATTCTGACTTGCTTTCAAGTTGTTTTTTGGCTGCAAATTAATATTGGGAAAAGTGAGATGGTTCAAGTTAGGGAGGTTGAGCATATTCACGAGTTAGCAGGGATGTGGAGTTGGGTCCTTTCCGATTTCCTACTTGGGGCTACCCTTGGGAACATGAATGAGGAGGGTTTCAATTTGGAATCCAATTGCCCAAAAATTTCAGATGAGGCTTTCAGGTCAGAAAAAACAATACTTGTCGAAAAGGGGAAGGCTTACACTTATGAAGAGCACTCTTTTGAATCTTCCTACCGACTTTATGTCTCTTTTCCCGATGCTTATGACGGTGGTTCGTAGACTTGAACAGACTCAAAGGGATTTTTTTTTTTTTTTTTTTTTTTTTTTTTTTTTTTTGAGGCATGGGAGACGAGTTAGAGTACCACTTGGTCGATTGGGAAATTGGGAGAGAGTTTGTACCCCTATTAAGAAAGGAGGTTTGGTGATCCGAATGTTGGAGTTGTTCAATAAGGCATTGTTGGGAATAATGGCTTTCGGGATTTGGGGGTGAGAGGACTAATCTTTGGAGGCATGTTATTTCATGCCATTATGGAAGGTAATGGAGGTGGCATTTGGGGAGGTGAAACCGCCAGTGGTATGGGTTCTTGGAAATTCATCTGAAAGGATGGGATGAGTTCTCCAAATGTATTCGGTTCAACGTTTGGAGTGGGGCAGCTTTTGGGAGGACCATCGGTGTGCAGACTTTGCTTTGGCTTGTAGGTTTCCTCTCCTTTTTAGGATTTCCGTGAATAAATGTGATTGCTGACCATTCTCGGCTCAATAATGGGAGGGTGACTTGGGATGTGCAGTTTCGTAGAGAGTTTCATGATTGCCGGAGGTCACAGATTTCCTAAGTTTAATATATAGGCGGTGGTGGAGGGCGTGCGTATGGACGAGATGGCGTGGGGGGAAACCTCGATAGGGGTGTTTGCGGCCACGTCATTTACCAAAGCCTTATGGAGTCTCCAAGCCCCACCTTCCCTTGGAAAGCAATTTGGAGGACTAAAGCCCCGTTGAAACTGGCTTTCTTCACTTGGACTGCTGCCCTTGGAAACATCTTCACTCTCAACAACCTCAGGAGACATCAAATCATGGTGAATTGGTGTTGCATGTGTAAGAAGTCAGGAGAATCTGTAAACCAACATTTGCTACATTGCCCTGTCACAAGGGATGTCTGGTCTATGTTCTTGGTTGTTTTTGGTGTGGATTAGGTTGTTCTTGAATGCACGGCGGATATGTTGAGGTTTAGAAAGGGTGTATAACGGAGAGCCGAATCAGAGATGCTTGGAGAGCCACTCCCCTTTGTTTATGATGGGGTTTGTGGCGCAAGAGGAATAGGAGATCCTTCGAGGGCGAGGAGTCCCCTATTTGGTCTCTCAAATTCAATATATTGTCTTCCCTTTTCTTTTGGGTTAATGGGCGGAATTGAATATATTTGAATCTTCTTTTGAATTTTGTAGATAGTTTGAAATTATAGTGTCGCCAAGGGCGTCTTTTGATTTTTGGGAGCGCTCCCCACTTGAGTGCATTGAGAGTCAAGGTGTTTTGACCAAATAGTTGATGTCAGGTTATTCTAGTGGTGCACCCAAATTTATTGACGCTGAAAAGATCGTCCAACCAAAATGGGAAAAAAAAAAATTAAGGAAGAAAAAAATTAAAACTTGTAATGATAAAAAGCTTTGAAGCAGATTGTTCAAAAAAATAATTAGAACTGACAGACCAGACTACTTAATCAACCATATAAACAAATATATAGCTTTCAAAAGATATTAGCCACACAGTCAAAATGACCAGATAGTGTGATTCCTACTACAAAAAAAAAAATAATACGAGCATTTGATCTAAACCTGCCTGTTAAATTTCACTAACAATCAAAGTGTGGTAACTAGATTGAAAAAGAGATTAGTTTTGACACGTAATGGGTTTAGGACAACTTGACTGAACAAAAAATCAATAAATAATAAAAGATTGTTACAAATGAGAGAGTAAAACAGTCCATAGTTGGGTGTTTGCTGAGCACAGAAGAACCAAATTGACACAAGTTGAGGTAGAAAGGAAAGGCAAGGTAGCTTCTGATTGCATTTAAATTGCAACCATATTGAAACATGTTCGCATAACAACCATAATGCTCAGTTTTATGTTAGGAGGTCTGAATATTATAGACAATGGCAAATATTCGAACCTTGTGTAGTATTGTCAAGATTGTTTCGATACAGAATAGCCAATACAAAAGTAGTGCATTCTGAGAGCAACTGTTTAAACAATGCATGAGCAGAAAGTGTGATTAAGGTGTACATTTGATAAATTAAATTACAAAAAATATACAAGCCAAGATAAATTAGAGATATAGATGTTGGGCTTCGTAGTTTAGGTAGGAAAAATTGGACTAAGAATTATTTTTTGTTAATCAAGGAGTTTCAACATGGATACAAGATGGAATAGAAAGTGAAATTTGAAAGGTAATGTATTAGTGAAAACACTCACGCTATGTCTCCAGCAGTTGAAGGAGAACCATACTCATCAAAAAGTCGCATAAGATCACCAAACTGCCCATGTAAATCTCCAAATATCTTGATAGGAGCCTTAAGCTGTAAAACACTCGGTTCACTTGTAAATATCCGTTCAGCACTATCACAAAGATCTGCTATTTCATGGCAATCCAAGAAAAATTGTCTACGAACAGGAGGCTTCCAACCACGTGGCTTCAGAAGATGAGCTATCACCTGAATAATGAAAAAATAAAAAATAAAAAAATAAGTAAAAAGAAGCAGGGCTATTCACAACAGAAACACTAAAATTTTAATCAGAAATAAGGAAATTACGGTTGACCGAATCTAACAGGTAAAGAGGAGGCAAAACAAGATAATCCTACAAATCATTGTAGCATTTGTTTGTTGTGCGTGCCGAAAATAATTACATTCTACCTTTCATATACTTCAGGTAAATAAATTAAAGGGTAAAAAAAGGACACTAGAAGGAAATAATATGATTTCAGTTTCTATTATTAATCCCAGGCCCAGCCCACCTATTTCTACAGAAGTTAGCAATTCACAGAGCTGTCGTATTAATGACACCTCTGCAACTCTTTGGAGCTCACTGGAGAAGAAGAGATGGATGAATATCTCTGCTGCCGCAGCTGGTGTAGGACCTGTCGAGAAGGGCTCTCGTCACTCTCAGTGTTGTGCAGGTATCTCAACTTCATCCCTCTCTGATACTACACAGCTGAAAGGACGAATCTTCAGATCTTCGTCTCGGGATTTTTACAGAAATCGTCATGGAGTCAGATGGTCTCGAAAAGAGAAGCAGAAGTGGACTTCTACTTACGTTCCAGGTATGCCCTCATTTTCACATCCTGAGAGCTTTAATGTTCCATCCTCTTCTTCTACCCCTTCTTGTGAGGTGTTGAGGAGTGAAGAAGTTGTGACGGAATCGGAGAAGAGGTTTGGGCTGTCTGTTACTGTTACGGAAACTGGAACCGATTTTATGCATGGGTTGAATACGAGAGGAATAGAAGTCAGAGAGTCTGTTGTTCCTAGGCAGATGGATCTTGCTGGCTGTGCAGTCAAGGATTTGTCTGAAGGGGTTACGGTCTGTGTGGGGAGAGACTTGCATTTTCAGTTGTCAAATGATGAGGCTGTAGCTATGTTCAAAGAGCTTCAATTAAGTGTTGCATTGAAAGGCCTTAGCTGCTTGCCTTATGCAGGGGCAGTGGAGAATGAGTCCGGTAGATTCGCTGGGTTGGGCGATTTTGCTACAGAATCAGATTCTATTTATGAGAATGACAGAGAGTTTGAAGAGGAGATCGTTGATGATTTGGGATCTATCCAATAGGTTTGCTCTAATGAGCTTGCACCTTGGTTGGAGAATGGTTCCGAAATTCTAGTGGAGGAACCACTGGCTATGGTGCAACCTGATGAAGAGGTTGCTGATATGGGGATAGATTGGGTAGTTGACAATATTGGAGTCACTAGTGAGTTGTTGGGAGTCTCTTCAGAAGGTAATGACAATTAGACATTATCTATCCTTCAAGCAATAGTGGAAGGAAGAGAAGTTGCAGCAACCAATGAAGTTATGAACACGAGGCCCTTATCGTCCTGGAAAGGGGCACAAGAGATAAAGAATCTCATCTCTGAAGTCAACTATGAAGGGAAGAGAGGAGGGTGATGGAAAGGGGAAGGACCAAGAGTAGGAGTATTAGGAAGGGAGGAGGGGAGATAATTTTATCTGATTTTTAATGAAGCTACGAATAATTACATGGAATGTTCGTGGTCTCAATGATCCAAACAAGAGGAGGGTGGTAAAGGTAACTTTAAGGAAGTGGGGTGCCCAGGTTGTTTGTTTACAAGAAACCAAGTTGGCATCCATTTCTGACGGGGTGGTTAGGAGTTTGTGGGGAGGAAGGTTTGTGGAATTGGAGGCCTTGAATGCTATAGGTACTTCAGGCGGGATCTTAGTCATGTGGGACAGTAGATGGTTATCTAGAACGGACGCATGGATGCGGAGATTTTCTGTGTCTTGTGTGTTTAAGATGGAAGAGGACAATTTCATATGGGTTTTTACTGGAGTCTATGGACCGGTTGTTGATGATGGGCGACCTATTTACTGGAAGGAGCTTAGCCATACCCAATAATTGTGGTCTATCCCTTGGTGCTTGGGAGGGGATTTCAACTCTGTCAGGTCCCCGTCAGAGAGGTCTACAGGGGGAAGAAGGTCCTTGGAAATGGATCAATTTTCTGATTTTATTGATGACCAATTTCTTGTTGACTTACCTATGGAAGGTGCAGCCTATACTTGGTCAAATGGTAGGGATCCAATCACTCTTTCAAGACTGGACGGATTTTTTATTTCTGGGGAGTGGGAAGAGAAGTTCCCGGATATCGTTCAGGCGGTGTTAGCAAGGGTCACTTCTGATCATGTTCCTTTGGTTTTGGATTGTGGAGGTTTGTGTTCTCGAAGATCCCCGTTTAGATTTGAGAATATGTAGCTGCAAGCGGAGGATTTCCAAGGAAAAGTCAAATCTTGGTGGGAAGTTAAGAGTTCTCAAATTTGCTCTTAAGCAGTGGAACAAGGATGTTTTTGGGAATCTGGAATGGAGGAAGAACAGAGTCCTTGCAGATTTTTCCGAGATTGATCGTCTAGAGGAGGCGGGAGGGGATGTGGAGTCTTCACGTTCTAGGAGAGCTTCCTGTCAGGCTGTTCTTGCTGAGATTGCTAGCATGGAGGAGATTTCATGGCAACAGAAATCTCGGGCTCTTTGGCTAAAAGAAGGAGATCGGAACACAAAATTCTTCCATAGATTAGCTAATGCTCATAGGAGGAGTAATCATATAGGAAGAATTCGGGTGAACGATAAGGAGTTGTGAAGGGAGGAAGAGATGCGTAACGGGATTGCTTCTTTTTATCAAAAGCTTTAAACCGAGCCATTAGTTTGGCAACCCAAACTTGATGGTCTCCATTTTAAGGCTATTTCTGAGCTTGATAGAGATAAGATTGAGAATCCTTTTACTGAAGAAGTACTAAAGGCTTTATCAAGTTGTAATGGGGACAAAGCTCAAGCGGGCCTGATGGTTTTACTATGCGTTTTCTGATGGAAAGTTGGCTGTAGTAAGAAATAAGGTAATGGGTACTTTTCAAAAGTTTCATTCTACTGGCATCTTTGAGAAGTCGCTTAATGGTTCATTTATTGCCCTTATCCCTAAGAAGGGAGGCACTTCTGACATAAAGGATTTCCGTCCAATTAGTTTGGTGGGCTGTATTTACAAACTTATTGCTAAGGTACTTGCCCTAAGGATGAGGGAAGTAATGGATGGGATAATCTCGGACTCCCAAAACACTTTTGTTGGAGGACGGCAAATTCTTGATTCAGTTCTTATTGCATGCAAATGTGTGGATTCCAGATTACATAGTGGTGTTCCTGAAGTTTTATGCAAACTTAATATTGAGAAAGCGTACGATCATGTGAACTAGAATTTCCTACTCTATTTGTTACAAAGAATGGGGTTTGGAAGTAAATAGAGGAAGTGGATTGAGACTTGTTTTTCGTCTGTCAAGTTTTCAATTCTTGTGAATGGTTCTCCCGCTGGTTTCTTTGGTTGCACTCGAGGTATAAGACAAGGTGATCCTTTGTCATCTTTCCTTTTTCTTGTCGTTAATGGAGGGTTTAAGTAGACTCATGCGCAGTGTAGAGGACCTTGGTTTTATTAAGGGATTCAGGGTGAGTAGAGATTCAGTCCATCAGATGGAGATTTCTCATTTATTTTTTGCAGATGATACCCTGGTTTTCTGTGACGCTGATGTGTCTCAACTTCGATATTTGAGGTGCATCCTGGCTTGTTTTCAGGCGGTTTCCAAGCTAAAGCTCAATGTGGCTAAGAGTGTAATTGTCCCGGTAGGGAATGTTTAGGATATCCCCTCTTTAGCTGCAGTTCTTGGATACAGGGTGAGTTCTTTCCCTATTCCTTATTTAGGTTTGCCCCTAGGGGTCTCTTCAAGGATAGTGGGGAGTTGGGATTCAGTGATTGACAGGTATGCGAAGAGATTGGCAAGGTGGAAGAAGCAATACTTGTCCAAGGGGGTTAAAGTTACTCTTATTAAGAGTACGTTATCAAGCCTCCCCACTTATTTTCTTTCTATGTTCCAAATCCCTTGCTCCGTTGCAGATAGGATTGAAAAATTTCAAAAGGACTTCCTATGTGAAGGAAGGGGTGATGAGTTCAAGTATCACCCTGTCAGATGGGAGCAAGTTCGCAAGCCTATGAAATTGGGTGGTCTTGGCATAAGACGATTAGATCATTTCAATCAATCTCCTGGGCAAATGGTTATGGAGATATGGGAGGGAAAGACATCGTCCTTGGCGCATGTTAGTCTCTTGTCGGTTTGGGGAAGAGGTTGGTGGCTAGTCTACATGTCCAGTTTCCCTTGTGGGAGGTGTAAATGTGGAGATCTATTCGGAAGGGATGGGATGCCTTTTCTGCTTATATCAGATTCAAAGTCCATGATGGACGTCACGTTCGTTTTTGGGAAGATCTTTGGGGTGGTGATCAGCCATTATCTCGTACTTTTCCTAGATTATTCAGCATTGCAGTTGATAAACACGCCTACGTAGCTGACTGTTATTGGCTTGATAGCGGTGGGATTACGTGGGATGTGCACTTTCGGCGTTCTTTTCAGGATTGGGAGTTGGATAAGGTATGTGTTTTTCTGAATCTTTTGTATCAGCAGGAGAGTGTTGGCAGAGATCATGATGATTTGATTTGGTTCCATATTCCCACGGTCGTTTCGAAGTAAGATCCTTGTTCTGATGTCTGTCTAATTTTGATAATCGCGACTTTCCGTGGAAGACAATTTGGCAATCCATGGCTCCAACTAGGGTGGCTTTCTTTGTTTGGACCGCCATTTGGGGAAAGATTCTGACAATTGATAATTTGAGGAAAAGGGACAATTGTATTGTTAATTGGTGCTGTCTATACAAGAAAGACGGGGAGTCAGTTGATCACCTCTTAATGCATTGCTTGCGGCGAACAACTGTTGGAATCTTATTCTTAGATTGTTCGGCATGCATTGGGTAATGCCACGATCTACTAAGGAATTGATTCATGCTTGGAAAAGATATCGTGTGAGAAGGGATGTACGCGATTTCTTAAGAATTGTCCCACATTATCTATGGTACATTCGGAAGGAGAGAAATAGTAGAATGTTCGAAGGGAAAGAGTCGTTTACGGCAATGTTGAAACTTCACATTCTTCATTCTCTTTTCAATTACGTGAAGAGGAGCTCTTGCTCCTCTTCTGATGATTTTATTATTTTTTTGGATTCTTTGGGGCCTTAGCCACGGTTCCACTTCTGTATAAGAGACGCGTTCCCCTTTTGAACGCCTTTTTATGTTATTATTATTTATCAAAAAAAATATAGAGGGTAAATTGCAAAACCTCCCTGATCTATAAAAGTTGCATATAACCCCCTGAACTAACCAATTCAGTTGCAATTAACCCAGTCTGGCGATCGACCGGTTGAATTTGACCGTTAAGAAGCCAGGTGACAACCCAATTTTTTTTTAAATGACCATATAGCCCTTAATGAAGCTAAAAGGCGATAATGGCCCTTTTATTACCATTAAATCCCAACTAAACATTTCCCTATTTATATGATCCAGAAACCCTAAATTCCTCATTCTTCATCTTTAATCTTCCTCAATCAGTCATAGCTTGGGAAAGAAATCTATATATATAACATTTAATCGAGTGTGCGACCCTTTCCCACAATCCTACCTCAACCTAGTACCACTACGAAGCAGCAATGAGGACGAACGATCACATAGCACCGGCGGGCCGCCAAGCGAGGATGAGAACGAGGTGTTGAGCATTGTTCAAGATTTCTTGATCACTCCTCTCTGTGTAATTTTCATTGCTTAAAGTTCTTCAATTCATCTCCCATTAAAGAAATAGTCAAATTTAGAAACCAAAAAAAGACTCTTGGCATAACCCAATCAAAAGCAACTCAATCGAAACCCCATGAATATTTTGTCACCAATCATTAAGCAAACCCATCGCAAAATTCTTCACCCATCACCAAATCAATATAACAAAACTTTAATTGAAACCACTACCGCTACAATAGCCACGTCGGTGGGTGTCTTCATCGAAACAGTATTCTGATAGCCATCGCCGATCATTGGTGGAGTCTTTTGCCGTTGTCGCCACCAGACTGATTTTCACTGTCGCCATTAGAATCTGTCAGTGTCATATTCCTCACCAAATATCTCACTGGATTGGAGAGAGAGCCAAATAATTTTTTGGGGTTGTGGCTCGGCAGATGGTTGTGATAAAGGCTAAGATGCCGGTGGAGAGAGAGAAAGTGGTGTTGGTCGTCCGCCGATGGTGGAGATCTTTGAAGAAGAAAGAATATAGTAGTGTATATATATGTATATATTTATACACGTCACATTCTGATTAGCTATTGATGATAAGGTTGGTGTGTTGTCAAATTTGTAGTGGATGCTGAGATTACACCCCTCCATGTCAAACTATTGGTGATAAGGTTGGTGTGTGTTGTCAATTTTTTAGTGGATGTTGTGATTACACCCCTCTATGTCATTTACTTTATTGAAACCACTCTGAAACGATGTAGTTTTATATAGGGGTAAAATTGTCTTTAACTATTTCTCTTATCCCCAATTGGCCGTAGATGACACATCTGTCCTTAATTGCAAAAATTTAATAGTTCAAGGGGGCAAATTGTAGTTCAGGGGGTTAATTGCAAATGGCCGGGGTCTTGTTTGCACTTTCCCGTAATATAGAGCACTTTTTTGTGTTATCAGTAACTGCAACTATTTGATAAGCCCTTGATGTAGTACATGTGAACAGTGCCTGAACAGTGGCGTGAACAGTGTTTTCTAGTTTCTATTTTCTGTTTTAGGGAAGTTTTCACTGTTTTAATTTCAATTTCCTAATAGTTTAGCATCTGTTTTAGGAAATTTTCATTGTCTTAATTTCCTAAATAGTTTGTATTAGTTTTAGGAAATTTTCCATTGATTTAATTTCCTATATAGTTTAGGATTTGCTTAGGCCTATAAATACATGCTATTGTAATAGTTTAGGGATCAGTTATTTCTTCCTCTTATCAATATCAGAAAATCGATAGTTTCTCTCAACCTCTTCTCATGGATTCGAGTGTTTAAAGAATGTGTTGCTATTCTTATTTATTTTAATTGCTTTCAATGATCTGGTATTAGAGCCGTTCTCCATGGATGGTGATCAAGGAGAACGTGCGGTGACTATGGGAGAATGTCAACAATTGCGTCAGGAACACAAATAGGAGATTCAAACGGTAGTTGAACGTCTAACTGAAGCGATGAATCATGTACAGGTTCATAGTAGGCATGATCATGGCCAACCTAATGGTGTGAATCAGCCACGACAATGGGCTGGAAATCAATGTGGTCATCTTCAGCGTGCTAATAATCAGTGTCAGTTTCAACAGGACGTTTGGTCTAATTCGAGCAATGATCAGATTGAAGGTATTGTTCTAGCACATGGAAACCGCAAGGTCCAGTGTTGTTAAGGGCTCAAGGCGCACTAAGGCGCCAAGGTCTCCTAGAGCCTGAGGCGCGCACAAGGCGAGGCACGCGCTCGAGTGAAGTGAGGCACAAGTTGAGAAAAAATTAAAAATGACATCTAATAAAGAGGCAATAGTAAATACAAAGATGCAAAATCATGTAAACCAAAAACTCAAGTTTAATAATCAACATACTAACATAAAAATGCAATTGATCGTGCACAGATGTGCAATTTCTGCAGAATCCAAAGTAAAATGTGTGTGTGACAGTGTGTGTTTATGTTTTTGGCAATTAATCATGCACAGAAGGCCTAACCCTCAACTACAGCCTACAGGGAAAAAGGCAAGTACAGAGAATTCAGAAGAAAAAAAACATGCTAATGGTGCTGTGAAGCCTGTGACTTCAGAATTAAAAAAAAAAAAAAAAAAACATGCTAATAGTGCTGTAATTTCAGAAAAAACAAAATAATCAGAACAGAGATTTCTTCTTCTCTCTTCTGGACTCAAGTGTGGAAACTGAGAAGGAGAAGAGTAGCAGCCATAAACAGATTTTTGAAAAAAGAAGTTCAGAGAAACAGATTTGTTAAAAAAAGAAAAACAGAGATTCCAGTTCCAGACTTCCAGCTGAAGAAGAAGAAAGAGTAACAACAACAGATTTCAAAAAAATAAGAGGTGCAGAGAAAAAGATTTTAAAAAATAAATAAATAAATAGGGAGTTCAGTCGAAGACTGAGAGCAGCGGCAGCAGTCAGAAAGAACCGCAACCAAAAAGAAAATAGATTTTCCAAAAATGAAGAAATAAATAAATAACCAGAGATTTCAGAAAAAGGAGAAGAGGATAAGAGTGACAAACAAAAAATTCAGCGCAACTGCGCAACTCAAGAAAAAAAAGATTTCAGCAATTCAGTCGAAGAAGGAGAGAGAAAAAAAGAGAGAGAGAAGAACAGAGAAGAAGAAGAGAGCTTACCTGATACCTTCAATTCGAGCAGATTAGTAGAGATGAGATTATGAGAGAGAGATATTCCATAGCAGACTTCGCAGTCGCAAGCCCTAGCCTTCTTTCTCTTTTCATTCACTTTCTCTTTTTGATTCACTTTCCTTTTTGTTTTTATTTATTTTCCTTTTTGTTTTGGGTCAAGTTGGTCAACTTTGGTGACTTGGTCAAATAATGAACTGTCCACCGCCTGTAAAAAGTCTATACATGTTTACTTTTACTATGGTAACCCTACAATAATAGGCAAAAATAGCATTTAAAAAGAAACTTTAATCAGGCGCGCCATTATATCGCCTCTCGCTCCTCGCTGTAAACTAAACGTGCACGCCTCATCAAAGGCGCTTCGCCTGACTATCCTGCAGGGGCAATGAGCACGCCTGTATGCGCATTGCACCTCGGGCGCGCGCCTTGGGCGCCTTCGACAACACTGGCAAGGTCGAAGCAAATCATCGAGATTTTCAGATCAAATTTGACCTTCTGTCTTTTAATGGTCAACTTGATATTGAAGATGTCTTGGCCTGGCTTGAAGAAGTTGAAGACTTTTTCAAGTATTTTGAGATACCCGAGAACAAGCAAGTTCCGCTTGTAGCCTTTAAATATAAAGGATGTGCTTCAGCTTGGCGGAAACAAACACAGATTAACCAGAGGCGTCAAGGAAAACAGCCTGTGCGGTCTTGGTACAAGATGAAACAACTATTGATGGCTAATTTCTTACCACCAAATTATGAGCAGATGTACCGAAAATATCAGAATTTTTGGAAAGAGAATCCGTCTGTCAAAGAGTCTATGGAGAACTTTTACAATAAGGATTGTGACATCAAGGAAGGTTAATAATTTTGTTGTAGCAACAAGTGATTTTATTGAGATTAATCAAAAGCAAAATTGTGTTGCTCCACCTCTTGTAGTTGAGGATTATGAAATTGTCCTTACTTTAGTCACAACAGATGCACCTCAATGGACTTCCAATAATAAAGCTTCAAAGATAGAGTCCTTGGACAAAAGGGAAAATTTGAAAGAATTCGGTGCAGAGCAGTACAAAGAAGAGGATTTTGTCATGGGATATGAGGACACTTACAACTACACAGACCCATATTTGAAGAGCAATGGTACAAATGAGATTGAAGAAGTTGAGAGCATGATAACAAAGACTATGGGTGCTGCCATGGTATGCATGCGGAACGAGGATGATGTCATTTATAGAGACCTAGTTGATTGTTGTTCTAATATGCATTTTCCCTTCAAAATTATACTAGCATGTCCCTCATGGACAAAATGGTTTGCTTGTCCACCTAAAGGTGGAGAAAAGGAGAACTTGATAGTAGCAGACACACAAAACTTTACTAAAGTCTTCAATGGGAAGGGTCCCGTAATGCTCTGGTCGAATTTCTGTACATATGGTGAACAGTCAGCGAAATACGAGGATGCCCCCTGTTCAACTCGAGGGCGAGTTCTTTTAAAGATGGGGAACATGATGCAGTGCATGGTGTGAACAGTGTTTTCTAGTTTCTATTTTCTGTTTTAGGAAAGTTTTCATTGTTGCAATTTCATAGATGGTTTTGTGTTTGTTTTAGGAAAGTTTCCACTGGTTTAATTTCCTATATAGTTTAGGATTTGCTTAAGCCTATAAATACATGTTATTGTAATAGTTTAGGGATCAGTTATTACTTTTATCAATATAGAAAAATCGACAGTTTCTCTCAACCTCTTCTCGTGGGTTCGAGCGTTTAAAGAATACGTTGCTAGTCTTATTTATTTCAATTGCTTTCATTGATCAGCTGCGTCAGCCGTACAGTGGTATTTGATCAAGCCACAGCACGTACAACTACAAATGCAACTCAACCTATCAGACCCTTAACTCTTTTCTTGTCAGTTGCATGAGTCCTTTGTCAATATTTCTCCATTATGAATGACTTAGAATTGCAGCTACATTACAGTACCACGTTAATTTATTATAATTCAAGAAATATAACCATCCTCACCTTTTTGGGTACACTGTTGATAGACATTTGACGATCTAAAAGTTTCCTTGCTGCTGTTGCATTCTCTGGGGTTCCATAGCTGACCCGCCTGCCTTCATTTTCAAATTGATCAATTGAAAGCTGTCTGACCATGCCACCTAGTGCTCCACCAGTCTCTGCAGCTACAACCACCTACGAATGCATTAAAAAAAGTACCTTCAGATACAAATTCAAGTATGGATATGCATATTGATACCAAAATAAAGTTGTAATAAAACATTCAATATAAGAATCGATTTATGATACTGACAGCCCTATGATGCAGACGAACCCCAGTGGGAGCAGAGTTATTTGACACAGCAGAATCAGGCTTAATCAGAGTAGATATCTGCTTCCCACTAGGGGTGGCCTCTGCCCCACGATCCCTGTCTGGCAATTCAACTTCTCCATTCACTTGCCGTGCTTTGGCGGCAGCCAATGTCGCGCTAATAGCCTCAGCTTCGGCTGCAGAAGCCTCAACCAAGTACTCCACACCTTTGCTCAGTCTCCTGCACAGAAGAATAAAATTTAGCAGATAGGAAGCTAAAAGACTGCAAATCAATGTACATATTCAGTAACTAGCGTACCGGGAGCCCTGGAGCATTGCATTTTCGGTGCTTATATCAGTATACATATCACCATTAACAGGAGGAGCAACGGGACTTCCCAGAACAACAGCACCATCAGAAACTGTATCAGGAATCGTTTGCCTCGTTCTTTCATCAATGAACCCATACCTTCCGGGTAACCTCCCCACCTGTAAATTGGACGCAGCAGCAGCAGCCGCAGCATGCGAAGCTGCAGTTGTTGTTTCAGCAGCTGCCAGATCTTCAGCAACTAAAAGGTCATCAAGCAACACTCCTATGCACGAAAACATCACATTCAAATCCTGGCTTCGAAAATGATCAGTTAGTGCACCAGCATGATCCAAGTGTAGCCCACAAGTTTGATATGATTATGCTGCTTCTCCATACAAACAATTTTTTGGTTTTCTTTTCGAACAAGTGACAGAAAGAACATTGTTCCTAAACTTCCAAAACCTTATTTGGCATTATCTTGTGTTCCAAAAGCTCTACTAAGTTTCCTTTTTTTGTTTTTTCTTCTTTATCATAGTTTTTCATAAGCAAACAATGTTTCATAAAAAATGCCAGCGGTTTTTGAAATCACAAGAATTGTTGAACCCTCCTAAAATGAAACAAGACATATTTTTCTTAAAGACAAATTTTCCATGAAAAAAGAAGGGCTTCAAACTACTACCTTGCAAAGACATGCAGTACTTTGAATATGAATTCATAATATTAAAAACTGAAACACAAAAAGAAGTGCACATGGTCACTATGTCATCACATGTAGACATTGGATCCACCATCTCAAAAGATCAAGAGACAAAATTTCTATTTCAAAAAAATAAGCTTACCTAAACAAGTTGGTTGATGTTCCCCCAAGAACATGAGATTGTTAAGGACGAGATGTAGCAGAGTTAGACACTGACACTTTTTCAACACTCCCAAGTCATGTGTGCATAAATTAAAATTAAAATTAAAATTCTGGATTTGAAATATGGCCAACACTTCGAACATGTGCTGCTACCATGTGACTTATGAAGCTTGAACAACGGGTCAAATATATTTTTGCATGGAGTATAATTGCAAGAAAATCTAATTAAGGTTTATATATATTATATATCTAGTTTGACAGCAATATTAAATACAGAAACAGAAAGGTTTTAATGGAGAAAAGGGTACAAGAGTAGGATAGGAACCTTCAAATCATGTGTGTGTATATATACACACAAATATTTAAAATAAGAAAAAATACGACTTAGGTGGTTTGGACATGTACAACATAGATCTTTAGAGGCACCAACAAGAAAGGAAGAATAGTTTGCATAGAAGACGAGACAAAAGAACAGGCCAAAACTACCATGAATGAAGTAATTAGAAATGAC
This sequence comes from Cornus florida, assembly GCF_030987335.1. Lineage (NCBI taxonomy): Eukaryota > Viridiplantae > Streptophyta > Magnoliopsida > Cornales > Cornaceae > Cornus > Cornus florida. The sequence continues at coordinate 98,461,478 of NW_026775578.1, forward strand.
TTTAAATATATGTATATATATATATGTATATATATATAATAAGAAGTATGGCTTGTATTAGACAACAACGGAAAAAGAGAATTCATGTTGTTAACCCAATTCCATTGGGATAAAGGCAATGATGCTATGATTTATATAGATACACAAACATATAAATATAGATAAATGTACTCTTGTTATATCTTTCTCTATGTGATAGGGGTGATTATAATTATATTACTTATAAGTTACAATATTCATCCTATAGTCATACGATGTTAAATCTATTTATTATTTAAATTTATCTTTCACATATAATTTTAGCTTTCATGTTTAAAAAAAAAAAAAAAAAAATTAACCTCTATGTTTTGTTGAGTAATTGCCTCTTCAAAATTTATAAAGAATAGAGGAATTGTAGATGATGCCAAGTGTGGTATGTGTAATTTGGCTGTAACACAAAAATCCAAATGACATATAGATTGTTCAAGATTTTCCTAATGAAAAAGCAAGATTAAATCCCAAAATGGATATAAAAAATTTAAAATGGGTGAAGAGAATAGCCCATGAATGTTCTTCACATTCTTTTGACCAAAATATATAATAAAAAATAAGAGAAAACAATAGAAAATGAAAAAAGGGGGTATCCGTGTTGTGTCAAGTTCATTTCTTGTGTTTGTATTTATACTTCTTAGATGTCCCCTTAAGTTACTGTATGCATCAATGTCTCATTATTTTGTCGTGTCCTTGCCTCTTTTTTAAGATTACAATGTCAATGTATCTGTTTGCCGCGATCTTATCTTGTGCCTGAGTTCGTATTTCTTAGATGTTCCCACAAATTATGGTATGCATCAATGTCTCATATCCAGCTTTACTTATACATTGTTACTGGTATCTATCTTTTAATTTTTGATAGGTACAAGAAATTTTCTATAGTTGTGCTAAATGGGGCAATACACATGTATGCAAATACAAAAAAGGCTCTGCTAACAGTAACACTATCTGCCTGTACTGGCAGCTTATATATACTTGTAAAAAGTTTAGCTTACATGTCGGTCAATAACATCTACTAAATACAAGACTTTTATATCCAAGTGTTTCCCTGCATCTACAAAATATTCTAAAATAGACTTCACGCTGCAGCATGCTTTGATGCATTTTTCTAGTAAATTAAAGCTGAACTCCAAATGAGAATTTGACCATGCTATTACAGCTATTTATAATCTTGGCCCTGAACCACTTTTGCTACATGTTCTTAGTGTTTTACCCTAGATAACTTGGCATGCACAACATTTCCTTCCACATTACTTGGCCATTCAAAGCCATTCACATTAGTTTAAACCTTCTAATAGGAAGCAGCATTGCGCCTTTGCACATGTCCAAATTATTAAGATGCAAAATTTCAAAAGAAAATGCAATCATGAAATCTTTATTATGTAATCGTTCAATTTACACTCTTCTCAAGACTTTCTTATGAATTAAATGAATGCCAAGCAATCATGGAAAAATACAAATGTGATAGAACATAATTATGAAAGGTTGAACAATCAATTATGCATTGTAGACATCAACCTCATGGAGCAACACTCTCCATCTCTATAAAAAAAATAATAATAATAATATAAAATAAAAAAAAGATGAAAAACCTAATCTATCAATACACAGAAATAATGCATGCGGTTTGACACGCGCTTTGGTACATGAGAAACAGGACATACAATTTTGGCATAGATTCACGTCTTACCTCCACGTAGACCGCCATAGATAAAGATCAAATCACCAACAGCAGCAGCTGCATGCCTACAGCGCCTCGTCAATTCAACTGCAGCATCTCCGCCAGCAGCATCAGCACTGTATTTGCCCGTCCTGGGACTAGTAACAACAGATTTTGTATCACACCAAACTCCTGCTGCAGTATCCAGGACTATATAAAGGAGAAGATGAGATATTCATGAGATGTTTGTGTAAATGGGGATATACACTGGAAAAATTATATATTAACGATCCTTTTTTTCATATTAATTTGGGGAACAACGAGAAAAACTTTTGGAGCAATTGTATTGGGATACTGAAGTAATTAACTTCATGCACACTTTTTGGTAAATAATTAACTTCATATCCTCAAGGGGAAAAAAACAGAAGAGAAAACCGCAAGGGTTTTAGATGATATAATAAGCAAGATGATCATACATCTCAAAAGCTATATCTGTCCACCGCCAGAAGGTATTGTTCAAAATGAAAACAGATCAAGAACTTGCAATAATGCTACAGAATTTTCTCAAATTTTCTAAAAATGGTGGATCTGAAATTTTGGATTCAATATTTTATGTTGGGGCAGCGGAAGCCCACGAACACAAAGATTCAAAGAAAGCCAACAAAGCAATCACACACAAACACAATATATACATGGTTCAGCCTAAACTGGACTACGTACATGGATGAGAAGAGATTCCACTATGATTCGTAGAGATATTACAATAACAGAGTACCAACACCACGTACATGTCTTTTCACCCTGTACCACTCCACGAGCCTATCTCCTCGCTACCAGTGTCATCGGTATTTTTCCTACTCTAACAACCCGCATACTACCACTACCATCATCTCCCTCATGAGACTACATCTCTCTCAATCTCATAAGTCTCAACCCATAACCTAGGTGCCTATTTATAGACTTACAAACTCAATTCCTTTTTGGACAAGGATTACTTGCTTAACAAGATATTTCCTTACCGAATACAACTCTAAAATAGAAACCTAATTATAATAGGAATTTCAGACACAATTTCCAACAATCTCCATCTTGGCTCAAATTTCATCCAGCCAATCATCGCTTCCCATGACATTAATCAAGACAATTCTTTTGCAACTTCAATCTTGAAGATACTCCTGCAAAACTCCGACTGTCCACATTATACGTTGTTCAAACAGTCAAACCTTCAAGGCTCCATCTTGAATACTTGAGCTCCATGCCATGTAACCAAACCAATTGACTCCACCTACAACGGAAACCCATTGTAGCACATGTTGAGACTTCTTGTGTGTGTGTGTGTGTTTTTTTTTTTAATCTCTCTCACCATTGGCTTTGATACCAATTTGTTAGGAGCAGCGGAAGCGCGCAAATAAGAAAGTTTCAATGAAAGCCAACAAAGCAATCACACACAAACAAAAGATATACATAGTTCAGCCAAAACCGGCCTACGTCCATGGATGTGAAGAGATTCCATTATAATTCGTAGAGATATTACAATAATAGAGTACCAACAGCACATACATGTCTTTTCACCATGTACCACTCCATGAGCCTATCTCCTGCTACCAGTGTCATCGGTGTTTTTCATACACTACCAACCCACATAGTACCTCTACCCATCATCTCCCTCGTGAGACTACATCTCTCTCAATCTCACAATTCTAAACCCATAACCTAGGCGCCTCTTTATAGAGTTACAAACTCAATTCCTTGTTGGACAAAGATTACTTGCTTAACAAGATATTTCCTTACAGAATACAACTCTAAAATAGAAACTTAATTATAATAGGAATTTCAGACACAATTTCGAACAGTTTACTGCATAGAAAAGATCGGGATCAAAAGTCGAAATAGTTCCTGAGACTGATTTGCAAGTCAGAATAGAAACGGCTAGAGCTTTTGCATCACAACTCTATATTCATCGCAACCCATCAAAGTTTTGTTCGCATCACATCTCATCACAATTCTGTTCGCATCGCAACAGACTTCTGAACGATTCGTCACAACATTCGCATCAACCCCAATCGCAACACCATTGCAATAACAATTCAAAATTGAAATTTTTGGAAACCCTAATCTGCAAGTGTGAATCATCTGCATCAGTTGCAACCCTAATTGCAAAACAACGCAATGTGGCTGAATTTCTTTGCATTCTCTTAGTAGATCATCGAACCCCATCTTCGTCAACTTTCTCCGCCGTTTCAAATTGCACTGCACCACAATCAATTCCTTTTCGGTTTGATTTTGCATATCTTCGACTTTGGCTACCAAACGACAGCTTGGGCTTCATCGCAGCACTGCTTCAACTCACTGTTTGCAACACGATTTTGTCTCTCTGATACATTGTTACGGTGACCAAATTTTGTTTGGACACGCTCTTCTTTCTCTAGTGAGTATCGCACTTACAGTGACAATTGCAGACAGCCTGTGTTTGTGTTTGTTCTTCTTTGTGTTCTGTGATTTCTGTGGCAATTGGATATTTGACAGTAGCAACCCCGCACGTTGCAGTACTTTTGAAATTATCATTGTGCAGTTTTTTGTTTGCCTTTGCATCAATTTCGAATCAGTCTGCATATCTTGCCGACCTGTTACATCAATTTTGACTTAGTTTGCATCAGCCCACGTCGCAATCGCCTTTACTCTGTTTGCTAGAGAATTGCATCTTACAAACTCGATTTTCTGTTCACAACTCTTTGTTTGGGGTTTTATCTTATTTTCGTTGTAGCAAGTCGGCAATCTGGACTCTGGTTCTCTAGTCACATCTCGGTGGTTTTTCAAATTCTCGGTGGATGCACTTACTGTTTTGAGTTGCTCTCCCAGCATAATTGATTTGTACTGGGAGTGAAACGACCGGCACACTAATCGGTTGGATTGACTGAATATTGGTTGATTTCCCTTGAGATGGCTATCAGTGATGTAAACTCTCATCAAGCTCTCAGTTTGTCCCTCTGTAGGTTTGCTTCCTCAACTAGTTCAGATATATCTCGGACCACTTGGGTTTTTTACTCTGGTGCTACACAGCATATGACTAGTAATTTTTCTTTATTCACATCTATTCTCTCTCCTCCCTCATCAGTTTCAGTTTTAGCTGCCAATGGCACTCCTATGTCATTGGCTGGTGTTTGAACTATTGTCTCTTCTTATTTGTCTCTCCCAGATGTCTATTGTGTTCCTCGACTTACTTTAAATTTAAATTGTTAGTCAATTGTTCAATTCTGGATTTTGTGTTCATTTTTCATCAACTGGCTGTGTAGTGTAGGATCCTCATTCTAAGAAGCCAATTGGGACAGGTAGCAGAGAGGAGGATTGTATGTATTAGAGGAGCTTCATGTTCCAGCTATTGCAGCTTCTTGTGTTGACCTGTCTTCCTTTAGTTGAGTCCCAAGTCCTCTTTCATTTATGGCATTCTCATCCTGGTCATTTTTCTAGTCCCCATTTAAAGCATATAGTCTCTACTAGTGTTTGGGGAGATTTGCATAGTCATGAAATTTCTGATTGTAGTGGCTGCAAACTTGCAAATTTTTTTGCTTTGCCTTTAAATAAAAGCTCTTCTAATTCCATGGCACCTTTTGATTTGGTTCACTCTGATATTTGGGGCACCTGCTCCTATTTCTACTAAAGGAGGGTCCCGATATTATGTTTCTTTTATTGATGATTACACTCGATATTGTTGGATTTTTCTAATAAAACGTCATTCTGAGTTCTTTTCTGTTTTAGTGCTTTTCATGCTATGGTTTTCACACAATTTTCATCTATTATCAAGTGTTTTAGACGTGATTTGGGGGGTGAATATCAGTATGGCACCTTTCTTGATTTGCTAAAATTAGATGGCACTATTCTGCACTATTCCTGTGTAGAAAATCCTGAGCAAAATGGTGTTGCTGGGTGAAAGCATGGGCACGTCATGGAAACTGCTCGCTCTCTTTTGTTATCTGCTAGTGTTCCTAGTATCTATTGGGGTGAGGTTGTTTAGGGTACTTTGCACCAGAGTTTATTATTCTTTTCCACCTCTACTTTGGAACTTCGAGATTTTCTGACGCTGACTGAGCTGGTGATTCAACTGATCGCAAGTCAACTACTGGTTTCTGTGTTTTTCTACGTGACTCTCATTTCCTGGAAAAGTAAGAAGCAAACTGCTGTTGCTCGCTCTTCTGCAGAAGCTGAGTTTCGTGCTATGGATGCTACTACAGCAGGAATAGTTTTGTAGCGATGGCTGCTTGCTGATTTGGGTGTTTCACTCTCTGCTTCCACTGCTATGTATTGTGATAACAAGAGTGCCTTTCAGATTGCACACAATTCTGTCCTTCATGAACGTACTAAGCATATCAAGATTGATTCACTTTGTGCATCATCACCTTCTGCTTGACACTACTTCTTTACCATTTGTTTCTTCTACTACGCATTTGGCTGACTTCTACACAAAATCCCATATTATTTCACGTTTTCATTTTCTTCTTACCAAACTCTCAATGATTCTTACTGCCACATCGTCAGTTTGAGGAGAAAGGGGGGAGGGATTTTTCTTTCTAATTTATGTTAAGGGCAATATTGTATTTTCCTTTTCTATTAGTTACTCAGCTCTTTTAGGTCTTTTTATTACTCTCGTATTACTTTATTGTTTGTAAATTCAGATATTATAGTATTACACGATTGCTTGGATTTCTTCTCTTCTTTACTGTGCAAATCAAACTATACCAAATCTGACAGTTTCTTCGAGCCTGAAAGCCTCCTCCGAAATCGTTGGACAACCGGATCCCAAACTGAAACCCTCCTCGTCAAAGCTCCCAAGGGTGTTAGATGTTAGAGATTTTTCTTTCTAATTTATGTTAAGGGTAATATTGTATTTTTCTTTTCTATTAGTTACTCAGCTCTTTTAGGTCTTTTTATTACTCTCGTATCACTGTATTGTTTGTATATTCAGATATTATAGTATTACACGATTACTTGGATTTCTTCTCTTCTCTTCTTTACTGTGCAAATCAAACTATAGCAAATATGACAGTTTCTTCCAACCTGAAGGCCGCCTCTGAAATCACTTGACAACCGGATCTGAACTGAAACCCTCCTAGTCAAAGCTCCCAAGGGAAGTCCTAAATAGGAAATCGGAAAGGACCCAAACACCACACCTGCCAACTCATGGATATACTTAACCTCCCCAACTTGAACGATCTCACTTTTCCCAATATTGATCTTCAGCCCGGAAGCAACTTGAAAGCAAGCCAGAACGCACCATCAATCTTGGATGAAGCCTAGCTACTCCACCCTCCCCATCAATCTACCAAAGGACTCCACAACAATAATGAATAAAAAAGGTGAGAAAGAGCCCCCCTGGCGTAACCCTTTAGAGCAAGCAAAGAATAACAACTCGTAAGACAGAAAAGCATGCAGTCGAAATGCAATGATAAATCCATGTCCTCCATTTGTGCCCAAACCCCATCCTCTCCATTAAATACATCAAAAAGTTCCGATAAACATGGTCATACGCTTTTTCAATGTCCAATTTGCAAACGATCCCCGGATCACCACTTATAGTCCAAGCCTCAGTACATTCACTAGCAATTAAGATGTGTTCAAGCTCTTCTCAATTTAACCATCCACAAAGAAAGCACCAATGGTTCCCAACACCTCTATCTTGACCACCTCCCAATTCTGTTGGAAGAAAGCCAAGTTAAACCCATCTGAATCCGACAATTTGTCCCCATCACAATTCCTCAGAGCTTTCAAAACCTCCACCTTCCCCAGCGGTCTCTCAAGTCAATCTCTATCATCGCTTGAAATTTTTGTAAACTCGAGACCATCAAGGAGAGGTCTCCAACTCCCAATCTCTATAACCAGCTGCTCAAAGTAAGACACAAACCCATTCCGGATGTCCTCATCTCTGGTTGCCATAATCCCATCAAAACAGATTCTCCCTATGTGATTTCCACTTCTATGGGCATTAGCAAGGCGATGAAAGAACTTCATATTTCGGTCACCTTCTTTGAGCCACGGGGCTCTTGACTTCTTTCTCCACATTTCCCCCATTACCACAGTATCTCCAAACTCAGCCTCACACTCCTCCCATTCACCTCCATGTCACTGAGACCTTCCACTCCCTCATTACTATCCAAATCTGAAATTCCAACAAAAAGTCTATTCGTACGCCATTCGAGGTTGACAAACACTTCCTTATTCCAAACCTTAATATCTCCCTTCAGTCGCCTAATTTTCGTTGCAAGTCAGAAGCTTGGGCTGCCCCTAACCTCATAACCAGACACCAGGCCCTAACCCTTCTTTTGAAATCCTCAACTCGAAGCCACATGTTTCCAAACCTAAATGGGGTTCTTCCACCCCTCACCCTCTACAGTCAAGAAGGATAGGGGTATGGTCTGGGACTGCACGTGCCAAGACGACCTGAGACACATCTGAAAACTTCTCCTCCAAATTCCCAGATATTAAGAATATGTCCAGACGTGACAGAGTAGGGGATTCCCGCTCACTGGACCATGTGAATTGCCCTCCCTCCCTTGGCAGATCAAGCAAGTGATGAGACACAATTCAGTCTTCAGACTCGGTCATAGCAGCAGTCCAACCGCCCCCTCGTAGATCTCTCAGTGGGTGACCAAATAGCATTAAACCAACTCCACAGAACTGACCATTTCCTTTCAACATTCCCCAACTCCTCCCACAACCCTCTTCTCTCCACATACCCTTGTGGACCGTACACTCCAGAAAAAACCCACCGCGAACCATCTTCCTCCAGTGCAAACAAAAAGGATAGGAAGTATTGCCCTTGCCACAAAAAAACCTTTGAAACTCACCTTTTATACCAGAGAACCACAAAACACCACGCTATCCCCTCCGCATTTATCACCTCCCAATCCACAAATCTACCTCCCCATAGACTTTTCATAACCTTATCTATTGAGTTAGCAACCTTAGATTCATGCAAACACACCACATGTGCCTCCCATTTTTTAATCAAAGCCTTCACCACCATCCTTTTGTTCGGGTCATTAAGGCCCCGAACATTCCATGACAATAGTTTGAGCCTCATGGACACCCCGAACATTCCATGACAATAGTTTGAGCTTCATGGACACATATTATCTCTTTCACCCCATCCTTCCCCTACTCCTCTTCTCACTCCCTCCACTCCTCCCCACATAATTCACATAGAAAATGAGATTTTTTAGCTCTATATCCCCCTTGCAGCACGGACTTTTCCTATGTTTCACCGATGCCCATTCATCATCCTCGGCACATGATAGCCTCAAAAGCTTGCCCGCCCAATCCATGAACCACTCATCATTCGATCCTTCCAAGTTAGATGCCCTCTGCACCTCCCTGATTGCTGCCAAGGTAGTATCAATTCCAACCGAACCAGCTCCACCAATATCACAATTCTCCAAAACAGGAGGTGGAACGTCCAGAAAAGAGCAACAATAAGCAATTGCCCAGTTAACATTTCTTGAAGACAAAGAGCCTTCGTCAAATTCCTTAACAAAAGGCGAACAAAAATCTCTGACCTCCCCTCCGCTCTCTTGCCCTTGCTTTTCACACTCTATAGGATTGGCCACAAGACAGTATAATAGAAGACGATCAACCCGTTTCCTCCTCCTTTTTACACCTCCTTTTACACATGCAACAGTAATTGACCACAATTTGTCTCCTCACCTTAAGGTTATCCTGATTCGATATCTTCCCCAAGACCGAGGTCCACAAAAAAAGCCAATTTGATCAGGGCCTTTAAGCACCAAATAGCCCTCCATGGGAACGAATCCCAGGAGCATTCGTGAGGCACCTAAAAAAATTTCTGACAAAACGCCCCTGAGCCGAGGGATACCGCACCCAAGAGTCAGAAGCATCACCCGCAATCTCCTGGCGGTAAAGCAGCTCCAAAAAATCAAAAGCATTCTCTATCTCCTAATCCTGAAAGTGCCTCAAAAAACACACATCCCAAATCGTTCTTCCACTATCAAGACAATAGCAGTCGACCACTAAAGCATGTCTATACGTGGAAATCCTACAGAATTTGAAAAAGCAAGAGCAAGAGCAAGAGAAAGAGAGCGGTCGCCACACCAAATGTCCTCCCAAAAGCAAACTCCTCTACCATCCCTAAGTTGGAATCTAATATGTTTATAAAATTCATCCCAGCCATTCCGAATGAATTTCCAAACCTGACTCCATATGGAAATCTCCTCTCAACAAAGAACCAACCTCCTCTCTCCACCCCAAATCTGCTTACGTTCACCCTCCTCCAAAGTATGTGCGTTTCAATATCAAATCTCCATAACCACTTCCCCAAAAAGGCTTGTTGAAGGGCACAAATCTCCTACTACCAAGGCCTCCCATCCGAATAGGAGAACACGCCTGCTCCAAACGAACCAAATGACCTTCTCCGAACGAACCAAATGATACTTGAACTCCTCTCCCATCCCACCCCAAAGGAAATTCCACAGAACCCTCTCAATCCTCTCAGCCACAGAAGAGGAAATCTTGAAAAGAGAGAAAAAAAATAAGTAGCAAGCTTGACAGAGTTCTCTTCAAGGTTTGCATTTCCTCTATCAAATTTTCTGTGTTGGTGAATGGGTTTCCCTCTGGCTTTTTTGGCAGTTCTCGAGGTTTGGCAAAGGGATGCACTCTCTCCTTTTCTGTTCATCATTGTTATGGAGGCCCTTAGCAGGTTAATGAGGAGGGCACGGATTTAGGATTTTATCAGGGTTTCAGGATGGGCCAAGCCTTGGTTAAGCAGATGGAGGTTAAGCAGATGGAGATCTCTCACTTGCTATTTGCGGATGATGCTCTGGTTCTCTACGAGGCAGATGTGTCCCAACTGAGATATTTAAGGTGTATTCTAGTTTGCTTTAAGGCAGACTCAGGTTTGAAAGTCAGTGTGGGAAAGAGTGTGCTTGTCGTGTGGAGGAGGTTCAAGAGGTGGCTTCTCTTGCGGTGGTTCTAGGGTGTGGGATGAATTCCTTCCCTAATTCTCATATGGTTTTGCCTTTGGGTGCTTCGTCAAGGAGGGTGGGAAGTTGGGATCCGGTGATTAAGCGATTTGAGAAAAGATTGGCTGGGTGAAAGAAGTAGTATCTTTCGAAGGGCAGGAAGGTTACTTTGGTGAAGAGTACGTTGCCGAGCCTTCCAACTTATTATCTTTCACTTTTCCAGATTCCTTCCTCTATTGCTGGAAGACATCATAGTCTTCAACAAAACTTCCTCTAGGGCGGCCGGGTAAAAGAGTTTAAGTATCATCTTATCCGGTGCAAGCATGTTTGCAGGCTTCTTCAGTTAGGCAGTCTTGGCTTTAGGAGGTTGGTCCCCTTCAATAGGGCGCTTCTTGGTAAGTGGGTGTGGAGATTCAATAGCGAAAGGCATCAGTTATGGAGGAGGGTTATTTCGTGCCGCTTTGGGGAGGAGAGAGGGGGATGGTCATCTCGGCTGGTCAGATCTACTTTTGGTGTGGCGGTGTGGAAGTTCATTCAGAAGGACTGGGATGAGTTCTCTAAGCACATTAGATTCAGAGTTCGGGAGAGCAAGGACGTCGAGTTTTAGGAGGATGTTTGGTGCGGGGATCGGCGGATCGCCATTGTCTTGTATGTTCCCAAGACATGCTTTGGTAGCATACTATTATCGACTTGATAATGTTAGAATTGGGACGTGCAATGTCGGCGATCCTTTCAGGATTGGGAGATAGACGATGTTTCTGAACTGCTGGACCTTTTATATTACAAGTTTGTATAAAGTTTGTATTTTATAAAGAGGTGGATGGTACAAGTTTGTATTTCTTAATTTGGGTGCCTTCTTCTTAGGGGAGGTTTCGGGTTCGTTTCCTGTTCCTTTGCCTCTCCAGGTTTCATGGTTCCAACTTCCCGTGAAAAACGGTTTGGCGCTAGAAGGCTCCACTCAGGGCAGCCTTTTTTTGTTTGGACAGCAGCTTGGGACAAGATTCTGACTTTGGACAATCTGAGAAAGAGAAGACAGATCACCGTCAACTAGTAATGTCTGTGTAAAAATGATGTAGAATCTACGGATCACCTTTGCATTGCACCATGGCTCATGATTGCTGGAAACTTATTTTTGGTCTGTTCGGCATTCATAGGGTTATGCCTCAGTCTTCAAAGGATTTGATTGACGTTTGGAGAGGATATAGTGTGGGGGGCCATGCCCGTAATTTTTGGAGAGCGACACACCTTTGTGTTTGGTGGTACATTTGGAAAGAGAAGAATAAAAGATATTTCGATAGGGAGGAATCCTCCATTGGGGTGCTGAAATTTTCTATTATTAGTTCTCTTTTTAGTTGAGTGATGAGGAGATATTGTATATCTTTAGATGAAACCATGGATTTTTTGGCTTCGGCCTTTGTACAGCTCTTGGGATGTGATCCCCTTTTTAACGCTTTCTAACAAATTTTTACTTATTAAAAAAATATATATTTTGATATAGTTAAAGGCATATGCAAGTCAGTTTGCTTCATATAAAGGTATATTTTGTGTATTTAGAAACTTTTCCACTAGGAGCAGTTGTGTAGACCTCTTCAATTGCGTGGTTTTGGGTGTTAGGAGGCTGCAGCCCTTTAATAGGACCCTCCTTGGTAACTGGTTGTGGAGATTTGGCAGCGAACAATACAAATTATGGAGGAGAGGAGAGAGGTGGTTGGTGCTCAAATCAGTTTCTAAAGCCAGAGGCGTTGGAGTCTGGAAATTCATTCGGAGGGTTGGGATGAATTTTCTAAACATATTAGATTCAAAGTTGATGGTAGGAGTATTATCTTTTATAAGGACCTTTGGTGTGAAGACCGTCCTCTACCTTGTTTCTTTCCCAGACTTTTTAGGATTGCCACCGATAGACATGATTGAAGACTGTAATCGTCTTGAAAATGGAAGGATTTCTTGTGATGTGCGATTTTTGTGACACTTTCAGGACTGGGAAGTGGATGATGTTTCTGCTCTTTTAGAGCTTTTATACAGGCAAGATATGGTTGGTGGAGGGATGGATTCTCTTATTTGGATCCCCTCTCCATAGGGAAGCATTGATATCCGATCTCTCTTTTATTGCCTCTCACCTTTTTCAGGCTCTGATTTCCCATGGAAGGCGGTGTGGCATACAAAGGCTCCTCTCAAAGTGGCTTTCTTCATTTAGATAACAGTTTGGGGAAAGATTTTAACACTTGATAACTTGAGAAAGGTTAACGTGAATTCGAGCTGCATATGCAAACGGGATGGAGAGTCAGTTGAACATCTTATATTGCATTGCCCCGTGGCCCTCGATTGTCAGAGTCTTATTTTTGGTCTGTTCGGAGTTCAATGGGTTATGCTTAGGTCTACGAGAAGTTTGATTGATGCTTGGAGAGGTTGTTATGTGGGCCTTCATGCTCGAGACTTTTAGAGAGTTGCCCCCTCTTGTATTTAGTGGTGCATCTAGAAGGAGTGCAATAGGAGATCCTTTGACGGAGAGGAATCTTCTTTTGGGGCTCTAAAGTATGTTTTCAGGGGCTTATTTGTTATTACTTATAAAACAAATAGAATGTGGTGGAAGGATGAAAGTACGCTTTCATTCTCTCTCTCTTTTCCTCTCATCCTCTTTCTTCTCTCTTTATTTTTTTTTTTGCTAAGTCTCTTTCTTCTCTTTTTCTTCTTCCTCTTCTTATACTATACTCTTTGATTTGATTATCTCTTAAAGTCGACATGGTATCAAAGCATGGTTTGTAAAGCTTTAGGTGTGTACTTGAAACCCTAGGACAAGTTTGTGTAAACCCTAGTGGGTGTGAAGGCTTCTGAAGAAATTCCAAGATGGGATTTGTTTGTAAGGAAGTAGTGTTAATCACATCCACAAGTATTGCGGATCCATCGGTGTTTTTATCGTGTTCGCTGGTTCTACAATAGCGGCTTTTTCTTCGACGTTCGAGATTCTGGTATCGTCGTTCGTGATTCGCGATTCTGTAACAGCTTTGTTGCTTTCTAGGGTTTGTGCGGTGACTGTGTAATCGTTTTTTATGCATCTCATAAGACGGTAATCTTTTTAGTTAGAGTTGTTTGTGTGTTAGAGAGGTGATTCTCTACATATTTTGATGTTTTTGTTTCTGAGGATTAATACCCAAAAACTGTTTGATAAAATGTATGACTCAGAGGTGACTTCAAAAGAAGTTGGGTCTTCTCCTAGTTTGACTCCAATATTGGGCGGTAGTAGTGATCACCATTCAGGCCTTTGAATTACGACTGTTAGGCTGGATGAGACGAACTATATGGAGTGGGCATAATCTGCTCATATGCATATCACTAGTCGTAAGATGATTGACCATATCGATTGTCACATATCCCTCCAAGAGTGATCCTGAATTCAAAGAGTGGAGTGCAAATAATGCACTAGTTATAACGTAGTTGTTGTAGTCAATGCAGCAACAGATCAGCAAAGGGTTTTTGTTTGTCAAAACAGCTAAAGAGTTATGGCAGATTGTGGAAGAGATGTATTCATCGGTTGGTAATTTTATGAAACTGTATGAATTCTAGCAACAGATTTCAAGAGTCAAGCAGGAAGACCAAACTCTTGCTACATATTACCACTCTCTACGTGGTAAATGGGAAGAGTTAGATACTACAAAAACTACATACACGTGTGTGCAGCTAATGTTAAAGCATTTCGTGCTATAGTAGAAAGGAATCAAATCCATGAGTTCTTAGGTGGTCTGCATCCGAGATACAAGCATGCCAGGGTACGACTGTTAGGCAGGTATTCAGCCTCTACTTCTGTTTAGAGATGTGTTTTCGTATATCCAGACTGAGGAGACTATACTGAAGGCTATATTTGCACCAATATACACTAACTCTGAGCTAGAAGTACCATTGTCTAAGAGAACTACTCTTACCACACAACAATGGAACAAGCCCAATCCTCCAAAAGGAGGGAAGCAAGATGACCATAGCAAGTTGAGGTGTGATCCCTGTAGGCGTATGCGCCACACTACTGAAATATGCTGGAATCTACACATTCGCCCTACTCCAGCTCCTATACATGCGACTGCTAGGTCAAGGCCTGGTCAATTTAAGGGGGCAACTACGGCACATACTGCAAAACATGAGACTACTTGTACTGGTCATGTCTCCTCAGGGCCAACGAGTTCTTTGTCCGGGGCTGAACTTGATGCTCTTCAACATCTACTAGCTAAAAATGCCTACATTTCCACCTCTAACTTCGTTAGACAGGTACCTTTCATTCAGTACATCAAGTTTCCACATTATCTGGTGGACCACTCTGGATCATTGATTCAACCACCACTAATCACATGACTAGTATGGCATCTGATTTTTCATCGTAAAGTTTATGCTCTGGTAAGAATAGGGTTAGAGTGGCTGATGGAACCTTCACCTCCATTGCGGGGAAGGGCACTGTTTATGCCTCTCCTAAAATTAACTTATCCTCTATTCTTCATGTCCCAAAGTTTACCAATAACCTCCTTTCTGTTGGTCACATTACAAAAGACAAAAAGATCTGTTAATGCGACGGCATAACAGACTAGACCATTTACCTCTTCCTATTTTGAAGCATGTGCTTCCCCAGTTTGCCTCTGTTAAATCATTTGAGTTAAATTGTGAAACATGTGTTCTTGTCAAACAATGTCATGTTTCTTATCCTACTAGTATTAATAAAACTACAGCTCATTTGCAGCTTGTTCATTCTGATGTGTAGGGTCCTGAATCTACTACTTCGTTACTTGGTTTTCGTTACTTTGTTGTGTTTGTTGATGACTTTCATCGATATACTTGGCTTTATCTTATGAAAACCAAAGAAGAAGTTCATTACATTTTTAAAACCATTCATAAGATGATATGTACTCAGTTTGGTTGTCCCCTCAAAATCCTTCGATCTGATAATGGAGGAGATTTATGTATGGTAGTCTTGCCTCCTTTTTTGCTGATAATGAGATTGTCCATCAAACCTCTTGTGTCGATACACCACAACAGAATGACGTAGCTAAAAGAAAACACCGTCATATTACAGAGGTGACACATTCTTTTCTAACTGGGAAGGGAGTGCCTAAAAGTTATTGGGATGATGCAACCTTAACAGTTACATACCTTATCAATCGCATGCCTTCTAAGGTTCTTGGCTATCAATCCCCCTTCTCTGTCTTACACCATCACACTACCTTGTTTATTGTCCCACCGAAAGTGTTTGGTTCTGTTCACATTCATCATCGTAAGGACATAATGGACCCTAAGGCAATCCGATGTGTCTTTCTTGGATACTCCGCCACTCGAAAAAGGTATCGATGTTATAACCCTACCACTCGTTGTCGCTTTGTCTCCATCGATGTTACATTGTTTGAATCTGTTCCTTTTTTTTCCACTACTCCGGATTCTCTACAATTGGAGACTACTACATAGGTTGAGAATCCATCGTCCATTCGGAGGGAATGCCCCCTTCCTTTGCCTGTTCCCATTTGGGGGGAGCTTTTTACTGAGGAGCCTATGTCTAGTCCTCCTAAAACTAATGATTTGCAGCACGGAAATCAGCCAATTGTCTACTCTTAGAATTTCCTTGCGGACGTTTTCCCCAATTTTAGGGTTTTCAGCCCTAGTTAGCACCGAACTTACTCGGGGCATATCTTCCTGCACGGGACTCGGTTTTCGACGCCGTTTCTTCCGTTCATTTTTTCTCATTTCGGTTCTTTTTCGTTCACGGTGTTTTACCGTTTGAAAGCGTCTACACAAATTCCACTTTTGACGTCGCCGCGGCCGTGAATAGTGTTTTGACAGCAATCAGGTTACTATTCAACACTGTCAAAACATTATTCACGGTCGCGGCGACGTCAAAACAAAGTTTTGACTTTTCTCTTCTATTCGGACTCCGAATCAAGTGATTTTTGAATCTAACTTGATTAATTTTTCGTCGTCTTTCCAATGGTGTGCTCGGTAGCACCAAATCTTGCTGGAAATTACCATTTTGTCCTTAGGGCTAAACTTATCCGTTTTTTAAACGTCGCTTCCGCTTGTTTTCCTTTTGTTTCCGTGGCTTCATGAGAAGTCATGATTGTGTCTTAGATGATGTACATTTCTAGAAACGTTGTTTCCATATAAAAAGACCATTTTGCCCTTGAGGGATTATTCGGTCTTTTTCCATGTCGGTTCTCATGAAGTTCCGTGGCCTCATAGAAGGTCACTTTGGCGTCCTAGGGATGTTGTATATCCCTAGAGACCTTGCTTATGTTTTCGCTTTCACATTTCGGATCCGTTATTAGGTCAAGCTTCAGTTCATCACAGGACGCACTGGCTTGTAAAACCAGAGCCGTCTCAGGTGGTATCAGAGCTCCTAGGTTCGAATACCTTGGACGACGGGTTTTGGGTGCATATCATGCTTTTGTTACTTGCTTTGATATGACAGATGCTTCTTAATAACATGTATTGATTTGATAATATGCCTGTTTGCTTATGTGGCAACTTGTTTAGAAGCTTACTTTAACTGCCTTAGCATATGATATATGCTTGTTTACCTTAGCATATGGTATATGCTAGTTTACTTCAGCATGTTGTATATGCTTATCTGCTTTAGCATGACTATATGTTGCATACTTTGACGTGCTATTTGTTTTATGCATTCACTGAGAGAGTTGTTTTCGGTCGTGATAACTTGTGTTATTATCGACGTCGTTGTTCTTTCACGCATATAGTCTTGACTCGTGGAGAGTCTTCTCTACAAGGCTCAGTTAAGCATAGAGTTGCAGTCTTTGTCTAGTGGAATGAGACGCGGGCCGTGAAGTCTTTGTCTTTCGTAGCTTCATGACGTAGTCATGGGACATCCGAGGTGGCGGTATCATCTTTGGGGGTTTTGTGGTGACCTTAATGTGATAGCGTCCGGGTTTTTGGGCTTCACTTCAGTGAGTTCGTCCTTTTGAGAGGCATTTTATCCCCTCTTGCTTTTGACTTGTGGGATTGTTATTTGCATGGTACTTTTTACATGTTTGTATGCTTTGTTGTTTTGAGCATGCCTTAGAAACAAAGTTAGGATACGTGACCATCTGGTAGTTATGTGATGATATAGATGATGTGTGTTCCATTTACTATATCTGTTTAACCTGCTAGTGCCATTGGTGGTGTATAGCTTGTCGTTAATTATTTGACCCCTATGTGGTAGGTGGCTTGTTTTATTTACCTTATGTGTACTGTGTGCTTAGTACTAAGGTGTTATTTGATTTATGCAATTTAATTTTGCAAGTTTGTACTATGTGAGTAGCTGGTAGTACTGTTTCATCTTTCCTGCACTTATGTTAGGGTTTTATGACCTTAGTTGACAGGATTGTCATGAGTGAGCTACGTGGTGGACTTCCGTTTTGAGGACTTAGTTGTCCATGATAGGGGTTTTGATCCAGCATTCTGTCTCCTATTTGTGACCTTAGGATAGGTCTGTTTTGGGACGGTGTCTTTCGGTTTCGTAGAGTCCAATCCATTGGCTTGAGGGCATAGACTTGTCAAGCTTTGGATTCGTAACTGGAGGTTGTTGGTAACGGTGTTTTGCAATGTAGGAGCTGCTGGCTCTACTTGCACTGAGGATTTAAGGCCTTAAGTGTAACGGTGCCTATGACATTGTTGTCAGAGTTTTGGGATTAGCTACCCCAACTCTCATAAAATGCCTAGTTCCCGTAGTGCTTTTGGTATGATCATTTCCGACATTGATGTCATTTGTATCGATAAGTTTTTCTGGGTTGACGTGGTTGGGCAGATTATGAACTAGTGCCATATACTGTCATGCTACCGTACAAAGTTGTGTGTTGTGGGCGAGTGCTAGTTGCCGTCGATGTTACCTTACTGACGAGTAAGTGTGGGCGGGCACTAGGCACTGTCATTGCTACCACACATTTAAGTACGTCGTGGGCGGGTTCTGGTCGTTGTTCGTACTGCCATGTCATTCTTAGTCTTTTGTCGTGTTTCGACATTTCGTTGTCTTTGGATTCTCTCGGTAGTTGATATTGAGTTGACATGCCGATTCGTTTGAGAAGTTGTCTTTTGGTTCGTGGTTTCGCGTTCTTTCAATTGGATCTTAAGGCTTCTAGAGTTGTCCTTTAGTTCTCTAAGATCCTTTCCTCGGTGTGACCTTGTGTTCGGTCCTTGTTCAGTTCTCCTCGGGATGTTCCTAATTTCGGGGACGAAATTTCCTTAAGGAGGGTAGTTTGTAATGACCCGGTCATTTTCCTTCATTTCCTTTTTCTCAAATTTTACGGATATTTTTTCCCCGTTGATTCTTCTTTTCCAAGTACGATTTCTCGTCATTGGATGTCGTCTCGAGTACTCAGAAATGGTTTCCGAGACTCTTTCCTATGGATTGATAAATTCCTTAAAGGACCGCGTCATTTCCATATTTTCATTTTTTGAACACTATTCACTTTTCGTCTTTTTTCCTGTTTGTCACTTTTTGGCACAACCTCACTTTTCATGTTCGGAGTTGAGTTTTGATCCCACAAGTTTTCATTCCAAATGATCTCCTTGAAAGGCGTAGCTTTACTTTTGGAGAAAAGTTCGTCGGTTGTCTCCTTTTCCCACAGGGGCGTGGATGAAAAGATTCTTTAGAAACACTGATGTTTCTCGGGGTGTTTTACAAAATATCTTTTGAATATATTTTATTTCAGGGGTTTTTAAGAAAATATCTTTCGGAAGATATTTTCATTCTGGCAGTTGCGCAGTTATCCTTTTGCGTAGGGGCCTTTGTGCAATTAATGAAAGTTAATTGCAAAGTGTCTCCTTGGAGCTTGGATCCTCGTGCGGGATTCATTTTCACATATCATCGAGTCGTGTACTCTTAGAATTTCCTTGCGGACGTTTTCCCTAGTTTTAGGGTTTTCGGACCCCGGTTAGCGCCGAACTTGTTCAGGGCATATCTTCCTGCACGGGACTCGATTTTCGACGCCGTTTCTTCCGTTGTTCATTTTTTCTCATTTCGGTTCTTTTTCGTTCACGGTATTTTACCATTTTGAGCGCGTCTGCGCAAATTCCACTTTTCCGGACCCGGCAGGGCCCGTTCGAGGCACTTTTAGGGTTTTTCTATAAATAGGGGATTATGAAATAAAAAGTGAACTTTCTTCTCTCTTATCCATGGCCGGCCAGCAGCCCTCCCATGGCTGCCACCTTCTTTCTTCTTTTTCCGGCCACCTCCCTCTTGAATTTTGCCATACTGCCTTAGCGTTTATTGTAGGCCTTGGCAAGGCGATCCTTTCCCCCTTATTAGAAACCGGCTTCGACCATTTTTGAGTTCGGGTTTTGAGTTCAAGTTGGGATTTTGGTGTTGCCTCGTGAAGGATTCTTGTTCCCCTCGTTGTCCCCGACATAACCCAGAAGTATCGTCGGATTCGGGGCGGTTCCGTTTCGGTGAGGATTTGAGATTTCATCTCAAAGTGAGGTAGGGGATGTCTTAGGCTTATATAATTGTTGTATTGATTGTTTTATAAGCTTATACAACTTATATGCATGCCTATGTAATTTATCTAGAATTTAATTTAATTATTTTTTTTTTATAAGATTTAATTTTCATGTTTGTATATAGCTTGGAATTAAATTGTAGCATGTTATTAAATTAAGCCTTCATATGTTTATTAACATATATTAAATTGGGAGCATTTGAATAAGTATTGAAACTTTTATTTAATCTTTCACTTGTATGAAAATTTAATTCACATAGTTGTAACTAGCATGGAATCAACTTGTAATGTGATATTAAATTAGGCCTTGGTATGTTCTTTAACATAGTTAAATTTGAGAACATTCAGAGTAGTTTTAAAATCTAGAGAAAATTAATTAATGAAATTAATTAATTTTATTTTAAGTGTTATAAGCACTAAATTGGATTTTTAACTTGATATTGTTGATGAGCTTGGCATGTTCTATCATATACATTAAATTGAGAATATCTGAACAAGTTTTAAGACTTTTATTTAATTATTTTCTTTGTATGGAATTTAATTCACATGATTGTACCTAGCATGGAATGAATTTCCAATGTGATGTTAAATTAGGCCTTAATATGTTCATTAACATATATGAAAATGAAAATATTTGAATGTGTTGAGAATTTTATTTAATTATTTTCTTGAATGAAGTTTAATTTACCTAGTTGTAATTTAGGTAGCAATAACTTGTAATGTGATATTAAACTAGGCCTTGCCATGACAATTTACCTATATTATTTTTAGAATATTTGGAATTGCTTGGTAATCCTGAGAATTTAATTATTTAATTTAATTAAATTCCGTTTATATGCCTCCATTGAGGTAATTAGGCATTAATGTTATTTTCATGCTTAATTTATAAATTTGGGACTTGTTGTATGATTACATTATAGCATTCCATGAGTAGAAGTTATAAATTTAACTTGTTTATATACACATCATATATTTGACATGTCGTGTGCCACTGTAGCTTGAAGATATAGGACGAATATTGTGTGTGTTACATGACTTGTTTGTGCATGGTAGTTGACTAGTGTATTGTGTATATGTATTATACCTTAATGCACAACTTGTTGATTTTAGAAAAGCTTGCACGGACATTGGAATATGTTACGGCTAGGACATAGCTCCAGTACGGGGGATGAGAGCCCCCCCTATAACATATAGTGCGCACTAGGTGGTACCCTGAGGGCTAACAACCCAAAAACACCAATATACGGTTTTATTCCGGGTTTAGTGCGCACTAGGTAACACCTTGAGGGCTAGTAACCCGAGATCACTTGCTTGGTCATTGAGACCGTATGTCCTTGTCTTTCCAACACTACTTGATTTCGCATTCAATTCCAAGTTGTTTAATATGGATTATTTATAGCTTGTGATGTGGTATTTGACATTTCAATTAGGTATAGTATACATGTGCTTAATATATTTGCATGCCTTGCTTTTCAACACAAGTTAATAGCACTAAATTGTTATAACTTGTTGTTTCCGCATTTTAGGTTTCAAGTTGTTAACTTTGATAACCTATGCCTTGATGCGTTGTATTAAGAGTTCTACTTTTACTAAATTGTAATATTTAGTTGTTTATGCACTTTAGGTTTTAAATGGATGATTTTGATAATTTATATTTTGATGCGTTGTATTAAAAGTTCTAATATTAGTTAAAATTGCATTGATATTGTAATTTGGATTTTAATTGTTTAATGTAGCCTAAGATTATTCCTTAGACTCATTTGGAACATAGACGTTAGGTGGCATGAACTGTTTTAGTTGTTTTCGCATTTTAGGTTCCAAGTTGACAACTTTGAATACCTATGTCTTGTTGCGTTATACCATATGCCCCTATGTTGTTTACTTGCATAAATATTGTAGTTTATGCTAGGGATGTTTTAAAGTAGCTTAGGATGATCCCTGAGTCTAACTTTTGACCTAGACGTTGGTGGCATGAATCTTCTGAATTGTTTCACATTAATGTGATAAACTAGTAAAAAGTTAGGTCTATGCATACTCATTCCCTACGAGTAATACAGGTTACTCACCCCTCGCTGAATGCGACCCGTTTCAGGCAAGAAGGCGTGGTTTCGGGATGCACAATATCCCGTGGATGTTTTTGTAGACTTAAAAGTATTTAATACATGCAAATGTTAGCATGAAATACTATTTTTGATTCAAAATGTCAAAACTTGATTATTTGGTTCTAAATATGTAATAAGCTCTTAAGTGTCCCATTTGGGATGTATTTGACATGTATGCAATGCGGCCATAAGCCAAGGACTTTCATTTTGTATTCTAAGTACTTTTATTTTAAGTGATTTTATTGAAAAATAGAAAAATGGCATGTATTAACTTCATTACATTTTCATGGGTAGTGAGAAGTGGGCTTTAGCACTTCCATAGGTTCCCTTTATTTATGTAGGAAGTGTGGCCAAGGACAAAACGGTCTTTTGAAATAATTTTACGATTTTTAGTTTCATGTTTCTCTTTTAAAAAACATTTTGGGTAAAATTTGAGGTTTAATAAGTGATATTTTGTATTTAGCGACCATTGAGACCGGATGCCATTGGAACGCATGTAAATATGTATATCACGTTTGCGGAAATGCTCACCTTGCACAAAATATCACATTTGTATGAAATGGATGCTTGTTGGTCTCAAGTTTTCCATTTAAAGCATTTTCTTTGCATTTTGAGGTTCGGATAGGTCGTATTTTGCATCGAGCATTTTTGGGAGCCGCAAACCCTTCCCGCGCGCTTAAAATCACTATTTACGTTTGCGTGCATGATCGTTTTAGCACACAACACCATTTAGGGTCAAATGAACACTTAGTGCAAAGTTGTTTATTCTTTTTTTTTCATCGCTTTTGACCTAAATTGATTTAGGGGTATTTTGGAATTCCCTTTGAAGATTTAAATCCAGCCTTGAAATGGTCACATAGAAAACGTGATTTTAGGAGGGTTTCTTCACAACATTTTTCCAGAAAATGTCGTTTCGGTCTCGAAAACCCCGCGTCAAATCTGATTTTCTGGTGCGCACATGCATTTTCAGAAAAGTATGTTTTAAGGGTATTTTGGGGATTTCATGTCAAGAATAAATTTTTCTTTCAACATAGTCCGCTTGGAAAAATTATTTCAAGGGGGGTTTCTTCTTCGTGTTTTTTCAAAAAACGTCGTCTAGTGCCTCAAAACGACACACGATTTTCACCATTTTGCCCAGTTCACTGCTGGCAAAACACTATTCATTGCTGTCAAAACACTATTCACGACCGCAGCAACGTCAAAACTTTGTTTTGACTTTTCTCTTCCATCCGGACTCCGAATCAAGTAATTTTTTAGTCTAACTTGATTAATTTTTCGTCATCTTTCCAATGGTGTGCACAGTAGCACCAAATCTTGTAGGAAATTACCATTTTGCCCTTAGGGCTAAACTTATCCGTTTTTGAAACGTCGCTTCCGCTTGTTTTCCTTTTGTTTCTGTGGCTTCATGAGAAGTCATGATTGTGTCTTAGGGATGATGTACATTTCTAGAGACGTTTCCATGTAAAAAGACCATTTTGCCCTTGAGGGCTTATTCGGTCTTTTTTCGATCTTTTTCTTCTGCGTCAGTTCTCGTGGAGTTTCGTGGCCTCATGGAAGGTCACTTTGGCGTCCTATGGATGTTGTATATCCCTAGAGACCTTATTTATGTTTTCGCTTCCGCATTTTGGGAAAGAAGCGGAATGGATGACCTAAGCGAGGATAGAAAGGAGGACCTCCTCAACGACCACGTTATGTAGCTTTCAACCTCTTTCTACCCATCTGCAATGGTTTGCCATATGGACTCTTTCCTCAATCGTTTTTCAGCATCAATCTCCTCAATAACAACGAAAAGCAAATCAAACCTTGATCACATTCAGAACAGCTATTTGAATCACAACCTACATGCACTAAGAGGGCAAAACAACCCATTGACTCACCTCAGGACCAAGAAGTCTCCCTCGATCCAGGTAATTCCTCAATTGACATTGATACTCCTGATTCTTTTCCCAATAGTATTCATGTTGATCTTGATATCCCAATTGCCTATCGTAAGGGTGTTCATAGTTGTACAAAACATCCCATATCTCAATTTGTATCCTATGATGCCTTATCTCCAACATATTGTGCTTTAACTTCGTGTATCTCCTTTGTATCTGTTCCTTTTAGTGTTTCAGATGCTCTCAGTCAAACTCCATGTAAGGAAGCCATGCTTAAAGAGATGAAGGCCCTTGAGAAGAATGGTACTTGGGATATTGATCCATTACCTACGGGTAAGAAACCTGTAGGCTGCAAATGGGTCTACATAATTAAAGTATCATGAACAATTAAGAGATATAAAGCCTGGTTAGTTACAAAGGGCTTCACTCAGACTTATGGGATTGATTATCTGGAAACATTTGCTCCAATTGCCAATATGAGCTCTATACGGGTCCTCCTTTCTTTGGCGGCTAATATGAATTGGCCTTTACATCAGCTGGATGTAAAGAATACTTTCATGGAGGAAGAGGTGTATATGACTATGCCACCAGGGTTAAAGTTTGCCAATGGTCAGAATTTAGTGTGCAGGCTAAATAAAGCCCTGCATGGGTTAAAGCAGTCGCCACGTACTTGGTTTGAGAGGTTCAACACTTCTATGAAAAGAGTAAGGTACACACAGAGTCAGGCAGATCATATTCTCTTCATCAAGAATCAGAAGGGTTGCACCACTGCCCTTATTGTATATGTTGATGATATTGTTATCAATGGAAATGATCGAGAAGAGATTCATCGAATGAAGTCATTCTTGGGACAGAGTTCAAGGTTAAAGACCTCAAATCATTAAGATACTTTCTTGGCATCGAGGTGTGCAGATCGAAGAAAGGGGTGTTCATTTCTCAACGGAAGTATGTGTTAGATTTGTTGGCTAAAACAGGCAAGTTTGGAGCTAGACCTATTGATATTCCCATTGAGCATAACCATACGCTTGATGATGTAGATGGAGACCCATTAAATGATGTGGGAAGATTTTAGCGATTGGTTGCGAGATAGATTTACGTATCTCTCACACGCCCAGATATTGCTTACGCTGTTAGTGTGATTAGTCAATTTATGCATGCTTTACGTCATCTCACCTTGAGGCAGCTCATCATGTTCATCGCTACCTCAAGGGTTCACCTGGTAAGGGGATATTGTTTGGCCGTCATGGCCACTTGCATGTTGAAACCTATACTGATGTTGATTGGGCGGGGTCTGTGACAGATCGACGATATACTTCATAACATTGCACATTTGTTGGAGGTAATCTTGTTTCATGGCGAAACAAGAAACAGTTTGTAGTAGTCTGAGTTCAGATCCATGGCACATGGAGTTTGTGAGTTGTTATAGCTACAAACAATGTTGGGTGAGTTGGGTTATCCTGTTCGCGAATCAATGAAGTTGTATTGTGACAGCAAGCCTGCTATTAGTATTGCCCACAATCCAGTTCAACATAACTGGACAAAGCACATTGAAGTCTATCGACACTTTATCAAGGAAAAGCTCCGTGGGCTGATTTGTACTTCATACGTCAACACACATGATCACGTTGCTGATATTTTGACTAAGGGTGTGAGCAAGACTTGCTTGAAAAATATGTTAGTCAAGATGGGCGTGATAGATATCTTTGCACCAGCTTGAGGGGGAGTGTTGTCAAGGGCTTATTTGTCATTACTTATATAATGTTGGGGTTTTGTTTAATTTCTAAAACTTCTTCTTATAAATATAATGTGCTGGAAGGATGAAAGTATTCTTTCATTCTCTCTCTTTCCCCATCTCTATCTCTCTCTCTCTCTCTCTCTCTCTCTTTCTCTGATGCTCTTTCTTCTCTTTTTCTTCTTCTTATACTTTACTCTTTGATTTGATTATCTCTTAAAGTCAACAAACTATTCTATTGTATTCTCTATATTTTGTTGGGTAATAAGGAGAAATTATATATCTTTGGAGGAGATTGTTGATTTTTTGGGCTCCTTGAGCTGTTAGGGCATTTGCCTTTTGCCCTTGTGTAGTTTTTTGGGATGCGCTCCCCTTTTGAGCTCTTTTTATACATTATTACTTATCAAAAAAAAGACCATACTTTTTCAAAAGGTTACGCAAAACCTCAAGGGAGGCTGACGATACTTTTTCTAAAGGTTTCATCCGTGGATAATTTAGCCAAACCTTATTAGATTTCACGTCCTAAAATGAAACTCAATTCAAGGTGGAAGTAAATGGGCAAATTAAGAAAGGCTCAGCGATCAGATTGAAAGCTGCAACATCAGAGTAAGTCCTTGTCGATTAGATTTATACCACCAATTGTCTACTTTTTGATCCACACAACTAATGCTACAAGCACGATCACCACTGATGCGTAAAAATTCAAGTTTCACAAGGAGATTGGTGACAAATGTTTGGTCTCCGTAATTAAAAGAAACTGGAGTATAGGCATATCACGTTGATTAACTTCATTTTGTTAGTAAAAGTTGGTGATCAGCCATTAAATTAAACAAATTTATAGGAGTGCTGTTGTAGGAAATTATAAGCTAGACATAATGCATTGGGGACCCGAGGTCCACCTTTCCTCATAATTGTCTATGAAGACTGTATGGAAAAGTTGGTCATCATTTATATGTGGGGTATATTCTCTGGTTGGCAATCAATCTGCAGAAGGACTTTCAAGATGGTCTGGTTGGGTCGAATTCCTCCATAAATGGCTGATTAACATAGCATATCAACCAACAAGGAAGGACGTGAAACTCTCTCAAACAGAGAAGGGGATCGCATGGTCAGCCAAATTTAAGAAAAATCTTCCCTATAGAGGTGACAGATATATTGGAGAGTATGTTCCAAAGTTCATATAGCTTGAGAATGGGTCCAACAAATGTAGATGTTATAATGTCAGTTCTGCTACGCGTAACCTTCATTTATAACTCAGAAAGAGCAAGGAAGTTGAGAAATAAAAAAAAAATCGTACCGGAGAAAAAAATCCAGTCTCGAGCATTTTAAAACACTTATTCTACCCTTCCCATGATATTTTTGAAAACCAAATTCTACAATATTCCTAGTCGCATGCTTCCTCTTGTCCTCACTCCTAAGTGAATATTGGTGTACTCTTTTCCCTCAAGTTCCAGTTGAAGTCATCAGGCTCAGCACCTTTCAAAGTGGAATTTTTGCTTGGTCATCCATTTTGGATAAGATCCAGGTTGGCTTTAATCTTCTTTTCTTCAATAGCGCCAGGGTGTTCACGGCCCAAGCCAGTTGATAATCTCATGCTCATAACAAGTGGACAATTTCAAATAGATACTTGCTTACTACTGCACATATGAGATGGTCAGTCATTGCCTCATTCCATCCCCCTTTCTCATCCAATGTTTGGCATTGGTTCTTGAGGACCTTCAGGATTATTGAGTTATGCTCTTACTAAAATAATAGTTTGGGGAGGGTCAGAGGGTGTGGCGTTCCATTGAAAGCAAAATTTATTCATTATGTTCAATTAATTGGTTTGCTGGGAAGAAAGGAACAGGAGAATCTTTGATGGTTCTTAATCAAGTAGCTTTCTGGTGTCCTTGATCAATATAATTCAGTCAAGAATCCACGCCTGGCTGCTGGCCTAGTTTACATGCATCAACTGAAGGTCCTTTTAGACTAAGAAATTTGTCATATGATATAATCCAATAACTGGATGAAAAAAAAAAAAAAACCTGCAACACTTGATGAATCCTCCACCATGCGTCCTCCGCCAAGCGCCCCTCCAGACACATGAAGCCGTGCATTAACAAAAACCTGGAGAAGTAAAATATATGTAAATTATTGATTTCTAAGTATATGAAAGAGGCCAGCTAAAAGAAAAATTAAGTAGAAAACCCACTGCTGCATGCTGATATCTAGGAGATGGAGAGACACCAGGAGCAATAGCCCATTCCCAACGACCATCTCTATGTTTAGCAAGTCCATATGCACTTGGCAATGGCTGCAAAAATCATTTACAGAGTATGAACCAAGTCAATCATTTATGACACTAAAGCTGGTTTATGTTAACTCACAAAATGAGAACATCACATAGAAAAATTACGTCATACATAAAATATAGTAAACTATAGGACAGTCTCTTGGGGGAAGATTTTGACTATTGATAATCTAAGGCGGAGGCGGCAAATCATATTCAATTGGAGTAGCATGTGTAAGAGAGATGAGGAGTCTATGGATCATCTTCTCTTGCATTGTTCTTTGGCCAGAGACGTGTGGAGCTTGATTCTTCTTGTACTTGGTGTTCAGTGGGTTATGTCGGAGTCCACTAAGCATGCTCTTGAAGCTTGGAGGGCATTCTTAGTGGGAGCTCATGCTAGGTAGGCATGAAGGGTAGCTCCTCTTTATATTTGGTGCAGCATTTGGAGGGAGAGAAATAGGAGAGGCTTCGATGGCAAGGCGGCTCCTATTTGGGCGCTGAAATTATATATTCTTTTGGGTATATGGTAATAGTTGTTGTTTGGCTCACGAAAAATAAGGTTCCTTTCCAGGTGAATGGAAAGGAAGGAGTTGCGGGCGTGCCAGGAACTGCTATCGTTCCAAAGTGGAGCTCCAAACAATATTCCAATGGGAAGTTGCCGGGATCAGGCGATTGTATGAATGACTGGAATGACCACATTGAAAGGTTCTTTTTGCCTTGAAAAAGGACTTCGGGATTGTTCTAGCTAGTGGAAAGAAGGATGGTATTGAAAGTACAGGACTTGCAATTAGAAGAGCTATGAACTACTTGCTGGAAAGTAGGAAAAGAAAGTGCTGAACTTGTATTAGAAATGATTGAAATACATTACTGGAATGTAAGATACATGAAATGAAATTGATAAGCAAAGATGATGTATTGTTGTGTGTGTTGAACAGGATTTGTATTCTAGGCCTAAGTGCTCTATTTATAGAGCTCTTCTATGCAGCAGTTGAAGGTGGCAGTTCTAGCAGCTTCCACTTGGCTTGTCCATGGACTGCCAAGTGTCCCATGTCCTTGGCAGTTACTTCTGACTTGCACCCACCTTCTTCCATCTTCTTGCCCTTCTTGATTTCTTCTCAATCCACCACTTCAACCAAATCCCTTGAAGTCTTCACGATTCTGAGTGGTGGACGGTTTTGGTTCTGATTGAGGCTGAACATTCCAACTGCCCTTTCTATATGACTCCAAGTGTCCCACGTTGTGCTTCTTCTTCCTCAACGTGCATGGACTCTTCTTCTTTGTTTCAGCCACATCATGCCAGCATTCCAGCCATGTTGTCCATGATCCCAAGTAGTTATATGGAAAGATTTCAATCTTCATCTGATGTGCTGGCATACAGCCAAGTGTCCCACGTTGTTGATGGTTCCCTTCTTTACACAGAGTTCTCCTTCCACATAATTATGAATGATTATGCATATATGTGTCTGTTATAAGCATGTTCTCCTTGATTTTAGCAACTTCTTTTCTGAACTTTCCTTTTGGTACGCTTCTAGGGCATCCATGTTCCATGATTTCAGCGATTTCTCTTCTGAATGTATACATTACGTACATATATACATATGTATATATATACACATAGAATTATACACTTTCCTATTCTTAGAAGCTTTGTTTTGACTTGGCCTGGAGTTTTGATAACCTCAGATATAGTGGCTGAATGGCTTGTTTGGAATTCCCTATAAAATAGAAGAAAACTTAGCACCATATTCCAACCTTTTTTTGTTTACTAAGTCAACCCTCTTTGCGAAATCTTAGGGGTTGCCATATGGCAATTGTATACCATATAGACTCGAACTATTCTGAAACCACACGGCAGCATCTGAATGGCTCCTTTCCAAAACTTTGATCTCAAGAGTTTTAATAAAATATGGCAAGTTCCATGGAACTCACCAAATATTATTTTCTTATTGGCCTAGACAACATTATTTCCTTAATCTTATCCCACAAATTCCATGTGTCGATGGTTGAGTCGTTTCCATGTGTCATATGGTTGCATGTACAACAATATCTCCATGCAATCTTTTCTTTCTAGATCATTGGGAATTTGTGGAAATTGATCCAGTATGGCAAGTCTTATGAGGCTCACCATATTCTTGATTTAATAGAATCCATCTGGCGGAATATGATTAGCTTAATTGATCTTTGCCTTGGATTGCTACATTAAGTCACATATGTGTTTTAATGCTTCAATATGACCTTCCTTTCCAAGCTTGCCGGGATTGTGATCTAGTGTGGCAAGTTCCATTGGAACTCACCACATGCTTCCTTCTTATTGGTAGATAATCCCTCTCTTGAGTCTCTCTTGAGTCTATATGGCAATATGGTGTTAAGTCAACGTTGATGTCTCATGATGCCCATAATATAATTCCCTTTTCAAATAATTAGGCAATAATCCGGTAAGGCAAGTTCGCTAGAACTCACCACATGTCGTCTTTCCATTTGTCCAAAAATAATGGGATAAACGCTTGTAAACCAATGGGGGGAATTAGTAGATTTTGTGAATAGCTTGAAAGTTTAGCTGCTTCTTGGGCCTTTGTGCAGTTGTTCCGGGATTCGCTCCCCTCTTGAGCACTCTTTAATGAATTTACTTATATAAAAAATGGGACAGTGTTCATGACCAATACAACGCTACAATGTTTTTTTTCTTTTTTTTAGAGGAAACAACAGATTATATTAAAAATCCATAATCATGTACAAAGGTGGAATGAGAAAAAACCAGAAAGCAGCAGGACAAAAACAACTTGGGGATGCTTAATAAGGGGGATGGTGATTATAAGTACAACTCAAGATCAAGGGACAATACCCATTCATTGCCCAACATATAAATCCAATAAAAGAAACCGTGCATAGTTGCCAAGACATTTCTAATCAAGTGATTACACCAACAAGAAACCTTTCCAATTTTTTTTACCAAGCAATTCAACTTCAAGAGACAGCTAACAACCAAAGAGACTGGCTCTAAACAACCATCAAGCACACTCAAGGATCTTCGATCTTAATAGCAATTCATTTACTTAGCCAGCACCAAATATTTTAGCTTAATATTTTCCATGATCTTCAGGAATGCCACCCACTGTAATGCCAGATTACAGAGAACAACCATCAATCTTTAGTTGACTTCCCAAAGCTTTCCATAAAACCAGGGTTAAGCCTAAGAACTATAATACGAAGAAGCCAACTAATCTCTCATAAGAGGAACCTTAAGCTTCTACATAACCAAAAGCCACAAGGATGCCAACAATGTTGAATTATCTCACAAACTTCATATTCAAGTTCTAACCTTTTAAAATACATTACTGTTTGTGGTGTTGAATATAAACCTCATTATCTGAGAGCGAGAGCGAGAGAGAGAGAGAGAGAGAGAGAGAGCAAACCTTCCAGTGGTACGCAATATTGTCCTGTGATATGGAGGGAATTGCTAATAAATCCCAAAATCAACTTCTTATAATCATCGATTTAGCCCCTCGTAAATTTAAAAATGAAAAGAAATCCATCTAACTGACGTTGGTAGCATTACTTCGATGAATCAACTTAATTTAAATAAGTGTGTCATATAATAACATTAACCAAAATTTGGGAATTTTACCTGAGCTTGACTATGAACAAAAAAAAAGTAGAGTGCAAGAATCATGGAATGTGATTATGGCACACAGAAAAAAAAAATTCCCAAAGCCAAATGAGAATTTCCTTCAGCATGCATTCAGCTCAGCAATTCATTCCAATTAGTAGGGCATGCATACTAATCAAGGTTGTTAGGATCGGGATTTTACGTAGGATTCATGAGGGGTTCATAGGATCGGAATTGTAGGATCGGATCGAGAGTCATAAGATTCTATAAAATTATTAGAAAAGAACTCAAAACTTTCTAAATCAAATAATTTCGATTTAAGTAGAGAATAAGGCTAAATAAATAAATGAGATGCTCTAGCAAAATCAATTAACATTAAAAGATACTAAGACACATGATAAACACTTAAAATCAATTTCTTGATTTCAACAAAAACATCAGCCAATCAAGCAGAATCACAAAGAAATTAAAGCAAATCCTAAACGAATAGAAAAAGGGAATAGAGAAAGTAGAGAGAGAAAAGTACAATTTAGTTGCCTAATTGTCTTTAGTTGCTTAATTGTCTCAGTAATTTAGTTGAAAAGTTTACTTTTTGGTTTTTTTTTTTTTTTTAATTAAAAAAAAAAAAAAGGAATAAAAAAAATAGAGGAAATTAAGAAAGAAGAAAATATAAATTAAGAAGATTAAAACAAAATAAAGGAAAATTTTGAAATTTTCAACCATACCTTTGAAATTCAGAGTTCGTTTGTCTCTACATTTGGCGTTGGGTCTTTTTTTTTTTTTTAAATTGTTCAACATAATTAGGCTAAAGAGTTGGATTTTATATTTAAAATGATTAAATTTATTAGTCCAAAATGAATTGTAGGACCAAATAAATCCAAACAAAATAACACGATTTAGTAGACTCGGTAAGATCATGTGATCCTATGCGATTCTACGATGCTCCTTCTGATTTTACAAATCAATCTTCTACATCCAAACGAATTTTGGATCGGATCGGGGTCAGTTTGGCAATTTTAACAACTATGACACTAAATACCGCAAAGGTAATGCATCTCCTTCTTATAACAATTATAATTTTACTCCTTTTTGGTTTTTTTTTTTTTTTTTTTTTTTTTTTTTTTTTTTTTGGGTTGATAAATAAGACTATATTAGAAAGCATTCAAAAGGGGAACGCTTTGAATGCATCCCGGGCACTGTACAAGGAAGAAGCCAAAGAAAGGGTTTCCAAATGCACCACAAACACAAAAGGGAACTGCCCACCAAAAAGCACAAGCATGGGCTCCCACAAAACAGCCTCTACAAGAATCAATCAAACCCCTCGAAGTCCGAGATATAACCCAATGGACACCAAACAAACCAAAAATAAGCTCCAACAGTCGTGTGGCATAGGGCAATGTAAGAGAAGATGGTCCACCGACTCCCCATCCCTCTTACACATACAGCACCAATTTCTTCTCCTCTTTTTTTTTTTGGATAAGTAATAATCAATTAAAAAAGTGTTCAAAAGGAGAACGCGTCCCTTAAACAAAAGCGAAACCAGGATCTAAAGACCCAAAGAGTCCAAAAGATTAACTAAATCATCGGAATAGGAGCAAGAACTCCTCTTCACGTAATTGAAGATAGAGCGAATAATATGAAGCTTCAGCGTCGTCTTGGACGACTCCTTCCCATCAAACATTCTGATATTCCTCTCCTTCCAAATACACCACCAAACGTAATGTGGAACTGTCCTCCAATAGTCACGCACGCTGCTTCTCACGCGGCATCCCCTCCACGCGTTAATCACACATTAGAATATCGAGGCATTACCCAAAGCATACCAAATAAGCCAAAAATGAGATTCCAACAGTCGTACACCATGGGGCAATGCAGAAGGATAAGATCCACAGATTCACCATCTCGTTTGCTTAGGCAACACCAATTAACAACAGTATTGCCTCTCTTCCTCAAGTTGTCAAGCATCATAATCTTGCCCCATAAGGCAATCCATACAAAGAATGCCACTCTAAGAGGAGCCTTAGAGCGCCATATGGTCTTCCATTGAAAGTCAAGGTCAACAAAATTGGAGAGGCAAAGAAACATGGACCGGACATCGAATCTGCCATGGTTAGAGGGGACCACAGAAGATCATCACTACCTCTACCAACAGTCTCCTGCTGATACAGTATATTTAAAAGAAAGCAAACCTCGTCCATCTCCCAATCCTGAAAAGACGCCTAAAACACACGCCCACGTAATCCCACTGCTATCAAGCCAATAGCAGTCAGCTACGTAGGCTATGCTATACAATCTGGGAAAGGTGCAAGATAATGGCCTGTCACCACACCAAAAATCCTCCCAAAATCGAATACATCTGCCATCACGAACTTTGAATCTGATATGGGAAGAGAAAACATCCTAACCCTTCCGAATGAATTTCCACACGCCAACTCCTCCCGCAATAGAGATTGGACGAGTAGATCAGCCGCCACTCTCCTCCCCAAAACGACATGAAACAATCCTTCTCCAAGGCTATGTTACATGGACTCAGGTGCGAGTGTCGAACACGGGTATGTATCCATACGTCGAACATTTCAAATCTCTAAACAGAAGGACACATGGACACGGCTAAATATTCATTTTATTAATTATTTTATTTTATTTTCTATAGTAAAGTAATGTTTTTATCTAATTTAATGTTCAATATAGGCATTTAACTCATTTTAAAATAATAATATAATGAAATTGAATGATTAGATATGTTTTTTTAAGTACATGTCCAACCAAAAATGTCGGACACATATCCCATACCCATGTCAGAGGGATGTGTCCGACACGGGTACTTCACTACTTTTGAAGAGTCCATGTAACAGAGCTCTAAGGGCAATGCCTTTCCCTGCCGAATCTCCATAACCCTTTGCTCAAGAGAGCTTGCTTAAAGGGAACCACCGTCCGGATACCTAGACCACCCGACTTCATGGGCTTGCAAACTTGCTCCTACCTGACGAGATGATACTTGAACTCCTAGCCCCTTTCACCTTAGAGGAAATCCCTTTGGATCTTTTCAATCCTTTTGGCAACGGAGCATGGGATTTGGATAACAGATAGGAAATAAGTAGAAAGGCTCTCGAGAGAGCAACCTCCCCCCCCACCCCCCAAAAAGACAGATATTGCTTCTTCCACCCTGCCAATCTCTTCACGTACCTATCAATCACAGGATCCCAACTTCCCACCCTACTAGAAGAGACCCCTAAAGGCAAACCCAAATAAAGGATTGGGAAAGAGCTTATCCCACACCCAAGAACTGCGGCTAAGGAAGAAATATCCTGAACATCCCCAACCGGGACAAGCACGCTCTTGGCTACATTGACCTTCAGCCAAGAAACCGCCTGAAAACAAACCAGAATGCACATCAAATATCTGAGCTGAGACACGTCAGCATCACAAAAGACCAAGGTATCATCCGCGAACAGTGAATGAGATATCTCCATCTGATGAGCTAGATCTCTGCCCGCCCTAAAGCCCTTGATAAAACCGAGATTCTCTGCCCTCCTTATAAGTCTACTCAGACCCTCCATGACGATGAGAAAAAGGAAAGACAACAAAGGATCTCCTTATCTCAAACCCCGAGAATAGCCGAAGAAACTAGCAAGAGACCCATTCACTAGAACAGAGAACTTTATGAACGAGAGACGCGTCTCTATCCATTTCCTCCTTCTACTTCCAAACCCCCTTCTTTGAAGTAAGTACAACAGGAAATTCCAATTAACATGATCATAAGCTTTTTCAATGACAAGTTTGCATAAAACTCTAGGGACACCACTTCTTAACCTAGAATCCACGCATTCGCCTGCAATAAGAATTGAGTCTAGGATCTGCCGTCCTCCGACGAAAGCGTTCTGGGAATCCGAAATAATCCCATCCATAACATCCCTCATCCTAAGAGCAAGAACCTTGGCGATGAGCTTGTAAATGCAATCATTAGCATATATGATAGCCACGATTTATGGAATAACTTACCATATTAGCAAAGTTTTGATTATGCTATAGAATATACCATTTAATATGCTATAGAATACGTTGTGATTTGATTTAGATTTGATTTAGTTTCCTTTCTTATAATATGAGAATGTGCTCTTTATATCTATAAATACTAGAGCTGTGAATGAGTGATTTATCTCATTCAAGCCTTTACACAAGTCTCTCATTTCTCTTCTTTTTATATTTCTACTTGGTATCAGAACAAGGGTGGTCCGACTGGCTGCAATGAGGACATTGCGAATTCAGCACCACCCATTCGGAAGTGGTCTAAAGTGACATCACCATCCGGGAGGTGTCAGGTAGGCAGGGTGGTCCGACTTCAATGAGGGCATTACGAGTTTGGCACCACCTATTCAGAAATGGTCTGAGGAGACATAGTTATTTCTATTTATGATCTGAGGAGACATTGTTGATTCTTTCATCTACATTGTTTAAACATATGTATGAAGGGGAATGGTACATTGTTGATTCTTCCATCTACACATTTTAAACATGTGTATGAAGGGAAATGGTCTGAGGAGACATTGTTGGTTGTTTATGGTCTGAGGAGACATGATTGGTT
Organism: Cornus florida; assembly: GCF_030987335.1. NCBI lineage: Eukaryota > Viridiplantae > Streptophyta > Magnoliopsida > Cornales > Cornaceae > Cornus > Cornus florida. The sequence continues at coordinate 98,497,764 of NW_026775578.1, forward strand.
GTTTATGGTATAAGGAGACATTTTTAATTGTTTATAAAATGAGGAGACATGATTGGTTATTTATGGTCTGAGGAGACATTGTTAATTGTTTATGGTCTGAGGAGACATTTTTTATTTCTTGATTGACACTTCATCTGAGAGAAAAACATCGCCAGTCAGATTTGCACTCCATTTGTCGCAAGCTCTCAACAGCTTGCAGACGTTCTTACAAAAGGCATCAGCAAGATTATGTTTGAGAATGCATTATCCAAGTTGGGCATTTCAGATATCCACGCACCAACTTAAGGGGGAGTGTAAGCATATATGATAGCCACGATTTATGGAATGACTTACCATATTAGTAGAGATTTGATTATGCTATAGAATATACCATAGAATATGCTGTGATTTGATTTAGTTTCCTTTCTTGTAATATGAGAATGTGCTCTTTATATCTATAAATACTAGAGCCGTGAATGAGTGATTTATCTAATTCAAGCCTTTACACAATTATCTCATTTCTCTTCTTTTTATATTTCTACTGCAACCCACTAAGCTAATTGGTCTAAAGTCTTTAATATAAAAAAGCGCCACCCTTCTTAGGGATGAGGGCAATGAAAGAGGCATTTAGCGACTTCTCAAAGACGCCATGAGAGTGAAACTGCTGGAAGGACCCATCACCTCGTTTCTCACCACCTCCCAGCTTTCCATCATAAACCGCATAGTAAACCCATAAGGCCCCCGAGCTTTGTCACCATTACAACTCGATAAAGCTTTTAGCACTTCCTCTTCGAGAAAAGGGATCTCAAGACCATCTCTATCCAACTCAGAAATAGCATAAAAATGAAGGCCCCCAAGCCTGTGTCTCCATCCTAACAACTCGGTGTATAGCTTCTGGTAAAAGGAGACGATCCCGTTGCGCACCTCTTCCTCCCTCCACAACTCCAGACCATCCACCCAGATTCACCCTATGTGATTGCTTCTTCTGTGGGCATTAGCAAGCCTATGGAAAAATTTCGTATTACGATCTCCCTCTTTGAGCCATAAGGCCCGAGACTTCTGGCGCCACGAGATCTCCTCCATACTAGCGATCTCAGCAAAAACCGCCTGGCAGGAAGCTCTCCTAGAGCGTAGAGACTCCACATCCCATCCCGCCTCTTCAAGACGATCAATCTTAGAAAAATCAGCAAGGATTCTATTCTTTCTCCATCCAAGATTCCCGAACACCTCGTTATTCCACCTCTTTAGCTCGATTTTAAGAGCCCTTAACTTCCTGGCTAACACAAAACTGGGAGAACCAGTAACCGTTGCCTCCTCCCACCAAGACCGGACTTTCCCTTGGAAGTCCTCCGCTCTTAGCCACATATTTTCGAATCAAAACGGGGAACACCGAGATCTCAGAACCCCACAGTCCATAACCAAAGGAACATGATCAGAGGTAACCCTTGTCAAAACTGCCTGAACAGCGTCCCGGAATTTCTTTTCTCACTCCCCAGAGATCAAGAACCTATCCAGCCTTGATAAGGTAACCGGGTCCCTACCATTAGACCAAGTAAAGGCTGCCCCTTCCATTGACAGATCAATGAGAGAATGGCCATCAATAAAATCAGAAAACTGAGTCATGTCCGAAGACCACCTTTCCCCTGTGGACCTCTCTAACAGAGACCTAACAGAATTAAATTCCCCACCCAGGCACCAAGGAAGAGACCACAGTCCCTATACATGACAAAGCTCCTCCCAAAAGAGAGGTCTATCACTGTCAACAACCGGTCCGTAGACCCCAGAGAAAACCCATCTGAAGTTGTCCTACGCCATCTTAAACACGCAGGATGCAAAGAACCTCCCCGTCCAAACGTCCATCCTTGACAACCATCTGCGATCCCACGTAACTAAAATTCAGCCAGAGGAACCTAAAGCATTAAGGCCTCCCATTCCACAAACCTTCCTCCCCAGAGACTCCTGACAACCCCATCAGTAATAGAGGCCATCTTAGTTTCTTGCAAACATACAACTTGGGCTCCCCACTTCCGTAAAGTTACCTTCACCACCCTCCTTTTGTCCGGGTCATTGAGACCACAAACATTCCATGTAATGATTCGTAACTTCATTAAGAACCAAATAAAATTATCACCCCTCCTCCCCTCCTTTCATTCCTACTTCTAGTCCTTCCCCTCTCCCTCACCGCCCCTCTTCCCTTCATAGTTGACATAAGAGATAAGATTCTTGACCTCCTGCTCCACTTTCCAAGACGATAAAGATCTCTTATTCATAGCCTCTTTCGTGCTTTGTTGCTCACTGCAACCTCTCTTACTTCCACAATTGCTTCAAGAATGAACAGTGCCTTATCACTATTGCCCTCTGATGAGACACCCCAGCAATTCATTAGTAGCCCCTATGTTTGCTACTACACATTCCTTGCCCAAATCAGCGACCGTTTCTGAGCAATCGGGTCGCATGACCGCCAGTGGTTCCACCATTTCCAGGTTGGAGTGGTCTGTCTCCAACCATGGGACTAACTCGTTAGAACAGACTTGTTGAATGGAAGCCAAATCTTCATTCTCCTCCCCTGCACTATCCTTTCCACTTACAGACAAATCCGTCTACAAATCCGTGTCTGTAACAGAGTCACCCATACCATGATCCAAGAAACTATGAGGAACATTCGCCTTTGACCATCTGAATGGCAAACAATTGAAGCCTTTCAGAGCAACATAGACTCGGAGCTCTTTAAGCAAAGCCGCAGCAGAGTCGTTGGTCAACTGAAGATGGAGATCACGTCCCACACAAACCGTAACCCCCTTACACGAATCCTTTACAATACAAGCATCTGGGTAGACCCACCATCTTGTATAGCACCCAGTGGGCCTATCTCCTCCACCGGCCTATCATCAACAAAAGCATTCAAATTTAGCATATTCTTATTATTATACTCACGTACCCATCCACGGTGGCCGACAACTGAACTGCAGAAAGCCCGAGAAATGTTTGGAAAAGATACACGCGTAAGCCTCCTATCTCTCCCTTCCCCAATCGTTGTTTGTGCCGTGAATCTAACGCGCCTCTGTCCTTAGGTGAAGACCTGTATCTGTAATTCCGATCTCGCAGTGGGAAGATGATAAATCCTTCTCCTCGCCTCCTCTTTCATACGTTGATCAATATGAATTTTCGGGAATATAGATGGTGAAGCTTCTTCCGTCAGAAAAACCTTAAAGGCCACCCGTTGGTCTACAATAAAAATAAACTCTAGTAATACCCCACCGACGGCTACGAGAATGACTACTCTGTGTCCTTCAAACCAAACATCTGCCTCCACATCTCTGAAACCGCCGCAAAGATCACTTATGGCTTCAAATAACTTGTGGCACCATAAATGTAAAGGGAGCCCATAGATCACCACTCTTCTTCTCCTATTCCTTAACTTCACTGCCGAACAACCGACTGCAAAATACCACACATCAATTGACAGGTAACTATCCCCCCCACTTCTTATACCTAGAAATCAAAACCCTTCGTGCCTCAGATTCCGATGGTAATCTAAACAAGAGAAGACCATCTGACAAAGGTGACACCCTCACCACACATGAGATCTTCCAAGTCCTCGATGCCCACTCCTTAATCATCTCTAAGCATCCCACATCATTATCGAACCGTCCGACAAAGCAAGATTTCAGTACTGCTTCACAAGACAACGTACTGTGATTATCGACCCTAAAAACATGGCCCTCTTTGGTAGGGAAGGAATCAATCTCACCAGTGGTCGTAAGGCATGGCAATTTCGCCGCCTCAAGAAAAGACATCTAGGGTTTCATACTTGAACCAAAAACTAATCTTGGGTTTTAGATTTTGATTGAGTTGTCTCCTTGGCACATAATATATTTTTTTCAAGGCAAGAAGGGTTAGGAAGTTAGAATATATTCTTCTCCTTCTCAGATTATCCATCATCAATATCTTGCCCCAAATTGTCGTCCAAACAAAGAACGCCACTCAAAGAGGAGCCTTCTAGCGTCAAACCATCTTCCAAGGGAAGTTAGACCCAGATAAACCGAAAAGGCAATAGAACAAAGAACCTCCCTCAAACCTCCCCTGAGAAGAAGGCACCCAAAACATGGATTAGAGCCTCTACCGTCTAGTTCTTGCCCATACAAAAGATCCAAGAGTCCATACACATCATCCACCTCCCCAATCTTGGAACTGTCGCCGAAATCAAACATCACGCACAAGAGGACCACCCATCTCTTTTAGAAGCCATTTCAATACCACTTGGTCTCGTCTCATATAGCTTGAAAGTGGGATCCAATCCTCCTAGAATAGATTAAGAGTATAGAATCTGAAAAAAAATTCTAAGGAAGGATGGTTGCTGGTCATTAATAGTCAATTATGCATTGTTGTACATCAAACTTTGATGCTCTCTCATTCTTAGTCCAAAATTTCCTCACTTTCCAAAAAAACCGAACTATGAAAAGGAAGATCTTGCAACAAGTACAAAAGCTGGCTTCACAAAAAAGAAAATTAAAAAAAAAAAAAACAAAACAAAACAAAATTAGAGGATAGCATATATAAAAAAGTAAATAATAATTCATCCATTGCCCTAACAAGGGAGAATTGTATGTAAATGAAAACAAGCTCGCTTTAGTTCATTGCTTAGAAGTCTCAAGCACTATGCACCAGAGTTCATGCAACATAGAATATTTTAATTTATCAAAATAAAATAAAATAAAAATTAATCAAAAAAAAAACATAGAATATATTTCAACTCACCACACTGTTAGCATCCCTCCCTCCACAAAGCAAAAGAAGACCATCAGAGCGTGCACTTGCAGTTGCATACCTACTCAAAGTGACAGGAGCAAATGAGATGCACTCAACTCAACTCATCAAAGTTTTTCCAGACTGTTTAACAATATGAGATATCAACTGAAAAATGTTTCTAATAAACTAAATATATATTAATGAGCAAGTTTTTGATAAATTTTATGATTGATGGAAATTAAATAAGCCCATTAAACAAAACTATGATAGCAACCTACATCAGCAATCTGAAAATGCAAAAAACAAAACTCAATGTTCTGTTTCTACAATTTCAGAATATCAAATTCAATTTAGTGCAACAAGTCATTTCAATTAGCCAGAAGAATAAAACTTAATGTTCTGTCTATAGAAGATCAGAATATCAAATTCAATTTAGTGAAACAAATCACTTCAATTATCCAGAAGAACCAAAACAGCTCACAAATAATTCTACACTGAATTGCAACAGTCCTGGAGATTGCATATGTTTTTACTAACATATAGACAACTCAAATGCAGAACAAGAATCTTGACTAGTTATGAACTTGGGATTTAAAACCACCGAAGATGATGAGTATTTTTTTTCTTTTCTTTTTTTTCTTTTTTAGAAGGTAAAGCAATTGACTCACACACTGCCTCCACTGAGGTTCAAACCCATGACCTCCCTTTCGGAAGTATGGTTCCGGTACCGCCAGGCCCATTGGTAAGATGATGTGTATGTTACTTAAATATAAACAAGGGTTTACACCATCTAAAAACAATTAATATTTATATGCATATAAAGATGTCGTAAAATGTCAAAGAAGTAACAGCAGCAATTGACAATTGGTTTATGCTCATCGAGCATCCCTTTTTATTTTGGTGCCAATGCAAAATAATATCGTAGTGTCTTTTTCCTTTTTATTCAGTTCATACAATAGCGATGTAGTACATGAATGGGCAGACATGAACAGTGCATGAACAGTGTTCGGGAATAATGTTTTCTAGTTCCAATTTTCTATTTTAGGAAAGTTTTCATTGTTTAATTTCCTAATAGTTTAGTGTATGTTTTAGGAAAGTCTTCATTGTTTTAATTTCCTTAATAGCTTTGTGTTTGTTTTGGGAAAGTTTCCATTGTTTTAATTTCCTATACAGTTGACGATTTGCTTAGGCCTATATATACATGGCTATTGTAATAGTTTAGGAATCAATTCTCTTTTATTAATATCAGAATGAGTTTTTCTCAATCTCTTCTCGTGGATGCGAGTGTTTAAAGAATACGTTGCTATTCTTAATTATTTTGCTTGCTTTCATTGATCCGCTGCGTCAAGCTGGTATCAAAGCCATTCTCCATGGACGGTGATCTGGGAGAACGTGCGGCGACTGTGGGAGAATGTCAACAATTGCGTCAGGAACTCAAACAGGAGATTCAGATGGCAGTTGATTGTCTAATTGAAGCCATGAATCGTGTGCAGGTTCGTAATAGGCATGATCAGAACCACAATGATGATGTGAATCAACCATGACAAAAGGCTGGAAATTAGCGTGGTCATCTTCAATGTGCTAATAATCAGCACCAATTTCAAAAGGATGTCTGGTCTAATTCGAGCAATGATCAGATTGAAGGTATTGAAGGTATTGTTGTAACACATGGAGATCACAAGGTCAAAGCAAATCATTGAGATTTCTGAATGAAAATTGACCTTCCGTCGTTTAATGGTCAACTTGATATTGAAGATGTCTTGAACTAGCTTGAAGAAGTTGAAGACTTTTTCGACTATTTTCATATACCTGAGAACAAGCAAGTTCCGCTTGTAGCCTTTAAATTTAAAGGATCGGTTCTAGCTTGATGGAAACAAACAAAACTGTAGGAGGCAAGGAAAACAACCTGTACAAATGGTCAAAGATGAAAAGGTTGTTGATTGCTAGATTTTCACCACCAAGTTATCAGCAGATGATTTATTACCAATATCAAAGTTGCAGGAACGAGAGACAGTTTGTCAAGGAGTATATGAAAGAGAATAGTGGCAACTTTGAAGAAACAACTAATGATTCTCAAACAATTGATTGTAAGCAAAATTACGTTGTTTCGCCTCTTGTAGATGAAAAGGATGATGAAGTTGCCCATGTTCTTGAAGTAGATTTAACTTCTAATAATATAATTTTAGAGACCCACTCTGAGGACATAAAAAATGGCTTGAGAGAAGTAGACTTGGAGAATTACGGTGAAAAGGATGATGACAATATTAAGAAGTCCAGTGAGGGGCTTGGGGATACTTACTGTCCAATTAATAATATGGACCCAGTTTTCAAGGGTACTGACTCAGAACAGCTTGAAAGTGGTGGTGTCTGTTTGATGGGGTTGGGAGATTTAATTGAAGTAGGAGAGTTTGAGCCGGATGTCCAGGAGCAATCAGACCCTACAATGAGAGTCCATGTGTTTTTCTGATATGAATCCTGATTTTGGTCAGTATGATTCCTTGAAAAAAAAAAAAGTCCAAATTGCACCCAAAAAAAAACTATTCACCGACAGCTACAATGGAATCAAGATCAAAGGCAACGAATTTCCTTTTGTTGAAGTCAACAACGTCCAGTATTTGAAGAATATAGGTGAAGATGAAGATGGATCGAAAGAGCATGCGGACTTGACAAAGCATGACATCTCAAATAAATACCTCATAAAGCAGGAGTACAGTGTTGTGTTTCAAGAGATTTTGCTGACAGGGATGCAGAATTTACACAAATCTGTACGCACTCTTTTAAAGCTGGTAAGTGGATTCTCTAATCATCCTACATATGGTACCTTCCACAATCCTCTTGTGTTTTCGGTTGAGAATTTCCAAGATTATAAATATGTGGTTACTCAAGTTTGCATAGAGGGAGAAGCATATATTGCTCAATTTGAAGTTGGTTTTGGTTCAGTGAATCATGGGATACCAAAAGATTCGTGTTGACTATTCAGCTAAAAGGAAAGGTTGGTTACTTCTAGAAACCTTACATTGGGCTTGGTATTATGGTATCATAAATGGAAGGAAAAGGAATCAGTTGTCCAAGGGCAGCCTAATTTTTTCAAGAAAATACAACCTCGGAAGATGAAACTGGAGGCTGTTGCAAATTTCATCTTTCTAATTTGCATTGCCAGTATGAACAGTGTTCGGGAATAGTGTTTTCTAGTTTCTATTTTCTGTTTTAGGAAAGTTTTCATTGTTTAATTTCCTAATAGTTTAGTGTTTGTTTTAGGAAAGTTTTCATTGTTTTAATTTCTTTAATAGCTTTGTGTTTGTTTTGGGAAAGTTTCCATTGTTTTAATTTCCCATATAGTTTAGGATTTGCTTAGGCCTATAAATACATGTTATTGTACTAGTTTAGGAATCAATTATCTCTTTTATTAATATCAGAAAACTGAGTGCTTTTCTCAATCTATTCTCGTGGATTCCAGTGTTTAAAGAATACGTTGCTATTCTTAATTATTTTGCTTGCTTTCGTTGATCCACTGCGCCAAATAGTACTTTCTCCTATTCACCAAAATTGCAATTTATCAGCGTCAACTTCTATCTATCATAAATCAACTCTGAGAAGAGTGTTATCAAACTGAGGATTGACAAATTTATAGACGGATACCAGTATAATAGGAAAGTAGGGTTGCAAGAACCACAGAGACCTATTGTCAGGAGCATCACTTGTTCTCTTTCGAGATGCTTATATAGAAAACACATAAAGGACAGAATATCACCGAGTGATCAATCAACTGCCGATGTGCTATTTACATCACACAAAATAGAGATGACAATCAACCCAGAAAAAGTGGATAATCCACTCCGATCTACCATTCTACCCTATGATGTAGCCTGGGTAGGCCGACCCAAGCCTAACCAGGTCTCTAGATGGGTTTGGGCAGTTGTATATTTCTTGTTAAGTTGGGCCTGGGCTAAAAAAATTCAACTGAACCTTGATTCATGTTGGGTTTGGACAGAGGTCAGGCAACCCAAGCCTAGCCCAAACCCAACCTATTACCATTACTAATATTTACAATATTATTAACATGAGACTAACCCAAGCCTAACCCAATAAACTAGAACTTACCAAACCAACCCGAGCTTAACATGAGTTCAAAAAAATAATAAAAAATAAATAAAAATACTCGCATGGATTGGGTTTGAGTTTGTTACCTTAGAGGTCAATTCAGGAGCTTGGGTTGGGGTCAGGTTGACCCCCCAATCCGCCCAAGCCACCGGAGTTGAACCCTTATTCTGCCCCTAAGGCCCAGTTTGGTTGGAGAGAAACGAAAGGAAAAGAAAAGAAAGGTAATGGAGGGAAATGGTATATTGTGTTTGGTATAAAATTTTGAAAGGAAACAGAGAAGTTTAGAGGGATACAAATTATGCCATCTTCCAAAAAATGGGAGGAAATGGAAGGATAGAGTTGCGAAATTCAATGAAACCTTTTGGGAGGATGTTTGACGTGGGGATCACTCTCTCGCTCTCACCTTCCCCCGTCTCTTCATGATTACCATGGATAGACAAGTCATGGTGGTGCTATCGCCTTGATAGTGGAAGAACGTCTTGGGATGTTCGTTTTAGGTGGCACCTTCAGAACTGGAAGATTGAGGACGCCTGTGGTTCGTTGGACTTGTTGTATCGTCAGGAGATCATGGGTGGAGTTTTTGATTCTTGGAGTTGGGTCCCTTCATCTCAGGGGCATTTCTCTGTTCGGACTTTCTTTAGCTGTCTGAATGAGATGCCAAGGGCTGTGTTTCCATGGAAGGCAACTTGGCGATCCAAAGCCCCTTTAAAGGTGGCTTTCTTTGCATGGACCGCTATCTTGGGAAAGATCTTGACTCAGGATAATTTGAAGAGAAGAAATCAAATTGTAGTCAACTGTTGCTGCATGTGCCTTAGAGGTGAGGAGACGGTTGATCACCTCCTTTTACATTGTCATGTGGCCAGGGATTGTTGGGACTTGATCAGATTATTTGGGTTCAATGGGCTATGCCCAGGTCTTCCAGGGGTTTTATCGAGGCTTGGAGAGGGTGTATAGCGGGGGCCCAAGTCTAGGACATTTGGAGGTCTACGCCTTTGTGCATTTGGTGGTGTTTATGGCTTGAAAGAAATAGGAGATCCTTTGAAGGAAAGGAAACTCCTATTCGCGTGCTGAAATTCTCCATTATTACCACTCTTTTTTGTTAGGTTGAGGAAGAAATTATAGATCTTTTGAGGACTTTAGTTATTTGCTTATTCTGTGTGTCTTATTTAATTTTTATGTTTTATGTTATTTGGTAGATGATAGTTATAGTCCTGGTCTTTTTAAATAGTCATGTGACTGTGACGTGAGTTTTTAAGTACTTTGGAGAGTTGGGATTTAAAGGTTATTGAAGTAATCAAGGGCTAGGATGCTAGGTGTTACAAGGAGTATTTATCCCACATCGGATCAGGATGGGAATTGGAATGTGTATAAATGGGTGGGTATGCAGCACTACTCAACAGCTTAAGCTTTTGGGTAAATGCGCATGCGCCCACCCGTTACAATTGGTATCAGAGCAAGATCCAATCGTTGAACCGGTGTCACACCAAGCGCCCAGCTAAAAGGCGTCCGAGTGAGCCACCTGGGTAGGCAAGGTGGCCCGACCGCAACGAGGCTACCAAATTTACCACATTATTGGATGAGTCCCAACGAGAGTCCGATCTTTTTTATAAGTAATAATTAAATAAAAAGGCCTTCAAGAGGGGAACGTGTCCCTTATACAAAAAAGCAAATGGAAGAGTTGCTACAAAAAGGGTTAATTCGAGAGAGCATGAGCCCATGTACTGTTCCGGCCCTGCTAGTACTGAAGAAAGATGGCAGTTGGAGAATGTGCGTTGATAGTCGCGCAATTAACAGAATCACTGTCAAGTACAAATTTCCCATTCCACGGTTGGATGATATGCTGGATATGTTGGCAGGATCGAAAGTCTTCACCAAAGTCGACCTAAAGAGCGAATACCATCATATCAGAATCCGCCCTGGGGATAAGTGGAAAACGGCGTTCAAAACAAAGGAAGAACTATACGAGTGGTTAGTCATGCCATTTGGTTCATCCAAAACGCCGAGAACTTTAATGCGGCTGATGAATCTGGTACTCAAACCATTTATTGGTTGATTTGTAGTTGTTTATTTCAACGATATTCAAGTTTATAGTCGAACAGAGGCAAAACACCTTTTGCACTTGAGAGAGGTACTAACAGCTTTGCAGAAGAATAAGTTGTTCATTAATCTGAAAAAGTGTAGCTTTGTGACCCCAAGCCTAGCATTCCTTGGCTATGTGGTTTGTAGTGATGGCATTCGGGTAGATGAAGAGAAAGTGAGAGCCATTCGAGAGTGGCCTACGCCAAAGAATGTGGGAGAAGTACGCAGTTTCCACGGCTTAGCCACGTTCTACAGAAGGTTCATCAAGAACTTCAGTAGTATTGTGCCTCCCATCACAGAGTGCATGAAGAAAGGAAAATCCCAATGGGGAGAGGAAGCTGAGATGAGTTTTGCCTTGATCCATCAACAGCCCCAATCTTAGTCCTTCCAGATTATGAGAAGCTAGGTGGATTGTGATGCCTCAATAGTGGGAATCGGTGCAGTTCTATCACAAGAAGGGAGGCCAGTAGTGTTTTACAGTGAGAAGCTGAGTGAAGCATGCAAAAAGTGGACTACCTATGAGTTGGAATTCTATGCGGTGGTGCAAGCTTTGCATACGTGGAAGCATTATTTATTGTTTACAGATCACCAGGCAATGAAGTCCATTAACAATCAAAACAGTGTTAATCGGATAGACGCGCGATGATATCTAACGATTCACCTTCTCACTAAAACACAAGTTAGACTAATAGAACAAAGTTGCAGATTCACTAAGTCGGAGAGCAGCTTTCTTAGTGACTATAAGGGTTAAAATCACAAGGTTTGAGTGCCTGAAAGAGTTATATGAGGCCGACGAAGATTTTGGCCAAGCCTGGGCAGCGTGTAAAACAAGCCAATCCTTTAAAGGGTCACACATGCAGGAAGGATTTCTCTTTAATGGAAATCAGTTGTGTATCCCGCGAAGCTCTTTGCGGAAGCAAGTGGTTCGTGAATTACATAGAGGATTAGGAGGACATTTGGGGCGTGACAAGACGCGAGAGCTGGTGGAAGAACGATATTATTGGCCGAAACTCAAGCATGACGTGGAAAACCATGTGCGGCTGTGCTAAATATGTCAAGCTAACATAAGTCAATCTCATAATATTGGCCTTTACACGCCGTTGCCTATTCCAGATGATCTATGGGAGGATTTATCCATGGATTTTGTTCTAGGGTTGCCGAGGACGCTGCGAGGAGCATACTCTGTTTTTGTGGTAGTCGATCGATTTTCCAAGATGGCCCATAAGACAAACGACGCAGTCCAAATGGCCAATCTATTCTTTAAGGAGGCGGTTCGTTTACATAGGGTGCCACAGTCCATTACCTCAAATCGTGACACCAAGTTTTTGTCTCACTTATGGCGGACTTTATGGAAGAGATTCGATACCTTTCTTAATTTCAGTAGCACCAATCACCCTAGACTGATGGCCAAACAAAGGTGGTGAATAGGACCCTTGGAAATCTAATTCGCTGTATTTCAAGAGAGAAACCAAAACAATTGGATTTTGCTCTTGCCTAGGCAGAATTTATTTACAATTGCATGGTTAACAGGTCCACTGGAAAATCCCCATTTGCAGTAGTGTATTGTTGTCCTCCAAAGGTTGCTTTGGATTTGGTATCCTTACTAAAGTTGCCTTGTTGTGGAGAAAATGGCTGAGCACATTAAGACCATTCAGGAGAGTATCACGAAACATCTAGAGGAAACTTACGCCAAATACAAGGCTGTAGCTGACAAGAGACAAAGGAAAAGAGAATTTGAAGAAGGGGACCTGGTTATGGTGTATCTAAGAAAAGAGAGGCTTCCAGTGGGAACATACAACAAGCTAAAGGCCAATAAATATGGTCCGTACCAGATTCTAAAGAAAATCAATGACAATGCCTATGTGATTGATTTACTTGCTGACATGGCCATTTCTTCTACCTTCAATGTGGCTGACATACATGAATGTTAACCTCATAGAAAACCAGTGTTTCATCCGCAAAAAGCAGGTGAGAGATCTCCATCTGTTAAACTGAATCTGGACCGATCCTGAAACCCCTGATAAATCTCAAATCCATAGCCCTTTTCATCAACCCACTAAAAGCCTCCATAACAATAATGAACAGGAAGGGGGAGCGTGGATCCCTTTGCCTCGAACCACAAGAACTGTCAAAAAAACCCGAATGGAGACCCATTCACCAACACAGAAAATCTGACTGAGGAAACGCACACGTCGATCCATCTCCTCCATCTCTCTCCGAAACCCATCCTCTCCAATAAATAATACAAAAAATTCCAGCAAACATGATCATAGGCTTTCTCAATATCAAGCTTACACAAAACTCCAGGAACACCGCTACTGAGCCTATAATCCACACATTCACTGGCAATGAGAACGAAATCCAGGATCTGTCTGCCCAATGAACGCATTTTGAGATTCAGAGATGACTTCGTCCAGAACCTCCCCCAATCTTAATGCAAGGACTTTAGTGATAAGCTTATAGATACACCTAATTAGACTTATTGGTCTAAAATCCTTAATCTCAGAAGCACCATCCTTTTTAGGAATTAGAGTAATAAAAGATGCACTCAACGACTTTTCGAACCTCCCATTATAATGGAACTCGTGAAAAGTGCCCATAACCTCCTGTCTCACCACCTCCCAGCTCTCCAATAAAAACGTTATTGTGAAACCATCCGAACCTGAAGCTGTCACCATTACAACTCTTCAAAGCCTTCAAAACCTCCTCCTCTGTAAAAGGACTCTCTAACCCATCCCTATCCACAGCTGATATAAAGTCAAAATGAAGGCCATCGAGCCGTGACCTTCAACGTAAAGGCTCAGAGTAGAGCCTCTGGTAGAAAGAAACGAACCCCCTACGCACCTTCTCCTCCATACTCAACACCGTTCCGTCCACACAAATCCGCCCAAAACTTCTTTGATATCGAACCAGCACCCTTCTTCTTGTTCACACTCACCTTTGCCCGATGCTCCTTCTCCAATCGCGACCAATACCTCAAGTCCGACTTCTGCTATGCCGAATCATGGATAAGGCCTTAAGAAACCTTACTGGGCACCTTAACAGAAGTTGGGCTGGGCTGCAATCCATTGATAGAAACAGTTATTGTTTGCCCCTAACTTACCACCCTATCTCTTGTGTGTTTGTGTTTAGACTTAGCTTGTGCAGGCCCAAGATAAGAAGTTGGCCCAAATAACTTAGGCCTATCACAACCAACCCAACTTTCTGAAGCTCTGTCAACCCACGATCCATTCTGCACAGGCCCACGCTATCTAGGCCCAACCTCACCAGGCCCATCAGATGCAGAACTCAAATATCCCCTTCTCTCATGTGCCCCTTCACTTGTAGAAGTTGATGTCATCCACTTGCAACGGGAGGCTGACCACCAACCACGTGTCCCGCTAACGTCTCTCCCAATCCCACTCGCCTTTGGTGCGTTCAACTTCACGCGTCCCTGTCCTTGAGTCCGACGATCCTGTAAATCCGTTTTCTGAAACTCCGGCACACTCCCAGACCTAGTCCCAGGCCTGCGAGACGGTCGTTTCCTTCTTTCTGACACCACAGGTGGCCTCAAACCTTCACTTCCGACACAAGACTTGGAAAACGACAAAAGGGAAGGAGCGGTTTCTTTTGTTAATGAAATTCTGAAGGCCCACCACCTGTCCCCCACAATGATGGACTCCGGGATCTCGCGGCCTTCAACCACAGTATTAACAATCCTCTCTGTGTCGCTCATTTTATATGCCTCAACATCCTAAAATCCTCCACATAAATCCCCAATTACAACAAACAACTTCTGACACCATAAATGCAGAGGAAGACCTTACACGATGACTCGTCGGTGATTAGTCTTCTTTCTCAACCCAAAACACCCAACCCTGTAACACAATAGGTCGATGAATAGTCGCGCGTCACCCCATGTTTTCTTTCCCCTACCTAATACCTTCGGTGCCTCCTTAATCGACGGGAATCGGAACAGCAGAAGCCCATCAGCCAGAGAAGAAACCCTAACCCCACACAAGATCCTCCGTGTCTTCGTAGCCCACTCTTCAATCTCCTCCAAAGACCCCACATCACTGTCAAATCTCCTAACAAGGCAAGACTTAAGCATCAATTCGCGAGTGGAAGTGCTATGATTGTCCACGCTAAAGACATTCCCTCTGAATGAAGATACACACTCCACGTCTCCTTGTAGATCCAGACAAGGGAGGCTTGCAACCTCCAAAAACGACAACTTTCGGCCATTGAGGGCTCTCATGAAAGCAGCCAAATCAGAACAAGGAAACAAGAAACGAAAAAGCCATTGAAATGCAAAACACGAGAGAGGAAAGAGGAGCGCAAAGAAAAATAACAGAGGATTTCACCGGAGTTTATGACTCCGGTGACTGGTCGGAGTAGTGGACTCAGGCCGCATCTATGTTACGACATACTTTACAATAGAAGATATTATTCTCTATTGCAAGATTTAAGGAGGATTCAAAAAATAAATAAGAAGATTTGGTGTAGTTGCCAACAATTGAAGATATTATTCTCCATTGCAAAATTTAAGGAGGATTCTGCTCCACCAAATCTCAGATTTCCCCTTTAATATTATTTCACGCATGCTTTGCTTTATTTTTTGACTTGCCTATATAAAGGCAAGAGATGTAAGTCTGCAGACATCATCATTATCAATATAATTTCAGTTTCACTCTTGTGAGTCTGTTCTTTGTGAATCCAAGGGTTTAACCCTATTCTTTATCGTTTCCACTACATTAAGAGATCGACTGAGCTATGGCGTATGATTGAAGATCCGTCTAGAGCGGTGCAAGCTTTTCAATGACAGGAACATGTGGAAGCCCGTATGGATATTCCGAAAGGCAACCGCAGCCCCTTGGATGTATCGGAAGGTAGTCTTAATGATGAATATTTTGAGGAATAAGAGGAAAACCCCTTTCATGATGCTAGAAATCGAGAAAATCTGGCTCACAGTGGATTGGAAGAGCGGTTGATTTGTGCGTTGGATATGAATGGTGGAGGAATTAAAATTGAAAGATGCACTCTGAATATTATTTAGATTAGGAGGCAAGCTTGGAGAGTTACTTTGAGTGGATGCCTGAGGCAGAAGATAGAAAGGTGTTGTTTGTAAAGCTCAAGTTGAAGAGTAACACAGTTCAATGGTGGAAGAGAGTTGAAGAACAGCGTGCTCGGCAAGGGAAGCGAAAAATCAACACATGGGAACATATGAAATCAAAATTACGAAAGCAATTTCTGCCTGCTGATTATTCAATGGAATTATATGAAAGGTTTCATAGTTTCAAGCAACAAGACATGTCCATTGAAGAATATACATCTGAGTTTAATAATCTCTTTTTCTTCTTTGATAAATAAAGAGTATATTAGAGAGGTTCAAACGGGGAACGCATCCCGAAAGCTGTATAAAGAAAGGTCCTAGGGAACAAGGAACCCAAAAAATCCATGATTTCATCTAAAGATGTACAATTTATCCCCATCACCTAACTAAAAATAGAACTAATAATGGTAAATTTCAGCACCCCAATGGAAGATTCTTCCCCCTCAAAAGATCTTCTATTCCGCTCCTTCCAAATACACCACCAAACACATAGGGGAGACACCGACCAAAAGTCCCAAGCGTGGGGGCCCATACTGAAGCCTCTCCAACCGTCAATCAAATCCTCGAGGACCTTGTCATGACCCACTGAATGCCGAACAAACCAAAAATAAGACTCCAGCAGGCATAAGCCACAGGACAATGCAGAAGAATGTGATCCATGGACTCTCCATCATTCTTACACAGACAACACCAGTTGAGTGTGATATGTCTTCTCTTTCTCAAATTGTCCAAGGTCAAAATCTTTCCCCAAACTGCAGACCAGGCAAAGAACACGACTCTGAGAGGAGCTTTTGAACACCACACCGTCTTCCACGGGAAAATTCCATGAAATCCAACGAGGCAGAAAAATAAAGAATGGACCTCAAAACTCCTCTGAGGAGACGGCACCCAAATCAAAGAATCAGACCCTCTACCATCCACCTCATATCCATACAACAATTCCAGCAGGCCAAAAACATCATCAAGTTCCCAATCCTGAAAGGAACGTCGAAAACGCACATCCCATGTAAGCCTACCGCTATCAAGCTGATAACAATCTGCTACCATAGCATGTCTATCCATAACTATCCAGACAAGTCTTGGGACCAAACAAGACAACGGGCGATCGCCACACCAAGAATCCTCCTAGAACCGGACATCCTTGTCCTCCCAAACTTCGAAGACCATCCCCCTCTCTCCTCCCCAAAGCGGCACGAAATAACACCCCTCCATAAACGATGCCTTTCGCTACCAAATCTCCACAACCACCTACCAAGGAGCGCCCTGTTGAAAGGGACCAACCTCCTAATAATCTCTTGATTCGAGTTGGTTTAAACGAGAGTAACGAACAATTGACATCTCGTTCTCTCTGTGGTTTGCATCAGTCCATTAGAGATGAGATGGGGCTGGTCCGTTTGTTCAACCTAGAAGATGCTCGACTATATGCCTTAATGGTGGAAAAAAGAGTGCTGCATCGTGGCGGCGGAAGAGTTGTTTCCGGTCGCCCAGGTGCTGTTCGGCAAAGGAATAGAGCTGTTGTTTGAGGTGCTCGAAGTGCTCAGGGTGCTCACCCAAGTGCCCAAACATGTGGTAGGAACATTTGGGGTGCTGATAAGAGTGAAAAGGGGAAGGAAATAGTAAGATTTGGACCACAAAACAGTGCTGGTGTAAGCAATTCAAAGGGTGGCAGCACTTCACAAGTTCGTTGTTTCACTTGTGGAGAGAAGGGGCACACGTCTTATGCTTGTCCACAACAAAGGGTGAACTTAGCAGAGTTTGAAGATAAAGAAATAGAATTACATGAACCAGTATTTGATGAGTATGATGACGGAGAGGAAGTTATTGATCTTTTTTCTTTTTTTTTTTTTTTTTTGACTAGTGTTATTGATCTTTTCCCAGTAGAAGGAGAGTCTTTGGTGGTGAGACAAGTGATGTCAACACCCAAAGTCGAGGAAGAAGACTGGAGACGACACAATATATTCCGGGCACAAGTCCTTTGTGGTGGAAAGGTGTGTAACATAATTCTTGATGGAGGAACTAGTGAAAACATTATTTCACAGGAGGTGATAGAAAAGCTCAAGTTACAAACTGAGAAGCATCCAAATCCCTACAAGGTTGCATGGTTCCGAAAGGGAAGTGCCGGTCACTTCACAGTGTTTGGTTAAATTCACTATGAGCAATACGGTTAACGATGAAGCTTAGTGTGATATTGTTCTTATGGATGCCTGTCATATCTTATTAGGAAGGCCATGGTTGTTTGACAAAGACATGATCCATCATACAAGAGCCAATACCTACTCGTTTAATAAGGATGGGAAAAAGTTGACTTTGCAGCCAATTAAAGAAGAAATCACCGGCACTCCTATGGCTGCCAGAGTTAATGGGTTTTTGACAGCCCACAAGTTTGAACTCGAGAGCAAGGAGATGGGAGTTATGTAAGCTCTTGTTGCAAAGAAAGAACAAGAGGACCGGCCTTTAAAATTTGATGAGTATCCAATTGAAATTCAACATATACTGATGGAGTTCCAAGAGCTGATTGGTGATGATTTACCACAAGGTTTGACACCAATGAGGAGTATTCATCATGCTATTGATTGGTGCCTGGAGCAGCCTTACCAAACCTTCCTTATAGAATGCCACCCACACAACGAACTTCAAAGGCAAGTGGAAGACTTGATTGTCAAGGGTTTTGTGCGTGAGAGCAAGTGTCATTGCGCTGTTCCAGCATTGCTAACACCAAAAAGAGATGGATCATGAAGGATGTGTGTGGACAGCCGTGCCATCAACAGAATTACAGTAAAATACCGGTTTCCCATCCCTCAATTAGAGGATATGCTTGATATGTTAGTGGGGTTCTAGGTGTTCTCCAAAATAGACTTAAGAAGCGGGCATCATCACATTCGGATGAGGAGTGGTGATGGATAGAAGACAGCCTTCTAAACTCCAAATGGACTTTACAAATGGTTAGTGATGCCATTCAGACTATCCAATGCTCCTAGCACATTTATACGAGTTAGAACCAAGGTACTCAAACCTTTCTCGGGCTCATTTTTGGTTGTTTATTTTGATGATATATTAATATATAGTCATACAAGTAAAGAGCATTTAGTCCATTTGCAGCATTTAGTCAATTTGCACCAAGTCATGGAGGTTCTCCGTAAGGAGAAGTTGTAAGAGGTGTTCTTTTCTGTGCGACAAAGTTGCGTTTCTTGGCTTTATTGTTTCAGTTGATGGTATGCAAGCTGATCCTGAGAAAGAAAGAGCTATTAAGGAGTGGCCAGTACCACAATCTGTGGGTGGTGTTCGCAGTTTCCATGGATTGGTTTCATTCTACAGGAGGTTCATTCACAGTTTCAGCTCCATTATGAGTCGATCACTGAATGCTTGAAAGCTAATGTTTCTGAGTGGTCAAAATCAGCACAAAGCGCCTTTGAACAAATAAAAAGATTGATGACAGAAGCTCCGGTACTCACGTTAACAGATTTTGAGAAATTATTCACTATTGAATGTGATGCATCGCATACAAGAATAGGGGCTGTTTTGAGTCAAGAAGGAAGGCCGGTGGAATTTTTTAGTGAGAAGTTGTTAGGTGCTAAATTTCGTTATTCTACCTATGATTTGGAATTTTATGCTTTGGTCCGTGCAATCCAACATTGGGAACACTACCTAGCCTATACAAAATTTGTGGTTTATTCAGATCATCAAGCCTTAAGGTACTTGAATTCTCAGAAGAAGCTGAATGCTCGACATGTCAAATGGAGTTCATACCTTCAAGAGTTCAATTTTTGTCTTTAGTACAAAACTGCTGAGTCTAATAAAGTTGCAGATGCTTTGAGTCAGAGGAATATATTGTTGACAGTGATGACCACTCAAGTTATTGGGTTTGAGGAGTTGAAAAATAAGTATGTTGCACATCCATATTTCAGCTCTGTAGTTGCTGAACTTCAAGGCCCTGCAGATTGGACGATGCTGCCATTTAGAATGCATGATGGGCATGTGTTTAAAGGAAACTTGTTGTGCATTCCAGAGGAATCATTAAGTGAACAAATTATTAGAGAACTTCATGGAAATGGGTTAGGAGGACATTTTGGTAGGGATAAGACAATGGCAATGGTGGTGGTTAATCGTTATTATTGGCCTGAAATGTACAAGGATGTGAATAGGTTGGTTCAGAGGTGTCAAATTTGTCAGTTTGGGAAGGGAAGTTCACAAAACACATGTTTATACACACCCTTACCAGTGGCAGAAGCTCCTTGGGTTCATATTAGCATGGATTTTGTGTTGGGACTTCCAAAGGCAGCAAGGGGTCATGACAGTATTTTTGTTGTGGTGGATCATTTCTCCAAAATGGCGCATTTAATTCCATGTTCTAGAATTGCAGATGCCACACATGTAGGTGATTTATTCTTTAAAGAAGTGGTGAGACGTGCCAACTTCTATTGTTTCTCATAGAGATGTCAAGTTCACGGGACTGTATGGAGAAAGTTTGGGACTGAATTAAAATACTCTAGCACATGCCATCCTCAGACAGATGGTCAGACTGAAGTAGTAAATCAAAGTTTGTGTAATATGCTGAGATGCCTTGTTGGAAGCAATGTGATGGCGTGGGATTTAATTATTCCGCAAGCTCAATTTGCATTCAATAATTCGTGGATACTACAAAGAAGACACCTTTTGAAGCTGCTTATGGACTAAAACCTCAGCATGTTCTTGATCTAGTTCCGCTACCACAAGAGGTCATAGTTGTCAAAGGCGCCGGAGGCGCGCGCCGGAGGCGCAAGGCGCCTCCAGGCGCCATGTTGTTGCCTTGAGTACACTTAAGGCGGCTTTGTTAACTAAGGCGTGCGCCTTTCACACCAAGGCGCCAGGCTACAGGCTCTCTAAAGGCGCGCCTGTATGAAAAGTTGTTTTTTATTTCTTTTTGTTATTTTGTTTTTGTTTGTTTATTGTTTGTGTATTGTTGTTATATTATTATTATTATTTCTATTCTATTATTTTATTAGTTAATATAATAGAAAGCTGAAAGCCTACAAGTTACAACATAAAAAACAAAAAAAAGAGAAGCAAAAAGCAAAGGAAAGAAGACAGAGGCAGCGAAGGCACTCGGACTCTCGGATCTGCGTCAGCCAGGTAAGTTCTCCTTCTCTCTCTTCTTCTTCTCTTCTTCTCTCCTTCTTCTCTCCTCGGATCTGCCGGATCGGTCTCAGATTTTTTTTTTCTTCTTTTCTTCTTCTTCTCTCGAGTCTCGGCTCTCTCCTGGCAGATTTTTTTTTTTCCCTCAAGTTTTATTCTTCTTTTTTTTTTCTTCTTTTCTTCTTCTTCTCTCGAGTCTCGGCTCTCTCCTGGCAAATTTATTTTATT
The DNA here is from genome assembly GCF_030987335.1 of Cornus florida. Lineage (NCBI taxonomy): Eukaryota > Viridiplantae > Streptophyta > Magnoliopsida > Cornales > Cornaceae > Cornus > Cornus florida. The sequence continues at coordinate 98,519,104 of NW_026775578.1, forward strand.
TTTCTTCTTTCTTTTATTTTTTTATTTAATTTTTTTTTCTCGAGTTTTATTCTTCTTTTTCTTTTTTTGTTTTTCTTCTTTTCTTCTTCTTCTCTCGAGTCTCGGCTCTCTCCTGGCAAATTTATTTTTATTTTTCTTCTTTTTATTTTTTTATTTATTTGTGTGAGGTACTTTATATTTACCTGCTTGGAAGCCTTGGATTAGATTAGTACAATGTATTGCTCTCACTATTTTTTTATTTATTTGTGTGATCCTGATTTATTTGTGTGAACAGCTGTATTTGTTCCATTCTATCCTGTTATTGGTTAGAGGAAATGCATTTTTATCTAATTTTGTTAAAATGAAATAATTAGTTAAGTGTACTCTAAATTATAGAAGACAATCCCAAATTGTAAATAGCTCATGTACTGTTAAAATGAAATAATTACTCATGTACTGTTATATTATTTTCATATAATTAGGTTCTATTAAAAGAACGTTTAGTTGTTAAATCACTTACCCAAAAATGAAAAATAGAATCAATCATGGTGCTTATAAAAAATTAAATTGATTTGATTTGAAAATATATCACATCCTTGTGGTTTTTGCAAGATAAATTCATAATTTCTATTTAATGCATCTTTATATATACTATTGCATCTTTAATACTTTATTGGGTGAGTTTTGTTTTTTTTTTTTTTCAACGTGTGCCTTGCTTCAGTCGGGCGCGCGCCTCGCCTTGCGCCTTGCGCCTCAGGCTCTAGGAGGCATTTGCGCTTTTGTGCGCCTTGGCCTTTAACAACTATGCAAGAGGTAAGAGTGAGTAATGATGGAGAGGCATTTGCAGATCACATCAAAAGAGTGCATGAAGAAGTAAGGGTAGTGATAAAGGATAGTAATGAATCATATGCAAGAGCAGCCAATCAACACCGGAAAGTAAAAGATTTTGAAGAGGGTGACTTGGTTTTGGTGCATTTGGGGCGAGACAGATTCCCAAAAGGCACTTAATCATAAACTGAAGTCAAAGACATTTGGGCCATGCAAGGTGTTGAAGAAAATTAGCTCAAATGCGTACATGATAGAGCTGCCATCTGACCTCCAAATAAGCCCAATCTTCAACGTGTCTAATCTGTATTCATTTGAAGGATTTGATGGGGAACCAGTTTCAACAGAGGCACAACTCAAGTACCTTCCAAAAGTGCAACAAGATGTTGTCGAAGATGTATTGGATGTTAAAGAGGTGAAATTAAGGAGGGGCAACCAGTATAGGTGGTTTCTAGTGAAGTGGTTGGATAAACCTGCTAGTGACAGTACATGGATTGCTGAAGAAGGGCTGAAGAGAATTGATCCAGAAATATATGCTGAAGTTGTGGAGGCCTTCTCACTGGAGTTGAGTTTTTCCCAACCAGGTGGAGTTGATGCAGGAGCATCTTTGTAGATGGGAGTAGGGTTGAGCAGGGCAGGTCTCTTGACATGATCTGGTGGGTGGCGGAGGATCACCCAAATCTAGGGATGGTTGATCCACTAGCAGTTGTGAGACCCGAGGGTATGGACAGTGATAATGTAAGTGATATTGTAAGGCAGGATTGTGGTGATATTAGCAAAGAATGGGTCATGGCAAATATCGGGGTCACTAGCGAACTATTGGGTGTCTCTTGCAAGGGCAATCGGGACTAGGCCTTATCTCAGACGGTTCTTTTGCCCGAAAAGATGACAGTTTGCGTTGGCAAGGACATCTGTATTACCATTAGTGATGAATCAGCTACTTTGTTGGTCCAGGAATTGAAGCAGCACAGGTTTTTGTTTGATGATGTGCTCACTAATGATCCGGATTCTTACCTTGATGTACAAGAAGGTAGGGTGGACAGTGTAGTTAACTGGATGTCCTGTGTTGATGAGGTGGAAGAGCCCGAGGGAGGTGATGTAGATGGGAGCAAGGCTGAGCAGAGCAGGTCTCGACATGATCTTGTGGGCGGTGGAGGGTCACCCAAATCTGGGGATGGTTGATCCACTGGCAGTTGTGAGACCGGAGGGCTAAGAAGCACGGACACCGACACGGATACGAAACACGGATATGACACGACATGGACACGGTGACATGGCAAATCCAAAAAAATTAGGACGCAGACACGGCGGGGACACGGCGAATAATATATGTGTGTGTGTTTGTGTGTGATATAGTACTTTAAAAATTACTGAGTGTTACTATTTTTCAACAACCTCACAATGAAAAAAAAACACAAATCATAACTCATAACTAATAAACTATAAAAAAACAATGTTGCATAGTTATAAAATCAAATAAAAAAAAAAGATATTAGAATAATAACTAGTACTCCCTCCGTCCCTAATTAGTAGTCTATTTTTCTCTTTTTACATGTCCCAAATTAGTTGTCCTCTTTGAAAAGTCGAAGCATCTTTTCATTATATTTCCATCATTGTCCTTTATCTTTTTTAAAAATTTCAAACTTAGTAATTATATATATTTAAATTAAAAAGGCCAATTTGGTAATTTTAAAAGGGGACAATGCATTAATTGCATGTCCCATTAAAAACTCCAATTTCTAAACATGGACTTCTATTTAGGGACAGAGGTAGTATCATTTAATCATCATTGCAACTTTACTCCAACTACAAAAGCATAGACAGAAAGGACTATTAACATTCATGACTGTTTAACATTCAAGATTTTACCGTTAACACTTAACTTTCACAAAAACCTAAAGGCTTGTCCCCAAAAAAGATACAATAAACAAGTCAGTGTACTATCATCTATTCCCATCCATCATTTGACCTAGGACTTTTACCATTTACAATACCAAAAGGGTAGTACAAAGCAAAAAACAAAACATATCAGCATTAAAATTTAAAAATAAAAAATAAAAAATTCGAGACACGTGTCCGCAGAGTGTCCGAGCCATGTCTGAGCCTAGTCCGAAAATTAAAAAATAAAAAATAAAAAAATTCCAGATACGTTTTTTGGTGTGTCTGACACGTGTCGGGGTGTGTCCAACGCGTGTTCGTGCTTCCTAGCCAAAGGGTATGGACAGTGATATTCTAAGGCAGGATTGTGGTGATATTGGCAAGGAATGGGTCATGGCAAATATCGGAGTCACTAGCAAACTGTTGGGTGTCTCTTACAAGGGCAATCGGGACTACGCCTTATCGATTCTTCATGCTACAGTGGAGGGGAGAGAAGGGGAGATGAAAAAGATCTCTAGAAGGGGGAGTATAAGGAAAAAGAATCCCCCCTCTTGGAGAGGGGAGAGGGAGCTGAGAAATCTTTGTTCAGACATGAACTATGAAAGGAAGATAAGGGGGGGGAAGGAAAGGGGCAGTGCTAAGGGGGGAGGGAGGGGTAAGGGAGAGGTGGGTGCTAATGTTTCCTCATAAAGCTAAGAATTTATCTTGGAATGTTCGCGATCTCAATGACCCGATCAACAAAAAGGTGGTGAAGTTGGCAGTGAGAAAATGGGGGGTTCATTCGGTGCGCCTTCAAGAAACGAAGATGGATTCAATGACCGATAGAGTGATTAAGAGCCTTTGGGGAAGTAGGTTCGTTGAGTGGGAGGTTTTGGATTCTTCAGGGGCCTCTGGAGGCATTCTTCTCATGTGGGATAGGAGATGGATGGCAAGGGCAATTATCTCTATCTTGTGCTTTTGTGATGGAGGAGGATGGTTTTTCTTGGGCTTTACGCCGGTGGATGATTGTGAGAGGCTTGCGCTGTGGGAGGAGCTTAGTGTGGTCTTTTCCATGGTGTGTGGCCGGGGATTTCAATGTGGTTAGGTACCCATCGGAGAGATCTACAGGTGGTCGATGGACTCCGTCTATGATGCAATTTTCGGAGTTTATTGATGGACATCATCATCTTATTGACCTTCCATTAGAAGGAGCTGCTTTTACATGGTCCAGCGGTAGGGAGGTGCCCACTCTTTCCCGCCTGGATAGATTCTTGATTTCTGGGGACTGGGAGGAGAAGTTTTCAAATGCAGTTCAGGCTGTTTTGGCTAGGGTGACGTCGGCCACATTCCTTTGGTTTTGGATTGTGGAGGATTGAGACCTCGTTGTACTCCATTCAGATTTTAGAACATGTGGCTTAGAGCGGTTGATTTTTAGGGGAAAGTGCAGTCTTGGTGGGAGGATGACATGGTGGTGGGAACGTCAAGTTTTATTTTGACAGGAAAGCATAGACTCCTGAAGAACAAACTCAAAAGATTGAACAAGGAGGTGTTCGGTAATCTAGAGTGGAGGAAGAATAGGACTCTCGATGATATTGCTGAGATTGATAGATTGGAAGGGGTGGGTGGTATTATTGAGTCTCAACGTGATATGAGAGCAGCTTGTCAGACAGAGATTGTAGAGATTGCCGTTATGGAGGAAATTTCGTGGCGACATAACTCTCAGGCTTTATGGCTCAAAAAGGGAGACCGAACTGCTAATGTCGGTAGGAGGAGTAATCATATTGGGTGGATTTGTCATTTGTTTGGACGGAACGATGTGGAGTACGGAAAAGGAGGTGCGTAGGGGGATCATTTCTTTCTATCAGAGGCTCTACTCTGAGCCTTTACGTTGAAGGTCACGGCTCGATGGCCTTCATTTTGACTTTATATCAGCTGTGGATAGGGATGGGTTAGAGAGTCCTTTTACAGAGGAGGAGGTTTTGAAGGCTTTGAAGAGTTGTAATGGTGACAAAGCTTCAGGTTCGGATGGTTTCACAATAACGTTTTTATTGGAGAGCTGGGAGGTGGTGAGACAGGAGGTTATGGGCACTTTTCATGAGTTCCATTATAATGGGAGGTTCGAAAAGTCGTTGAGTGCATCTTTTATTACTCTAATTCCTAAAAAGGATGGTGCTTCTGAGATTAAGGATTTTAGACCAATAAGTCTAATTAGGTGTATCTATAAGCTTATCACTAAAGTCCTTGCATTAAGATTGGGGGAGGTTCTGGACGAAGTCATCTCTGAATCCCAAAATGCGTTCGTTGGGCAGACAGATCCTGGATTTCGTTCTCATTGCCAGTGAATGTGTGGATTATAGGCTCAGTAGCGGTGTTCCTGGAGTTTTGTGTAAGCTTGATATTAAGAAAGCCTATGATCATGTTTGCTAGAATTTTTTGTATTATATATTAGAGAGGATGGGTTTTAGAGAGAGATTGAGGAGATGGATCGACACGTGCGTTTCCTGTGTCAGATTTTCTGTGTTGGTGAATGGGTCTCCATCCGAGTTTATTTGGCAGTTCTCGTGGTTTTAGGTAAGGGGATCCACTTCCTGTTCATTATTGTTATGGAGGCTTTTAGTAGGTTGATGAGAAGGGCTGTGGATTTGGGATTTATTGGGGGTTCAGGATAGGTCTAGATTCAGTTCAACAAATGGAGATCTCTCACCTGCTTTTCGCGGATGACACTCTGGTTTTCTGTGTGGCAGATGTGTCCCAACTGAGATATTTGAGATCTCCTGGTTTGCTTTCAGACAATCTCAGGTTTGAAAGTCAACGCGGATAAAAGTGTGCTTGTTCCTGTGGGGGAGGTTTAGGAGGTGGCTTCTCTTGCAGTGGTTTTAGGGTGTTGGACGAGCTCCTTCCCTATTTCTTACTTGGGCTTGTCGTTGGGTGATTCGTCAAGGAATGTAGGAAGTTGGGACCCGGTGATAGAGCGTTTCGAGAGAAGGTTGGCTAGGTGAAAAAAGCAATATCTTTCGAAGGGAGGGAAAGTTACTTTGGTGAAGAGTACATTGTCCAATCTTCCAACTTATTTTCTTTCACTTTTCCAGATCCCCTCATCTATTGTTGGAAGACTTGAGATGCTTCAAGTTATCAACGAAACTTCCTCTGGGGCGGCGGGGGGAGGAGTTTAAATTTCATCTTGTCCGATGGGAGTTTGCAAGCCCTTTAAGTTAGGCGATCTTGGGATTAGGATGTTGGCCCCTTTCAATAGAGCGCTCCTAGGCAAGTGATTATGGAGATTCGGTAGCGAAAGACATAGGTTATGGAGGAAGGTTATTTCATATCGCTTTGGGGAGGAGAGGGGGGGATGGTCATCTAGGCCGGTCAGATCTGTTGTCGGCGTGGGGGTGTGGAAATCCATTGGGAAAGGATGAGATGAGTTCTCTAAGCATATTAGATTCAGAGTTCAGTAGGGAAGGGACATCTGGTTTTGGGAGGAGACTAGGTGCGAGGATCGCCTATTGTCTTGTTTGTTCCCATGGTTGTTCAAGATTACTATTGATAGACATGCTTTGGTAGCTGACTGCTATCGACTCGATAGCGGTAGGTTGTCTTCGGATGTGCGGTTCCTGCGATCCTTTCAAGATTTGGAGTTGGACGACATGACTGGCTTGCGACCTTTTGTATAGATAGGAGGTGGATGGTACTGATCCGGATTCCTTAACTTGGGTGCCTTCTTCGGGAACTTTTCAGGTTCGTTCCTTTTTTCTCTGTCTCACCGGGTTTCGCGGTTCCAATTTCCCGTGGAAAACGGTTTGGCATTCGAAAGCTCCTCTTAGGGTGGCCTTTTTTGTTTGGACTGTAGCTTGGGGCAACATTTTGACTCTGGACAATTTGAGAAAGAGAAGACAAATCATAGTCAACCGGTGGTCTGTGGAAGAATGATGGAGAATCTGTGGATCACCTTCTTTGCATTGTCCTGTGGCTCATGAACGCTGGAGTCTTATTTTTGGTCTGTTTGGCGTCCAATGGGTTATGGCCAGGGATTTGATTAACGTGTCGAGGGGCCACTGGGTGGGGGTTCATGCTCGTGACTATTGGAGGGCGACCCCATTTTGTGTTTGGTTGAGTCTTTGGAAAGAGCGGAATAGAAGATCTTTTGATGGGGAGGAATCCTCCATTGGGGCGTTGAATTTTTCTATTATTTGTTCTCTTTTTAGTTGGGTCATGGGGAGAAATTGTATATCTTTAGATGAAATCGTAGACTTTTTGGGTTCTTTGGGTCCATAGGACTCCCTTTTTGGTTTCGGTATTTGTAAAGCTCTGGGGATGCGTTCCCCTTTTGAATGCTTTCTAATACAATTTTACTTATCAAAAAAAAAAAAAACATAGGCAAGCTTTAGCACTGCCACTAATGGCTTTTCAAGAGAACTTTATTGTACAGACTTCATTCCTAGCAAGACTCTGGTCATTGTGTTTACACTATATCCAATCACCAGTATGAAATTTCTCTCTTTCAAATACCTAGACTGGTGATGATCTTACCTTAGCTTATGGGCTAGAAACATGTAATTGACTAATCGTGCAACGGTATCTAAAAACACTCAGAACAAACACAAGATCATGTGATGGAGAAATGAATAAATAGACTTGGTATTACAAATCTAGAAGGGAGAGAAGGAAAAATTTACATGCATGGTGGTGGACCTTCCCCTTCTGGTTCGAGTTTCCGCCATTCATATGGCTTGGCAGCTGTGTCCAGGGCCCATACATCAGCCAAAGGTCGCTTTCCTGAAAATCATGCACCAAATTGTTGCTTTTCTGAGCTCAAGAAGTCCCCATAATAGAATAAAATTTAGTTGCATAAGAAGCTGTGAAAGAAACTCACCATCATTTCCACCAATTGCCATGAGATATCTTTGCCCTACTAGAGCCATGACATGTCCATAACGTGGCCCTGGTCCAGGCCCTTGGACCACAACCCTAAGGAAAATTAATATTAACTTCAATAAATATACACATTTCATTTTTTATTTTTTTTTTTGATAAGTTCAATAAATCTACACTTTTAGCAATTAAAAAATAAAAAAGAAATATTTCAATGGACATATGATACAAATATATAATTTCATATGCATACACGTGTGTGTACGTATATATAATTATTGTGTGGGCCTGTGTACACAGGACTCGGCAAGCACAGCCGGCAAGGAAGAAGCTCCATCTCCTTAATCGGCGGCGCGTGTCAATTATGACATCAACGGCCAGTTACTTGATCTTGAAGCCAGAAAAGAACAAGTCAAAGTGACTCGGGAAACCAACCTATGCCATCGTGGTCGTTGTTGTGTGAGATCAAGAACATGAAGATCCTCAGCAGACAGACCAGCTGGACCAATTCCACCCTGTGTTAGATTGAAAAGCTCCAGTCAGAAGTTAATGCAGTAAACAAGAAAACTGCTGAAATACCAATGGGTGTACCTGAATAACCACCATGGTACCCACAGCAGTTGCCACATGTGCTGCCCTTGGTGTGGGTGGTTCCCCAAAAGGAGTAATCCTGCGGTAAGTTATACAAAGAGACAGAACCAAATAATAACCTTTATTGAATCAAAAGAAGCAACCACTAGATCAAAAGGCACAAACATATAGAATCTTGCTAGCTGATAAATGATCATTAGCAGGGCTTACCTAGACCATTTATTTGTCATCACATCATAGCAGTGGACATCAGCAGTGGCCCCGGCTAACCCTGTAATCAAATACAACACAAACTTCAAAACAAGAAATATTTTTTTTCTGAAGATCCATAGAGGTATTCTCATGCTATGTTACCCAGACTCGGATAAGTGTTACGGTGCAGGCGTGTGTCTAAGTGTCAGACCCTTGAATCTCAGAACTTAGGACACGGATTTTTGTCCAAAAGTTGGACAAGGGTACATGGAGACATACTATATGTTTAAATACATTATATGTTTTTTATATGATAAAAATGTAACGTTTAATATTGTTGTTCTAAAAGAATATACTCAATTACTATTCAAATTAAATAGGATATGGAACAAGAAAAAGGTTTTCATCTATCTCATAGATAAGGAAACTCATCTCTGCTTTAAATTTGTGTTTTTTTCTTCTTCTTCAATCATGTCATATGAAGGATTGGGGTGTCCGATTTGAATTCGTGTTTCGAGCACATGTTTAGTATCCGTACCCATTTCATGTCATATCGACACTAGTATGTGAAGGTAAATATGAGGGTCCATGTAACAAAGTTCCCATGTAAAGCAAATAGTATACCTCCTTAATTTGACACAATTTCTCACATGCAGATTTCAGAATATTTAAGGACATGCCCACCACAATGTGTGTGGGTGTATGTGCATTTATATGTATTTGCATATGACTAGAGTGCATGCCTCACTGAATTAATAAGAATAAATCATGTTTCTTACTAAGTGTGATTAATTAAGGATTAATGGGTCATTGTTTGGTGCAATGGCAAAAACTTGGATTGACAAAGACTAGATCTGAGAGAAGCCACTTTGTACTAAATTCTCTCACTGTTGGTCAGGATAGAGACAAGATGGTGGAGTGAGGAAGTACAACAAGTATTACAACAAAGGAGAGAGTTTTAAAGCAAGGCAAAAAAGGAAGCAACAAGAGGATTTAGAGAAATATAAGAATTTCCAAATTGAAGCTATAGGATACTCTCCTTGTCCCAAAAAAAAGTCACTTTTGGGGTGCAGAAATTTTTAAGGTGACATGTGAGACATGCATTGTCCCACTGGAAAGTTACTAACTTGCCCTTTTAAGTTTTGAATATTCAAGTTTGAAATTTTAAACTCCAAGGACATATATGGAAAGATGTTGAAAAAAAAAAAAAAAAGAAAGAAAAAAAGAAAAAAAAGTGGACAATTGTTTTGGGACAGCCCAAAAGGAAAGATAGACACTTTTTTTTGGGACGAAGGGAGTAGTATATAAAGCTAAACAAAATCCAAAAAATGTTGTGTATGAAAATTAGATACAAAAGATGGTGAAAAAAACTAAATAGGCAAAGTATATAGATTAGTTAACTAAAGACAGGGATCAAATTAGATGTATGAAGGACATAGACAATACAATCTTAGTTAAAGAGAAATATATTAGTGTATGTGCAAAAATTCGTTTAACTTGGAAAAGTCAAAGAACCTTACAATACGCTCAAGAACAAATAAAATATAACATTAGCAGATAATTGCTTATATTTTATTGGGAGGTCCTATGCCTCTATTTATAATGATTTACAAAGGTTGAATCGGACTAGGACTTGCACCACAAGATTATACCATATAGTATTTGTTTCCTTATAATACAAGTTTACATAAAGGAATTATAGTAAGAATGTCCCCTTCTTCATATTGGACTCTCTTGCCCATAGACCGGACCTTTGCTTAAGGGTGGGCCGGCTTATGTATTACGGTTCTTTTTTTTTTTTTTTTTGATAAGTAAAATGTATTAGAAAGCGTTCAAAAGGGGAACGCGTCCCGAGATATACACAAAAAGAATCTATGAACTCAAAGAACCCAAAAAGTCCACAATGTCCTCTAAAGAAGAATAATCCCTCCCCCAACCCCAACAAAAAAGGGTACAAATAATAGAAAATTTCAGCTCTCCAATAGAGGACTCCTTCCCATCAAAAGATCTTCTGTTCCGCTTTTTCCAAAGACTCCACCAAACGCAAAGAGGGGTCACCCTCCAGAAGTCTCTAACCTGAGCCCCCACCCATTGGCCCCTCCAGATATCTAGCAATCCTCGAGAAGTCTGAGGCATGACCCAATGGACCGGGCCTTAATTATGGGTCTTCTGGGCCTCGGCATTGGGCCTTGGCCTGGTGATCCATCAACCGGCCCATTCTGATTTCATGTGTGGGGCCCTACATTCTGACCTGGTGTATTTCTATTGGAGGGGAGATTTTTCCCTCCACAATTAGCAAGATGGAAAATTTTATTTCACCTACTAAATGAGGAATACCCTAGAGAAGAAGTACAAGAAAGTGAATTTAATATAGGAATGATGAATAAAATTGACAATAACAAATAGAGGAAACACTTAAAAAGGAGAATAATAAAGTGGAAGGTCATTATAACAGACCTATATTGGGATAGAGAATGCTAGGAAATGTAGGAATTGAGTGGCTAAAAAATTGTCCAACAAAACTGTAAAAGAATGCATGATATCAAATGAATATAGAAAAATAACAATAGCACTTATTTACAAAAGTAAAGGAGATATACAAAATTGTAGCAATTATAGAATCTAAATTAAAGAGGCATACAATGAAATTATGAAAAAGGATTACTAAACAAAGATTAAGAAAGGAATTCATGGTATCTAATAATCAATTTAGATTTGTCACAAAGATTAACAATGAAAGTTATTTACCTAATAAGTCAATTAGTGGAAGAGTGTAGGAGTAAGCAAAAATTCACCATATGGTATTCATAGACTTAGAAGAAGCATATGATAGGATCCTGAGAAATATAATTTGGTAAGCTTTACAAAGAAAACAAATTCCTATGCAGATGATAAAAATTATCCAGGATATGTAGATGAATACAAAAATTCGAGTTTATCCATATGTAGTGAGTGAGACTAATGAGTTCTACATAAACGTAACCAAGGATTAATACTTAAGCCCATATATCATCATCATCATCCTAGCCTTAGTCCCATAATAATACTTAAGCCCATATATATTTGCAATAATTTTAGATGAAACAACAAAAAACTTTCAATGATGCATTTCATGGTGCGTGTTGTTTGCTCATGACATAGTGCCATTGGATACTTCTTACAAACCTATCAATAAAATTATAGATGTGAAGAAATGCTCAGCGTATTTATAAAATATTTTCATTATCTATTTAAAAAAAAAAAAAAGTGGTGAAGAAATGCTTTAGAATCAAAAGGATTGAAAATTAGTAGGACTAAAACAAAATATATGGGATGTAAATTTAATAAAGACTCAAATTTTAATAAAATAAACTCACACTTCAAAATCAAAGGACTATCCAAAATAATGAATTTCGATATTTAATATCAATTATACAAAAGGACAGAGAGATTGATAGTGATGTAACTAGTAGAATTGGATCAGGATGAAGAAAATGGAGACAAACTAGTGACATTTTATGCAATAAAAAAATAACAAACAAGTTAAAAGGGATATTTTATAGGGCCAAGGGGAAAATTAGGAGTGGCATCCATTAGTGCCAAAATAAGAGAAAGTAGACATAGGTGGTATGGATATATACAATGACAATCTATAGATACACCAGCAAAACGAGGAACAATAGTTTATAGTTAATACAGAAAGGTAAGAAATGAGAGAAAAATTAACATGAGATGAAGTTAATAAAAAAGGATTTTAAGAAGTTAAATATAATAGGTGAAGTGGCCTGTAATAAATTTAGTAATAAGAGAAAGAATGTAATAAGAGAACTTATGTGATGGGAGACTAAGACAAGGATGATGATCATGATCAGTTATGTGGTTCAAAAAATAACAAAATACGGTTTTCTGATTATCAAAAAAGAAAATAATAATACTTATCAAAAAAAATATAATAATAATAATAATAAATAAAGGTTTTCTGTACTATAAGAAGTAAAGAACAAAAAACCTACGGTATGCAAATTTATTTACTAGAGCTCAGTTGACTTCTAAAGGGAATGGGAACAACACAACTGAATAAATGCATCTAGATTTCAACCATACTAGCGAACAAACAATAACATGAATATAGCCACATAATTAAGCTTATTTGCAATAACATGAATATAGTAACATAATTAACCTTATTTGCACCCTGCCCCATCACAAAACCATTAAATTGAACTTGAAATGTCTAAGTTCAAACAAATTTTGGGTGCGTGCTATAACGATAAGCAAAATAACCCAAATATGCTAAACACGAAGAATCCAAAAGTGGCCAAAGAAATAAAAGAAAGCATACGTATTCCAGCACTTCCCGCAGAGGATGGAGTCCCTGAAGCTGCAGAATTTCCCTCGAGAGCAGTGGCGCCACCAAAGAGAATAAGCCGTGGCCCAATGTAACCGGGTGTCCCTTCCTCCCCAACTGCTGCCACGGCAGTCAGCGTGTGACCGCACCTTGGCCCCGGACCGTCCTCCTCCTTCTCTATGACAGCGTTCACCACAGAGTAAGTTGGAGCCGGCCTTGGCCCCGCCACAGGGCTCTGCTGCACCTGAGCCTGCTCCTCTGGTGGCTGCTGAGGAGATCCCAAAACAGCGGGAGACTGTTCGGGCCCTCCAAGCTGCTCCAACGCAGGGCCGTTATGGTTCACGGCCGTTGGATCGTGATCAGCCTCCGACACCATCGACGAATCCACCTCCATTTCTTGACTTCGATTCCGACTGTTATCGAGAACGGAGCTAGAATTCTAGCCGATTTGCATTTCTGATCAGCATATTGAATCCACACTTCAAAATTCGAACTCTCACCAGATTTGAACAATAAATAGATTCAAACACGAATAATTGAAACCCTGGCTTAGATAGTCCGACTCAAAAAAAAAAGGGAAATTTATCGAGAAAATCAGATATGAGAGAGGTTTTCTTTTTTTCTTCTCTCTCTCTACCCTCGAGGCGGTCGAGGAATAACAACGAAACCGGAGAGAATCACAAAGCCAAAGGACTCCAAATGTACCAGTTTCTCTCTCTCTCTCTACCAATTCCTATAAAAGAGCAAATACAGAGATTATAACGGGGTGGGCTAATATTTTTGTGTTTTTTTGAGTTCGTACAAGTATTTTTTTTTTTTTTTTTTTTTTTTTTTTTCTGGACTAAAATTTTAAGGGAGCTCGGTACAATTCAAAACTGTCATTTTCTTTCGAGTGCCTTAGAAGGTACTATGATTAAAATATTTTTTTTAAAATATTTAATATTTACTCGTTAAAATATTCCTTGTAAATACAAAAGAAACTCAAAATTTTTATTTTCTTTCAAAAATTGTATCTTTATACATTAAAAGTGTGTAATTAAAAGGCAAAGATTCGATTTTTACTCGTTAAAACACTCTTTGTGACTTTAAAAGGAACTTGAATAAGTTTAACTCAAAGCTCTCATTTTCTTTAAAATATTAAATCTTTATACATAAAAAAACGTCTAGTGATCAAAAAATACCTTAATTGAAATATTTTCATTTAAATATTCAATCTTTACACATTAAAAAACCTTTTGTGACTTCAAAGAAAACTCGAATAAGTTTAATTCAAAATTTTCATTTTCTTTCAAATATTCAACTTTATACATTAAAACGGTCTAGTGACTTAAAAGATGAATAAATTTAATTCAAAAATCTCATTTTCTTTCAAAGATTCAATCTTTATACATTAAAACGGTCTAGTGACTTAAAAGATATATTGATTAAGTTATTTTCATTCAAATATTTAATCTTTACTCATAAAAACACTCCTTGTGACTTCAAAGGGAACTCGAATAAGTTTAACTCAAAATTCTTTTTTTATTTCAAAGATTCAATCTTTATACATTAAAAAGGTCTAGTAACTTAAAAGGTACCTTGATTGAGGTATTTTAATTCAAAGGTTCAATATTTACTCTTTAAAACAATCTTTGTGACTTCAGAGAGAATTCAAATAAGTTTAACTAAAAACTCTCATTTTCTTTCAAATATTCAATCTTTATACATTAAAAATGTCTGGTGACTTAAGAGATATCTTAATTGAGGTATTTTCAAATATTCAATCTTTATTCCTTAAAACATTCTTTGTGACTTTAAACAGAATTCGAATAAGTTTAACTCAAAACTCTCATTTTATTTCAAAGATAAAATCTTTATATATTAAAAATATCTAGTGACTTAAAAGGTACTTTGATATGGGTATTTTCATTCAAAGATTCAATCTTTACTCATTAAAATAATCTTTGCGACTTTAATGGGAACTCGAACTAATTTAACTCAAAACTTTCTTTTTCTTTTAAAGATTCAATATTTTTACATTAAAAAGGTCTAGTGACTTAAAAGGTGCCTTGATTAAGGTTTTTTATTCAAATATTCAATCTTTACACATTAAAACACTCTTTGTGACTTCAAAGGGAACTCGATCAAATTTAACTCAAAACTCTCATTTTCTTTCAAATATTCAATCTTTATATATCCAAATGGTATATTGACTTAAAAGGTATCTTGATTGAGGTATATTCATTCAAATATACAATCTTTAACACTCTTTGTGAATTCAAAGGGAATTCAATTAAGTTTAACTCAAAACTCTTATTTTATTTAAAAGATTAAATCTTTATGCATTAAAAATGTCTAGAGACTTAAAAGATACCATGATTGAGGTATTTTCATTCAAAGATTCAATCTTTACACTTCAAAATATTCCTTGCAACTTCAAACGGAACTTGATTATGTTTAACTCAAAACTCTAATTTCTTTCAAAAATTCAATTTTCATACATCCAAACAGTCTATTGACTTATAAGATACCTTAATTGAGGTATTTTCATTCAAATATTCAATCTTTACATTTTAATAACACTCTTTGTGACTTCAAAGAGAACTCGATTAAGTTTAACTAAAAACTCTAATTTTCTTTCAAAGATTCAATATTTATACATCTAAACGGTCTAATGACTTAAAAGGTACCTTCATTGAGATATTTTTATTCAAAGATTCAAAATTTACTCATTATAACACTTTTTGTGACTTCAACAGGAACTCAAATAAGTTTAACTTAAAATTCCCATTTTCTTTTAAAGATTCAATCTTTATAAATTAAAAATATCCAAGAAGTCACAAACAACTGCTGGATAAAAATTCTCCACAACATCATCTTCTTCGGCTACGAGACTAGCCAAGAAGTAATCGCAATGATCTCACCTATGCATCCCGTAAAATGTCAAAGTGTGGGAATCACTCCGATCTCCCATGAAAAATAAACAGTATCTCTTGGGAGTACAAACTGTGACTCTACCACTGAAGTAGTCAATCGTAGCCCGAAACACAGCTAACTAGTCCATTCCGAGAATGACATCAAAACTAGTTATCTCAAGAAGGATAAGGTTAAACACAAGTGTCCATCTAGCTATAATAATAGTGCATTCCCTCACAACTCTGCTCAAATACAATGAACCATCGACTGGTGTATCAACGCACAATGCCCGTTCCAAATAACTGACCTCTAATCCCGATGTGCAAACGAAGATGAGATGAAAGAATAGGATGCATCAGAATCAATCAATACATGAGCCCAAGAACCAAACACTGGAAACATACCCCGAACAACTGATGGACCAGATAATGCCTTAGCTGGAACAACTGCATAGACACGACCCTGTGGTGCTTGTGCCTGTAAACTGCCAACCTGAATACCTGACTGTTGTGCAGTCATAGTAGAAGTATCCCTCCTGGCTAGTCATGAACCCTGAGAAGACATAGTAGGTTGCAGTGGTGGCGGTGGTCTAAAACCCGACTGAACTGTAGCCGACTGTATCGGCCTCTGCTGTGACCCTTTACTGCTACCTGCACCTCCAGTTTTACGTGGACAATCCTTTGCCTTATGGCCCTGCTGGTCACAACCAAAGAAAGCTCCACTACTAGAAGACAACTTTGAACACTTAGTCTTGTAATGCCCAGGTTACTAACACTAAAAACAAATGACCCAACTCCCAATTGACCCAGCTGGCATAGGAGTAGTAGGAGCGGATCGTGTAGGCTGTTGCCCCTAAAACTGAGAACCACCCTTGGATTTCTTTCCTAGTTGGCCCTCTGAGAATGATCCCAAATTCTACTTTTGCTTCCACTGTTCCCTAGTCTGATTCCTATCCTTACCTCGGCTTTTACCATTAAGGCTCTCTCCATGCTTCTGTGTACACCTTAAGATATTAGGCTATCACTACTGGCCTTATTTGGTAATGAAGACCAAATACAAACTTCCGAGTCTTGTCCGCCTCATTTCTCATTAAGTTAGGAGGGAAGCGAGAAAGAGCGGTGAACTTGTTCTCATACTCTTTCACTGTCATGTTGCGTTGAATGAGAAGATCAAATTCCCTCCGTAGCTCCCATCTCTTGGTTATAGGGAAGTATTTGTCGTAGAACAGCTCTTTATAGGTATCCCAACCCATAATATAAACATCGTACTAGTTAGTAACTAACTTTCACCAGAGCTTTGCATCTTTAGAGAAGTTTTAAGTGGACGATCTTCAAGTGATCATGCAACACACTTATAGTCGACAAGTGTTTCTCCACCTGATCAAACCAATCTTCTGCTACCATAGTGCCTGGACCACCCTCAACCATAGTACGCATCAACTTCACAAATCTAAAAATCAACTTGAGATGCTTCTCCATCTCTATCTCTTCTAGTTGAACTACCGGTTGTGGTGCTGGTTGGGGTACTAGTTGCGGAACAGTAGCTACCGTAGCCCACAATACATCCTGCAAGAGTGTAGTCAAAGTTTGCCTGACCGGACCTTCACCCTCTTCAACAGGTGTCTCAACATTATCCCTTCTAATGGGATTGTAGTTCGAACTCTCCCTAACATCACCTCGTGGTGGAAGCCCACCAAAACCCCCTCATAATCTACGTCCCCATCGTGGTGGCATGACGTTATAAGACGATAAAATGAGTCAATATAGAAAATACTAAAGTTCATCCAATAACGACGTTCTCACATGAATGACTCAACATGAGAAGAAGACTTTTAAACACATAGCATGCATAATCGTGCTACAACTATAACAACTATAATCAATTAAACACTTAATCACATAAGCAAACAAGAATGCTTTGCAAATCAAGAAACACCTTAACACATAAGCATGTACAACCATGTACATCAACTTCCATCCTACTTTAGGTAAGCTTCTACCCGTCATCTTGATGGTTTTCGAACCATTGCTCTGATACCAAGCTTGTAATGACCCAAACTCGAGGGTCCGAACCATTACCCGGGTCCTTACCTGAACCCGAGGTCATCCAAAGTGTGATGGCTCGAATTTCAAAGAACCCGGTGCATCAACGAGTTACCCGAAAACTAACCCGATAACGGATCCCAGATGCAGAAGTAATGAAAGAGAAGAAGTATCTAGAGATGAATACCACCTTTAAGACACTGAAGTAACTTCCCGTGAAGTCACGAGACTAAAAAGGAAACAATTGTGGAAACTAAGGTTTAAAACGATTAAGGTAATGCACTAGCACTGAAATGGTCATTTCAAACAGAAATGGATGCTACCGTATATACCATTGGATAGACAACGAAAAAATAATAAACTTAGACTCAAAAATCACTTGACTTTGACTTAAAACGAAAAAGATATGAATTTCTGAAGTTTTATAAAAAAAATGTCGAAGTGTGCCAAGTACGATCGATCCAAAAAAATTTACTCTCGATCCAAATGGGTTTGGCTGCGAGCTGTCATTTTTCGAAAACGTGTGATATTCAAGGCTAAAATGGGATTTTTTGGAAAAAATTTGCGAAGTAACCACCCCTAAAAATGAGTACTCTGATCAACCATGGTCCAAACCAAGAATAAAAAAAGGTAAAATTACCTAGATGCCCCCGAGTGCAAGGAATGTCAAGAAGACAAAAACATATTGAAAAATGACATCCATTACATACATAGAAAGTTCTTGGCCCTTGGCCTCGTTACCTACAAGTTAAAGTAGCATCAAAATAGAGTACTTAAGTTCATATTACACATCTAAAAGAAAGTAAGGCATCCTTCTGAATACATTACACATTGTTAACCCCAAAAGATAACTATATCATGCCAACACTTGCATATAAAAAATATACAAAAGATATCCAATGAAACATAAGCCAAGCTGGGTATGTTCCGTATCCAAAAAGAGTGTCTCTTTGCATGAAAAACAAATATCAACTAGAATGAGTAAACGAGTTACTCAGTAGGACGATGCGTATGCGTATACCTTAAAGTTTCAATGGTTTTTGTAAGTGTAAAATAAACCAAACACATGTGGATCATGCCTCCTAGCGTCTAGTTTCAGGAAGTTAAAGGATCATCCTAAAGATAGCTTTGAAACATTTTAAAAGCAATCCACAACAAGTAACGCAAGTAAACAATATTAGAAACACCAATGCCAACAATAAGTTACAACTACTTAGGATTGTCAATTTAAAATAAAATGTGAAATAAAACAATAGTAATATACTTGCAAGGACAACTACCATAAAGCTAGTAGGATAACAAAGTTTACACCATTCTAAGGACTATAATTCAACACACGCGCAGACTCTTGTGATACCCCCGGATTTCCGGATGCGGGTTGGCCAGGCCCACGCCCGATTACCCGAGGATATCAAAACAATTAGCAATTTAATGAACACAGAATACAATATAGAAAACAAGAATGAATAAAATTTTGCTGAAAAGAATCTAGAATGATAATCCAATAATTGAAAACCTCAGAATAAATAATTTCATTGATAATTAAAACTATTTTGATACAACTGATCCACCACGAATGGAAATCGTTCTCCAATTTATACAACTCGGGAATCCATCTAGTGGACCCCTAAAAACCAATGGTACTCAAAAGACTGGAACAAAACCCAAGTCTTAACATGAAATAAAATCCTACGCCATCAGTAGAGTGAATAACTATATCTGCTCAGCACGATCACGCTCTACAGCTCAGAACTGACGAACACCTGAAAAACATAATAAAAGGGTGGGTCAGGCCCACAAGCAAGTTCTAATCTAACTGCAATCCATACAGTGACCCGATACGCAGATACACCATAGATACCTCACAATATCTATCTAGTCCATACATATATATATCCACACTATGGGACATTCACTGAACTACAGTAGGGATCTCAACCTGAATAGAAGGCAACATGCGAATACGCACCCAAAGGTGGGTATGAGTACCTAGACCTAACAGGGTACACCCAACCTACTATATCCAGCTACACGTCCACTGCATATACGCACCCTAACCAACAAGTTTGAGACTCAAGCTCAACTCGTGGTACCATAAACATATATATCTAAACTCCGTTCCTAACCATTCACAAGAAATCCAATAAGTCATTTGGCGTATTCAACCGTACCGACTTATATATATATAAGGAGGATTTATTTAACAACCCGTTCCCTTATTCCAAAATAGGTAGGACTGAGTATTTTAAATCAGTCTGTCCCTAGTATGCCACCGTCCCATACCGGTGCATACAATCCACAAAGTCCTTATAATTGATAGAACCAGTCATACTGTTCACCAATTAAAATCCATAAGGTAGGAATTAGCATTTTGAGCTAAACCATACCTAGTATGCCACCGTCCCATACCGGTGCATACCATCCTCCATATCCATGTAAATTACAACATTCAAATGATAAGCAAGTAATTTACAATGCAAAAACCAAAACCCAGATAATTGACAGAATTTTAATGTGAGAATTCAGCACTTAAAATCCAATACATAATTTCAAATAATTGGTCAAGTTTAATATAAGAATTAAGCAATTATAATCCAATATATGATTCCAAATAATTGACCGAATTAAGTATAAGAATTCAGCAATTATGTTCCAATACATAATTCCAGGTAAATTACAAGGCATAAATAATAAGCATGTAATTTATAGTCCAAAACCAACCATCCACATTATTGTAGAATAGTATTTAGTATTTCAACAACTTAAAACCAAAACCATGTAAATTACAGACTACGAATGATAGTACAGCAATTTAAAATCCAAAACCAATATCCAATTAATTACCGAAGATGTTTAAATGTTTCAGCAATTTAAATCTAACCAATTAACCATATAGTTGCAGGGGATGAATTAATAAATCAACAAATAACTTCCAGAGCCTGCATAGATTACATCTAATACATCAATGACCCCATAATATATTTAAGACCATTTACTAAATATATTACATCCCACTGGAATGCCTAAAAATAAGCTTAAGCATTTAAAACTTCATTCATCCACCAACCGTATATAATTGTACATAAGTGTTATACAGTTTGATCCGTTAATTTAGAATTAACCTTAAATTAATTTAGAGTCTTAATAACACCCAAAAATTAACTATTTAATCCCTCCGTGAAGTCTCATTAAATTTCTAAAATTTAATCAAGCCATTCAGTTCCTTTCTCTGTTAGTAGCATACACCGTTGTATATTTTTACACTGCTTCATCCTTTGTCTTAAAGGCTTAAACCATGCAACATTAATTTTAATAACACTTAAAATTAACTACTTAGATCCTCTGTTAAGTCCCTACAATTCATTAGAATCACTCAGAAGCCCAAACAGTGCTCAAAACACCAAACAGAGCCCTAAAACCACTTTCTGGACGTAAAAATAAATTGGAGCCGGCTCTTGGAATGGAGGAGCCGGCTCTTCCCCTATTGGAGCCGGCTCCAATCCCCTAGGAGCCGGCTCTTGCTGAAGGGGAGCCGGCTCTTGACTTCCTAGAGCCGGCTCTCTCCCTCTTGAGAGCCTCCAGTTCAGTCTCTGCTTCGTTTTCGTCAATCTGCTCATTCTCCGATCAATTCCTACCCCTCTGCTTGTTTCTTAAACTGATTTAAAGGATCTAACACCCTCCTGATAGCATCCCCAAGGTTTGATTATAGCAATTTAAGTCAATTACAAAGCTTAAGTTTGCTACCCAACTTAACATGCTGTTAGTATGAACACTGGAACCATATGCAAATTGAAGCAGAACGGATTGCAACACGTATTTAAAATAGAATAATAGCATCCCTATAAGCTTTGTATAACCCCAGTAGTGTTCCTATACTGTGTTTACAAAAGTTGCAATCACATACAGAGACTAAATTTACAACAGAATCAATATACTTGACGTACAGGATACTGAAACAAATATACACGAACTGTAAATATATTGGATTTTAAAACAAACAGACTATCACCCAAGCATATAATAAACATGTAGGTTTCAATCATTGATTAGTTATTCCCTAGAGATCATCTAGGTGCACAGAACACGGCCCAAAGGGAAAGAGGAAGATAGAACTTGCCTTTGTAATAGTTGGTCTGCTTTCCTCTGTTCTGGCCACACTGAAAATACTGCTTAGCCTCCTATTACTTCTGTGTTTCCCTTCTCCTATGTTTGGCTTTGAAACCTCAGTCGAGAACTCACAATTTGCTCTGTTATCTCAACCCTTACTCTGCATCTCTCTGTGTTTTGCAGAACTCTCTACGTGTATATGCTATGTGATATATCGTAAAACCCTAGCTTAACGCATAATGGAGTATTTATAAACTAAATACTAAAACCCTAATCCTTGTCACATTGAGATAAAGCCCTAAACTTAATCCGAGTTTAGTTAGATATCAGATGCTTATGAGACGGCTCCAAAAACCCTAACTAAAACGTATCTAAAACCCTAGTTAATGGGAATGACATAATTACCCTGTTCAAAAATTAAATACTTAATAAACAATTAATTTAAACCCATTAATTAAATCAAATAAGGAAGCAACGAATCACTTAAAACACATAAAATAAATAAAACAAGTAATTAAAATAAACCAACAAATAAAGAATTACACCCTTAATTAAAATAAACAATAATAAATCAATTAAATCAAATTATCCAATTAAGTCAATTAATGCAAATAATGTAAAATAATTCAACTAAGACAATTAAACAAAAATAATAAACGCAAATAAATAATTAACAAATAAATCAATTAATACACACAAATAAACATTTATTCATAAAATTAATAAATAAAATAAAAATGCACATAAAATAACATTTAAATTCCAATTTTATCCCTTTTTAAAGTAGGGGTATTACAACTCTGCTATGATGTAACTCACGCATATGACTCCATGATGCAATGTAATTGTGCCGAAATTCACATCCGATTAAAATAATTGGTGCACTTCCGCACCCCACTAGTTAAATGTGATTAGGGATTTCAGCCCTTGGATTAATGTACACTTCTCAAGTTCGGATAGCTTCTATCCTTCAATCATGTCATGCATGCCGTATGATGTGTGTTTTTATTTATCAACAAGTTCGGATAGCTTTCGTGTGTGGCAATGTCATCACTCCAAACAACCAAAGCTCAAAATGTGATGAAATGTGGCCAAGTTTAAATTTGTAAAATGCTACTACCACTACTAACTACTAACGTAGCGAAAGTGAGTAGGGATCGTCCCAAGGGAAAGGAAGGATATTTTGGAATCAATGTTGGATTAGTAGGTCGAATGATCAAAAGAGGGATTTGATTTGATTAATTAACTAATGGCTCAATGAAAACAATGTAATTAAGTGACAATCTAGAAATTAGAGAAAGTAATATGAGAGAAAGGTCTTGGGGCTTAGAGTTCACCACTAAGCTTCACTTCACCAAATACTAGCAATTGTAAATTAATGGGGAAATTCATGTTGTAAAATATGTATGTGTGTGTGTCACCAATTTAAAACTAAGTATGGATGTCAAATAAGCATATATTATCTAATCAATCTAGTGAGTAGCACAAACTATCAAATGATACCATTAACCATTCAATTAAACCACAATTAGTGCACACACAAAAATCTAGAGAAATGTACTTCTTGCACTCATAAGTATGGAACATCAAATAACAAACATGGATTATCCACCTATCTATGAAATTAAAACAATTACACTACAACTATGCTAATGACATGAAAATTAAACTAATTAAACTAAAGAGGTAGCACAATCCATTAAGAAATAATTATGAACCATCAAATAAACCAGAAGAGTAATCGATTAAACACCATGCCTTGACCATCACTAGATTTATAACATTAACACACATAGACATGCATCAATTTCATTAAATCTAGAGAAAAGCATATGAACATTCATTTTAGCATACATAGACATATGAATAGAATTAAATGATAAATTGAAAGCATTAATCCATATAAATCATGTAAAAATCATAAGATCTATATTTATTCAAGGTCAAAACATCAATTATAACTAAAATCCCCACAAATATACAAAAGATATTTTTAGGAAGCAAGCCTAGGGGCTATCTCTAGCCCCAAGAGAAGGATTTAGCCACTCATTGTAGTGGCCATGGAACCCTCAAGGGTTAACTTGGAGGTTGGCATCATCTTCTTCATCCTTACTTTCTTCACAAACTCTAGTTCTAGAGAGATAAACTATTTCTATAATTGGTAAAATATCTACTTGTAGAACTCCCTACAAAAATTGATTCAATTAATCTATTACAAGCCTCTTTGAGTAGACAACAGAAATACTACTTCTGATTGGTGGAAATTCGCAGTTACAAAAGTAGGTAGAGTTCGGGCGCGCTTGAGAATTAGACAGCATACTGCCGCCCAGCAGTTATTTCGATCGATCGAAGGGTTTCCAATCGATCAAACACTTACTTCGATCGATCGAAGATGACATGTCATTGAAATATCTTCTTGGCCTTATCCGGATTGCTAAGCTGGCACCACCTTGATTTCGATCGATTATAGCCTTCTTCGATCGATCGAAGTTCCACTAATGCAATTTTTCTAACTTCTTTCCAGATTTGCTCCTTAGCTCAAAATGTGAGCTAAATGGCTCTTCTTAGCCTGTTTGAATTTTATTGA
Source organism: Cornus florida (assembly GCF_030987335.1). Taxonomy (NCBI): domain Eukaryota; kingdom Viridiplantae; phylum Streptophyta; class Magnoliopsida; order Cornales; family Cornaceae; genus Cornus; species Cornus florida. Next base: position 98,543,375 of record NW_026775578.1, read on the forward strand.
CCTGAAATAGGTAAAAACACAAATAAATACTAAAATATGAAAGTAAGATAAATGAATAGACAACTTTGGTGATAAGCGCCGAATATTGCATATTCAAGCGCCCTTAATTGCATTAGTTAAGTCCATTGTTCGTTTAATTATGTAGATTACTTTAATTTGTATGTTTTTGTGCATTTTCAGGTTCAATTGCAATAAAGGAGCAAGAAGGGTGTTTTGTAGAGTTTTTGAATATCAAGGTGCCAATTCTGAAATTCTGGTAGCAGTGAAGCCCAAAATTTGTTCGCCATTTTGACCTACCAAACTCGAGAACTGGACTTCCCTTATAACATGAAAGATTTAGAGCTCTTAATCAGATTTCCAAATCTTCACGCGGTTCGTCATTCGGAGTTCGGAGCAGAGAGTTATGATCTTCTTATTGGAGGTGCTCAGAACTGCCTGGCAACAATGAAAGTCTACCTTGTTCTTCAATTTTGACCAACCATACTTGAGAATTGGATCTCCACCAAAACATAAAGTTTTTAAATCTCTGAATTATCTTTCTAAATCTTCAAACGGTTTATCATTCGGAGTTTGGAGCACAAAGTTATAGCCGTTTTACCAAAGTAGGTCCGGGTGAAGCAAAGCAAGCATGGAGCAATCTGCTCCAATTTCGAGTGCTCGAGGCCTTGCTTGGAGTGCTCGAAATTCAGGCAGAATTGCCTTCGGGAATTCTCAGTTTGGCAGCCACTTGTGCATTGGTTTCCTCATTTCTACTTACTTCTTTATGAGGTGGTTGGGGATGTTTTTTTGGAAGGGAGAGAGAGGCCTTACCTATACAAAAGAAGAGAAGGGAGGCCACACATTATTAATCTCACTTTTGGATCAGATTTTTGGAGGGAGAAAGAGGAGCAAGAAGAGAGTTCTTGGAGTAAATAAAGGGGAGCTCGAAAATGGAAGGAGGATCCATGGTTCTTCTTCATTCTAAAGCTCCCATGTGTAACTAACTCCTCCTCTAGGGAGGTAATGGAACCCCTCATTGTAAGCATGCTTTACTTTTGATTCTAGTTTGGGGAAAATAATGTATTTTTGTGGTGATTCTATAATCTAGAACTCTTACTTGATGTAATGAATTGATTTTGATTTAATGATCATGTTGGACCTACTTTCTTGTCTTAGAATGTATGTTTTCATGGTTGTATGGTTTACATTTTCATAGTGACAATGAAGATGAGATTTTTGGAATGGTTTTAATGGCATATTGTTGAGAGATTTAATAGGCCATAGCTTAGGTTCTTCTTTTGATGGCTTATTCTTAATTCTTAGCTTCATGTGCTCTTATCATGTGATTGATGGTTTGACAATTTCTAGCTTAGTGAATATGTCTTAAATTACACTTTAGTTTAGGTAATTGAGCATGTAAAATCTTTGATAAATTGTTCTTGCCTATTGATTCCATGAATCCTTTGAAGGTAATGTGGTAACCATGAGTAACTACTTATCATAGCCACATATTTATGTTGTTTTTCCCCGAATGAATCATATTCTAGCATGTTTATATTGTAGGTGGTGAAGTTACTTCCCTAGTCTCTTTTACCCACATTTTATCTCTTTTAAATTCTTGCAAGTTCTTAATTTATGCATCTTTACATTCCTATCTTTAGTGACAAACAAACACTCTATACCCCTTCATCATCCTAAGAATGACTCTAGACACTTAGGTTGCCTTAGACTAGCGCAGTCCCAGTGGTTCGACTTACCCGACCAATAGCCCTATTTTACAATGATTCGTGCTATTGCGAAAGTTGATGTTTAATTGACCAACCGATCATTTGGCCCTAAAATGTGTCACATTTGAACACTCATCACACCCTCAAACTTAGATATTGCTAGTCCCTAGCAATGAACTATAAAGAAAAGAAAGAAATAAGCATTTAAGTAACTACGAACTAGAAAGCAATAAAAGGAAAACGCCACTTTCATAGGGAACACGATTACATTTAGCATATACAACAAGCCTTTTAAACCCCTAAGTTACCCCTAGTGGACGAGTGAAATCTGGTGAGGGTTTCTAGAAATGATACTCATAAATATTGAGCTATTTCTCACTAAAGAGGAACCAACATACAAAACAAGCATTGGGAGAGAATTACCTCAAGTATGCAATTTTTCAACCCTTTCTAAGCAAACTCCCAAAATCTGATACCCCCCGATTCCAAGATGCGGGTTGGCCAGGCCCACACCCGATTACCCGAGGATATAAACCAATTAGTAATAAACGAACACAGAATACAATTAAGATAAATAGGAATAAATAAAATTGCTGAAAAGAATACTAAAATGATAATCCAGTAACTGAAACCTGAGAATAAATTTTATAAATAAGAAACTATTCCGATACATTCAACTTCTCAATTTCTAATACAACTCAGGAATCCATCTGGTGGATCCCTAATAAAAAATCCAACATTGACAAACGAACAACTGAAGAAAAACTGATGCTAAACCATAAAGCAAACTCCTATGTCGTCGGAAGAATGAGTAGCCGTCTCTGGTCAGCACGAACAAGTTCTAAGACCTAGAATCGTCCGTTACCTGAAAAATAATAGTGGGTCAGGCCCACGAGCAAGTTCTGTCCTAACTACAATCCAAACAGAGACCCGATACGCAGATACATCCTAGATGTCTCAACCATATCTATATAGTCCGTAAATAAATATATATATCCATATTACAGGACTTTCATTGGACTATGATGAGGGTCTCAACCTGAATAGAAGGCAACATGCAAAACGCACTTGAGTGGACATGACTACCTAAGCCTAACAGGGTATACCTCAACCAACATAGCCAGCTACGCATCCTACTGCATGTACGCTCCCTAACTGTCAACTAAGAGATTCAAGCTCATATCGCAGTATCATAATTATATATATAAATTCCATCCAAATACAATGTTGTGCCAGTCAACTGTTCGTCGCAAAAACACAACATATAATTAGGATTTAAAAGTTTTAATTAAATCCCTATCCTTCCTAATACAGAAATATAAACAACCATCCAATATGTCGTTTTTAGTTGACAGGACATGAAATCATGTAGGATTTAACTGTTTTAGTTAATCCATTCCGTATATATGAATGGGTAGGAATTAGCGTTTTGATATAATCTGTCCCTCCATATGCTACCGTCTCATACCGGTGCAAATAATGCATATGATCCGTAAATGATACAACACTTTAAACAGTATATCAAATAAAATCCACGTAATCCATATAGTTGATAAAAATAGAATTCAAACAGTTCATCAACTAAAAATCCATAACAATATCCATGTAATTGACGAGACAAAGTTTAATTGTTCGTCAATTTAAAATCCAGAATCCATCCATATAATTGACGAGACAAGATTTAATAGTCCATCAATTCAAAATCTAGTATACATCCATGTAATTGACAGAATATACTTTACTAATTCTTTAATTAAAAACCAGACCAACATCCATGTAATTGAAAGAAAATATGTAATTAATTCTTCAATTAAATCTAGGAGAAAGATAACAAAATCTAATATGTATAAGACCTTATTATGCATCCAAAACAACTTTAAAAATCCTACTTCAGTTATCTCGGTTGCTAAAATAAATGTACGCATTAAATACTGTACATCCGTCAACCGTGTGCGACATTGCTTGAAACTTCCACACTGTGAATACCATTAGCATATAGAGATAAATTATGCACTTTGGGTTCAATTACATCATAATATCATGTTTAGGGTCCATGCTACAATCCCTTAAATTTTTTTTAAAAAAATTACACAATCCAGTCCTTCAAATCCGTTAAAGCGTGCAAGGTTGCTTAATTTTATACTGTTTATTCCATTTGCTCTACGGATCCAATTATGCAATTAGACAGTTTAAAATCCCTTGAAATTACTTTTAAAATTCTCAGTCCAGTCCTTGAAACAATTCAGAATCCCAAATACGCCCAAAACAATGCCCAAACAGTTCCGGAATGCAACCAAACGAGGCCAAAACAAGGGAGCCTGCTCTCTAAACTACAGAGCAGGCTGTAAGCATCATGGAGCAGGCTCCCTAGCCCTTAGATCCGGCTCCCAAACTCCTGGAGCCGGCTCTCTCCCTATTTGAGAGCGTTGCTCCGCTTCCTTCTCCGTTTCCGACCATCTGCTTCGTCTCCGGCCTTTTCCTGTCCTTCTGTTCTTCCTTAAAACCGATCTTAACAGTCTAGTATATATCCAGTAGCACCCCAATGATTTGTTTCGACAGTTGGAATTAATTACAGTGACTTAAAACTGTTACCGATTCATTACGCGTTAACATAAAACTTGAACTTCAATTTGCAAACATAGTTACAGATTACACCAAAACTCATACAGTCGCTTAATTTAATGTAAACTAAGCATGCAAAATTTAGTTACTGTTTAATTAAACCCTAGAGACCATTTAGGTATGCACAGAACACAGGCCAACGGGAGAGAAAAAGAAAAGAACTTACCTTTTAAGGTTTCAGTGTGAAACCTTTAATCGTCTTTTTCTTAGATTTTCCGGCGACCTTAGTTGCCATTGAACCTCCTCTGCCGCTTTTGGTTTAACCTACGAGCCAGCCCCTATTCTTCCTCCTCCTTGGTTCAGCCCTCTGGCTTGAACCTAGCTTTCCTTCTTCTCAGTTTCCCTCTGTTTCTTTCTCCGTTCCTCTATATAACACTGAAAGTGAATAGGGTTTTTCCAACCCTTTTGAAGATGCAAAACAGTCTATTTATAGGCACTAATAAAACTCTAGGTCCAATTCTAATCAGAGATGGAAAACCTAATTAACTCCTAGTCCAGTCGGCGTGAGACATAAAAGACTAAAACCCTATTCTAACATTATAATTAAAAACACTAATAATTAAATCTAATTAACTCACTTAAATAAACTAACCAACCATTTAAACAATTAAAACTAATTTAAGTCAATTAAAGAAAATAAAAATACAATTAAATATCCAATTAAACAAACAATTCAATTTAATAACAATTAGTCAATTAATGCAAATAAACAGACAAACAAAATAATCAATTAAACAACTAATCTATATAAATAAAACAATTAATCCATTCAACATAAACACATATCCACATAAGCACATCAAATATAATAACTAAATTCCAATTAATACCTTTTTAAAATTAGGGGTATTACACAAAATCTCAATACCAAGCAAGCAAGTATGGTCCTCCACATATCAAGACAATGATTATGCAAATCAAAACAACTCTAGAATCCTTTTTAAGTGAACCGGCTTCAAATATGTTGTTATCTAAACTAACTAAAGAAATGATCACATCCGGTCTCAAACTAGCACACAAATCTAGTATCGATTATCAAGACAAAGAATAAACCTTTTATTAAAACTTTATTCAACTAGGTGCGCTTATTATATTCACTCAATTTTTTTTTTTTTTTTTAACTAACCTAGAGGATCAAATATGAAAACATGGTGCAATGTGTTGATCTATTAAGCTTTCTATTGATCCATGAGGTTAAGCGTTAGGTTAATGACTCCCAAACCAGACGGCTTTAGGGCATTAGGTGTTTAAACACCCCGAAGGACTTACAAGCTCAAATCAATTAGGCTACAAATCAAAACAACTTCCATCTAATCATTTCCCACTTCTCACTTTTTGGGAGAAATCTTCACTTTTTTTAGTTGCTTTTGCAACTTTTTTTTTTTTTTCTCCCAATCATTAACCTAAAGTTTGGGCCCTTTACCTTTCGGCGCGAGAAATTCAGTGCTTGATGGGGCTAGAATCCTGGCTACTTAATGAAAAGGGTTTGTTATCCACCTTTGTCAAGAATGAAAGCTTTCAATGCACTACTAGCTCAATTGGGATATAATCAAATCCATAGTCAACAAAGCATGTACCCCACAAATAAATGCTAGTGTGTGCCTGTGCTAGTGTAGAATCCTAGAATGAATTTCAAAACAATCACAAAATCAGGATGATGTGGACCACAGATGCAAGCAAGATATCAATCTTTCGAAAAATTTACACCTAAATGGCATCCACAAAGTATGCAAGGAGTATTGGACTCTCAATTCAAGTAATTTTTAAATTCTAAGTAGAAGGCTACAATCGATTGAGATCAAGGCGGTGCCAGCTCAACAATCCGGATAAGGCCAAGAAGATATTTTCATACCACGTCAGTTTCGATAGATCGAGGTATTGTTCGATCGATCGAGAATACGCTGACAGAGAGCTGTTTTATTCCCGTGTTGGCCCGAACTTCACCTACCACATGGAATGCGAGATTGGACCAATTAGAAGCCTTATTTCTGACTTGTTCACTACTCCAAGGAGTTGATATTAAAAGGGAATTGAACTATTTTAGAAATGAGCTTTTTATCATTTTATTTTTACATTGTATTAGCTATTTTCTCTCTCTAAAAAAGTTAGATATTAGGGTTAGAAGAAAAGAGAAGAGTAGAGGCTCCAAGAACACATCTCAATATCTACACATACTCTCTCTCTAGAATTCAACAAAGAAGAAGAAGATGGAATCATGTTTGGGGATTGCCCTTGAGGGTTCCAAGATTACACCTACCTCCTTCATGATTGGCTAGACTTCTCCTTGGGGCTTGGATGAGCCCCAAGTTTGTAATTTAAACCTCTATCTCTTTCATACTTTTTGGGGTATAATATCTTGTGATTAGTGTTTTAGCCTTGTGAATTTATTGAATCTTGGGTTCTCCTTTGATTTTTATGGATTAATTCTTTCTATTGATTGTCTATGTGATTATATGTTGTCTTATGTGTGATTATTTGGGAATTGATCTCTACACTAGTTTTTCTATATTAATTGCATGTCTATGTGTGGTTGATTGAAAATCTAGTGATGGCTAGACATGGTTTTTATTAGATGGGTTTATTAATTAATTTGATGGATTATGTTTATGCTTAATGAGTTGTTCTACAATTTAATTCATGCTTATAGGTAGGTTAGGGGTGGCAAAATTCGATACGACCCGCCAACATGACACGTACACGACACGAGTTAAATGGGTAATGGGTTTACCATAAACGGATTCGTGTCGTAAACGGGTTGACACAAATAACTCGTTTAGTTAAACGTGTCGTGTTCGGGTTTGTGTGGCTCAACCCGTGTAACCCGTTTAACCCGTTTAATTAAGTGTGTCACCCGTCTAACCCGTTACCTGTTTTGACCTGATTAATATGGGACATTTTGGTTATTTCATAGTTATATAAGAAACCCTATTCTTATTATACTGTTTATATAAAAAATATCAATTATCAAACTTAGTAACTTACACAGCCAGACAAAATAAACCTTATTCAGTCTCTCTCTTGCCTCTCGCCTCTCGGTCTCTCGGTCTCTCCTCTTTCCCCCCCCCCCCCCCCCCCCTCTCTCTCTCTCTTTGAATCGACAGTCCAGACAACTCCCTCTCTCTCTCTCTCAAATCCACACCACACCTTGAGCGACCAAGAACACTACAGTTTACACTTCGAGCGACCAGCAAAGAACACAAACCTTAAACAATCGAAGTGAGTTTTCTACTTTTCTCTTATTTTTTTTTTTTTTTGTCTTTTCTCTTTCAGATCTACTTTGAAACAACAAGAGTTCCATTTTTTTTTTTTATCTTTTCTCTTTCAGATCTACTTTGAAACAACAAGAGTTCCATTTTTTTTTTTTTTATCTTTTCTCTTTCAGATCTACTTGAAAACAAGTTTTCTTTAATTTTTTTCTTTCAGATCTACTTTTAAACAAATTTTATCTATTTTGTTTTTCACATTCGTTGATGATGTGAAAATAAAATAGATAAAATTAATTTTATCAATTGATACTAGTTTTTTTTTTTCACATTCGTTGATGTTATGTAAATAGAACTTCATTTTAATTCAATCACATTTCAAATTTAAAGAATTTGGTTTCAAACAACACACGTTTCCAGAGCTTATATGGTGTAACGTGTTGTACTTGTAATCCAAAGGATTTTCAAGACGTATCCGGATGGCCACGTCTTCTTAATGCCACTCTCTGTTACCTGGTCACTATCACACACCAACTGCAATGTGAATCATATGGTGTGTTTGGATGTAAAATATATATATAATGAAAAAAAAATTTGAGGGGGGCGCCATTGAAGATTAAAAATTTTTGGAGAAAAATATTTTTAGAATGAAAAAACTAATATGATAATTCAATTTTTTGTGACTTGTCCGGCAAGTGCTAGGCCATCTTCAACTTGTGTCGGTGTGCTAGCTAAATTTTTTTAACCTTTTAATCGTGTCCAACAAGAGAGTCAATTTATTTTGTTTTCTTTTTTAACTACAAATATCTATTAATGCATAATATTTAGTGGGTATTTTACAAAATTGAGTGAGAATATAAGAGTGTGTGAAATATATTTGAGTATCACAAATGTGGGTATGGTAGAGAGTGAAAAGGAGAGACAATTATTTTTTGAATTAAAAAAAAAGTGGGGGCAAGAATGTTAAGTGTAATATTTAGTTGATGAATTTTAAAAAAATTAACAAAATATATGATGAATAATGTAAATTAAAAAAAAATTCCAGTTGGGGAGGATGCCCACACTGGTCCCATACTGTATATCTCTTTCTCCATCTCCACTTGGCTATCTGTTTTCAAATCTTATGGAAGAATTTAAAGCAAGTAGATTCATCTTCTATCTTCTACAGTATCATTGTTGATGTATAATTTTTTTTCAACTGATATTAATAAATTAGAAAATCAACTTTACTACAAATACTAGCTCTCCTATATATAGAATTGTAGCCCAAAAAAAATAAATAAATAATTAAGAGTACATAGAATAGAATGAGAAAGGAGATTCCAATAGTTTTGTCTATTTTTAAAAAATGATTAACTTTCGTGTATATTTATAGAAGATGGCATTTTAATCTAATAGTCTTCACACTTCAACTAATATATATATATTTTTTGTAATATTTACTATTTAGATGGATTCTGCCATGAGACTTGACAAAAGTGGATCAGAAGATGATCTTGATTTGATTGACCTTGAAGTGGATCAGAATGAAAATGCAGACGTGCAAGTGCAACTGAAAGAGAAACAAGACATAAAGCGCAAAAGAAAACTCACATCAAAAGTTTGGTTGCACTATGATATACTTCCACCCGGCAAGGACAAGAAGAGAAGATGCAGATGTAAGAAATATAGGACTGAGTATATTACGGAGGGCAGGTATGGCACTGGTAATTTAAAGCGGCATATAGATTCGTGTGTTAGGAGGGATACACGGGACATAGGTCCATTGCTTTTATCTTAGTCATCTGGATCCATATCTATGCGTGCTTCTAAGTTTGATTTTAATAGATTTCGTGAGTTAGTGAGTGCTGTTATCATTATGCATGATCTGCCATTTCAATTTGTTAAATATGAGGGCATTAGAAACATGTGTCGTTATTTAAATGAGGAGGCTCAGCCCGTAAGTAGGAACACAGCCAAGGCTGACATATTAAGGATGTATAAAAATGAAAAGGGTAGGCTTCGACATATGTTGGAATCAACAAATGGTAGGATTTCTCTGACATCTGATTTGTGGTCTTCTCTGACTACTGATGGGTACTTATCTCTTACTGCACATTTTATTGATGTGGATTGGCGCTTACAGAAAAGAATTTTGAACTTCTCTTACATGCCATCTCCACACAATGGTGTTGCTTTAACAGAAAAGATTTATACATTACTAGTTGAATGGGGGATTAAAAAGAAACTATTTTCAATTACTCTAGACAATGCTTCTTCAAACTGTTCATTTGTTGAATTGTTGAAGTCTCAACTCAATTTGAATGATGCTTTATTAAGTGGTGGGGAGTTTTTTCATATTCGTTGTTGTACACATATCTTAAATTTGATAGTGCAAGAGGGGTTAAAAGAGGTTGATGAATCTATCATAAAGATTCGTGAGAGTGTTAAGTATGTCAAAGGTTCTCAAATGAGGAAACAAAAATTCTTTGAATGTGTCTCTCATGTTTCCTTAGAATGTAAAAGAGGGTTAAGGCAAGATGTTCCTACAAGGTGGAATGCGACATATCTTATGCTTGAGTCTACCATTTATTATCGTCGGGCTTTTTGTCATTTGCAGTTAAGTGATTCAAATTACAAGTTTTGCCCATCTCAAGAGGAGTGGAGTAGGATAGAAAAGATTTACAAGTTCTTAACTGTTTTTTATGATGTTACAAACATCTTTTCTGGATCCAAGTATCCCACGGCAAACTTGTATTTTCCATCTGTGTTTTTGGTTCAATTGACATTACGAGAGGAAATGGATAGTAGGGATCAGTTTATGAGCAAGATGGCAACTCAAATGTATTCAAAGTTTGCAAAGTATTAGTTTGATTATAGCATGATCCTTGCTATTGTTGTAATTTTAGACCCTAGATACAAGCTTGGGTTTGTTATTTTTAGCTATAACAAGCTTAATGGTGATAACAACATTTAGAGCACACTAGTTCGTGATGCACTGTTTAACCTTTTTGATCAATATTTGTTGAATTCTCCTATGGCTTGTACCACCAAATCCACATCTTCACGAAATGATGGAAGTGAGCATCAGCGAGTTGATGAAGGACAGTTAACTAAAAAGTTCATTGATGTTATGAAGATGAAAAATACTTTTGTGAGATATTAAGTTCCTTTAATGCCTATTTTATTCATTACATCTATTTATTTTTCTACTTTTGCCATTGATTGATCTATTTGTTTTTCATAATTACTGTAATGTAGAAATTTGACTCATTTGAGAATGATAAATTGCTTGGAAATGTCCAAAAATCAGAGTTGGAACTCTGTTTAGATGAACCAAAAATCAATAGGAATGCAAACCTTGACGTGCTTACCTATTGGAAAGCCAATCAGTTTAGGTATCCTGTGCTTGCTCAAATGGCTCGTGATATATTGAGCATTCCAATCACTACTGTTGCTTCTGAGTCTGCGTTTAGTGTTGGTGGTCGGGTTCTTGATCAATATCGTAGTGCACTTAAACCAAAAAATGTGAAAGCTTTGGTATGGACGAGGGACTGGCTTTTTGGTTTGAAAGGTAAATGACTTATAATAAACTTCAAATTTTTTATTATTGCAGAGAATAGTGAAGTAATAATTTTTTTGTGTATGTTTTACTATAGATACGATGAAGCTTCAAGCGGATGACTTGATTGATGATGTAATGAAACTTAATATCAACAATGATGACCCTACTGAAGGCCAATGTTCCACTAGTGTTAGCGTGACCGAACATTAAAATCCAGTAAGGTAAAAAAGCCCACTGCATCTGTTTTATTTTTCACATAATTTGTTACATACATTCTTTTATATTTCAATCTGTTATTTATTTATTTATTTTTTTTTATCTAAACTTATTTTACACTTATCTGTTTTGTAGGAATTTGTACTTTTGGGTGTTTCAGAAAAGAGTGCATGCAAATTGCAGAAGGAAGTTTTTGAGTGGATCTTTGGCTTAAGAAGATTGCATGTTACTCTAACATTTCTATTAAATATTTTTATTTCGGTCTGTAATTACTTATGACTTATCTTTATTTCGATCTGTAACTTATGACTTCTGACTTAATCTTTATCTTTGGCTTTTAATCTCTCTTTTGGACTACATCACAGTACAAAATTTCTAGTCATGTTTGCTAGTGTTTTAATCTTTGGCCACCTTAAATAGGTTAAGCGGGTAAACATGTTAAATAGGTTAAGTAGGTAAACATGTTAAACAGGTTAAGCGGGTAAACATGTTAAACAGGTTAAGCGGGTAAACATGTTAAACAGGTTAAACGGGTAAACATGTTAAACATGTCGTATTTGATGTGTCTAACACGACACGTTTATTAAACGGGTTACACGTGTCGTGTCGTGTTACTCGTTTAATAAACGTGTCGTGTTCGGGTTTAGGATAAGTGACACGATTATTAATCGTGTCGTGTTCGGGTTGATATGTTTAGTGTTATACCCCTAGTTTGACACGACACGATTATGACACGCGAACCCGAATTACCACCCCTAGGTAGGTAGACAATCTTTACTTGATTTGATATTCCATGGCTTATTATTGCAAATTCCATAATGTGTGCTACAATTGTGACTAGTTTGATGGGTCATACTTAGAATTGATGGGTTATTCTACACTTAGTTTACTTGTCAGTTAGGTAGGCAATTCATTATTGAATTTAATGGTTTATGCTTAATATTACAATTGGTAGTCGCATTTTGTTCACAAGAATGTTTTTCCCAAATTAGTTGAAAGTGTGTGGTTTGGTGAACAAGCTTGGTAACGATTCCAATGCACCCCCAAACCTCACTTCTCATCTCTTAAATTCCTATCTCAACTTAGTTTTATTTTACTTGCATTTTAATTTCCTTGCATCTTAGTTTTATCAACCAATCTCTCTCTTTGCAATCAATTGGTACATTAGAGTCGAAATAAAATTCCAATACATATAATCCCTACGGACGATCCCTACTTGCTATACTTTATTAGTTGTAATAGTGGTTTTTATAAATGTAAATTTGACTAGAAAGGCTTCCGGAACCACATTTATATTTTGACCTTGTGAAGCGACCTCTCGCATTACAAAGTTCATTTTCTAAACACTTAGAAAAGGGGCTCGTCAAATTTTGTGATAAGTGCTCAAATGTGACGCATTTTAGCACCTAAGTTAGGGTATTTTAGTCCATTCATCTATCTTACTTTCATGTCTTAGTACTTATTTGTGTTTTACCTATTTTAGGTCAATAAAGTTCAAACAGGCTAATAAGAGCCATTTAGCTCAATTTTGGAGCTGAGGAGCAAAGTTGAAAAGAAGCTAAGAAAATTGCACCAGAGGAGCTTTGATCGATCGAAGGGAATCCCGATTGATCGAAGATGGCTACAATCGATCGAAATGAGGCGGTGCCAACTTAGCAAAGTGGATAAGGCCCAGAAGTTATTTTTGATGACATGTCAGCTTCGATCGATCGAAGCAAGTGTTGGATCGATTGAAGTTCTCTTCGATCGATCGAAATGGTTGCTGGCAGTGAGCTGTTTAATTCCCAAGCGCGCCAGACTCTACCTTACTTGTGTAGCTGCAAATTTCCTCCAATCATAGGCTGTATTTCTGACTTGGTGACTACTCAAAGAGGCTTGTAATAGATACATTGAACCATATTGTAAAAATATCATAGAGTTTTCCTTACCAATTATAGAAATAATTTTTCCTCTTTAGAACTAGGGTTTTGGGAAGAAAGCAAGGATGAAGATGATGATGCCAACCTCTAAGCTAGCCCTTGAGGGTTCCATGACCATTACAATGAGTGGCTAAATCCTTCTCTTCGGGCTAAAGATAGCCACTAGGCTTGCTTCCTAAACCTAACTTTTGTGTTTTTTTGGGAATTTTAGTTGTAATAGATGTTTTGATCATTAATAAATGTAGATCTTGTAATTTTTACAAGATTTGTATGGATTAATGCTTTCAATTAATCATTTAATTCTATCCATATGTCTATGTATGCTAAAATGAATGTTTATGTGTTTTTCCCTAGATTTAATGAAATTGATGCATGCTTATGTGTGTTGATGTTGTTAATCTAGTGATGATCAAGGCATGGTGCTTAATTGATTACTCTTGTGATTTATTTGATGGTTCATACTTATTTTTTGATGGATTGTGCCATATCCTTAGTTTAATTAGCTTAATTTTCATGTCATTAGCTTAGTTGTAGTATAATTGCTTTAATTTCTTAGGTAGGTAGACAATCCATTCTTATTGTTTGATATTCCACACTAATGAATGCAAGAAGTATATTTCTCTATATATTTATGTGTGCACTAATTGTGGTTTAGTTGAATGGTTATTGGTCTCATTTGATAGTTTGTGCTACTCACTAGATTGATTAGAAAATATATGCTTATTTGCCATCTATGCTAAGTTTTAAATTGGTGACACACACACTCACAAGTTACAACTTGAATTTCCTCATTAATTTACAGTTGCTTGTGTTTGGTGAAGTGAAGCTTAGTGATGAACTCTAAGCCACAAGACCTTTTTCTCATATATCTTTCTTTAATTTAGATTGTCATTTAATTTTATTGCATTAATTAAACCATTAGTTAATCAATCAATCAATCCATCTTTTGATCATTTGACCTATTAATCCATCATTCCAAGAATACCGTTCCTTTCCCTTGGGGCGATCCCTGCTTACTCTAACTACATTAATAGTTAATAGTGGTAATGGCATTCTATAAATTCAAACTTGGCCACATTTCATTTCACACGCCACACTTTTTTGCAACTAGGTCTTGACACCACCAAGTTTTGGCGCCGTTGCTGGGGATTGACAATGTCGTATTTTTGGAATTAATTAGGAATTAGTTCTCTTTTGATCTTGTCTTTATTTGATTTTATTTTTGGTTACTTATTGTATTTGTTCTTGATTGGCTAGGTACATTGAGCCAAGGGAAGTGAAGTAAAAGGATTCTAAAGCAAAGAAGTAAGCTAAGCTAAGCAAAGCAAAAATATAAAAAGCTAAAGCTAAAAGTAAAAAAATTGCAAAGTAAAGCAAGGTAAAAATTGAAAATAAATTGAAGTTGCTTAAGGACCCTTTGTGAGCTTTTCTAATTCTCTTACTTAGTTAAATCGTCGGCCCGCGTGGAGGCAATTTATTTTTCTTGCAAATTGTTGAAAGTATGGGAGTATGGGATCAATGTATGTGGAGGTTTGTTGATTGACTTGTTGCGGAGGAGAAGTGCTTGTTACTTGCTTGTTGTTGAGTTGTTGTTTGTTTTGAATGTGCATGCATGGTCGTAGGTCATTGAATCCTACTCTTGTCTAACTTAATTTGAATCTTGAATCCATTGTTCGTAATTCTAGTGACTCCATTTCGTCAATGGAGGAACATAATGAGGACCATGTGGAGGACTTTGGTCTCATCGACCAACAAGGCATCCTTTACCCTAATGTGCATCAACATCATAATAACATTTAAGTACCATTAGGCATGCCTAGACTCTTCATTCCACAACAACAAGGCCAAGTTCCAATGGGAATTCCTCGGCCATTTTTTGTTCCACATCCACTTCCCGTTGTTCAAGCAAATCATGGTGCTCGTGTAGAGCTACCAATTGTGAATTCTCCCCTTGCTTTGAGAGATTATTATGTGTCAAATGAGTATAATGCACCAACATGTATTCAATTACCTCCATTTAGAGCACACCATTATGAGATTAAACAACAAACAATTCAAATGTTTCCTAATTATCATGGGCTACCAAGTGAAGAACCTTACAAGCATTTGGATGAGTTTTATTGAAGTGTGTTCCACCGTGAAATACACGGACATGCCGAAAGAGGTTTTTAGGTTAAAACTCTTCCCTTTCACCCTTAAAAATAAAGCAAAATATTAGTTCAACAATTTAAGGCCTTTTTTTATAACTTCTTGGACAGAGATGCAACAAGAATTCTTGAAAAAGTACTATTCGGTATCAAAGACCAATGCAATGAGAACTTTAATTCGTGAATTTTCTCAAGGGGAAGGGGAATTGTTTCATGAGGCATGGGAACGATCAAATGACTTGCTTAGGAAGTGTCCACATCATGACTTCCTAAATGGCAATTGGTTCAATTTTTTTTTTGAAAGTTTGTCAGATAATTATATAGGAATGGTTGATGCTTCTATAGGTGGTTTTTATCTTGATAGGCATGAAGATGATGTATGGCGCTTATATGAAAGCATGAGTGAGAATTCAATGCATCGATCTTTATTGACGACGGCCGTTCCAATACGCCAAACTGAATGTAGTGAATGTGTGGTTCAATAAAAACCTTTTATGTCAAATTTAAATTTATAAAAACCACTATCAACACTACTACTAACGTAGCAAGAGTGAGTAGGGATCGTCCCAAGGGATTATACGTGTTGGAATTTCAACTTCGACTCTAGCGTACCAAATGATTGCAAAAGAGAATTGGGTTGGTTGATTACTTCTAGAAAAGAATTAATTAAAATGCATTAAGATAAAGAGTAAGTAAGAAGGAAAGGTCTTGGGGTGTAGAGATCACCACCAAACAATACTATTTCAAACCATAATCAAGTGACTAATGAGGGAAATGAATGTGTTGCAACAATGTTGTGTGTGTAAAAGACATTCAATTGGTAAGGGTGACTCAACAAGTGCAAATTGTCTCAATTAACATGTGCGAGGCCACAATACATCTATTGGTAGAGGAATATATTGTCTAGACATCATGTGAAGAGAACAAAATATCAAATCAAGTCATTGAACCTTTCATTAAGCTCATAGTCCAAGCAATCCATAAGGATGACTTAGTTAAACATGCATTATCTAAACATCATGTGAGAGGCCACAATTTATCTATTGGGAGAGGAATAAATTGTCTAAACACATGTGAAAGATACAACATATCATAACTAGTCATTAATCCTTCATTAAGCTCACAATCCACATGCAACACAATATTAGAGGAATGTGCCATTTGGACTCACAAGCATGGAACATCAATCATCAAGAGTAAATTGTCCTCCCATCTAACATTATACTACCACTACACTAAATCTACACTACTAGCATGAAAATAAAGCTATCTAGACTAGGGGAGAGGCACAAGCCATCAAGAATAGGCATAAACCATCAAATGAACCAAAATAGCATTCATTAAGCATATCATCTTGATAATCTCTAGATCTATAGCATCAATACACATAGACATGCATCAAAAACACTAAATCTAGAGATAAGCACATGAATATCCCACTCTAGCATACATAGACATATGGGTAGAATAGAATAGTCAATTGGAAGCATTAAACCATACAAACCATGAAATAATCAAGATTTATATATACATGAATATCAAGATGTATCATACAACACTAATCCCTCAATAATACACAAGATTAGAGTATAGAAAACATGCTTGGGGCTAACTCTAGCCCCAAGAGGATGTCTAAACACTCATGGTAGTGATGATCCAACCCTCAAGGGCTAACTCCATGGCTGCCCCTTGTTGGTGAAGATCTCCTCCAATGGTGCTCTAGCTTCCCTCCTTCCTCCTCTCCAAGGAGAGCCTCCAGGGTGATTTTCAATGTGTGTCAAGAGACTCTAGACTCTCCTCCAAAAAGTGTATCATATTCTTTATATAGGTAGGTCAAATACACCCTATGATGAGCTGTGGTCGTGCAAGGCATATTCTCCAATGATTGGGTGAAGGACGGAATAAATGAGCTGGACTTTAACTTTTTCTCACTGGAGGAAGTTCGATCGATCGAACCTTAACTTGGATCGATCGAAGATGGGTTCGATCGATCGAACTGCATCTTGGATCGATCGAAGTGGTCTGACTCCTCCGGATAAGGACAAGGCTGAGATATTTCGAAGATATTTATGGGGAAAAGGACAAAAGTGGTTGGTAGGCGTACAGCTGTGGATAAGATCAATCATTTGAATAGGACAAAATAGGGTTCGATCGATCGAAGGTGATGTTGGATCGATCGAACTTGGAATTTCAGCAAAGGCCAAGGTTGGATCTATCGAGAAGTACTGTGATCGATCATAGATGTTCGATCGATCAAACTCTAAGTTGGATCGATCGAACTTTTCAGCTGCACAACTTTGATTCCTTTTTGCTCCTTTCTTTCTCCACTTTGCTCCCTCCTTTGGTTTATCTCAGGATTGCTTCAATTAAGCTCTTATTTGGCTGAGTTAGCTCAATTTTGGGATTAGTGCCTGAAAATATAAATAACACGTAATAAGTCTAAAACGGCAAAGTAAGATAGATAAAGGTACTAGAATGCTTAAGCTTAACGGGTTTAAATGCGCACTTTTCAGTGCTCATCATTTATCATCTAAAAATTGTAGAAATCTAGGTGGAGGGAAGAATGTCGGCTTGTATCAAGTTCACAATTCTAATGATATAGCCGCCGAAGTAAAATCTTTGTCCCAAAGGCTTGATCAATTTTTGATCAACCAAAATTCGGCGAATCAAGTGTCTTTATCCCCTAATCATACTCATCATCCTTCCAATGAAACTTGTATAACTTATTCTGGTGTTTTACATTTTACTTCTAATTGTCCCCATGGATATGTGTAAAGTGAACACCATAAACTAATGAATGCCGCTTTTGTTAATCAAGGGAATAATCCCTATAGCACTTATTATATGCCAGGTAGAGGAACCATCCAACCTTCTCCTGGAAAAGCCAAGGGGGAGGCTCAAACCCTCCCAAAAGTGGTTTCAAGGCAAGTATGTTCCGCCCTCAATGCAAGGCCAAGGTTCCCAAGGTTATCATTCATCTAACTAAGCGTCACATGGTAACCAATTTTCAAATTCTCATTTTCCAAATCAATCTTCATATTCTCAAGGAAATTCAAGAAGTCCCGCACTTGAAAAAAAAGTCATAACCACTTTAGGTCATTTGGAGGCAAATACCCAATTACTTCATTCTCATTCCCAATCGATTGCAAAGTTAGAAATCCAAGTCGGGCAAATAGCTAGTACAATGAATGCTAGGGAAAAGGGGAAAATACCTTTGAATCCACCACCAAAGCAACAATTTGTTGTGGAGACCAAATCCTCTTCGGAAGGTCACACACTTGAACATGTGAATACGGTGACCACTTTGAGAAATGGAAAAGTTTTTGATAATCAAGTTGGTGTTCCCAATGAAGAGAGTGAACCGGTGCAACTAAAAGTTGACACCTGTCCCGTCTCACGTCCTAATCCTTCTTCATTGCATGTGAAAGAATCCATTGTTGAAAATGTTTCCAAAAATGATTTTAAGAAAGTTTTTGAGCCCAAGGCTCCATTTTCGGATGCTTTAAAAGCATACACCTCTCTTGAAAAGCAATAAAATAAAGCAAATGAAATCATTGATGTGTTTAGGCAAGTTAAAATCAATCTTCCTCTCTTAGATGCAATTCGACAAATTCCTGCTTATGCCAAATTTTTGAAAGATCTTTGCACCCTTAAGAGGAAGAACAAAAGCCAAGCACCAAGAAAAGTTGTTTTGACCGAGCAAGTAAGCTAAATTTTGCAAGACAACACCTTCCCAAAATTCAAAGACCCCGGTTCACCAACCACTTCTTGCACTATTGATGATCATGTTATCAATCGGGCTCTTTTAGATTTAGGAGCGAGTGTGAATCTTCTCCCTTATTCAGTTTATGTTTAATTGGGCTTAGGCGATTTGAAACCGACGTCGGTGGTTTTGCAACTTGCGGACCGATCAATTAAGAAGCCCTGGGGTATCATTGAGGATGTTTTAATTAAAATTGACAAGTTCTTCTTCTTGGTTGATTTCATTGTCATTGACACGGAACTGATCCCAAATCCTAAGAGCCAAATTCCCGTTATCCTTGGCCGTCCCTTCTTGGTTACAGCTAATGCCAACATTAATTATAGGACAGGGATAATGAAGATTTCATTTGGTCACATGAAAGTGAAGTTGAACATTTTTAATCCAACCCCCAATTCTATGGACAAGCATGAAGATGTATGTGTTGTTGAAAAATGTCTTGAAAATGAATTTGAAAAAAATGAGTATTTGTTTGATGTTGAAACTTCAAATGGTTTGCTTTCAAAAAAGGTTTTAAAAGATGTTGTTTTCAAATTAAATGTTGAAAGGGCATGGAAGCCCAAAAATTTTATTGATAAAAGGGCCATCAATCTCATTTGAATCAAATCCAACAAGTTCCTTAGGGAATAGTTTGTTGGGAGGGGTTTAAAGTTCCATTCACCCCGTCAAGGAGGGGATGCATACAAACATTTTTTATCCGGGCTAAAAGAGCCCAACGTCTTGCTAGAGACGTTAAAGACTAGTGTGTTTCGTAGGGTTTGCAACCCTATTCCTCCCTCATTTCTTGTTTTGATATTTTCTGCGTCGTCTAGATATGAGTTGAATTGAAAAATTCACTTTCCAAAAAATTTCCTGCATTTTGTGCCCATCCAGTGAGGTTTCGATCGATCGAACTCCAGTTCGATTAATCAAAATTCCACTTCGATCGATCGAACCCACTGAATTTGTGACTTTTCACCTTCCAATTCGATCGATCGAAATCCATTTCAATTAGTCGAAATCCTTTTGGATCGATCGAAGTAAGTGTTCAATAGATCGAAAACCCTTCGATCGATCGAAAATGCGTCTTTTGAAATTCCGAAAAATGCTTTGGCTATTCCTCTTCCCACCCTAAACCCTAATTTTTATTTCTTTTTCCTTTTTCTTTATCTCCTTATTTTTCTTTTTCTTTTCTTTCTTTCTTTCTTTTCTCTCTTCCTCCATCTCTTTTCATCTTCTCCCTCTCGGCTAGCCCTTTTCTCTCTCCCTGATTTCCCTCTCATCTCACATATCTCAATCTCCATCTCCATCACTCACCCCCTCAACCGCGTACCACCACCACTTCCCTAACCCTCTCTCTCTCATTACCGGCGAGCCCGAGGAAGCAAACCTCGCCGTCGTCAAGCTCCATAAATTCCGGCGAGATTTTTGGCCCAAAAGTGGCAAAAATCGATATATTTTCTCTCATTTCTCTCGGTTTCCATCATACCCATTTTCTCCGGCCGATTAAGGCCAAGGAGATCCCGAATCCAACTCTAGCGATTCCCTGCAATTTCCAGCGAGACTCCGGTCACCTTCTCCGGCCACGGTAAGGCCGAAACTCTTCATTTTCACCGGAATCTATTCTTTTCACTCTTCTCTACTCTCTTGTAGATCGGGTATGCTCCAAATCAATTTCTCTTTATTTATTTATTTATTTGTTATTTATGTTTATGTTTATTTTTGTATTTTATTTTAATTTGTATTGTCCATTTTTATTGTCATTTGTACATATGCTTGTGGATATAAAAATTAAAAACAAATAAAAATTAGAA
This sequence comes from Cornus florida, assembly GCF_030987335.1. Taxonomy (NCBI): domain Eukaryota; kingdom Viridiplantae; phylum Streptophyta; class Magnoliopsida; order Cornales; family Cornaceae; genus Cornus; species Cornus florida. Next base: position 98,564,285 of record NW_026775578.1, read on the forward strand.
AAGAGTCAAAGACAAAATAAAAAATGAAAATGCAAAAAAATAAAAATAAAAATAAAAAATGGAACAATTAACTTGAATATTTTGCATACTTTGATTTTTGGATTAAATGTTGATGGGAACAAAATAGAAATGGAAAATAGATTGTGATTATTGTGGTAGTTAGAAGTAGAATGGGTAAATTTTACTTGGATTTGTGAATTGATTTGTGGACGATGTCCCTTGTTGAATTGATTGAATGGATGTGAATTGAATATATTCTTGATTGTTGATTCTGATTGAAATACGTGATTATTTGCCTTGTTTGAAATTTTTTTGGAAATGTCCATTTTTAAGGGGAAACCATGCCGGATTTTCGAAAAATTAAAATTAAACATTGTTTTTAAATTTCAAAAGGCATTTGGTTTATTTTTAAAACTTGCATTGGAATTTGGAAAGAGTTTTGAAGTCAATATGTTGGTTTTGAATTAGAAAAGTGAAATTGTAAAAGAGAATTTAAAGTTAGATTTTTGAATTGAATTGAAAGTTGACTTGTGATTCTTGAATGGATTTGAAATTTGAATGTCATAAACTTGGAAAGTTTGTTTTGGAATTTGAAATGGAAACTTGCTTCTCAAAATGATTTTGATTTTGCTTTTGGAAGAAATGAATTGAAAATGGACACTTTTTGAACTTGAAATATTCTTGAAATTTTGAACTTGTAAAGGCATTAAAAAGTTTGAATTGTTGTGATCATAATCCAACTTGTTTCATTTGTTTGTTCTAAATATGAAATGCATGGATGTGTATCAAGTTGTCTTAATTGCTTGCAAGCATGACTTGACTTGAGCCTTGTATCTTTGAACTTGAAAATGCAAGATCTTGTCTTCAATGCATACAAATGTTTCAAATGGACCTCTTTGATTTTAGTTCAAGAGTCAAGTGCATTGTTTTAGTAAAATGATCTTTGAATGTTAAAATGCTTTGTGATCACGCTTGTTGGGTTTCAAATGATTAAAAAGGAAAATTTTGAACTTTGTTTGGAAAATGAGAAGTTGAGTTGCACGATTCCTTCTTTTGTTATTCGTTCATTGCATGATTCTTGTCATGAAGTTTTTATACAATGTAATTGAATTTTTTGACCCCAAAGTTTTCAATTTTGTCCTAAAAGTGTAAAGTAATTCCAAAGTTGACCAAAATGCACTTGTTTGAGTTGAAGCTTGTTCCATTTGGTTCATTTCCATCCATTTTCATGCTTTAAGTGCCTTTGAACTTGTTGGTGATGCAATTCTTGATTCTTGTCATGCTAGGGCACAAGTTTGTTGTTTTCTGACGTTCCTTGTCATGATTTTGATCTTCTCTTGCAAAATGAGTTGAATTGCCATTCCAACCAAACTTTTTGAAGTCAAATGATTCCATTGTTGTTTAATGACCTTGAAACTTGTCAAATGTGATCTCTTTTGAATAATTGCGTGCATGTTGGAATACTCGTATCTTGTTGCTTGTTTATACACCATTTTGTATACATTTAAATCACATTGATAGTTTTTTAGAGTTTCTGTGCATACTTTGAATATATCTTCTTGGAATTAATTTTTGATTAAGTTTGGGGGTGTGTTATGGATGTTTGGAGTTTAAAATGCATGATTTGGATGATATTTCTGTTCTTTGGCCTTAGTATCAGTTTTTGAGCTTTAATTGAATCTGAAATGCAATTTGAACCAAGTTTGGGAATATGTCTGCTTTCTCTAGATATTATCTGTTTCAATGCCATTTACCTGATCTTTTACACTTTTGATCCATTCTTGAGAGCCAAGTAAGGGCTTATGACCGAGGTTCTTTCCGGTCCTAATTTTGGTTCCATAATGGTAAGCTTCTTGTATTCTCAGTATTTGACCATTCTTTGCTTTATTTAAGCTTTAAAGGGGGTCGCAAGCCATAAGCGATCATTTTTCTGCTTATCTATTGCTTAGAGGGGGTCACGAGCCATGAGAGATTATAGGATGCTGATTTTGTTGCATTAGAGTTCGGGATATTTCTTTATCTAGAGTTTGTTGATATATGTGCATCATTCAGATATATGCCATCTAGTTGCATACCATGTCCAGGATTCATTCTTGAACTTGTCTGTTATAACATGCCTTGGATTGAAGTGTTTTGCAACCGTGCATTCCACTTAATCTCTATTACCTGACATATATGCTTCTTGAGTCTTAGGTTGACATTTACCATGATTCTATGCTCCATGTTATCCTGTTTGCTCCATTTGATCTTCATTGTTGCACTTGTAGACATTTTTGTTTAGGAACTGATATAATGTCATCCTAAAGTTTACTTGTCATGTCATTGCTGCATCTACATAAGTTTTAGGTTTGTGAATGCATGTTGCATTATTTATGCACATCACAGCTTATGCTTGTCCTGTTGATCATATTTCTGCTCAAAATGTTCCAAATGTGACTTTTCTACCCTCTATGCCATCACTATATTGTTTTACATATCTGAGATTGTTTATTGTGCTTTCATCTATTCCATTTAGCTGAGGCATTTGAATGATAATTGTGAAGTTTTCTTAATCATTTCTTACACAAGCATGATCCTATTTGTTTATTCTCCGTTTTTACTTTATTCAGGCCTACATTGTGTTTTTTTTATCAGTTGCTTACCTTATCATGTACCTGTGCACTGATTTATTTTTATTGCTTTTACAGATGTAGCGCCGACAAAAGACTCTTGCTAGGAAAAGAGTACAGAAAGTTCCATAGCCTCCTCTATCTCCAGAGGCAGAGTCTTCATCGTCTTCATCTTCTGCATCTACAACAGCCCATTTAGAGCCATCTTCTATGGAGGGCCATCATCCTATTGTTCGAGAGGTTCTTGATATTTCTTACTCTCGGCAGAAGCTGGAGCCCGAGTACAAATTCGACCGTGATTTATTTTGATTTATTTTCTTAAGAATTAGGTTTGTAGTGTAAACACCAATGACCAATGAAATCACATTCTTGTTGTTTTGCTTATAGGTCAAGTTTTTGCATTTGATTTTTAGATTCGTCGTTGTAGTATAGTGGTGAGTACCGCCTGTCATGCGGATGACCCGGGTTCGATCCCTGGCAATGGCACCAAAATTTGACGAGCCTCTTTCTAAGTGTTTGGAAAACGAACTTTGTAATGCGAGAGGTCGCTTCACAAGGTCAAAATATGAATGTGGTTTCGGAACCTTTTTAGTTAAATTTACATTTATAAAACCACTACTACAACTAATGAAGCATAGCGAGTAGGGATCGTCTGCAGGGATTATATGTGTTGGAATTTAATTTCGACTCTAATGTACCAATTGATTGCAAAGAGAGAGATTGGTTGATAAAACTAAGATGCATGGAAATTAAAATGCAAGTAAAATAAAACTAAGTTGAGATAGGGATTTAAGAGATGAGAAGTGAAGTTTTGGGTGCATTGGAATCACCACCAAGGTCGTTCACCAAACCACACACTTTCAACTAATTTAGGAAAAACATTCTTGTGAACAAAATACGACTACTAATTGCAATATTAATCATGGATCATCAAATTCAATAATGAATTGCCTACCTAACCAGCAATTAAACTAAGTGTAGAACAACCCATTAATTCTAAGCATGACCTATTAAACTAGTCACAATTATAGCACACATCAATCTAGAGAATCATGGAATTTGCAATAATAAGCCATGGAATATCAAATCCAGTAAAGATTGTCTACCTACCTTCAATCATGAATTAAATTGTAGAACAACCCATCAAGCATAAGCATAATCCATCAAATTAATTGACAAACCCATTACCAACAGGCTTGTGGCCTAGTAGTATCAAGCCTCTACTTTTCAAAGGGAGGTTAGGGGTTCGAACCTTAGTGGAAACATGTATGTGTGAGTACCAATTAGGAAAAAAAAAAAAAATTGACAAACCCATCTAATAAAAATCATGTCTAGCCATCACTAGATTCTCAATCAACCACACATAGACATGCAATTAATATAGAAAAACTAGTGTAGAGATCGATTCCCAAACAATCATACATAAGACAACATATAATCACATAGAGAATCAATAGAAAGAATTAATCTATAAAAATCAAAAGAGAACCCAAGATTCATTAAATTCACAAGGCTAAAACACTAATCACAAGATATTATTCCCCAAAAAGTATGAAAAAGATAGAGGTTTAGATTACAAACTTGGGGCTCATCCAAGCCCCAAGGAGAAGTCTAGCCAATCATGGAGGAGGTGGGTGTGATCTTGGAACCCTTAAGGGCAATCCCCAAACATGGCTCAATCTTCTTTCTTTTCTTCTTTATTGATTCTAAAGAGAGAGAGTGTGTAGATGTTGAGATGTGTTCTTGGAGCCTCCACTCTTCTCTTTTCTTCTAACCCTAATCTCTAACTTTTCTAGAGAGAGAAAATAGTTATTACAATGTAAAAATAAAATGATAAAAAGCTCATTTACAAAATGTTTCAATTCCCTTTTAATACCAACTCCTTGGAGTAGTGAACAAGTCAGAAATAAGGCTTCTAATTGGTCCAATCTTGCATCCTATGTGGTAGGCGAAGTTCAGGCCAACGCGGGAATAAAACAGCTCTCTGCCAGCGTATTCTCGATCGATCGAACAATACCTCGATCGATCGATGAAGTGGCATGAAAATATCTTCTTGGCATTATCAGGATTGCTAAGCTGGCACCGCCTTGATCTCGATCGATTGTAGCCTTCTTTGATCGATAGGGACTTCCTTCGATCGATCGGGACTTCCTTCGATCGATCGAAGCTTCACTGGTGCAATTTTCTGACTTCTTTTCAGATTTGTTCCTTAACTCAAAATATGAGCTAAATGGTTCTTCTTAGCCTGTTTGAACTTTATTGACCTGAAATAGGCAAAAACATAAATAAGTACTAAAATCGGAAAATAAAGATAGATGAATGGACTAAAATACTCTCGCTTAGGTGTTAAAATGCGTCACATTTGAGCACTCATTAGCTTACACTAGATTTTATGAGTTCAATGCATGCCTGTGTGTGTTGGAATTATAAATCTAGTGATGGTCACGGCATAGTGCTTAATTGATTATTCTTGTGGTTTTTTTGATGTATTATGCATATTTCTTGATGAATTGTGCTACCTCCTTAACTTAATTAGTTTAATTTCCTTGTCATTCGTATAATTATAGTGTAGTTGCTTTAAATTCCTAGATAGGTAAACAATCCATTCTTGTTGTTTGATGATCCATGCTTATGAGTATAAGTAGTACATTTCTCTAGATTTTTGTGTGTATTAATTGTAGGTTTATTGAATGGTTAATGACTTAGTTTGATAGGTTATGCTACTCACTAGATTGATTAGACAATTTATGCTTAATTTGTCATCCATGCTTAGTATTTCAATTAATAACACAGACACTAGTTTTACAACATAGAATCCCCCTAAATTGGCAAATGCTAAATGTTTAGTGAAGTAAAGCTTAGCGGTGAACTCTATGCGCAAAGATTTCTCTCTCATTTTCTATACCTCACTCTTTAGATTGTTTTTAATTGAATCATAGCTTAATTCAACCAACAAAGCCTCTCTTTGATCATTCGACCTACTAACCCGAATTCAATTTCGTAGTACCTTGCAAATCTCTTGGGATGATCCCTACTCACTCTTGCTACGTTAATAGTAGTGGTTTTTATAAATTTAAATTTAACCAAAAAGACTTTCCTTGAACCACTCTCACATTCACACATTTTGGCATATTCAATCGACCTTGTCAATACTTGAGCGGTTTCGAATGCATCACTCCAAGCCCATTGACATTTTTATTTAAAAGGATGTGACTTACATCTTAGTTAATGCCTTAAGACAGATGAAGAAAGGAAACAGATGTCCAAAGTACCTTATGCGAATGCAATTGGTAGTTTGATGTATGTTATGTTGTGTACTCGACTAAATATTAGCTTCGCAGTTGGATTGGTTAGTTGATTCCAGAGTAATCCTGGACTTGCTCATTGGAAAGCAGTAAAAAGGATCTTCCATTATCTTCAAGGTACCATTGATCTTATGTTGTGTTATAGAGGTGGGGACTTAAGATTAAGAGGATATAGTGATGCTGATTGGGCTGGCGACAAGGATGATCTCAAATCCACTTCAGTTTATGCATTCCTACTTTGTGGAGGAGCTGTTTCTTGGAATAGTAAGAAACAACCTTGTGTATCACTGTCCACAATGGATTTAAAGTATGTAGCTTGTTCATTTGTAGTACAGGAGGAAGTTTGGTTGAGTAGATTCTTCAAGAGCTTTGATATAGCACCGTGCAGGCAAGATGTTGTAGTCATTTATTGTGATAATATGGCAGCTTTGACATATGCAAAGGATCCTAAGTATCATGGGAAGACCAAACACATAGACATTTGTTTTCATAACGTTCGAGATAAAGTTGCACAAGGGGTGGTGATCCTAAAGTATATATCCGCAGCCAGTATAATGGCTGACCCATTGACAAAACCCATCCCAAGAGATGTTTTTACATCCTATGTTAAGAGTCTGGGTTTACTTAGGAATTGATGTACTGGACACCACATGATTTCTTTCATCAATAAATTATTTTATGTTCATATTGAGATGATTGTTTTATTGTGTAAGCATATATTTCTTGAAAAATGTCATCAGGATTAGATTGGCTCTCTCACACGAGCAATCACATTGGCGCTTAAATAGCGAGTAAGATGAGATATGGAATTCTTAGTGAGTGGGAGAATTTATTTTGAGATATATGTCGCCTTGACAAGGTCAAGATGAGGTTCTTATAAGAACCGAACATGAATGTAGTAAGCTATATACTTCATGCAGCCTAAAGATAGCCGAATGCGAACATTCAAACAGGCACTGAGAGAGTGATTATGTTGGAGGTTTCGGGTTAGACGATGAGATAACATCTAGACTAAGATTCGTATGACATTTTATAAGCTTGACTTGCCCAATTAAGTGGGAGCTTCATCGTAGCATACATAACATACTGTATGTGCTATTTATTTGACCATTAATAGAGAGTGACTAGATGCATCTCTGTTTTATCACTGTGTGAGCTCTGTGAACCATATTGTTTTGGTTCCACTTATGCTCTTATGACCTAGGACTATGTTATGAAGAAAATACCTAATGTCACTACTTTAGTATGTACCTAAAGGATCATGATTGATGCGAGGCATATCTAGGAAAGAATTTAAGTCCAATTGGATTAACGTGAGTAGTTAAGGAAGATAATTCTGTCATACACTATAGTTTTGTGACTCATTGCCCGGGCGACCATATCAGAATTGTGTTTACTGATATGGTTATGAGTACAATACAGATTCTGGGATTCAAGCATTGCTTTGAGAAGAGTCTCGAGAGGGATGGAGGGTGCTGAATCTGGTGTAGCAGAATGGTTTAGGGTGTAGACAAGATTACTTGTTTATAATGAGGTACTATGTTAGTTTGATGGTAACATAATATAGTACTCCTACCCTAATCTTTCTCGTTCGGTCGCACGATCTACTTCTTATATGTAGATAAGAGATACGTAGAAGAGTGGGAGATAAGAGATATGTGGATGAGTGAGAGATGTTAGAGTATGGATTGGGTTTGTCCCAAACCCACAACCCATGGAGCATCCACATTATTTGAATTTTAAATTTAGAATTCAAAATATAACGGAGTGATAAGATAACAGAATCTTATCACATCCATAGGTTGGTATAATCATGAAAATCAAATTGAATTACATTGATTATATAATTCTGATATATGCGATTAGATGTAAAAGAAAAGGGTTTGAAGTTTCCCCGTTTTACTTTCTCTCAACATTATTTGTATCTGGTAGCCATCAACCCTAGGATTTGGATTGTGGAAAAGATATAGAGGACTCTGGTAGCCGCTTAATTGACGAGTAAGATGGTCAACAACTTCGTCAGTTTGCAAAAGAATTTCACTGATCAATGGCTTTTGGGACAGCTCGTAACACAAGCTTTCAGATCTTGTGCTTCCGGTATTCGAATTATTGAGGTAATGGAATCATTATATATTATTATTTCCGTCAATATATATATATATATATATATATATATATATATATATATATATATATATATATATATATATATAAGATGGTCAGCAACTTCGTTAGTTTGCAAAAGAATTTCACTGATCAATGGCTTTTGGGACAGCTCGTAACACAAGCTTTCAGATCTTGTGCTTCTGGTATTCGAATTATTAAGGTAACGGAATCATTATATATTATTATTTCCGTCAATATATATATATATATATATATATATCTATGAACAGTTAGCAATTTTTTTTGGTTTGTGTAAGAATTATGTGGGGGGCAAAATAGCCATTTGACATTCTCAGATATTTTAACATTTTTGACAATATAATAAAGAGGGTAAATAAGTAAATTTATAACAAATTGTGACATAGGGGATCTTTATAATAAAAATAAATAACAAACGGGGGGAAATCATTATAGTTTACCCTTAAAAATATGAATGACAAAAATGAGGATTTCTAGCTCATCATCAAATGAGATTTCAGATTTGTTCAAGAATATGTTATTTTATTACTCGGTACATATTGACAAGGAAAAAAAAAATGTTACCACTGGTAAAAAACCTTGGGCACAGAAAATGGTATTTTTCACTAATTGACTACTTAAAACTAAAACCAAAACACAAGTAGTCAATGACAAAAAAGATACTTGGCTAAAAGACAAGGAAATCAAAAGCGTATTAACCTCAACTTTAATCATTATTCGAGTCAGGTTAGGATTATAACTGGAATCCATTCACGGGTTCAAAGCATTAGTACTTGCACAAAAGGAGGAAATCAAAAGAGAGAAGAAAAATCAATTTAAGTGAACAATTTTATCCAACAGTTGCTTCAAGGCAATACATATTTGCGTTGAGAGACAAATGTACACATCCTTACACAAGTCTTCACACTGCTTTGGCCTCTGGCTTCTGGGCACTCCCTTTGGGCCTTGTGTGGGCTCTTGTTCTCTTTTCATCAATACAATTTTCTTTAAACAAAGAAAAAGATAATATATATATATATACATACATATATATATATATATAAATCTACACAGTGCTACTTTAAGTTATTTTACTTGCTTCAAAACACAATAGCATTTTCATGTATTCCTATTACAATAAACACGATTCAAACAACCGTAAAGAGAGACATAGAAAATAAAATATACCATCAAAAGTAAAAGTTCCAACTCAAGTCCAAACTCCCTCCGGCAATGACATCAACCAAAATCACCTCCCAAAGCAACTCTAGTACTTACCCTAAATCCCACAAACAAGTATCAGCAGTCAGCTTGCTGTAGATACTACGAAACGGTGAGCATGGTTACATGTTCACTTCTTTTTTCGGTAAATACAAGTTCACTTCTTCTCTTCCTGGTCATGGTATTCTTCCTCATAATATTCATCATCATCATATTCATCATCATAATCATCGTCATCATCGTAGAATTCTTCTTCATCATCATTATCATTGCCATTTTGCAGCATATATGTTGACTGCTGCCCCCTTAACCGCTCCTGAATTCGGTCCCTGATGGCTGTCCCCTGATAAACATATTGTGAAATGACGAGAGTGGAGAAAAGGAAAATATATAAGTTGTAATCCTAGAATCATACAACACCAATTATAATCCATCTTTAATACAACACCAACTATAAATAATAATAAAAAATCCTAAAATCATATGTATCAATATACATGTGTGTGTGTGTGTGTGTGTGTGCTATTTATACACAGCTGCTCACCATTTTATGGCAACCTTCTTCAAACATCTCAAGGAAACCAGCGACCCAGCGATCAGCATTTTCCACCCACTCATTCCGATGCATACCAGCAGTTTTAGCAACAGTCTGAATCTGCAATGCAAGTGCAGAAAAGTGCATTATGCCTAGTGGGCGATAATAGGGCCACTGCTACTCCAGTCAACAATCTAAAAGCTAACGGCCATTAATGAAAATTATGCTTCATTTACAAACTTAATTGCCTAATCACTCGAGTCCTTTATTTGATCACACCTTCTTGTCACAGTTGTGTCACTAAAAGAATAGTCATTCACTGACGTGCTCAGTTGTGCAGATGGGTGACCTTTTGTGGTCCTCAAAGCCAGCCAGGTTTCACTTATAGTAGCAGAGAAGAACCAATTAAGAATTTAAGATATATGTGATGGAGTTATGACTAGCATGGAAAACATGAAGATGAAAGGCTGCATCAAAGGAATATTAAGTGGTGTATGTTAAGTTTTCACAAATGGTATACTTTCAATTAATAAGGAAAAAGTGGGTATAAGAACCAAGTTAAACTTGTGATGAGATACATAGAATCAAAATGGTCACAGTGGGAAAGACTAAGGAAGAAACCATGGAAAATAGTTTTGTTGACACTAATGTATGCTGTCATTTATGTAATGAAATGCCTCTTATAGATCTTATTTCTATTTGTTTTTTTTATAAGTAAGAATTCATTAAAAGCGTTCAAAAGGGGAACACAACCCTAAAAAAGAATGAAAAGCCAAAAAGGGCTTCTAAACCCTCAACAAATCCAAAAACTCTACAAGTTCATCCGAGGATTTACAATTTCTTCCTAGAACCCAACAGAAAAGAGTGCTAAGAATGGAGAACTTCAACGAGGGGTAACCCTCTGTTTTTAACTCCTTTTTTAGGATAATTCCCTTAGGTTGTTTATGACCTAAGGGTCCTCTTGGTGTTTTTTTTTTTTCTCCTTTGTGAGCTGCCGGTGTTTGTTCGTCATCATATTTGGAGGAAAGCACCGATTTTCCCGGTCTTGTTTTTCTCTTTCCTCCCTCTTTGACGTGTGGACCAACCTTATTTTGGTGTTATGAGTGATTCTAGTAGCCAAAAGGACACTATATCTTCGGCACAGCATACTCCGTCGTAGAGGGTTACTAATGTGCTCCCGCTCTCTTCAACTCTGACGGATACTAAATATATTGCATGGGACATGGGCAGATGCACCATTATGGGTTAGATCTTCAACTCAATGGAAGAGCGTATCTTTAAGATGTTCATGTTTCACACTTCTGTTTTTCATCTATGGCAATCCCTTAACAAGATGTATGCCCACTCCCGCAATGACGCTCGTATCTTTGATCTTTCTCGAGATTTCTCATGCATCTCAGGGGACACTCAAGTTGTCAGTATCAGAGTATTTTGGGTACCTCCACTCTAGGTGGGAAGAATTAGCACAATAAGAACCTCTCCCCAATTTCTCTGAAGAAGCTGCAACTCTTTTGGTTAAGAGACCACCAGCATACCTACCTTGATGGGTTTATGATCTGAGTATGATGCTCTTAGAACTTAAGATCATAAACACCTCTCCTATCCTAATTTATATGATGCTTTCGTTACTGTTGACCATGAGGAGCATAGACGTCAAATCTCAGCCAGTAGCTTTACCAGAAACTCCAGTTGATCACATAGCTCTTTCTGCTAATTCTAGACTTTCAGAGGGAAAGGTTATTAGTCAATATTGTGGAGCCACGGGTCATGTAAAGGATCGCTGCTTTAAGCTTCATCCCGAGCTAAAGTAGAAGTTTTCTCGCAATCGTCCTTACGGTGGCCACACTGCCGTAGGAGCCGATACTATTGGTGGGTATACTACTCCACAGATTGTTATCCCTCTTGCTTCAACTCCTCCCAGACCTTCTTTTCAGGACTTCAATCAATTACAATCCCAGATTGGTCAGCTTCAGGAACAGTTCGGAGCTTTATCTACCAGGGCTGGCTCTGCTACTTCCACGGCTACTATAGCTACAGGTACTCCTGCTTTTCATGTTAAAGCGGGAAAGCCTACTTGGATTCTAGATTCCGGAGCTAATGATCACACGACTGGTAAGTTGTCATTATTTTTTACTCCCATTACCCCTGTTCTGTTAGTCTAGCCGATGGGCCAACCACCAATATTCGTAGTAAAGGAAATGTTCATCTATCCCCTGATATTATTTTGCCACATGTTCTTTATGTTCCTAACTTTGCATTTAATCTTCTATCTGTTAGCAAACTTGCCAAATCACTAAACTGAGTAGTAATTTTCTTTCCTCATTATTGTGTTTTACACGACTTGTGTTCAAAGAGGATTTTTGGCAGGGAATATGAGCACGATGGCCTCTACTACTTTAGGGATCTTCCATTGACACCTCCTCCACTTGCTTCAAGCCTTCAAGCCTTCAAGCCTTTGTTCTTTCAGTTTCTAGGTGTTATGATTTTTCTTTTCAGACTTAATTTTATGGCATGCTCGCTTTGGGCATGTAAACTTTCAGTATTTATGTCTGCTTTTCCCTTCATTAATAATGGCTTGTAAGGATAATAAGTTTCAATATGAGATTTGTGAACTTTCTAAACATACTAGAACCAATTATATTTCTCATATGCATCATGCACCTAGTATGTTTGATCTCATACATTCTGATGTGTCAGGTCCTTCTCTTGTTATTGCTTTTTCGGGGCATCGTTATTATGTCACATTCATTGATGATTATTCCCGCTGCACATGGGTATATTTACATTATTAGAACTAAGTTTTTCCTTTGTTCACTCAATTCGTCCAAATGATCAGAACTCAATATAAAACTGTTGGTAGGAATATTAGTTCTGATAATAGTCGTGAATATGTTTCCAATGAGTTTCGGTCTCAACTTAACCAACAGAGTATTCTTCATCAGCTTACTTGTCCATATACCCCTGAATAGAATAGTGTGGTAGAGCGGAAAAACCACCAACTAATGTCAGTTGTTCAATGTCTTTTAAGTGGTATGAATGTGCCAGTGTCATACTGGCATATGGCGGTTCTTACAGCTACTTTTCTCATTAATCATACCCCCAGTAGAATCTTAAATGGTAAGGCCCCCTTACAAGTGCTTCAGCCTGATATTACTCTTTTTCCATCATGCCTCGAGAGTTTGGATGTATATGTTTTGTTCAGAATCATAGCCCTTCTCGTATTAAACTTGATGACAAGGCCATTAAATGTATCTTTTTAGGATTCTCTTCCATGTCAAAAGGTTACCGGTGTTATGATCCTATACACAAACACATGATCACTCTTGATGTTACCTTTCATGAGCATACCCCTTTTTATGGTTTTAACACTATCTTGTAGGAAACTTCTACTCTCGATCAAAACGCTTCTCCTCTTGCTCGTCCTCTTCCTATTTTTCAATAGAGTCTTCTCTTGTGGTTTCCTCGCCCCCTTTGCAGGTCTATTCTCGTTGCCCTCGTGCTCCACCTCCATTGCCTTCATCCTCCTCAGATTCAGATTCAGGTACATCTCATCTCTCTCCTATACATTTCCCTGACCCTGTTCTTGAGTCTCAGTATCCCACTCGGAACCGCAAACCCCTGCTCAATTTGGATTTGCATTCGCTTGTAGTATTGATCATCCTATTTTGCAATATATCTCTTATGATGGTCTTTCAGTGTCTTACCGAGCCTTTCTAGGCAAACTTGATTCCATTTCCATTTCCATTTACATTCCCAGAAATGTGTCTGAGGCTCTCCGGAATCCCAATTGGATGTCTGCTATGAAGGTAGAAATTGATGCTTTGCAGCATACTGAAACATGGGAGCTTGTATCTCTCCCTCCAGGTGAAAAGACTATTGGTTGCAAATGGGTATTCAGTGTTAAATATCTGGCTGATGGCTGTATTGATCAATATAAGGCCCATTTGGTGGCCAAAGGGTTTACTCAGATTCCTGGTAAAGACTTTAATGATACCTTCGCTCCAGTGGCTAAATTGACCTCAGTTCGTTTGCTTGTCTCCCTGGTTGCCTCTCACAATTGGCTTCTTCATCAACTTGATGTGAAGAATGCTTTCATTAATGGTGATCTTCTTAAGACTATTTACATGGATCCTCCACCTGGTTTTCGGGTTGAGGGGGAGTATGCTTGAAAGGTATGTTGATTGCAGAAGTCTTTGTATGGATTAAAACAATGACGTAATTCTATCCATGGAGTTTGTTAGATGCCATTCTGATCATACATGTTTTATCCACCATTCCTCCACTGGTCGATGTATCATTCTTCTTGTTTATGTTGATGATATCCTCATTATTGGGAATGACATCCCTGGGATTGCTTTAAGCTTTAATTAGCTAAAGCTTTTCATGTGAAAGACCTTGGGCAGCTCAGATATTTCTCGGGAATTGAGGTTACTTGCTAGATCTAAGCAGGGTAACTCTTTATCGCAAAGGAAGTATGACTTGGATCTTCTTCGAGACACGGGTATCCTTGGGTGTAAACCTGCTTCCACTCCCATGGATCCTAATCTGAAGATCTCGGCTGAGTCTGGAGATCTCCGTTTTGATCCCTAGCAGTATCAATGCTTGGTAGGAAGATTGATTTATCTTACCAACACCCGTCTGATTTGGCTTTTGCGGTTAGTGTTGTAAGCCAGTTTATGCATGTTCCTCGTACAACTCATATGGATGCGGTATATCATATTCTTCGATATCTTAAGTCCTGTCCTGGACTGGGATTATTCTATTTTTCTAGCAGGCAGGTTGGGCTATCCTGTTTTAGTAATGCAGACTATGCTAGGTCCAAGACTGACAAACGTTCCACATCTGGCTTATATACTTTCTATGAAGACCATCTTATATTCTGGAAAAGTAAGAAGCAACATGTAGTTTCGAGATCTTTAGCAGAGGCTGAGTATCGTGCCATGGCTCAGGGTACCTGTGAGATTCTATGGCTTCGATCTTTCTTAGAGGAGCTAGGGCTAGGTGAAAAATAGTCCTCAGACTTGTTATGTGATAATAAGTCAGCCATTATGCTTACTTCAGATTATGTTCTTCACGAAAGGACTAAACATATAGAGGTGGACATTCATTTTATCAGAGAGAAGGTTCGTTCGGGAATTATCAAGCCGTGCTTTGTTTGGTTCGGCCGATGTGTTCACCAAATCTGTTGGTCCATCTTTGTTTCATTCCTCAATTACCAAGCTGGACTTGATTGATATCTTCACTCCACCTTGAGGGGGGAGTGTTGAAATATCTTTATTATTATTATTTATTATTATTATTAGCTGTTTTTAGCCTTTTATTAGGCGTCTTATGAAAGTTCTTATAATCATGGGATCAGGTAGATAAGATCCCCATAATCATGGAATCACGTAGATTTTGGTATATTTTCTGTTTTGCTTTGATTTGGTTTCCTTTCTTTGTACCATATTCTTGTAAATAAATATAACTCTTGGCTCTCGGTTTGAGTAAGCCAATACCCAAAAAAACTTCTTTTTGAACCTCAGTTTTCCATGATGGAGGAGGATCTTCCCTCCCCCAACGAGCCAATAGGGGCTAGTTCTTCCCATGTAGGTTCTCCTGTTCGATCTAGTTGGAGCAGTTTATTCAAGAGTTCTGCTACGGGTGAGTTCTCAAATCTGGAGTTTGTTCCAAATTGCAGAAGTGTGGAGAAAGTATCCATTGATGATGGTGATGTGGAAGAAGAAGTTGACTACTGGAAGAATTCTCTTGCAGGGTTTGTTTTGGGTAAACGTCCATATATTCCTTTCCTTGAAAGACTTCCATTCGCGTGTATGGAAACCAGCTGCAGAATTTAAGTTTGTTTCCCTAAATGATGGCCTTTTCATTTCTTGTTTTGAATATGTTGAAGATCTGGAGCGTGTATTGTCAAGGGTTCACACCTATAAACTATGAAGGATGACCCATCATTCTAAAACAGTGGAATAAATCTGTTAATCTCCAAAAAGATGTTGTTGGGGCAGTGGAAATGCACGAATAAAGAGAACTAAAGAAAGCTATCAAAACCATCACACACAAACACAAGATATAATGTGGTTCAACCAAAACAGGCCTACATCCACAGATAAGAGGAGATTCCACTATGATTTGTAGAGGTATTACAATACTAGACTACCAACACCGTTTACATGCCTTTTCACAATGTACCAGTCCATGAGCCTATCTCCTTGCTGACAGTGCCACCGGTGTTTTTCCTACTCCACCAACTCATAAATTACCTCTACCCATCAACTCATAAATTACCTCTACCCATCAACTCCCTCATGAGACTACATCTCCCCCAAGCTCACAAGTCTCAACCCAAAACCTAAGTATCTAATTACAGAGTCCAAAACCCAATTCCTTCTTGGACAAGGATTACAATTCCTTGGAGCCCAAGCCTTGTCTAACAAGAAATTACCTAATAAAATTTAACTCTAAAACATAAACCTAATTAGAATAGGAATTTGAGACACAATTTCCAACAGATGTGCTAGGTTTTCTAAGCCTATTTTCATAAGAGTGTTACGGCATGTAAGGAGACTATGAAGGTTGTGACTGTAGTAGGAAAGAGCCAATCTTCAGAGCCTTGAATTGTGACAGAGGGTGTTTCTAATGTTTTATCTAAGGGTGATCCGATTGAGCCTGTTGTTATTGCAGGAAAGGTCCAGCCAGTTGAAGGACTGGAGGTTTCTAATCCATTTGATACTGTTGCTGATATAGGTGATGACATTATCCCTTCTATCCCTCCTTGTTCTCAAGTTTATTCCTCAAAGAAGAACAATAAAAGAAAAAAAAACTGGTGAGGTTACTCAGAGAGTAACTAAAAGTATGTTGGCTTCGGAAGACCAATCTCCCTCTAGCCTTCCCCAGTGATAGGGAGTTGGAATATGAGGGATCTGAATAGGTCCCATATGCAGAAGCAACTTAAGAAATGGCTTTCAAATACTTCCCTGAGTTTGGTTTGTTTATTCAAAACTATAATTAAAGAACATAAGTTTGCTAGAATTTTGAATGAATTGAATTCCTTTTGGTGTTGGAGGAACAACTATCAGAATCGTCCTAATGGTAGAATTTGGATTGGTTAGAACCCTCTGAATGTTGATTGTCTCTATTGTTCACTCTTCAGATCAGTCTATGCTTCTGAAAGTTGTGGTCTTGGCAACTAAAGTAAAATTCTATGTTATTAGTGTGTATGCTGCTAATACCAGTGTTGATAGAAGGAAGCTTTGGGAGGATATTCATCGTCATTCTTCTATGGTGTGTGGTGCTTGGGCTGCTATAGGGAACTGGAATGCTATTTTATATAGTGCAGATAAAGTTGGAGGTAACAGAGTGCCTCAGAGATTGCTGCAGGAATTTAATAAGGCTATGGATCAGGCTCAGTTGAAAGAAATTCCTTTCATTAATAGTTCTTGGACTTGGAGCAACAGGAAACAAATAAGAATTTGTGCAAACCTGGATAGGGCAGCGGCTAATGCAGATTGGTGGTCTTCCTTTCCCAATACAAAAGTTATGTTATCAGCTGCAGGATTATCTGATAATTATGGATTGATTATGATCCATTGCTAAAGGGACAATTATTGAGGATGCAGATAAGGTTAGATGCTCTCTGGAAAAAATCAAGAAGTACTTGGTTAAGGGATAATGATGGGAGCACCAAATTTTTTTATCAGAAAGTTAGCCAGCATAGAGCATTCAACTCCATTCTGGCTTTGGAGGATGAAAATGACATTCTTGTTACTCATTAAGGGAGGGGTGCAGGATTTGATTGTTGATTATTACAAGGACCTTTTTGCTAAACCTAAAGATAGACATTTCAATTTTGATTTGTTGCGGCCTAGGAAGGTCACCTGTGCAGAGGACTCATTGTTAAGGATGCAGTGATGAAAATGGGTGCAGACAATCCCCACGTCAAGATGGCTTCACAACAAGGTTTTTTCATCAATACTGGGATATTGTGGGTAAGGATGTTACCTCTGCAACTTCAATTTTTCTTTCATTCAAAGGTTATGCCTAAAGCTATCTCAAGTGCTTTCCTTACTTTAATTCCAACAAAAGATCACTGTTATTCCTAGTTTAGTGGGGGTGGACCAGTCTGCTTTCATTAAAGGGAGGAATATCCAAGATAGTATTATTATGTCCCAAGAACTTCTCAAACCTTTTCCACTCAAGACGGGCTCCCAAATTGTTAGCTATGAAGGTAGATATCAAAAAAGCTTATGACTCAGTGAGATGAAATTTCTTCAAGCAGGTTCTGTATCAAATGGGTTTCAGTGCTTTACGGATCAGTTGGATGACGGAATGTGTCTCATCTGCTTGGTATTCGGTGCTCATTAATGATTCTCCTTATGGATTCTTTCAACCTGGGAGATGCCTTCAACAAGGATGTCCACTTTCACCTACGTTGTTCACTCTAATAACAGGGTATTTCTCTAATATGTCGGAGCAGAAAGTTGTTACAGGTCCTTTGAACATTTCTCCTATGGCAATCAAATAAGGTCTGAACATCTCCCATTTATTTGTTTTGCAAATGACCTATTTATTGTCTCTCAAGCTCACACTAGAACTTCCAGAGCTATTGCATTTTCTTTGAATCATTTCGCTATCCTATCTGGTTTGTCTATTTGTGTGTCTGATGTTAGGGAGTTTGATGAAGGCTCTTTGCCTCCCAGAAATGAAGACGGGGCTGTCACTGAGAGTTGTTTTGCTCTTGATCTTCCACCATCTGTTTGGAAGAATTGCGACATTGGTGGAGCTGGCATTATTGGAATTGACACTCCTGTGGCAGCCATCAGGGAGGTGCAGTGGGCTACCAACTTGGAAGGCTCAAACGAGGAGTGGTTCGTGGAATGTATTGACGGAGTTAGCAAGCGTTTGGGGCTGTCATGTGCTGGGGAAGATAGGCAAGTTAAGGATATGTTCCAAACAGTGGATGATGAATGGGCACTGGTGAAACATAAGATTAGTCCTTGTTGGAAGGGGGAGAGGGAGCCGAAAATTCTCATTTCCTAAAGGGAGGAGTGGAGAAGGGAGTGAGAAGAGAAGTGGGGGAAGGGAGAGAGGGGGGGGAGGGGGAGGGGAAGAGACTTAGTGTGTCTATGAAGCTCAATATAGTGTCGTGGAACGTTCGGGGCCTCAACGAACAAGAGAGAGGTAGTGAAGGCCTACATTAGGAAATGGAAGGCTCATGTGGTGCGTTTGCAGGAATCTAAGCAGGCTATCACAACAGATAGGGTTATAAAAAGTTTGTGGGGAGGTAGATTTGTGGATTGGGCGGTGATTAATGCGGAGGGGACTGCGGGAGGCATTGTGGTTCTATGTGATAAAAGGTGGGTGTCGAAGGTTGATTGTGGAAGGGGAGATACTCCCTATCTCTTCTGTTTGCGCTGGAGGAAGAAGGTTAGCAGTGGGTGTTCTCTGGAGTGTATGGGCCAAGAGGGGAGGTGGAGAGAAGAGGGCTGTGGGAGGAGTTCGGTATAGTCAGAAGGAGATGGTCAGTTCCGTGGGGGGTGTGTGTGTGTGTGTGTTCCAATGGAGGGAAGCAAGTTCACATGGTCCAGTGGTTGGGATTCCCCTACCCTATCGCGTCTGGACAGATTTTTAGTTTCTAGGGATTTGGAGGAGAAGATCCCAGATGTGTCTGAGGTGGCCTTGGTGCGTGCAGTTTCAGATCACATTCCTATCCTTCTTGACTGTGGAGGGGTGAGGAGAGGTAGAGCCCCATTCCGGTTCGAAAACATGTGGCTTCGGGTTGAGGACTTTAAAGAACGAGTTAGGGTTTGCCGGTCTGGGTATGAGATTAGGGGCAGCCCAAGCTTACAACTTGCAACCAAATTGAGGCGGCTTAAGGGAGCCATCAAGTCCTCGAATAAGGAAGTGTTTGGCAACCTTGAATGGCATTAGAACAGACTTCTGGCTCAAATCTCAAATTTGGATAGGAAGGAGGGAGTGGAGGGACTCATTGATATGGAGGTAAGCAGGAGGGAGGTTTGCGAGTCTGATTTTGGAAATATTGCGGAGATGGAGGAAATTTCATGGAGACAGAAGTCTAGAACTTTGTGGCTTAAAGAAGGTGACCGGCAACGAAGTTTTTTCACCGCCTTACAAATGCCTATAGAAGGGGAAATCACATTGGGACAATCCGTTTTAATGGGGGTATGGTAACCAGAGAGGAGGACATTCGGAATGGGTTCATATCTTTTTATGAGCAGCTCTTTATGGAGACTGCTAGATGGAGACCTTTGCTTGATGGTCTTATGTTCATGACAATCTCACGCGAGAATAGAGAGTGGCTTAAGAGACCATTCGGGGAGGAGGAGGCAGTGGAAACTTTGAGGAGTTGTGATGGGGACAAAGCGCCTGGTCCAGATGGGTTCAGGATAGCTTTCGTCAAGCAGAATTGGGAGGTGGTGAAGACAGGGGTGATAGGAGCCGTTGGTGTTTTCTTTTCTAAGGGCTCTTTTGAGAAGAGTCTGAATGCATCGTTTATTACCCTTATACCTAAAAAGGGTGGAGCGGTTGAGGCCAAGGAATTCAGACCCATTAGCTTGATTGGCTCTGTGTACAAGATTATTGCGAAAGTCTTAGCCATTCGTCTCAGGGGGGTTTTGGATGGAGTGATCTCGGAGTATCAAAATGCATTTGTTGGCCAGATTATGGATTCGGTGCTAATTGCTAGTAAGTGCATCGAGGCTAGATCCAGAAGTGGAGATTCGGGGATTGTGTGTAAATTGGACATCAAAAAAGCATATGAACATGTTTGTTGGAATTTCTTAATGTATTTGTTGGAGAGGATGGGGTTTGGGTACAAATGGAGGACATGGATTTATCATTGTATTTCGACTGCATACTTTACTAATGAATGGCTCACTAGTGGGTTTATTTGATAGCTCTATAGGGTATGCCAAGGGGAACTTTCTCACCTTTCTTGTTTATTATCGTTACGAAGGTTTTTAGTAGATTGATGAAAAGGGCGGAGGAGCTAGGCTTCATTCAAGGCTTTAAGGTGGGAAGATACCCGAATCAGTTGGCCATTTCTTACTTGCTCTTTGTGGATGACACAATTGTTTTTTGTAATGCTAGTGTTTTTTGAGATGCATTATGGCTTGCTTTCAAGTTGTTTCCGGGCTGAAGATAAATATTGGGAAAAGTGAGATGGTTCCGGTTGGGGAGGTTGAGCACATTCATGTGTTAGCTGACATCCTGGGGTGTGGTGTTGGAACCTTCCCGATTTCATATTTGGGACTACCCTTGGGAGCATCGACGAGGATGGTTTCGGTTTGGGATCCAGTTGTAGAGGGATTTCAGAGGAGGCTCACAAGTTAGAAGAAACGATACTTATCGAAAGGGTGAAAGATTACCCTCATGAAGAGCACCCTTTCGAATCTTCCTACTTATTTTATGTCTCTCTTCCCGATGCCTATGACAGTGGTTCAAAGACTCGAACAGATTCAGCAGAATTTCTTATGGGCAGGTATAGGAGATGAATTCAAATACCACTTGGTCAACTGGGAGAGAGTCTGCACCACTATTAAAAAGGGAGGTTTGGGGATCCGAAGGCTAGAGCAGTTTAATAAAGCATTGTTGGGTAAATGGCTCTAGAGATTTGGGGGTGAAAGAACTAAGCTCTGGAGGCGTGTCATTGCATGCCATTACGGGAGGAAATGGAGGGTGGTAGTCTAGGGAGGTGAGCTTGCCAACGGGTATGGGCTCTTGGCGAAATGCATCCGGAAAGGATGGGATGAGTTCTCCAAACGTATCCGATTTAGAGTCTGAAGTGGGAGGCATCTCAGCTTTTGGGAGGACCATTGGTGTTGGGACTTTGCTCTGGCTTGTAAGTTGTATGTTTCCCCGACTATTCAGAATTTCTATGAACAAGCATGCTCTGGTTGTTGACCATTATCGACTTGATGATGGCAGGGTGACTTGGGATGTGCAGTTTCATAGAGAGTTCCATGATTGGGAACTTTAGGAGGTTATAGACTTCCTTGGTCTGATCTATAGCCTGGTGGTGGAGGGTGTGGGTATGGACAAAATGGTGTGGGTGGGCAATTCGAGTGGGGTCTTTGAGGTCAGGTCCTTCTTCTAAAGCCTTATGGAGTCTCCAGGTCCCACTTTCTCTTGGAAAGCTATTTGGAGGACTAAAGCCCCTTTAAAGGTCGCTTTCTTCACTTGGTTTGTTGTTCTTGGTAGCATCCTCACTATAGACAACCTAAGAAGGAGAAGTCAAATCGTGGTGAACCATCTTTTGTTGCACTACCCTGTGGCAAGGGATGTGTGGTCTATGTTCTTAGTTGCTTTTGGTGTGCAATGGGTTGTTTCAGGATCCACGGTTGATATGTTGGCTTGGAAAGGGTGTGCAGTGGAGAACTGAGTCAGAGATATTTGGAGGGCCACTCCCCTTTGTCTATGGTGGGGTTTGTGGAGTGAGAGGAATAGGAGATACTTTGAGGGCGAGGATTCCCCTATTTGGTCTCTCAAATTTAACATACTTTCTTCTCTCTTTTTTTGGGTAAATGGGCGGAATTGTACACCTATGGATATTCTTTTGGATTTTGTGGATAGTTTGAAATTATAGTGTCGCTGTGGGCGTCTTTTGTTCTTGGGAGTGCTCCCCTCTTGATCGCCTTTAATGAAATTTACTTTACTTGTCAAAGGAAAAAAAAAAAAAAAGGAAAAGAATCAGATATTCTTTTTAAACACTGTTAGAAATAAAAGGAGAATTAAAGCTATGTTTGGTTGTCCTCAAGGAAATTTTCCTATTACTAACTTAGGACTCCCTCTTAGAACTCAATGTTCTTCTTTGATGGACAAAGTTAACTCTAGACTGTGTACTTTGAATGGTTTGAATTTGTCCTTGGCAGGCAAACTTGAATTAATTAGGACTGTTCTATACTCCTTTGTCTACTATTTGTGTTCTGTATTCAATCTTTCTTCCTCTATTATTTATTGCAATTGAGAAGAAGATGAGGGACTTTCTTTGGGGTTCTTCAGATGGAAACAGAAAGACTTACAACCTCAGATGGGATGTTGTGACTACCCCTAAATCTGAGGGAGGTTTAGGACTCAAAAAAATATCTGATATCAATGCTGTCTCTATATCAAAGTTGGCTTGGGATTTTGTTAGATCTAAAGATTGCTTGTGGATTGCTTGGTTCAAGAGTAAATATCCAGATTTTTTTTGGTCTTGTGTCTCGGTTGCCTCTCATTCAAGGATTTGGAAGTCTATTTTGGAAACTAGACATATCTTAGCAGGGAATATATCTTATAAATTGGGTGTTGGTTCTACTGTGAAACTATTGTTGGATCCATGGTGCAATGGTAAAACCTTGATTTAGGTTTATACTCATACAATCTATAAGGTTTTGGATCTTCCAAAGAATGCATATGTCAGTTCATTGATTAGAAATGGAAGGTGGCAGATGCATACACCTTCTTCCTCAATTTTGCAGCAGTTTAACAACTTAATCCTTTCTATTCCTATTTATTCTGGTCATGATAAATTGGAGTGGGATAAGGATGGTTTTACTTTTAAAAGGGCTTGGAACTCTTGGAGAACTCATAAGCCTAAGGTGACCACTACTCTGTGTTGGAAAGGTTGTAGACCTAGGGTTTCAGTATACTGCTATCTCTCCTTTCAGGATAAATCTCTCTCTTTTTTATCTGAGAAAGAGAGGCACCATCACTGTTTATAGTCATATATGCCTTGATGCTTCTAATGATTCAACTGATCATCTATTCATCCAGCGTCCATTTCTAAGACAGGTTTGGGACAGGTTTTCTCTTCTTTTGTCTTGGAACATGCCTTCATTTCTCAATTTACTGCTGGCATGTTGGGTTGTTGTAAATCTGAATTCTAAGTCCACAATACACGGATTGTATACGGAAATTATTTCCACAGTTTTATGGAGTATATGGATGGAGAGAAATTCAAGATTTCATGACCAAGGGATCAAATAAGCTAATGAAGTTGCTAAACTATCTTGGTGGGAGGTGATGGATCTTATGTGGTTCACTTTGGCTGATGTTCCTTTTTTCAATGTTTCTCATTATGTTCCCTTTTAGTCATCTCTTCTTCCCTTGTTATTGGAAGTGGAGATTTTCTCTGTTGATTTCTTTGTACAGGGGACGTATGCGGCCTCTGATTGGCCATGTACTTCATTGATTTTATCTATATACATCATCTTGCTTAGGAGGAAAAAAAAAAAAGTCTATTGGCATGCACTAAGCCACTATAGATAATTTGTATTTTAGAGAAAGCCTTAATTATCAATCAAAGATTTGCAATAGAACCATTGTATACGTGATTGACGGGTTCGAAGGAAGGCTCACATCACCTTGTTTATGCTAGCAGGTCTAGATAATTGATAAACCTCTAGATAAAGGCCGTTTTGCATTCTAAAATGGCAGCATGTACACTAATTGTGATGTCATGGCCAAAATTTTGTTTCAGTCCGAGTCGCAATGTGACCCGCCTTTGATCCGAAAAAATTTTGACCCGTTTTTTCTCTTACAGGCCGTGGACCCAATTATAGAATTCTCTTGGAGCCCGTATATAAGGGTGTTTAGGGTTTGGGGTGTGTCACAGGAGAACATTGAAAATCGCAAGAAAGAGAGAGCGCTAAGGTTTGGGGACTGAAACTTGTAACCTCCGGATTATTGCATGGTAAAATCCTTACGCCAAACCACATAAATCTTTGTGTTCTTTGTGTGTGTCGTGTTTACTTTTCTGTCGTGACTCTTGATTTGTTCTTGGTTCATGGCATTTGTCGTAACACTAATTATATTCTAGGTAAAGGCCCATATGTTCAATTGATTGTCCATCTACCAAAAGCTTCAACCACGACACAATCAAT
Source organism: Cornus florida (assembly GCF_030987335.1). Taxonomy (NCBI): domain Eukaryota; kingdom Viridiplantae; phylum Streptophyta; class Magnoliopsida; order Cornales; family Cornaceae; genus Cornus; species Cornus florida. The sequence goes on from NW_026775578.1 coordinate 98,588,955, forward strand.
AATGCCATTCAAACCTCCACAAGAAACAGTCCAAAAATAGAAAAAGGAAATTTTAATATGAGAGGTTTCTCCAAAGGCCCATGCGAAATTTCTCTATACCTCACACATGGCTATAAAAATTATTTGAGCAGTGTAGGTAGGAAGGAAATTCCTAGAAACTAACACCATCCACATACTAACTTTATTTTGGAATATGTTTCTGGTTTCATAATAAGCCAAGAAACCTAAAACTAACCTCAACAAAGCTACCTTCTTCAACACACATCCTTTGAATTTTGGGGTAATAGTAGTTCTCCCCGTTCCCCAAAAAAAATAAATAAGAATAAATAAGAATAGAAAAAATCTTGAGGCCCCTTTTCCCAGCACCTCTTGCATAAGCAAGGTGACATTTGTTACATAAATCTCTCAGAAAAAAATAATAATAATAATAAAAAAAAAATTAAGCAATGGCTAGAAACGAAATAATCTTCTCTGAATTAAGTTTACAAAGGGTGTCCTAGAAAAACAATTACCGAGCGTGAGTTAATCCAGGGTGTTGGGTAGACTAAATGCTGACAAAACCTCAAGTATCTCTTATTATCTTCTATATCTTAATCTAAACTAAGTGATCTTGGTAAAAGGGTATTATAGTACCACCAGTAAAGATAAAAGAAGGCGCATCATAAATAGAAAAACCTCAAAATGGTAATATTGGTGCTATTTTTGTTTTATTAATAATGTTTGACTAGAATAATTGAAGGATCAAGAAAGGGACAGAAAAGTATAGAACGGAGTTGAATTCATTTTGAGAGATGCAAGAAGCATATTAACTAAAAACATATAAATTAAAAAAAAAAAAATTAACAATAAAAAAAGACAGCTAGAATGGTTTGGTCATGAACAATGAAGCTGATGGCTCCAGCAATAAGGAGTAATTCGTACTGTTGACCAAAACTATAGGCAAAAAGACATGAAGACCCATGGTATGACATAAGAAATGATATTCAATGAGCTGAACAACAAAAACAATTTATTTCATGTGATCTCAGGAAGTTAGACAAAGATTTATTTAAAGACTTGAAAATTAAAACACAATAACATCCTGTTTCCAACATAAAACTCATTCCAGTTTTACCAAGAACAATTAAACTTCCAAAGCTTAATCACATTCTTTATCAAATCCTTAAAAGTGATATATATATATATATATATATATATATATATATATATATATAGAGAGAGAGAGAGAGAGAGAGAGAGAGAGAGAAATGTTAATATTGTTAAAAAAAATTATCTAAGACTCGTCATTAACATAGAAAACTTCCGACTTTCCACAAAGTCTTGTCTACTTTGAAGTCCAAACATATTATACACTATAAAGTCAACAAAGTACTAACTCTAGTACATATTATAACACTGTCCTTGTTATACATATAAACGTACCTTTTCTCCTACCTTTTCTTGATGTTCCTTCACTTTCTCCTGTAGTTTCTTCAGTCTCATGTTCACCCTCAGTCGCTTTTCCTGTTTACATGGAACAAGAGCTAAAGGCCAGTTCCCTCACTCAGAGAGTATATTGTCTAAAATTTGATTAAAAATATGAAATATTTTAATCAAAATTAAAACAGATACACAAGCATAGTTGAACATATATCATGCCTTCACATAGCTAACACCGAGTTCTTTTCTTGTATATCCACGATCCAAGTTACGCATCACATACTGGTTATAATCTTTAACAATCCTCATTATAATGTCTGATGTAGAAATTCCATCAGTCCGTTTGGTTTCCTTAAACTTTCCAATGGCTTTTACCTACAAGAAGAGACATGTTTAATATGCAATTTTCAGAACTTAACGAAATGAGATGTACAGAGATTAAAAGAGCGAACAAAAATTAAAATGAGAACAAGAGAAATAAGTGTAAATCTATGAGGCAAAAACGTATAAAACAGCTATACTTACAAATTCATATACATCCTTTCCAGCTCCACTGGCATCAGCATAACTGTACACATTCATTGCAAAATAAATAAATGATTTGTTTTTATCCACATGCTACACTATATATCATGGTATTGAAAAAAGACGTGTTAAACAACCATACAGAAAAATATAGTACTCGTCAATTCACATCAACAAAAAACTTCACCATTTTTTTCTCTTAAGGGAGAAAATAAAAAATTATAAACAAAATCAAGTACAAAGTTTAAAATGGTCCTTATCATTGCTCCAATACTACATAGCCCAGGACAAATACAAAATCTCAGATGCAAATGCATAATTCCATGTTAGTTCTCCTTACGGAAGGGAATCGTGAGCCACATAATCAATGTTGTGTTCGTCAAGAAATTCCGGCGTGATCACCCATGGTGCATCTGGAATAACTTCATCAACCCACCTGCCAGAAAAAACTCAGGTTCATTACTCTAACCCTGCCACATTTCCAATAGCAATATGAAGAAAGAAAAAGACAACACCAACAACAAAAAACAAAGCCTTTTTTCCCAACTACAAAGAAAAGAAAAATACTATGAAAGGAAAATTCCATCAACCAGATTTTTTTTTTTTTTTGGGGGGGGGTGTTGGTTGAAATCATCAAGCAGATATCAGTGACCAATGCACTGCCAACGAGACTGATGTAAGTATATGTTTTCCTAATTATGCCTGTTTGTGATGATGATGATAACAACAACAATAATAGTTATAATAATGTGAGATCTGTGATTGACAACATTTATTTACAAAAATGCAATTAATGTAAGAACTGTACAATCCAGGATCAGCAAAAAAATGTTTCCTTTTACATGATTGGAAATACTATTAAGACGAACAATTGAAGAAAACAAACTTGCAATGACGAAGGGATTCGTAACGCTCGGATTCTGTCATAACAGTCTTGCCCTTATACTTGTGCGTAATTTCATCACTGCAGCATCCAACCAACAAGTAGGTGTTTGGGAACCTATATAAATAAATTTAAAAAAAAAAAAAAAAAACGCCATATTTAAAATCCAAGTGCACAATCAAATGTAGCCCAAAAAAATAGATTTTTACAAATTGAATATATATATATATATGTGTGTGTGTGTGTGTGTATACACTTAAATACTTAAATACACCTTGAACTAACATATACCATTTCAACAAAGAGCAATCACACAGAAGACCCTAGTATCTGTAGCAAAACCCACTAACCATCAAGTTAATAGAAAGGGGAAACACACACACACACACATCTATAGTTCCAACGATAAACTAAAGGCACACATAACTGCAGTAAACAACACCCGAAAAAGAAAAATTGACGCAATAAAAAGGATATCTCAATGTAAAAAAACAAAAAACGCTAAATTAAGACAACCCCATGAGAAATTAATAATTATAGGGATCAAAACACAGAAAAACATAGAGTCCAAATAATAAAAAAAATTAAAAATAAAAATAAATTGAGAATTGAAGAGAGAATAGACGTGTATACAGAGAACCGAAAAAAGAGAGAGTTTGACAGACGATTTCTTGGCTTGCTCGAGGGAGCGAGCGTGGCCAAAGTGGAAGAGATCGTAGATCCCATCGGCATAGACACGAACCAGAGCCGACGGATCGGAATTCGAATGGGCGGTGTCACATAGCGTGTTACTGTTGTTCTTCTGCTTCTCCATTCGACCTCTCTCTCTCTGTCTCTCTCTCTCTCTCTCTTCCCAGTTAAAAACAAAGAAAACGTGGGTGGACATGCAAATATCCGACACTTCCGGCTACCTATGTTTCTTTATTCAACCTGTAAAAAAATTGGTTAAGTGAAAAAAAAAAAAAAAAAAACAAAACAAAAAAACCTCAAAACTTAGTGCAAAACTACTCTCTACTTTTAAAAAATATGGATGTTAATCCACAAATTTTAAAAAAATGCAAATAAACCCTCTTACCATTTTTTTACAAAAAATAAATATGAAAATTAGATTTTATCCTTTTTATTCCTATTTTGCCCCTCATCCCTCCTAAACATATTTTGTAATAAATTTACTTATATACCCTCATAATAATTTCATTTTCTTATCTCTTCCTTCCTCTCCTCTCCACCAACTAGCCACCTCCTCCTACCACCATTACAGACCACCACCCCCATCATCTTCTTCTCTCATCCTCTCTCTATCATCTTCATTAATTCGTCACAACCTTTAGCCATGCTAAATTTAATAATTTTTAAATCTGCCAATTGAAGTTGAAAGAATAACATGGTCATCGACGACCTCTCCGATAGCCTCCTCCCCGTTGTACAAAACCTCAATCTCTCCCTCCGCGACCTCAACATCAGCAAGATCGCCTGTTCCACCACCTTCACCTTCATCTCAAAATCATTCCTGCCCTTCGCCGAGTTCCAAGAACCCATCTCGAGACTCATCATTATACCTCTCCTCCAGTTCTTAGACGAGACCAATTCGTCTTTCTTGATCAATCTCTACCCCTATAAATGTCTACAGGCTTAGCTCCGAAATCCTAATTGGGTTTCCTCGGTTTCAAAAACATCCCTTCAATTTTTTGGATGCCGATATTACCATCACGATTGTCATCTGATATCTATTGAAATCTAAGGAATTATTTGTTTCATTGTTGCCCTAAAACATTAACAGAAGAGATAGAAATCATGTCCACCCTCATCCACCTCATCTATATAGGATGATAGAGTATTGGGGTTTATTGTCATTAACTAGGGCTTTGATAATAGAGGAAAGAGAGAAAGACTCTGCAATTGCTGTGGATTTGGGACTTCGTTTGATAACATAGGAGAAAGAAAAAGATATATATTGCACTGGTTGTATTAAGAGAGAGAGATTGGGGCGGTGGTGGTAAAGAGAGAGACAGAGATTGGATTGAATATTCTGGTCAGCGAAATGACTAGCTTTCAACGCTTGAAATCTTCTGGGTCTGCATCCGGTGATGGTGACCAACGCTATCCAATTTAGAAACATCCATCTTTTTCGGCCACGAGCAACGACAGACAAAACGTGTGCTTCACTTTAGTTCTGTCCAATGAGCTTTATCACAGACTTGCAAGCCTTAAGCAAGACCCAACAATCAAATCAATAACATTTCAAACACTGAAAAGTTCATGTATTGAGAGCACAGACCAAAAATCCAATTATCAAATAGATGGGTCCCAGTCCAATACATCACACACACCCAGTTTCCAAAGTCAACTAAAACTACATGTTTTGTGACCATAAACAAAAACAAGTCTCTGAAACAAAAGAACAAATCGATCAAAAATGGGTGTATTTGAACAAAAATCAACCCGTTCATTCCCCATATCAATAGCAACATCGCTGAGACTTTTCTATGCCCGGGATTGCTTCTGCAAAATACACAGACCCTCTTGAATTTGCAACTAGTATTGTCTTCCATTCCTAGATTTCTTAGTGTTTTTCAATTCAATCTCAAACTATTGAAATCAATCAAAACCTTATACAATATCTTTGTTTTTAATACTTATATGTATATTTGTATATAAAAATCAAATATTAATGAGATTTATAAAAGTTGTTGAAATATGGTGTTTCTTGAATTGAAGAATTAAGTGATTTGAATCGAGAAGATGAGGTGGAGAGGAGAGAAAAAAACTAATCAGATGAAGAAAAATTACTATTAATTTTTTTTTTTCTTCCTTTTTTTGATAAGTGGATAAATGGGTCATTTTACATGGCATGTATTTATAATTATTAATTTATTCAATTGAAGTGAGGGTATTATCGTCATTTTATACCACACAGGGACCTATTTGCACCAAATTGATAGTATAGGGGTTTTTTTACCACACAGGGACTGATATGCACTATATCAATAGTAGAGGGGTTTTTTTGCACTTAATCCTAAAAAATTACTAGTTTCTTTTATGGGTTTAATTCATTTAGACCCATATGGTTTGTGATATTCATATTTGCAAAATTTCAATTACACCCCTTACTTTTTTAACACATCAACGTCCCCTCTTTTAATTGTCAATGCTAGTGAGAGTCACTTTTTGATGATGTCAACCAAAAAAAAAAACCCGAATTACCCTTAAAGTTGCAAGAAAAATCACTTTATATTAGGAAAAACTTTCTCACACTCCAAATAATCTGTCTCTCCCCCCTTCTCTCTCTCTCTCTAGCTTATATTTATAGAAACTTACATTTGCCCTAATTTCTTACATGTTGTCCCTAGGTTGTAAGTTGATGGGCCTTTTTCCTTTATGGGGCGATCCGTTTACAACAAACAGGCCCTAATGAAGGCCTGTCATCATTATCTTTGATTAAATATAATTTAGGCCTAAACTATAGACCTCTCGGATGATGAGCAGCTCAGTCAGTCGGGTTTGTTGGGTCATACCTGGTCTGGCCCAGGCCCGTTCGCATTTCCCAACTCTTTATTTGCCCCTTTAATTTCGCCATAATGATTAGGGCAAGATTAATGTGTAATGACGACGACGAAGGTTGTGATTGGATGTGATGATGTGGGGGAATGTGTACAGGCGAGCCACATTAGGTGCTTCGGTTTCTAAATTGTCGTTATTGCCTTTGACTCCTGATTTCCCCCACGTGAAGGCCTTTAGACTATAAATTGAAGGTGGCTTAGTTCATTCCCCTTCATTGTCACTGTCGAGTACCTCCCTTGCAATCTTCGCACTCCAATCCTCAAACCTCCCTCCACTCTACCATTCCCCCTTCTACCATTTTCTAATAGAGTTGTTGGCATGTGAGGGGTGATGATAGAGGTTCAAGTCAAAGGCGGATGGGGGCTTAAGGAATAGTGATCAAAGAGCGTCGTTTATACGAACCCCCTTGAGATCCCAATGCCGTATATCCTAACGCCGAAACTACTATCCCTTTCAGGCCCGTCTTCACTGGAGATGATGGCTCCATGGTGTCACTTGATGACACTATGTACAAGGATGGGCCTACTACTTTGGCCTACTACAAGAATCTGTGGACTTAGAAGCCCAGGCAAACTCAGCAGGGAGGAGATGTTTAGTCGGATCCCCTTTGGGGCAGTTGAGGTATGCCTTCCCCCTTATTCTGTTTAAACTCCTTTGGGGATTAACCCATTAATTTATTTATTTTAACTCTGTAGATGCCTTTATTGGCTTTGCAGACTTTATTCGACATTGCAGCTATGCGAAGGACGATCGAGCAGAGTAACGTAACGATTAGTCGGATATCCTCCCGAGTAAAAAAAGATGAGAAGGACCTGAAAGGTGCTGAGACCCGGGGTCAACTGACCGAAGAGAAGTTACTGCTATAGATAATGCTCGGGCTGAGCTGGCTGGTCAGCTAGAGGCAGAGAAGGTTGCTTGGCTTGCCTTGAAGAAAAAGAACGATGAGCTCAATAGGGAAATAGTCTGTCTTCTTGAGCTCCTGGGTAGAGTGGATGTGATACCCCCAAATAAGGATGGAAATTTTACCCGTTTAACAACCCATTCCACCACATGGTATGATATTGTCCACTTTGGGCCTAAGCTCGCATGGTTTTGTTCTTAAACTTTACCCTAAAAGGCCTCATACCAATTGGAGTGACACACCTACATATAAGCACTTCACCTTTCTTTTTCCTAGCCGATGCGGGATTGTGCACTCGTAACTTGCCAATGTGATAGTCTGTTAGTGTCTTGCACCTGCCCACGGCACACTCGCCCATAGGGTCATCACAATCCACCCCCTTGGAGGCCTGACGTCCCTGTCGGCACACTTAAGGCTGGGTCAGGCTCTGATACCATTTGTAATGACCCGCTCTACCACATGGTATGATATTGTCCGCATTGGGCCTAAGCCCACACGGTTTTTCTCTTGGACTTTACCTCAAAAGAACTTATACCAATTGGAGTGACACACCTACATATAAGCACTTTACCTTTCCCTTTCCTAGGCGATGTGGGATTGTGCACTCGTAACTCGCCAGTGTGATAGCCTGTCAGTGTCTCGTACTCTCCCACGGCACACCCGCCCACAGGGTCATCACAACCCGCCCCCATGGTTACCCTCCCCTCCCCGCCCCATTTTTGGCAATTTTGGGGGACCGTTTAGCTTATTTAGGTAAGGATGGTTTGATGTATTAAAAACTCACGCGGGTTTGGTGCGGGGGTGGGGGGGAGGCCGCCCCGCCCCGCCTCGTTTAGATAAGCAAATTACTTAGTACCCTTATTTCATTAGCATATATATTTCCTAGTATATATATTAAGTACCCTATATAACAATATTAAAGTAGCAAATGAATTTGATTAGAAGGAAAGTTGCAATGGTGAAGAACTGAAGATGAGGGGAAAACAAAATAGTAAATCTATTTCAACAATAAATAAATTATGTTCTTAAATAGGGCGAGGCGGGTACCTGCGGGGGTAAAAATGTTAAACGGTTGTGGGATGGGGTGGAAAGTCCCCTTGTTTTGCAATTTTGGGCAGGGACGAGGCGAGGTTTTTAAACGGTTGCAGGGGTGGGGGAAGGTACACCCGCCCACACCTACCCTCGTTACCATGCCTACCCCCGAATTTCCACGTGTAGGTTGTCCAGACCCACACCTGAAGACCCAGGGATATAAAAAATAATATGGCAATAAATGAACATAGATTACAAGAAAAATAAAAAGAATGAATAAATCGTTGAACGAAATTCTATTAATAAAATAAAAGCTCCTTTACAAAAGTAAATCCATGAATTTAAAATTTAAAATTACAATTCGGGAATCTTGTAAGTCAAGGACCCCTAAACCATAAACCACTAATCCATTAGTTCATACATAACCTTTAATAATAAATAACAACACTACTTAAAAGTAGACAAGATGAATAGACGAATGATAGTCTCCCATCTGCGGATCCTCAACCTCAAGACTAAAACTTATAATAACCTGAAAAATATATCGTGGGTTAGACCTACGAGCAAGTTTCCTCTACCAAGGCTCTGAAAACCGATAAATAAAACATGTCTAACCAAAATTGATAAATGCTGAAATATGCACATTTCAACCCCTAATCTTGGGTATAATAGAACCTTTATCCATCTTTTTTTTTCCCGTTTTAGTTTTAATTTGTTTTATTTCTAATTTCAGGTTCATAAGGCTTAAACAAGCTAAATCCAATATCTTGGTAAAGTCAAACTGAGTCTTTGCAATGAGTGGGAGCAAAATAAGGTTGAAGTTGAAAAATCCATATCTCTGATCGATCGAGCTTTATCCCTGAACGATCAGGCCTTACTCTTGAACGATTAAGCCTTACCCCTGAATGATCGAGCCTTTTGATCGATCGAGCCTTATCCTTGAATGATCGAGCCTTAAGCCTGATCGATCGAGCTAAAGCCCTAATCGATCGAGCTTTAAGCTTAATCGACCAAGTTCACCGTAGAAACTATACAAAACAGATCTAAAGCTCGTTTCTCTTTAACTTTGGTTGTGCTTGAAAGTGGAGATCCTTGGCCGAGTTCTGGCCATCCTAGAGCCAAAATCCGAGTATATGTAGAGGATGAAGCCTCCTTTGGAGGAGGATGCGGATTGGAGTTGATGAGAGGCCAATCGTTGAAGACTTTCTCGCTATAGAAACCCTCTCTCAACCATTGAAGATCTTGGGTTGTGCTTGGAGATAGAGACTGGAGTTTCAATGTTCATCTTCGTCATCTCTGTGGCTATCAATTTCTTCTATTAAGGCTTGGATTAAGCCCTAAGCCAAGTATTGTATTATTTGTCTTTAAATTTGGGGATTATTTGTGTAGATTTTTTAACCTTGCAAATTATACTTGGTTGTACTAAGATTAGTTATGTGTTTAATTATTCCATTAGTCTTCTTATAATATTTACATTATCTTATGCATTGATTGTGGTTGATTGATCTCAACATCTTCACTTTTTGTAGTTGTACGGGTGATGGTTAAACAATGGTGCTTAATTGATGTAATTGCAATTGGTTTGATAGTTCATGCTTAGATTTGATGGGTTCTACTACAGCACTAGTGTAGAAGTAGGTAGGTAAACAATTCATGCTTAGATTTGATGATTTATGCTTATTGATGCAATTTACATATTCTCTTGACCATGATTGTGTGCTTGTAGCCACAATTCTATTATTGCACAAGTATTTTCCCCAATTTGATTGCAATGGTACAATTACAAGGCCAAAAGTGGAGTCCATGACCTAAGTATCTCTATCTCCATTCCGTTATCCATTTATCTTTTCTTTTATTTGCATTTATTATTTTGTTTAGTTTAATTAGGATTTTAAACAAAGTATCTTTTCTTTTTAAATCAATTGTTTACTAATTTTAAATTGACTAAAGCTGTTGGTCCCTGTGGACGATCCCTACTCGCAATGCTACATAATAGTGTTGGGATTTTTGTGCCTTAACATAGCAAATTCTTGTTTGGTCTGTAAAAGTCGTGTTCCTTATATAAATATTATTATTTAGGCATTATACAATTGGTGAATGTAATGTATTATTATTTTTTCGATTCATTATGGAATTGATTGTGTCCACTTGATTACAAAATATATTTATATATGTATGTAAAGGCAATAAATACAGGGTTATAAATAGTAATCATAAATGGTTCAAAGTTGGTAATTATAGATGGACATTAAATTAACTATGAATTGAACCGAGTTCATGATAGGTTGAGATATATTGCGAGAGCCGTTGTATGCAATTGCTCTTTATCACTGTCATGACATTTGTCCCTCAAGCATGGGAGAAGTATACTCTTTTATTAATTACTAATTACTTTAATAGTTAGAGGGTTATATTCTTAATATTTGCATCAGTGCTACTTGTGTTTATTTTGTCTTGATTATGGTTTATCACAAATTAAATTCGAAGGCCTTCGTATATTTTATATAAAATGTTTACTATGTATTAATTTACTAAATTATTATTTTTGTCAAATAAATTTTTATTGTGATTAAGCCGAAAATGATCAAAGATACTAAAATAAATATATATTAATTATGTAGTCGGATTGATGGCTTTATAATCCGATAAATAATTATGCATAGATGGGTAAAAATGGAACATTGACTTATAGGTTATTTACTATTTAATTGGAGTTCAATTAATTTATTTTAGTAGAGTAGAAATTAATTTATGAATTAATTGAATTGGGTCAATGGTTTATTGGACAAGGCCAATTATTAATTTATAGCAGCCAAGAAAATAGTAAGCCCAAGCTATTCTCACCTGTAGCTCAACTTGATATTAGATGCCCATTAGATTTGAGATATCACGTGAATTTTAGAGATTGAGAAAAATATATTATCTTTAATATTTATTTTTATTTTGCCTTTATATACATGGGTCCATGCATATTTTAGGGTACACTTTTGCAAAACAAAAATATATGTTTTTTCTCTCTAGATTTTTAGGGTTAGTTTTCTCATCTAAAGGAGGCTACCACAAGCCTTGCCTCCAAGGTTATTCATCAATGTTTATGGGTGATTCCTAAAGGGAAGATCACTACTAAGAAGAATGAGATCATAGGAGAAATGATCTTGCTAAGGGATTTACAATAAGTGAGAACATTCACTTTAGAAGAAATATTTAAGATTTACTCAAACCTTTGATGTAAGTATTCAATCTAATAATTGAATGATTCATCATCTTATTTTTTGTAAAAAACTTGTCTCTATGTGATGAATTAAGATCCATTTATGAAAATCCCTCAAAAAGTTTTAAAACTTTAATTTTCCCACCAATGGTATTAAAGCTTGGTTTGATTCATGATTAGAGATCATGCTTTTTATGAAAATCATCATTCATGGATCCAATTACATATGCATATGTACATATTGATGTATGGTTTAATATGTTGATATATATTGATACATGATGATAATGGGCCATGGATGAAGCTTATAGGTTAAATGTAATTTTATCTTTGGATGAATGTAATTAAGACTTTAATTTAGCCATTTGAAAGTTCAATGATGTAATTTATTTATTTATTTATTATATTTCATATGTATAATTATTTTTAAAGTCATGTAATCTTCATCAATGAGTACTATGTAACTTCAAGAAGGTCCAAGAGTGTAAAATAAAGTTCCTGGAATTTTCTGGAATTTTTCAAGGATTTTTTAGGCTTTTTTTAATTTAATTTTTCTGGTGACTTTCCGACAGTCGGAGGCTGCCGGCAGCGAAGGCAGCACCGGAGGAGAGCTACCGGATCCGGTGTGGTACGGTGCACCAAAAGTATTGTGCGCTTAGATCCACAACCCTTGGATCAATGCTGATCTTAGAAAAAGGATCCGGTGCAGACCAAACAGCGCATGAGAAACACGCGCCAACAAGGTAGTTCGTCCAGGCGCATTACAGCGCATCCCAAGCACGTGCATGTGTGTACGGAATGTGGAGGGCCCATGGAAAGCGCGTGTTGGTGCGTGGGAGGGCATGTGACCTGTTTTTGTCTTCTGTTGGTGCACAGAATCTTATGGTGGACCTCCAGACTTGCTTTTATGATTATTTTGTGCTGTTTTCACTTATTAAAGAGTGAATTATTGCTACAAAGTGGATTTTAAAGTAATTCTCCACTACTTAAAGATAGTGAGAGTTAATGGGGTGCAATAATTACAGCACTTAGTAATTATTTAGTTTTTAAATGTTAAAAGCTAAATCCATTGATCATTATTTATTTATTTGTGTGATGTATGAAATGCATTGAATATATAATTGCTAATTATTATTATTTATGCATTGGATCCATGATATTTATTTAAATGACTTGATTTATATTAATTAAATTATAAATATTAATTGGATTTGATTACTAATTAATTAGAGGACACTTAATGGAAAAAAAAAAAAAATTGAATTTTTTTTTTATAAAAAAAGTGTGCCTCAAATTAAATATTAGTGAATCATTTAAAAGTCCAAATATTTTTTAAATTTAATAAATTAAAATCAAAGCGTTTTGCATGCATTATTTTATGCAAGTAAATGAATGGAAAACCCTAATTATAAATGATTAAAATTTGAGTGGGAGCGGGGATTTTTATACATTACCCTATGGTCTTCGTTATTATAACCATTGTAATTAGATCTTAAAAAATAAGGCTCCATGCATGATTTAAAGAGTATGAGATTACAAGAATGGTCGTCTCACGAAAATAAAATTATTAAATATTCTTGTAGTTATATCTTTAAAAATAAGGCTCCATGTATGATTTGAAGAGTCTAAGCTAATAATGGCAATATATTTAATATTTTATTTTTCGTTAGAGCATTAATAACATTTTACACTCAATCTAAAATCAATAGTGTTAACCCCCCTACGGAGTGGTCTATGCTAGGTAATTTTAGAAAGGCTAAATATAATTGGAAATCATTTTATATATAAATAAGGCATTGTCTAAAAGGTATGGAAATGATGAGTTTTTATCATCAATAGTAATAATGAACTCCGCCAACCAGATAAGTTATTGGCATATTGATTGTCTTATTTTTTATGCGACGTGGTTAAGTAATCCACAATTAATTAAAATTTATTAATTAATTTATTTTGCATGATTATTTTTATTCACCTTATTTATTGTATGAATGTTTTTATTTTCAGATTTATCATGACTAGTCCATTCAGTCCACTTGCAAACATACTAAAAGATAATCAATTGACTAGACCAAATTATATCGATTGGAAAAAGGCAACTAGATATTGTACTCACATATGAGGGGTTCAATTTTGTACTCACTACTCCCCGACCTTCTCCACCTTTGCTTGAGGATTCTCCTTAAGAGCATGAAGCTTTTAAGAAGAGGAATAAAACAGATGAGATGACTAGGTGTTAAATTCTTGCTTTAATCTTGAATGTACTCCAAACTCAACATCTTCATTATCTCAATTCTGCTGATATTATGCTTAACCTCAAGGAAATGTTTGGGCAAGTTGGTAAGAGTGCACGCCAAAATGCTATGAAAAACTTGATGACCACCAGGATGGTCCAAGGTACTCCAGTTCGGGATCATACTTTAAAAATGATTGGTTTTCTAAATGAACTTGAGATCTTTGGATGTAACTTAGACGGTGAACTTCAGTTGACATGATTATCGCCTCATTACTGGATTTATTCAACTCTTTTAGAGTTAATTATTCAATGAATAAGCTTGAGTACACAGTGGTTGAACTTCTGAATGAGTTGGTAACTTTTGAAGGGATAATCAAAAGTAAGTGTGACGACCTTAAATTTTTCAACCCAGTGTGTCGTGTGATGACCCGAAGCGGATCCAAAATGCGAAAGCAAAACAAAAACAAGTCCTTAGAGATGTACGTCATCTTTAAGACACAAGAATGGCCCTTTGAGGAATTTCGAGACTCAACGGAAGCAAAACGAAGATAAGGGTATCAAAACCCTATAAAAAGAAGGACCAAGGGTAATATGGTCATTTTACCCGAAGAGGAAGGAATTTGATTTCCAACAAGTCAAATGAGATAAAAAATATCCAAAAAAATCCTTTGATAACTTCACATGAAGTCCCAAGGCTAAAGGAAGTGAAATCCCAAATGAACCCTATCCGGTTCGAACCAAATCTGACACCCTCTCACTAAAACAAGGATATCTTGAACTAGGAGAATAATCTGAAACTGAAATTGGTACCATTGGACATCTTACTTTGACGTGGTCCATTTAGACTCAAGAACGGACTAATTTGGAGTTGAAACGAAAAAGTTACAACAGTTCAAAGTTGGAAAGCCAAAGCTGAACCTGCAAACAGGTTTTGGAAGACTTACATCGGTTCAGCATTCTTAAACCGGTTCAACATGGTCAAAACATCCATGCTGGACCAAAATCACATCTTGAACCGGTTCAACCCCTCTGAACCGGTTCAACCCAACCAGAATTGAACCCAAATAGTAAATATGCAGAAAAATGAGTTTAAAATGCGGTTTTCGATATCAAGACGACATTTTTCGAAAAAATGCCGTGAAGAAACTTCCCCCAAAATCACATTTTCTATGTGAGGAAATTGAGACCAGAATTTATTTCCTGAAGGAAAATCCCAAAATGCCCTTAAGCAAGATTTTTCAACAAAAATGCAAAATGAGACCAAAGGATGCTCATTTTACCAAGGAAGAGGTTTTTCTTGAAAATGATCATGCACGCAGACGTAACTTACCTATTAGGATGCGCTACAATGATCTACGGCTTAAAAATACTGCCGATGCAAAATCTGACCCCTCGACGACCAAAAAGGCGAAAAAGCACATGAAAAGGAAATTTTGCAACTTAAAATTATAAAATGGTTTCAAATTACCATTTGACCCTTGGACACACTTCATGCATGATTAAGGAGATCCTATAAAAAAATCAAAATGGAATTCCCACACCCGATGTAAACATGGTGAAGCAATGACTTGACATTTTTCAATATTTTCATAATATTTCTTGAAGTTGAAAGTTACATAGGATACAAGGAAATGTCATTGGCTTCCGGCCTCATCTCATACACGTCAAATATATTACAAAAGGTGTATTTATGTACACATTACATATATGGAATCAAATATAGTTTTGACATATGAGCTATAAATAGCATTTCATGCTAACATTTGCATGAATCATGAACAATAATAACTTAAAGAACTTCAATTCGTCGAAATGATCCAGGGATATTGTGCATCCCAAACCAAGACATCTGTACCTGACAAATCACCTGATAACTTTGGGGTGAGTAAACAAGTTACTCGTAGGGAATAAGCATGCATAAACTCAACTTTTTACATGATTACTACATTAACATGAAACAATTCAAAAGGATTATGCCACCTAACGTCTATATCAAAGGTGAGATTCAGGGAGCATCCTAAGCTACCTTAGATCATTTATAATATAAATCACATCCTTCATGTAATTCCAAACAACATAAGGGCATGCTATATAAAGCAACAAGATATAGATTCTCAAAACCATCAACTTGAAATCTAAAATACGAAAACGACAAAAGTGGGTCATGCCACCTAACATCTATGTTCCAAATGAATCTATAGGATCATTTCTAAACTACGTTTGAACATTTTAACATAAATGTACTTAACAACATCAAAGATATGCGATGATTCCTTACAAATCATAATGCATAAATGTACTTAACAACATTAAAAACATGCGATGATTTCTTACAAATCATAATGCACAAATGTACTTAAAACATTAAAATTATGCGATGATTCCTTAAAAATCATAATGCACAAATGTACTTAACAATATTAAATTGCTAATAATCAAAATCACAAGTCACAATTAAACATGATTGTCAACTTTGAATTGAATGCGAAATCAAATAGTGGAAGACTTGGATATCAAATCTTGGATAAAGCCAAGACCTAAACAGTTATTCTGGGCACTAACCCTCTGGGAATACCACCCTAGTGCGTACTATAAAATAGGAAGAACTCATACCTCTCGTACTAGAGTCAAACTCTAGCCATGTCTCTGTAACAATGTCCCAAGTAACTCCAAAATAAATAAATAAGTTCACAACTTATACCTAATTTAAATAATGCACGAAATCACATTCCATGCACAAGTAGGTTGAAATCACACAATCCATGTTATAGAATTTCAATTCTAAAATGGCATATATAATGTCAAATAGAAAGTGTGTAATTCATTACACAAGTCAATCATATATTCAATAGTGGAAACAAGTTTTCATGAATATAAATTTAACAACAATGTTATTCAATGCTTAAAACACAATTAAGTGAATACACAACAAGTCCAAAATCCATGATTTAAACATAGAAACAACTTCTACGATATAATTAAATCCATGAAACAATTAGATAGAATTTAATTAAACAAAAATAATTAAATTCTCTAGATTCCAAATCAATTCCAAATAACCTCAAATTAATATATGTTAAAGGACATAACATAGTCATCACATATATCAAATCAAAAGTGCAAGATGAGCAAGATATTATCATGTAGAATTTAATTAATTTAAATTAATTAAATCTCGATTTCAAAAGTTGTTCAAATGATCCCAAATTAATATATAACAAGCACTAAGTCATGGTCATTCCATATATCAAATCTAAAATGGAATACAAGCAAAATACAATTAAGTAGAATTTAAATCAAATTAAATTCATTAAATCTCTAGATTTGAAAACTTATTTAAATCATCCCAATTTAATAGATAACAAAGATCCAGTCATGGCCATGCCATATACCAAGTCTAAAATGAGTTATATGCAAGTTATGATAAATCATTACTTTCTCAAATTAATAAAAGACATGTATATAACTTATATTTCATACAAAAGCAAGTAAAACCCTTAGATAATAAACTATAACACCCCCTACCTCAATAGAGAATTGAATCTCTATAATCCCAAACAACCAAGCTCAAAATGGAAAACAAAACAAGGGTTTTGAAGAGGAGAGTGAAAGGAAACGTTGTTTTCCCAAGGTTAATGGTCTAAAGTGAGTAGAAGGAGGCCAAAATGAAGAAATAAGCTATAAACCAAGCTTTTCTCCAATGGTGGCTAGGTTAGGGTTTTGAGAACAAATGTAATGAAAAAGATGAAAGTGCAAATGGTGAATGGATGATCTAGTATTCCTCCACTCACTATGTGCTCTTACACTACGTCTCTCACACACACAATGTAAGACTAAAATGTGAGCCTACACTTGTCACAAATCCAAGGCTCCTTCCTAGGTTTAATCCTAAGCCTACACCTGTCAACCATCTAAGCCAACAAGTGCACCTATCCTAGGCCAACAAGTGGGTGAATCTCCACCCTTCAAATGTCACAAGATGATGCATCCAAGTCTCTCCACCTCAATGCCAACAAGAGGCTCAATAAGAATGTGACACTTGTCACACTTTCCAAAAATTGCAAAAAGTCATTTCCAAAATATCTTCCAAATTAAATTACAAAATGATCCCCAAGACGAAAAATAATTATTTTTCATAATTACACTAAAATCCCAAAAATCAAGAATATTTCCAAGAAAGTATGCATCCATGCCCTTTACGAAAAAGTAAGCAACTAGCATGTATTTTCTACGAAAGTAAAAATACAATTATCATGGAAATCAAATATCATGGATTCATGCAAAGCCAGAATCAAATCCGAGCACAAAAAGTGAGGTTGTGTAAGGAAAACTGATAAATGAGAAAAAGACAAAATAGGGAATAGGTCGAAAAAATGAAATCACTGAAAAAAGAAAGGAAGGAAAATGACCGGGTCATTACAACCTACCATCCTTAAAAGGATTTCATCCCCAAAATCAAGTCGTACTTGAAAGAGAGAACAAACTGGGATATCGAAAGTGAACCTCCTGTTCGAGCTCCCAGGTAGCCTCCTCAACGCCGTGATGTCTCTACAAGACCTTAACCAATGGATTAGTCTTGGTCCGCAAGACCTGTTCCTGTGAATCAAGAATCTGGACTGGACCCTACTCATAGGTCACCTCCTCATCAACAATAACATCGTCTATCATAAAACATGCGATGGATCCGGCTCGTACTTTCTCAATATAGAGACATGAAAGACGTCGTGAACCTTATCCAGGTCTGGCGGCAACGCTAAACGATAAACAACTTCACCGACGCGCTCCAAAATCTGAAATGGTCCAATGAACCTAGGATACAACTTGCCCGTCTGCCGAAATCTCAGAAGTCCCTTCCATGGAGAAATCTTAAGAAAGACATGGTCCCCTACCTCAAAAGTCAAGGATCTCCTCCTCCTGTCAGTATAACTCTCAAAGACAATATCGGGACCCGGCGACTATAGCACCTACCTCGGTCCAACAAACTGGAAATCTGCAAGGTCTTCCATACAACGCCTCAAAAGGTGCCATGCCAATACTGGTCTAGTAACTGTTATTGTAGGCAAACTCAACCAAGGGTAAGTAGTCTTCCCAACTACCCCCAAAATCCAAAATGCAAGCCCGTAGCATATCCTTCAATATCTGAATGGTACGTTTTGACTGACAATCAGTCTGAGAATGGAATGCCGTGCTGAAATGAAGCCCAGTATCAAGAGCCTCCTGAAAACTCTGCCAAAAGTGAGACGTGAATCTGGGATCCCTATCCGAAATAATAGATATTGGAACCCCGTGAAGCCTGACAATCTGCCTCACATACAACCCAATAAGTCTCTCTGCATCATCACTCACTGCCATAGGTAAAAGTGAGCCGTCTTAGTCAATCTGTCAACAATGACCCAAATGGCATCATTCCCTGCCTTGGATCTCGGAAGTCCCGTCACGAAATCCATAGTGATGTGCTCCCACTTCCATTCTGCCATTGGTAGTGGTTGCAACAAACCTGCCGGTCTCTGATGCTCTGCCTTCACTTACTGACAAGTAAGGCATTTAGCCACGAACTGAGAAATATCCCGTTTCATGCCTTTTCACCAAAACTGTCTCCGCAAATTGTGATACATCTTCGTACCGCCAGGATGAACTGCGAGTCAAGAATGGTGAACATCCTGAAGAACAACGTCATGACAAGATAAAAGAACAAACATCTTCCCTCTGTACTTGAGACCACTGTCTGAATGCAAGGTCCAACCCTCTACATTCTCGCCGCCTAAAATTCAAACATAAATGGACTTTATCTCCCTATCCTCCTGCTGTGCCTCAATAACTCTGCTAACAAGAGTCGGTTGAGCCACAAGGCTAAACAAAATAGCCGATTAAACATCCTCATACGACTGTAAACCAAGATCTGCAAGCTCTTCTAGCATCTTCCATCTGTAGACGAAAATGCTAGCAAGAGTATTCCGTGACTTCCTACTCAATGCATCAGCCACCACATTGGCCTTTCTCGGATAATACTGTAACTTAGAGTCGTAGTTCTCCATGAACTCAACCCATCTGTGCTGTCTCAAATTCAAATCTTCTGAGAGAAGAGATATTTGAGACTCTAGTAATCGGAGAAAGCCTCGAACTTCTCCTCGTACAAATAATGTCTCCACCTTTTCAGGGCAAAGATCACCACTGCCAACTCCAAATCATGTGTCGGATAGTTCAACTCGTGAGCCTTCAACTATCGAGACCCATAAGCTATTACCCGTTCAGTCTGCATCAGAACACACCCTAAACCTTCTCGCGAAACATCACAATAGACCACATAACCCAAACCACGTTTAGGTATGATTAAAACTGGAGCTGATGCCAATCTGACCATCAGCGCCTAAAAAATACAACTACAAGCCTCATTCCATATGAACTTGACTCCCTTGCGAGTAAGTCGAGTCATAGGTGCCGCTAGATGAGAGAAATCCCGAACAAATCTCCTGTAATAGCCGGCTAGGCCAAGAAAGCTCTGAACCTCAAACACTGTCTTCGGACATTCCCAATCCATCACAAAATTAATCTTCGACGGATCCACTGTAACATGATAAGCGCCGAATATTGCATATTCAAGCGCCCTTAATTGCATTAGTTAAGTCCATTGTTCGTTTAATTATGTAGATTACTTTCATTTGTATGTTTTTATGCATTTTCAGGTTCAATTGCAATAAAGGAGCAAGAAGGGTGTTTTGTAGAGTTTTTGAATATCAAGGTGCCAATTCTGAAATTTTGGCAGCAGTGAAGCCTGAACTTTGTTCGCCATTTTGACCTACCAAACTCAAGAACTGGACTTCTATCATAACATGAAAGATTTAGAGCTCTGAATCAGATTTCCAAATCTTCAAGTGGTTCGTCATTCGTAATTCGGAGCAGAGAGTTATGATCTTCTTATTAGAGGTGCTCAGAACTACCTGGCAGCAATGAAAGTCTGCCTTGTTCTTCAATTTTGACCAGACTTGAGAATTGGATCTCCACCAAAACATAAAGTTTTTAGAGCTCTGAATTAGCTTTCCAAATCTTCAAACAGTTTGTCATTCAGAGTTTGGAGCACAAAATTATGGCCGTTTTACCAAAGTAGGTCCGGGCAGAGCAAACCAAGCATAGGGCATTCTGCCCAATTTTCGAGTGCTCGAGGCCCTATTTCGAGCACTCGAAATTAGGGTAGAATTCTACACGACTCAGCCCACTTGTGCTCAGATTTTAGCCCTTTTGGATTGCTTCCTTTATGAAGTGGTTGGAGATGTTGGTTGGTAGCTTTTGGGGTGGATAAGTGATCTAGATAAGGGAAGCAAAGCCACTCATTATCTCTTAAGCTACATTTTGCAAGATAGAGGAGAGGGAAGAGAGCAAGAAAAGAGAGGAGTTCGTCAAGCAAAGGAAGGAGCATGAAAATGGAGTCTTGGATGGAGCTTCTTCCTTCTTCTAGCTTAGCAATGGGTAACTAACTCTTTCTCTAGGGAGGTGATGAAGTCCCTCCCTTGTAAGCATGTCCTAAGGTAGTCTATATTGGGGGATTGCAATGTATATTTATGGTCTTTTTCATAGCTAAGAGCACTTCATTTGGTGTAATGAATGTTTATATATGTATGGATGATTTCTTCAAGCTCATTATCTTATGTTAGGTGATGTCTTGTATTAATCTTTTTGCTTGAGTTTACATGGTGAGAATGGAAACAAGGTTATGAAATGATTTAATGGCATGTTGATAGGTGACTTTGATAGACCATTGCTTAGGAAATCCTTTGATGGTGTATGCTTAATCTCTAGCTCCATGTGCTTCATCATTTTGTCAAGAATTTGATAGTCTTTCATTTAAGTAAACGTGTATAAGCTACACCTTAGTTAGGTAGTCTAAACATATTTACCCTTTTGATGGATTATACTTGTTTGAGACCTAATGTACCTCTTGATTACTTACATGGCAACTATGTATTGCCATGTAGTTCTTGACCATCATATGTTGTTTTTCCCCTAATTTAGGTCCAATCTAGCATGTGTATAGGGATGGAGGCGGATTCACTTCCTTAGTCTTCTTTACTCGTCTTTCATCTCTTAAATTCTTGCAAGTTTTTCATTAATGCATATTTCAATTCATAGTATAAGTGACAAACAATCAACAACTCTTTATTACACCTCATCATCCTAAGAATGATTCTAGACATTTAGGTTGCTTTAGACTAGCGCAGTCCCAGTGGTTCGACTTACCTGACCAATAGCCCTATTTTACAATAATTCGTGCTATTGCGAAGGTTGATGTATTAACACCGCCCCTTGACACAACATGCATACATGGGGGTGTCCAGTGCACGTGCATAAGAAATAGGCAAATAAGCTGTGGAATTGGAGGAGGATTAACTTTAGAATCAGTGATGTACATCTTAAATTGTGTTCCATCCAAGTCTGTTTCAAGAACACCATATGAGCTGTGGTATGGACGAAAACCTAGTTTAAACCACACGCATATATGGGGGTGTCCAGCGCACGTGCGTAAGAAATAGACAAATAAATTGGAAGCAAGATCAGATGCATGCTTATTTGTTGGCTATCCTAAGGGCACAAGAGGTAGATTATTTTATGATCCCAAGGACAATAAGATTATTGTCAGCACTCACGCTGTGTACCTGGAGGAGGATTATATTATGAACCACATACTTAGTAGCTGAATAGTGTTAGAGGAGATGGTTGACACCTCAATTATACCCTGTATGGACATACCTAATATAAATACTGAGAATGATGAGACACAAGAAGTCCCTGTTGAAATACCATCGTCTAGTACATTGATTCCTGCACCGGTCTTTCGTTGTAGTGGGAGGACTATCATCCGACTCGACAAATTAATGCTTTTAGGTGAGGGCTTTTAGGCCGTCCCTGATAAGCATGAGTTGGACCCAGTAAGCTACACGGAAGCGTTGACTGATATAGATGTGGATAGTTGGAAAGATGTCATGAAATCAGAGTTTGAATCTATGTATTCTAACAAAGTATTGGAAATTGTAGAACTTCCTAGTGGGATTTAGCCTATTAGTTGTAAGTGGATTTACAAACGAAAGAGAGGAATGTATGGAAATGTTGAGACATTCAAAGCTAGACTGGTTGCCAAAGGCTTCACTCAACTTAAAGCTATTGATTATGATGATACATTATCACCAGTTGCAATGCTTAAATCTATTCGCACTCTTTTGGACATTAGTGCTCATTATAAATATGAGATATGGTAGATGGATGTTAAGACGACATTTTTGAATGTCTATCTTGAACAAGACATCTAAATAAGGCAACCAGACGGTTTCATGGTAAAAGGTCATGAGGACAGTGTGTGTAAGTTAAATAGGTTCATTTATGGACTTAAACTGTAATACCCTTATATTTTAAAGGATTTATTTATTAGGATTAATTACTTTTATTTTATTTAAAATGATTTGTTTGATTTAATTAAGATTATTTATTTTTTATTTTGTTTTAAATGATTTGTTTTATTTAATTGAGTGCTTAGATTAATTGTCTTATTTTAATTAAATTATATTTCGTGATTATATATGATGATTGTTTGTCTGTGTACTTGATTATTGATTGAATTGTTGGCGTGTTGATTTTATTAGTATGGTGTGACTTAGTTGTAAATTATTATTTTGTTTATGTGTTTCATGTAATTAGTTTTCTTTAATTTAAGTGTTTATTTAATTATTTTATTTATTTAAATTAAATGGATTGGGCTTAAGGGAAATTGGACTAAAGGATGTGGTCTTGGGTTTGGATGAAGCATTGTTGGGTTATTTAATAAAGGCTCATGGTTATGTGATTATTTAAATGATCATTTATATATATATATATATATATATATATATATAAATGTAATTAATTAATAAGTGTTATAGAAAGATATATATATATATATATTTATTATATATATAATATTATATAATATAATATATACATATATATTATTTGAGGAAAATTATTATTTCTTTTGTTTAGTAGTCATTATAGGAAAATGATTAGGGTATTAATGTGGTTATATAGACACATAAGATTACTTTATTAAAAAAGGTTTTCACGTTAGAAAAATAAGAGAGGCAGGGAGAGAGGAGAAAGAAGGCTGACAAGGAGGAGGCCGGATCTGAGAAAGAGGACGCCGGAATTGGAAGAGACAATTAAAGCTTGAGACATCGATTTCGTTTCGAAACCTCAGGCGAGTTCTTTTCTATCTTTCCTTTTAGAACTCATAAAGATTTCACTTTGAGTATCTAGTCTTTAAATTAAACTTATTAATTTAAATCATGGTTAGAATGGATTTAATCTAAAGCATTAATGATTAGTGCTCAAATGTTACACATTTTAGCATCTAAGTTAGAGTATTTTAGTTCATTCATCTATCTTACTTTCTCGTTTTAGTTTTAATCCTTATTTTTGTCTATTTCAGGCCAATAAGGTTCAAACAGGTTAAAAAGAGCCTATTATCTCCTTTTGGGAGTCTAGAAGAAAATTCGGAAAAAGTCAGAAAAAGTGCACTGGAGTAATCTCGATCGATCAAAGACTCAGCCACGATCGATCGAAGGTTCTCGATTCATCAAAGCCACGTTAGCATGCCAGCTCAGCAAAGAATAAGGTCAACAGAAGATATTTTCTTGCCACTTCATCTTTGATCAATCAAAGTTATCCTCGATTCATTGAAGTCTCATTCGATTGATCGAAGGCCCTATTGGCAGTGAGCTGTTTAATTCCCGAGCGCGCCCAAACTCCAGCTAACTTTTGGCTGCGGGATTAGACCAATAAAATGCCTATTTTCCGACTTGCTGCCTACTCAAAGAGGCTTGTATTTAAATCAAATTGGACCATTTTTGTTGGGTTTCCAACTTTTAGCTAAAATTGTTCATAGTTTAGACATAATTTTCTCTTTCTAGATTAGGGTTTTTGGAGCAAAAGAAGAGGCAAGAAAGGGGAAGAAGATGAACTCAACCATAGAGATAGCCCTTGAGGGTGGGACAACAATAACCATGAGTTGATAGATCACCGTCTTGGGGCTAGAGATAGCCTTAGGCTTACCTTTAAACTTTTGTATTTTGTTATTTTTAGGGAATTCTTGTTGTAAATAATGTTTTGACCTATGATTATATATAGATCTTGAGTTTCTACATGATTTATATGGATCAATTCTTTCAATTAATCTTTCATTTTATTCATATGTCTATGCATGATGGAATGGATGATTATGTCTTTACATTAGATTCTACAAATTTGATGCATGTCTATGTGTGTTGGAATTGTGAATTTAATGTGGTCAAGGCATGGGGCTTATTGGTTACTCTTGTGATTTATTTGATGGATTATACTTATGCTTGATGGGTTGTTTTACTTCATTAGCTTAATTAGTTTAATTTCTTTGTCATTAGTATAATTGTAGTGTAGTTGTCTTTAAATTCCTAGATAGGTAGACAATCCATACTTATGTTTGATGATCCATTTTTATGATTGCAAGTAGTACATTTATCTAGATTTTTGTGTGTATCAATTATGGGTTTATTGAATGGTTAATTGCTTAGCTTGATGAATTGTGCTACACATTAACTTAGGTAGATAATTTATGTTTGTTTTGTCATCCATGCTTATTGTTTCAATTGTTGGTGCGCCGCGCGCGCGCACACACACACATACACACACTTGTTTTACAACATTGAATCCCCCCTAAATTGACAAATGCTAGATGTTTAAAAAGGTGAAGCTTAGTGGTGAACTCTATGCCCTAAGACCTCTCTCTCATTCTTTACACCCTAATGTTTTTTTAGCTTGTTTACTTTACATGTTTTTAATTGAATTGTAGCTTAATTCAACCAACCAAACCTCTCTTTGATCATTCGACATACTAATCTGAATACCTTGCAAATCCCTTGGAACAATCCCTACTCACTTTGTGTTACGTTAATAGTATAAGTAGTAGTGATTTTTATAAATTTAAACTTGACCTCAAAGGTTATTTAAACCACTCTCACACTCACACATTTTGACATATGCAAGCGACCTTCTTCAAATTTTGGCGCCGTTACTGGAGATTAGAAACGTCGTTTTTGGAATTGAATAGGAATTAGTACTCTTTTGATCCTTATTTTTATTTTATTTTATTTTGTTTCTCACTTTGTTACTCTTTGATTAGGTACTTGGAGCTAAAGGAAAACAAGCAAAGGAACCTCAAAACAAGCATAAAAAGCAAGCAAGCAAAGCATAAAAAAAAAAAAGCATAAAAAAATTCTCAGATGCCTTAAAGCATCCACCTCTCTTGAAAAGCAATAAAGCAAAGCTAATAAAATCATTGATGTGTGTAGACAAGTTAAAATCAATCTTCCTCTCTTGGATGCAATTCAACAAATTTTGGCTTATGCTAAATTTTTGAAATATCTTTGCACCCTTAAGAGGAAGAACAAAAGCCAAGCACCGAAAAAAAGTTATTTTGACCGAGCAAGTAAGCTCAATTTTATAACACAACACCCTCCAAAAATTCAAACACCTCGGTTCACCAACCACTTCTTGCATTATTGGTAATCATGTTATCAATCGAGCTCTTTTAGATTTAGGAGCGAGTGTGAATCTTCTCCTTTATTCTGTTTATGTTCAATTGGGTTTAGGTGATTTGAAACCGATGTCGGTAGTTTCACAACTTGCCGACTGATCACTTAAGAAGCCCTGGGGTATCATTGATGATGTATTGATTAAAATTGACAAGTTCTTCTTCCTGGTTGATTTCATTGTCATTGACACGGAACCGGTCCCAAATCCTAAGAGCCAAATTCTTGTTATCCTTGGCCGTCCCTTCTTGGCTACCGCTAATGTCAACATTAATTGCAGGATGGGGATAATGAAGATTTCATTTGGTCACATGAAGGTGAAGTTGAATATTTTAAATCCAATCCCCAATTCTATGGACAAGCATGAAGATGTATGTGTTGTTGAAAAATGTCTTGAAAATGAATTTGAAAAAAATGAGTCTTTGCTTGGTGTTGAAACTTCCAATGGTTTGCTTTCAAAAATGGTTTCAAAAGATGTTGTTTTCAAATCAAGTGTTGGAAGGGCATGGAAGCCCAAAAGTTTTATTGATAAGGGCCCATCAGTCTCATTTGAATCAAATCCAACAAGTTCTTTTGGGAATAGTTTGTTGGGTGGGGTTTAAAGTTCCATTCACCCCATCAAGGAGGGGATGCATATAAAGATTTTTGATCCGGGTTAAAAGAGCCCAACGTCTTGCTAGAGACGTTAAAGACTAGTGTGTTTCGTAGGGTTTGCAACCCTATTCTTCCTCATTTCTCGTTTTGATATTTTCTGCGTCGTCTAGATATGAGTTGAATTGAAAAATCTAGTTTTCGGAAAATTTCCTGCATTTTGTGCACTTCTAGTGAAGTTTCGATCGATCAAACTCCAGTTCGATGGATTGAAATTCCACTTCGATCGATCAAACCCACTGAATTTGTGACTTTTTGTGACACCCCCAAATTTTCACGTGTAGGTTGGCCAGGCCCACATCCAAAAATATGGGAATATCAAAACAATTTAGTATTTAAATGAACACAGAATACAAGAAGAAGAATAAAAATGAATTAATCGCTCAATGAAATTCTATTAATAAAATAAAACCTCCTTTACAAAAATAAATTTCATGAATTTAAAATTCTAAAATACAACTCGAAAATCCTATAAGTCAAGGACCCCTAAACCATAAACTATTAATTCACTAGACATCTAACAATAAATAACAATACTAAAAAGTAAATAAGATGAGTAGATGAATGATAGTCTCCCAGCTGCGGATCCTCAACCTCGAGACTGGAACTTCTACTAATAACCTGAAAAATAAATCGTGGCTTAGACCCACGAGTAAGTTCCCTCTACCAAGCCTCTGAAAACCAATAAATAAAATATCTCTAACCAAAATCATCCTAATTAAAGTTTTAACCTTTAATATAAGATGATACATATATATTATATATATAAATATATAAAGAGTATATTCATTAATATATTCCTTGAAATCTAAGACTATAAACAATGATAAGACTACTTTTATATTTAAACTAATCATCAAGTACATTCTACTTTTAAGAGAAAACTCATTTAATCCTAAATTACATATTTAAATAGTTATTTAACCATTTAAATAATAAATAATAATCCAAGAAATACTTTCCTTTAATCCAAATCCTAATTTCCACATATGTATGATTTTATTTATAAAGATAATATAGCAAAGATTTATACTTTGACAACTCATCCATGCCTACACTAGTATTATTTTATTAATACTATAAAATAATATAATATCCTTTAAATATTAGTTTATTCTAATAAGAATATTTATCACCTTTAACTTATAAGAATAATATTTATAGATGTATATTTAATCATCTAACTTACCTATCAATTTATTTATAATTTGGCAAATCATCCATGCCTCTACAAATATTTATTTATGTTTTGGCAAATCAACCATGCCTCTAGAAGTATGTTTATTTATACGATAGCAACTCAACCATGCCTCTACAAGTAATACATTTATACTTTGGCAAATCAATCATGCCTATTAAATGACAATCTGTTTATGTCTTGGCAACTCATCCATGCCTCCAAAAGTATGTTTTTTTATCCATACTATTAATTAGCAATTCACCCATACTTCCCATGTATGTATTTTATTCATACAATTAATAAGGCAATTTATTTATGCATTTAACAACTCATCAATGCCTCCAATTTAACCACGTACCAAACTTTACAATTAACTATGAAATAAATCATACATAGGCACTCCATGCAAGTTATAAGCATATAATTAATTTAAATAAATAACCTATTATGATTTCATCAACACCACCATCACATATATAAACATGATAAATATCAATGAACAACTTATTACTTGATTAGGTTATATTTATTTATTTATGTGTGGCAGTATAAGACGTATGTTACACAATTAAGCAATGTCTAAATAACACGTTACATGTTAAATATAAATATTAAGAATTATTTAGTCAACATCCAACCCATACAAATTATCCAAATTGGTTAAAACAATTATGGGATAATATATATATATCTACAAAATTCGTACTATCTTCCAATCCAGTTTTGACAAGGTAAACATCTGTTTAACGAAATTTTCGTGAAATACAAAGTTGTAGATAATTGAATTTCCGTTCAACTTCGCAAGATTTGAGCCATTTTGGCACTCGAGGAAAGAGATACAGACAGAATACTAAAACGGGAATTGAAGAAAGTTTCCTAGTTGAATAATGATTCTTCCTTTTCTTCTAATTAATTTCTTCACATGCATTTATCTTATGTCTAGGTGATTAACATGCTAATTTAATCTATAAATTTTGATACCCAAGGTGATAAACTTATGGGTTCTAAGAGGAGAGTCAGAAAATAACTTGCCTGAAGGTTTCGAAACGAAACCGACGCTTCAACCTTGTTTGTTTCTGTTGGATAAATATATGCTTCATGTGATATTTAAGATATAACAAATCTTATACTAATATGTCATTAGATAATTAACAATATGT
Source organism: Cornus florida (assembly GCF_030987335.1). Taxonomy (NCBI): domain Eukaryota; kingdom Viridiplantae; phylum Streptophyta; class Magnoliopsida; order Cornales; family Cornaceae; genus Cornus; species Cornus florida. The sequence goes on from NW_026775578.1 coordinate 98,618,298, forward strand.
TAAGAAATCATTAATTAAATATGCAACTCTATATTTAATTAAATATGCAAAATAAATTAATAAAATCATAATAATCAATAAAGAACCTGGACCGAGGCTAGTATTGAATACTATGTCCTTAAGACAGATTTGCCCCGCTATGGTGCTAACGGACTCAGTGGCGTCTATCTCCCAGGATACAACGGTCTACATCCACCAGTAGCAGCATTACAAACTCGTGGATACGGCGAACCTCCTCCGTGTAATACTCTCTCTGACTCAAAAATGCATCTATGCTATATAAATGCTGAACTGGATGCAATTCGAATCAAATGGTTCGAACCAATCTTAATATGGGTCGATGAAATTGGATTAGGGTCTAAGTGGTTCGGACCACTTAACCTATGGTTTGAACCCACTTGGGTTGGGTTCAAGTCTAGAGAGGGAGATAGAAGAAAATGAAAATGAACTAATTGCAAATGATCCAAAGGGGGGTATTTATAGAAACAGATATACCTTTTCGGATTGGGTGTATCTCTTCATTATTGGACATAACCATTGCAATAGGTTGTAATGGTTCACATGGTGTCTGTTCACCACTAGACACATCTATTCTAATAGGTTGCAATGGTTCACGTGGTATCTGTTCACCAATAGACACATCCATTCTAATGGTTGCAATGGTTCACATGGTGTCTGTTCACCAATAGACACATCCATTCCAATAGGTTGCAATGGTTTCATTGGTGTCTTTTCGAGTGGGTGCAACCATGGGTTATGATGGTTCGGAAAAAGGTGTAACCCTTTGAAAAAAAAACTAAAAAGTGGTTTTTTAATTTAAAAGGTGTAACCCTTTAGAAAAACTAAAATATGGTTTTTTAATTTAAAAGGTGTAACCTTTTAGAAAAACTAAAAAGTATTTTTTTTTTTTTTTAATTAAAAAGCCAACCACCCAAAAAACCCACTCATTTGTGAAACCCATTTAAATAAGTCCAGCCCAAAATTAGGCCCAATCCAAAATTCAAAAAAAAAAGAATAATCTGGACTTTACAATTAGGCCCAAGCCCAAGCCCAAATCCTAAACTCAGCTTATTTAAATTTCAATTTGTTTCAACATTTTTTCCATGTGGGACAAACACTTCCCACATTTTGCATACCCATTTAGGCTTATCAAAACACCACACTTTGGAGCTAATTTCTCATTCATCCGGAAATGGATTTCAGAAAGTAAATATACCACGTTCATCTCCTTGCGGAGAGAAACGCGCTTGTCTAGAGATCCGTAAAAAATTATTAGCGGAATCTATTTCAAATCTCATCCAAAGTTTATGTTTTTAATGCCCCCGTTTCCAACAGTTTCTTCTAAATACGACGTCCTCTTTCTTTGATCCGGCCCTCTCGTTGTTAGACTTCCCTTCTTCTTTTTCTCTGCTTCTCTTATTTTTTTTCTAACGTGAAAAACCTTTTAACAATATAACCTTATGTGTATATTTATACACACTAATACCCTAATCCTATTCCTAGTATGATTACCCAAATAAAAATAATAATAACCGTAAATAAAATATATACACATATATTATATTATATATATATAAAATTATTTATGATATATATATATATATATATATATATATATATATATATATATATATATATTCCTCACACAATAAAAATAAATAATATATATTGCTAATTCAAATCCTCTACCATGTAGGACTCTAGTTATATTCATATACATGACACATATAAATATAAATAAATAAATAATATATATTGCAAATTAAAATCCTCCTTCATGTAGGACTCCAACTATATTAATATACATAAAACATATAAATATAAATATATATATATATTTATAAATCCTTTTTAACTATACTTACCATATATATGCATAAAGTCCTATACATATATACTTACTATAAATATATAAATATATATATATATATATATACACACACTCATGCATAAATCCATGGGCCTTTAAACCATCCCAAATCCTTTAAGGTTTCATTCTCCAATCCAAGATCCAAATCCTTTGGTCCAAATAATCCAAACCCAATCCATTAAATTTAAATAAATAAACACTTAATATTAAAACAACTAAATACATGTAGCATATAATCAAATAAAAATGAACAACCAAGTCATACTATACAAATAAAAATCAACACACCAACAAATCAATCAACAATCAAGTACATCATCATACCAATAAATCAAATAAACAAGTAAACAAATAATTAATTTAAAATAAATAAATCCATTAAATTCATTTAAAGACAATTAATTCAATTAAATAATTACTCTAAAATATAGAGGTATTACACTTTTCACCTTCCAATCCGATCGATCGAAATCCATCTCAATCAATCGAAATCCATTTGAATTGATCGAAGCTAAGTGTTCAATCGATCGAAGTCCTTCGATCGATTGAAAATGTGTCTTTTGAAATTCTAGAAAATGCTTTGGCCGTTCATCTTCCACCCTAAACCCTAATTTTTATTTTATTTTATTTTTCCTTTTTCTCCTTATTTTTCTTTTTCTTTTTTTTCTTTCTTTCTCTCTCTTCCTCCATTTCTCTTCTCTCTCAGCCAAACCCCTCTTCTCTCTCCCCGATTTCTCAAACTCTCCCTCTTATCTCTTCTCTCAATCTTCATCTCTTGATCTCCCCTACCCCACAATCGCGAGACCACCAACCCCAACCCTCTTCTCCTCTCTTGCCCACGAGCCCAAGGAACCCATTCTTGCCCAAGAGTGGCCAAAACCGGTATCAACCTCTCTTTTCTCTCTTGGATTCTCTTCTACCTATCTTCTTCAGCCGATTTAGGCCAAGGAGAGTTCGTTCCAAGCTCTGACGATTTTCTAAAAAATTTGGCAAGACTCAGGCGAGTCTCCGGTCATCTTCTCCGTTCACGGTAAAGCCGAAAAGCTTCGATTCCTCATGAGTTTCTCTCTCTTCACTCCCTCTTCCAATCTTTGGCCTGGGTAAGTTGATTTGCATTTTTTTTAAATTTTTATCTTATTGTATTTCATTTATTTTCTTTATTTTTTATTTTCATTTTTGTTTAATTTTTATTGTTGATTTTTATTTTTGTGAATATTCTATGTATATGAAAAATTAAAAAAATGGAAAATAGAAAATGGTATATATATATATATATATATATATATATATATACCATTTTCTATTTTCCATTTTTTTAATTTTTCATATACATTTGAATTGAAAAATCAAAATCAAAATTAAAAATATATAATGAAAAATTTGCAAAAACAATGACCTTTGGATTGTAACTGTTGCTTACTTTGTTTTTGGTTGAATGGAGGATGGAAAAATCAAAATTAAAAAAAAATATATATATATATATATATACCATTTTCTATTTTCCATTTTTTTAATTTTTCATATACATTTGAATTGAAAAATCAAAATCAAAATTAAAAATATATAATGAAAAATTTGCAAAAACAATGACCTTTGGATTGTAACTGTTGCTTACTTTGTTTTTGGTTGAATGGAGGATGGAAAAACATTGATGAAGAATGGAGTATGGTAGTGTAGTGTAGAAGGAGAATGGGCAATTATTGAATATAGATTTTGATTGTGGGCGGTGTCCCTTTTACCGTGTTGAATAGAACTTAAGATTTTGCCATGATTGAACTATGTGAATGCTTGAGAATTGTTTGACTAAATATATGCATGATTATTTGCCTTTCTTGAAATTTGTGAAATGCATATTTTAAGGGGAACCCATGCCGAATTTTTTTATTTTATTTTATTTTTTTATTTTTTAAATTGAACTTGTGTTGTGGTCTTACATTCTCTAATTGGCAATTAGTTAACTTTTGCAGGTTTGAATTGAAAAAGGGAAATTGCAAAAGAGAATTTAAAGTTAGATTTTTTAATTGAATTGAAAGTTGTCTTGTGATTCTTGAATGGATTTGAAATTTGAATGTCATGAATTTGGAAAGTTTGTTTCGGAATTTGAAATGGAAACTTACTTCTCAAAATGATTTTGATTTTATTTTTGGAAGAAATGGATTGAAAATGGACACTTTTTGAACTTGAAATATTCTTGACATTTTGAACTTGTAAAGGCATTGAAAAATTTGAATTTTTGTGATCATATGACGACCCTGGATTTTTCAACCTAGTGTGTCCTGTGATGACCCAAAACGGATCAAAAATGTGGAAGCAAAAGATAGAACAATGGTCTCTAGAGATACAACACTCCTCTAAGACACCAATGTGACCCTCAACGAGGTCACGAAACCCAAAGGAAGAAAATACGGAAGCAACATTTAAAAAACGGATTAGAATGAACCTAGGGGCAAAATGATCATTCCACACTAAAATGGGTGCCACTGTGCACACCATTGAAAAGACAACGAAAAATTAATAAGGATAGACTCAAGAATCACTTGATTCGGAGTCCGGACGACAAAGATATCAAGTTCTGAAGTCGAAAGAAGGGAAACCCTATCCCGGTTCGAACCAAAAACAGACACTACCTTACTAAAACTTGAATAACTTGAGCCTCAAGAATAATCTTAAACTCTAATTAGTAGCATTGGAAAGCTTATTTCGACGCAATCAATTTAGATTCAAGAACGGACCAATTCGGAGTTAAAACGAAGAAGATATGATGATTTGAAGTCGGAGGTGCAGTGCTGAACCAAGACACACACACCCGTGAACAGTACTTCGAGCACTCGAACAAGGACTTTGAGTGCTCGAAAATTGCCCTAAGAAATCTGCCCAAAGTTCTAGCGCTCGAACTCCCTATTTAGAGCGCTCAAACTCCTGTAGGCTGCTCCTAAAATGCTGACTTGAAATGCAATTTTGAGAACTTTCTGGGCCTTTTTGAGAAAAACACAAAGAAGAAACTACCCTCAAAATCATGTTTCCTAGCCAACCATGCCAAAAGAAAACTTTATTTTTCAAGTGAAAACCTCAAAATGCTCTTATGCTCAGTTTAGGCTCAAAACGGCAAAAAAATGTAAGTTTGCACCAAACATACTTTTGACCCCAAATGCACTTCTAGGCTGAAACGAATATGCACGCAAACCTAATAAGTGATTTTGAGCGCGCGGAAATGGTCCGCGGCTCCAGAAAACGACCGATGCAAAATCCAACCCCCTGACGGCCAAAAAGGCGAAAATGAATTTGAAATGGAAATTTTGAAAACCAAAATTAGCAAATGGTTGGAAATTACCCTTTGGCCCTTGGCCACACTTCATGCATGATTAATGAGATCCTATGGAAGAATCAAAACGGAACTCCCACACCCGATGCAAACATAGTGAGACAAAACTTAACATTTTTTCATTATTCTCATGATATTTCATGAAGTCAAAACTACATAGAATACAAATACATGTCATTGGCCTTCGACCTCATCTTATACATGTCAAATACATTGTAAGGAGTACACTCATATGCACATTACATGTTTAAATTCAAATATACATTTTTTGACATATAAGGCTACAAATGGCTTTTCAAGCCAACCTTTACAAGAAATGAAAATCTTCAAGTCCACCAATCATCCAAGCATGACGAGAATTGCAACCTTGATTCTTGTACCTGAAATATCCCCCAGTATCGTAGGGGTGAGTAACATAAAGCTACTCGTAGGAAATGAGCATGCATCGACCTACGTTTTACAAGTTTGCATGATTTAATTATTGTGATTCATTCCACCTAACGTCTATGTCAAAGGTGAGACTCAAGGAGCATCCTAGCTACCTAGGATTATTTCTAGCATCAATCACCTCATTCATGCAATTTTAGCAACATAGGGTCATGCTTACATAAAGCAACAACATAGGAGCATGCTTACACAAAGCAACAACATATAGATTCTCAAGGTAATCAACTTGAAGTTTAAAATGCAACATCAACTAAATATAAAAATTTAGCATAATTAGAATATCTAATACCACACATCAAGACATAGGTTCTCTAGGTTATCAACTAGAAATCTAAAAGTGTGAAATCAACTAAATATATCAATTTAATATGGATGTACTTAACAACATCAAAATCGCCAATAACTAAAACCACAAGTTACAATATAAATATGATTGTTAACTTGGAATTGAATGCGAAAACAAATAATGGAAGACTTGGACATCTAAGCTCGGAATTCTGCCGAGATCTCAATGGTTATTCCGGGCACTAACCCGCAGGGAAGACCACCCTAAGTGCGCACTACCTCAATGACTTAGAGGACTCACGTCCCTGTACTAGAGCCAAACCTTAGCCATCTTAACTCAACAATGTTCCAATATTCCAAAATTAAACCAAATAAGTTCGCAACTTATACATAACTTATATAATGCATGAAAACACCTTGCATGCACAAGTAGGTTGAAACCACACAATCCATGCCTTAGAGTTTCAATTCTAAAATGACATACATAATGTTAATTACAAAGTGTGCAATTCACTACACATGGCATCAATATATTCTATAAAGAAAACATGTTCTCATGAATATAAATATAACAACAAAGTTGTCCAATGCTCAAAACACAATCAAGTGAATACATAACAAGTTCAAGTCTATGATTTGAATATAGAAACAACTTCTAAAATACCAATAGATCCACGGAGCCATTAGATAGAATTTAATTAAACAAGGTGATTAAATTCTCTAGATTTCAAATAACCTCAAATTAATATATGTTAAGCAACATATCATGGTCTTTACATATATCATATCAAAAGTGCAAAATAAGCAAGATATCATCAAATAGAATTTAATTAATTTAAATCAATTAAATCTCTAGATTTCAAAAGTTGTCCAAATGATCTCAAATTAATTTATATCAAGCACTAAGTCATGGTCATACCATATATCTAGTCTAAGATGGATTACAAGCAAAACACAATTTACTATAATTTAAATCAAATTAAATCCATTTATTCTCTAGATTTGAAAACTCATCTAAATCAATCCAAATTAATATATATCAAAGATCAACTCATGGCCATGCCATTTACCAAGTCTAAAATGAGTTATAAGCAAACTACCATTAATCATAATTTCTCAAATTAATACACTACATGCATACAAGTTGTATAAGCATAAAAAACATGCAAGACAACAAACATATAACCCTATAACATTCCCTACCTCACTAGAGAAGTGTCTCTCTAGAATCCAAGGCAAAATCAACACAAAATGGAAAACCCTTCTAGGTTATGAAGGAGAAGATGAGGGGAACAAAATGTATTCCCAAGTTCAAGCTTGGAAATCAATAGAAGGCTCTCAAAAATCAAGGTCAAAGCTTAAGGCTTTAGGCTCCATCCATGGAGGTTAGGGTTTTCTTTACAAGAGAGGGAGGAAATGAAAAATGATGAGGATGAAATGTGAGTGGAGGGGATAGAGATCCTCCACTCACTATGTGCTATTACACTACCTTACACACACACACTAATGCAAGATCAAATTGTGAGCCTACACTTGTCACAAATCCAAGGCTCCATCCTAGGCTAAATCTCAAGCCTACACTTGTCAACCATCCAAGCCAACAAGTGCACCAATCCTAGGCCAACAAGTGGTTAATCTCTACCCTCCACATGTCCTCATCCAAGGCCTCAAAATGTTTCTACACATATCACAACAAGTGGACCAATGAGAGTGTGACACTTGTCATACTTTCCGGAAATTACAAAAAAATCCTTTTTGAAAATATCTTCCAAATTAAATTGCAAAATGGTCCCTAAGACGAAAAATAATTACTTTACAGTAATTACACAAAAATCCCTAAAGTTTAGTAAATTACAAAAAAGTTATGCATCTATACCCTTTACAAGAAAAGTAAGCACTTAGCATGCTTTTCTATAAAAGTGAAAATACACATAGTATGGATTTTAAATATCGTGGATGCATGCAAAACCGGAATCAAATCCGAACACGAAAAGTGAGGTTATGCTAACAAAGTGATAACCGAGAAAAAGATGAAAGTGAATAGTGTCACAAAAGTGAAAATGTGAAAATGACTCGGTCCTCAAAGGAAGTCGTCAATCCACCGAAAAGAGTCTCAGAAACCATTCTCGAGTACTCAAGATGACACTAAGTGACGAGAAACCGAACTCAGAAAGGAAAAGATCAACGGAAAAAAATATCCGTGAAAATCCGAGAAAAGGAAAGGAATGAAAATGACCGGGTCATTACAGATCATAATCCAACTTGTTTCATTTGATTGTTTTAATTATGAAATGTATGGATATGTTTTAAGTTGCCTTAATTGCTTGGAAGAATGGCTTGACTTGAAATTTTGTGCTTTTGAATTTGAAAATGCAAAGTCTTGTCTCAAATGCATAAAAATGTTTCAAATGGACCTCTTTGAAAAGTTTTGAGTTCCAATTGCCTTTTGCTCTGTAATGACCTGGTCATTTTCTTCCTTTTCCATTTTTCTTCAAATTTTGCAGATAAATTTTTTTTTCATTATCTTTTCCTTTTCGGGTTCGATTTCTACCTCTTAGTGTCGTCTCGAGTGCTCGAAAATGGTTTCTGATACTCTTTCCTTTGGATTGACAACTTCTTTTGAGGACCGAGTCATTTCCACATTTTTTTTGTTTTTAAACACTATTCATTTTTTGTCTTTTCCTTATTTTGTCCCCTTCTCGTTTTTCACTTTTACTTGCATAACCTCATTTTTTGTGCTCGGATTTGATTCTGGTTTTGTATACGTTCATGATATTTAAATTTCATGACATCTACATTTTTACTTTTGTAGAAATGCATATTAAATGCTTACTTTCTTTGTAAAAGCCATGAAAACAAGACTTTTTGCAATTATCCATAACTTGAGAGGTTTTTGGGTAATTAAGTAAAGTAATTATTTTTCGTCTTAGGGACCATTTTGCAAATTAAATTGGAAGATATTTTCAAAAAGGACCTTTTTACAATTTTCGAAAAATGTGACAAGTGTCACATTCCTATGGTGCCACTTGTTGATTTTGTGGTGGAACCACTTAGAGGCTTAATCTCATGACACATGGAGGTTGGAGATTCACACACTTGTTATCCTAGGATTGGTGTACTTGTTGGCATGGATGGTTGACAAGTGTAGGGTTAATATTTAATCTTGGAAGCTTACTTGGATTCATGACAAATGTAGGACTCACATTTGGTCTTGCATTAATGTGTGTGTGAGAGGTAGTGCAAGAGCACCTAGTGAGTAGAGAAGCCCACCAATTTAGCTTAGGGTTTACACATTTTAATTCATTCATCACTTTCCTCTCAAGAACCCTAAGGAAGCCACCATTGGAGAAAAGCTTGACTAGTAGTTTTGACTTCATTTTTGGTGCCCTTTCACTCACCTTAGAACTTTGAACTTAGAATACTTTTTATTCCCATCATCCTCTTCTTCAAAACCTTTGAAGGATCTAGCCTAACTCTTAGTTTTTCTTTGGTATCTAGAGATTCAATTCTCTAGTGAGGTATTGATCTATTATTTTGAAGTATTTTTATGTCATTATTGAGTGTTTTATATGCATGGAAGAGAATGACTTGTATTTTGCCCTTAAACTGTTTTAACTTGAAATTAATCTTATCAAATTAAATATAGAATATGAAAATATACTCAATTAGCTTTCATTTAGTTTTGGTTTCACATAATTTGGATTTAAAATGAATTGGTTATGAATTTTTGAAGTTGCAAGCTAATTGTTGGAAATTTGAAGCTTTTCCTTTTCAGTCCGGAAATGAATTTTTTATATAAAGTTTTGATGCTTCAATTGCCTTGAAATTTTTACTGGAACTTTCTCCATGGGTTTTACACTACTCAGAATTTTTTTACGATTTTAGAGCATTTATAATTTTTTTTAAAAATACGAAACTATCTGTTATCCATGTTTTTATTGCAGCTGGAAAACATATTTTTAGATGATTTATTTCACTAACCTTTTGACATTGGATCATGGCTTAAATTTTCAATTTTACACTCTCATATGTTTCCTTCCAAAATAAATTAGGTTTGCCCAATTTGGATGTCAAATGAATTTTTCATGAATTTTCAAAGTTGGAAGCTACGGGCTGAAAATGTGTTTTCTGGGCAGAAATTGTTTCAAAGTTGTGGGGCAAAACTATTTTAATTGGGAAAATATTTTGTTAAACTAAATTGATATTATCAAATTAAAGTGTTTAAGCTTTCATTGGGCTTTAGATTCATTCAATTTGGGTTAGAATTGAATTTTTTATGAATTTTACAAGTTGAAGGTAGCAAGCTGAAAAATTTGTTTTGCGGACCGAAAATTTGGGGTGATTTCATTTCGGTGGTAATTGGGATTTTTATTCCAATTGAGATAGGGAATGTTTTAGGATTATTTGTGTGTTGTATTGTGTGTTTGCCATGATTATACAACATATATGTATGCCTTGTATCAAATCTAGAAAGTTAGTAATTTTTATTTCTTTGTATAAGATTTAAAATTTATGATGATGTATAACTTTGATTTGAATTGTAACATGTTAGGAAATTATGCTTAGATATGTTGGTTAACATATATTAAATTTGGATCATTTGATTAAGAATTACAACTTTTATTTAATATTTATCTTTAGTGAAAGTTTAATTCACATGGTTGTATCAAGCATTAAATCAAGTTGTAATGTGGTATTTAAATAGGCCTTGGCATGTTCTCTAACATAAATTAAATTGAGGGCATTTGGAATTGTTTAAAAATCTAGAGGAAATTAATTAATTAGCTTGATTAATTTTGTTTTAAGTGTTTTAATCACTTAACTTGTCATTTGATGTTATATATATGATGACCATGACATGTCTTTCAATATATATTAAATTGAGGTTATTTCGATTAATTTGGAATTTAGAGAATTTAATTATTTATGTTTAATTAAATTCTACTTTATTACTCCATGGATTTAATTACATTTTGGAAGTTGTTTCTATATTTAAATCATGTATTTGGATTTAATGTATGTTCACTTGATTACTTTTGAGTATTGGATAACATAGTTGTTATTTTTATATTCATGAGAATATGTTTTTCCTTATTGAATATATTGTTGCTATGTGTAAGGAATTGCACACTTTGTATCTGACATCTTACATGTCATAGTAGTTGTGAATTTTGAGCATGTATTATATAAGTTTCCAAAATTTGGATTATGCTTGGTAAATAGTTGATATCTTGTATATACATGTTGATATATATACGTTGTTGCACAATTTGTTGATTTTGGAAACTTGGGGATGTCGGGACTTAGTTCTAGTACGGGGGATTGTCCCTCTATATAGTCTAGTGCACACATAGGGAGGTTACCCATGGGCTAGTAATCCTAAAGTAACTATGTTGTTGGTCTGATCCGGCGTGACGTCCGAGTATCCACTTTGTTTGATTTCATATTTCATTTCAAGTTGATAACTAGATGATATCGTAACTTGTTGTTCCTTATTTGATTTCCTATTTTGAGCTTAAGATGTAGCTTTGTGAAAGCATGCTTCATGCGTTGTATTGGAAGTTCCATTGTTGGTTAAATTGCATCGATATCATAATTTGTGTTTTGATGTTCAAATGTAGTTTAGGAATGACCTTATAGATTCATTTTGAACATAGACGTTAGGTGGCATGACCCACACTTGTTGTTTTCGTATTTTGGATTTCAAGTTGAAGACTTTGAGAATCTATATCTTGTTCCCTTGTATAACATGTTTCCATGTTGTTTGAATTGCATGAACAATGTGATTATGATATAAATGATCTAGGTAGCTTAGGATGCTCCCTAGGTCTCATCTTGATATAGACGTTAGGTGGCATGAACCCCTTTAACATGTTTCACCATAAGGTGATCAAATTGTAAAATGCTAGGTCGATGCATGCTCATCTCCTACGAGTAGCTTTATGTTATTCACCCTTATGATACTGGGGCATATTTCAGGTACAAGACTCAGGATTTGAAGATTCCATTGCTCCTTGGATGGCTTACAGTTTCTAAGTTTCTATTTTATGCAAGTGTTAGCATAAGATGCCTCTTTGTAGCCCTATTTGTTTGAACTTGTATTCGTTGATTCATATATGTAAAGTGTACGTAAGTGTACTCTTTTCAGTGTATTTAACATGTATGAAATGAGGCCGGAGGCCAATGACATGTATCTCATTTTCTATGCACTTTTGTTTTCAAAGTTTATTATGAAAATATTAGAAAATGTTAAGCCATTGCTTTATAACTTTCGCATCGGGTGTTGGAATTTCATATCTTTTCTGCCCGGACTTAGAATCAGACGATTCTTGAGTCTAATTTTGTTCATTTTTCGTTGTCCTTCCAATTGTGTGCATGGTGGCATCCTTTTCAGTGAGAAATGACCATTTTGCCCTTAGTTCATCTCTTTTCAGTTTAGGCATTCTTGCTTCATTTGCTTGGCTCATTTGAGTTCCGTGGCTTCATGGAGAGTCATTTTGGGGCCTTAGGGATGACGTACATCTCTTGAGGTCATTTGGCTTCTTTCGCTTCCACATTTCGGGTCCGTTATCGGGTCAACTTCCGGTTCATCACTAACGCACCGGGTTAAGAAATCCGGGTCGTTACATGCTCAAAATTCAAGTACATTGTTTTGGTAAAATGATCTTTAAATGTTAAAATGCTTTGTGATCACACTTGTTGGGTTTCAAATGATTAAAAAGGAAATTTTTGAACTTTGTTTTGAAAAATGAGAAGTCGAGTTGCATGATTCCTTCTTTTGTTATTCATTCATTGCATGATTCTTGTCATGAAGCTTGTATACAATGCAATTGAATGTTTTAACTCCATAGTTTTAAAAAATTCTAATTTTGCCCCAAAAATGTAGAGTAATTCCAAAGTTGACCAAAATGCAGCTGTTTGAGTTGAAGCTTGTTCCATTTGGTTCCTTTCCATCCATTTGCATGCTCTAAGTGCCTTTGAACTTGTTTGTGATGCAATTCTTGATTCTTGCCATGCTAGGGCACAAGTTTGTTATTTTCTGACCTTCCTTATCATGATTTTGATCTTCTCTTGCAAAATGAGATGAATTCCCATTCCAACCTAACTTTTTGAAGTCAAATGATTCAATTGTTGCTTAATGACTTTGAAACTTATCAAACGTGATCTCTTTTGAATAATTGTGCGCCCTTTGAAATAATTGCAACTTGTTGGTTATTTATACACCATTTTGCACACACTTATGTCATATTGACAATTTTTAATAGTTTTGTGCATATTCAGAACATATCTTCTTGGAATTGCTCTTTGACTAAGTTTGGGGGTGTGTCATGGTTATTTGAATTTAAAATGCATGATTTGGATGATATTTCTGTTCTTTGGCCTTGGTATCACTTCTTGAGCTTAACTTGAATTATGAAATACAATTTGAACCAAGTTTGGGAATATGTCTGCTTTATCTGGATATTTATCTGTTGAATGCCATTTACTTGATCTTATACACTTGTGATCCATTCCTGAGAGCCAAGTAAGGGCTTATGACCGAGGTTCTTTTTGGTCCTGATTTTGATTCTACAATGGTAAGCTTCTTGTAAACTCAAGTATTTGACCATTCTTTGCTTCATTTAAGCTTAAAGGGGGTCGCGAGCCATAAACGATCATTTTTCTGCTTATCTATTGCTTAGAGGGGGTCACGAGCCATAAGTGATCATAGGATGTTGATTTTATTACATTAGAGTACAGGATATTTCTTTGTCTAGAGTCTGTTGATATTTGTACATCATTCAGATATATGGCATCTCATTGCATACTATGTCAAGGATTCATTCTTGAACTTGTCTGTCATGACATGCTTTGGATTGAAGTGTTTTGCAACCGTACATTCCACTTAGTCTTTATTACATGACATGCATACTTCTTGAGTCCTAGGTTGACATTTGCCATGATTATATGCTCCATGTTATCCTGTTTCATCCATTTGATCTTCACTGTTGCACTTGTAGACACTTTCACTTAGGAACTGATACGTTGTCATCCTAGGGTCTACTTGTCATATCATTGCAGCATCTACATGAGTTTTAGGTTTGTGAATGCACGTTGCATCATTTATGCACAGCACAGCCTATATTTGTCCTGTTGATCATATTTCTGCTCAAAATGTTCCAAATGTGACCTTTCTGCCCTCTATGCCAGCACTGTATTATTATGTATATCTGAGATTGCTTATTGTGCTTTAATCTATTTTGTCTAGCTGAGATACTTGTGAAGCCTTTTTAATCATTTCTTGCACAAGCATGATCTTATTTGTTTATTCTCTATTTCTAGTTGATTCAGGCATGATTTGTGTTTTCATTATCAGTTGCTTACCTTATCCTCTACCTGTGCACTGATTTATTCTTATTGCTTTTGCAGTTGCAGCGCCGATAAAAGACTCTTGCTAGGAAAAGAGTACAGAGAGTTCCACAGCCTCCTCCATCTCCAGAGGCAAAGTCTTCGTCGTCTTCATCTTCTGCATCTACAGCAGCCCATTCCGAGCCATCTTCTATGGAGGCCGAGCATCCTATTGTTCGAGAGGTTCCAGCTATTTCCTAATCTCGGTGGAAGCTGGAACCCAAGTACAAATTCGACCGTGATTTATTTTTCGAGTTGGACCAGACCAAGTGGTCTTATGATGAGCTTGTTCGGATCTTATGATAAACTTGTTCCGAGGGCATCGATGCTATCATGACACCGGCAGACACAGTTGTCCATCCTCGGTTGGTTGCATTGTAATGACCCGATCATTTTCATTCTTTTTCTTTTTACTTAAATTTTACGGATAAATTTTTTCTGTTGTCTTTTCTCTTCTGTGCTTGGTCTTCCGTCACTTAGTGTCATATCGAGTGCTCGAAAATGGTTTTTGAGACTCTTTTCTTGGGATTGACAACTTCCTTTAAGGACCGAGTCATTTCCACATTTTTCATTTTTCGTCACTATTCACTTTTTGTCTTTTCTCGGTTTCTTTTTTTGTTGCATAACCTCAGTTTTAGCCCTCGGATTTGACTTCGGCTTTGCATGCATCCATGATATTTAATTTCTATGATATTTACATTTTTACTTTTGTATAAAAGCATGCTAAATGTTTACTTTTCTTGTAAAGGGCATGGATGCATAACCTTTGGTAATTTTCTTAAATTTTTGGGGTTTTAGTGTAATTACGAAAAATAATTAATTTTCATGTTAGAGACCTTTTTGCAATTAAATTTGGAAGATATTTTCAAAAAAGAACCTTTTTGCAATTTTTGAAAAGTGTGACAAGTGTCACACTCCTATTGCTACATTTGTTGACATTTTAGTGGAACCACTTGGAAGCTTAATCTCTTGACACATGGAGGGTGAAGATTCACCCATTTGTTGGCCTAGGATTGGACCACTTGTTGGTTTGGATGAGTGACAAGTGTATGCTCAAAATTAAGTCTTGCAATTAATTTTGGGCCACTTTGGGATTATGGTTTTAAAGAAGGGTTTTTGTGCAATTGACTAAGACTTGTGTGTGTTGACTATGGTGTAGGATCACATAGTAAGTGGAGGATTTCTATTTCCTCCACTCACACTTTATCATATTATATCATCATCTTCCTCACCACAAAACCTAGCCACCATTAGAGAAGCTTGATGCTTAAGCTTTGAAAGTGATTTTTGAGGCCCTTCCACTCACCTTCGACCATTAAGCTTGGAATATTTTTTGTTCCCCTCATCCTCCTCTACATAACCCTTGAAGAGTTTGCCATTTTGTATTGATTTGCCTTAGATTCTAGAGAGACACTTCTCTAGTGAGGTAGGGAATGATTTATTATTATTTTTTGATGTGTATACCATGTTTTGTATGAAATCTAGGATTTAATTTAATTATTCGTTAGTTAAAAATTAATTCACATGGTTATATATGATGAAGAATTAATCACGGACTTGATATTTGATTAGGCCTTGTTTTAATCTATGTTATATATTAATTTGAGAAATTTTGGAGTTGTTTTGAAAACTAGAGATCTATTGAAATTTTATGTAATTAAATTTTATTTAATTACTCCATTGATGTAATTAAGTTTTGACTTTATATTAGTGATTATCATGTAACGACCCTGACTTGGAGGCCCGGATCACTACACGGGTCCTTACTCGAACCCGAGGTTACCTAGGTTCATCACAACATTTCTATGGTCAACACACCATTACAACACTTGAGTAACACTTAGAGACGATCCCATGAACACTGGTATGCTCAAGGTGACAAAATCCGGGATGAGAGAAGAAACTTGCCAAACAACCTCATTTCGGGTCGTCCGAAATGAGCTCCAAAGCTTCGGTCGTCTGAAGCTCTGTTTCAGACGTCCGAAGAGAAGATGTTGAGAGGGTAAGAGGGGTTCGGTCGACCGAACCTCATTTCGGTAGACCGAAATGAAGATCCCGCGAGCACCCTCAACTGTTTCGGTCGACCGATGCACCATTTTGGTTGACCGAAATGGAGATCCCGAGCCTGAAAACCTGCATCCTAGGAGCTGCACTTAAAAAAGAATAAGGAAGCTTAAATGGAACTTCAACATGGCTACACTTGGTTTAAACATTGCGAAAATACATCGTACATTAATCATGGACGAAACACCAACTCTTGATCCCATAAACCCACATTTAATTATAATTCGTTTACAAGGAAATATACATCATAGTTACATAACCAAAAATCTATGAATGTACAAGAGAATGTCCAATTACAAAAGTAGCAAAAGTAGTCTTCTAACAACTTTCAAGCTTGAGGTGGATTGTCATCCACCGGTTCATTTCCAAGACCTGAAAAAAAATAATATATTGTAGGGTGAGCATAAAGCTTAGCAGGTGACACTTAAGACACATATCTTGTGTCCTTGTGAATCCAATCAAAGCATAGGCCAATGGGAAATGGGGATCATGCAACATAGGGGATTAATACAACATACAAGTCAAATCCAAGCATAATCAATGCGATGTAGTGAAATGCAATGCATGCAAATGTCACTCCCCATTTTCATCATTCAAAACCATCACTTTCAAATTGTTAATACAGCCCGCCCTTTGGTAACCCCGCCACGACACGAGAGGAGGATTTGTTACTGTCCCTGACCCTTGGTAACCCCGCGGTGTCATTATGGGGCCAGCTAGCTCAACCACGCTAGGGTGACTCCCTAGTCCCCTCTAGGCTATATTAACCTCTGGCCCGTTGGTAACCCCGCAGCCACCGGGTTTGCATAAAATCATTTCATCAAAACACTTCCCTGAAATTCCCCATTTTCATGTTTCAAGAACAAACTTCTCCCGTTTCATGCAACCCAATGGTACATGCATGTATATATGTTCCATATTTCCAACATTATGGCATTTAAAGAATTGCAACATCCAATCAAACATATATCATGTTCAACATTTCTAGATAGGTCATCAACATATTAAACACAACAAAATACATCTAAGCATGCTTTTCACATAAAACAGCTCATGTACACAAACATATATTTCTCTAGACAACATCTCATATGATCATTAACATAATTAATTCTCAAATAAAGCATGTTAACACATAAGAGAGATGTAATTCACAATGGACAAGAAAGAAGTGGATTAAGAGCCCCTATCTCAAGATTGCACCAAAACCCTTAAAATAGGTCCACAAATTTGAACTCCAAGGAGGGTAGTAAATCTGGAATTTCAGGTATGGATGCGTAGAGCTCGTCGTGCTCTTCGTTTTGCCTCAAACGACACCTTAATCCGATAAGAGATGAGAGAGAAATCTTGATTCAAAGATTTGAAACTAAAGTGAAAAAGAAAATGAAGAAGAAGAGAGGAAGAGAGAAGTGACGGGGAGAGAGAAAAAATAAGAGTAAAAATGTGGTCTCTAGACCACTTTGTGCATAGTGGTGGGTCCCACCACTCATTTTCTTTTCTTTTCACTTTTTCTTTTGCTTGAAAATACACCTTACACATATGAATGCACCACCAAGCAGATACTACATGATTCCATAAATTAAAATGCACCAATTGCAATTGGACCCAACCACAATCCCGAACGCAACATGCGAAATGACCAAAATGCCCTTACATCAATGAAATTCCGGAAAAATGGAAAAGGCTGAAAATTGGAAACGTTACAATCTCCCCAACTTATAAGGATTTTGTCCCCGAAATCAAGCCATGCCTGGGGAAGAAAACAACTCTGGGTACTTGGAGCGAACCAGCTGCTCAAGCTCCCAAGTAGTCTCCTCAAATCTGTGGTGTTGCCAAAGAACTTTCACCAACTGCACCGTCTTGCGCCTTAACACCTTTTGTTGTGTGTCAAGGATCTGCACTGGTCCCTCTTCATAGGAAACATCTTCATCAACGTCCACGTCAACCCAATCCAAAACGTGAGATGGATCTGGTTCGTATTTCTGTAACATCGACACATGAAAAACATTGTGAACCTTGTCCATCTGTGGTGGCAAAGCAAGTCTGTAGGCCACTTTTCCTACACGGTCCACAATCTCAAACGGTCCAATGAATCGTGGCGACAACTTGCCACTTTTCCCTAACATTATCGATCCTTTCCGTGGAGAAACCCTTAGAAAAACATGGTCTCCTACCTTAAAAGATAGCGGTCGTCTCCGCCTATCTGCATAGCTCTTCTGTCGGCTTTGAGCTGTGAGCAACCTTTATCTAATCAACTTAATTTTCTCGGTAGTCTCGAGTACAATGTCGGGTCCTAAGCCAGCTGTCTCGTCTACCTCAGTCCAACAAACTGGAGATCTACAAGGCCTACCATACAACGCTTTAAATGGAGCCATTTTAATGCTTGCCTGATAACTGTTGTTGTATGCAAACTCAATAAGTGGAAGGTGATCTTCCTAACTACCTCCCAAGTCAAGCACACATGGCCGAAGCATATCCTCCAGAATCTGGATAGTACGCTTTGACTGGCCGTCCGTCTGTGGGTGAAATGCCGTACTCAGGTGCAACGCTGAGCCAAACGCTGCTTGAAGTCCTTCCCAAAGCTTGGAAGTGAACTTTGCATCCCTATCTGAAATAATGGTTACTGGAACTCCATGTAACCTTACAATCTCCTTCACATAAAGAACACCAAGTGCTTCTGCGTCATCCGTTGCCTTAATAGGTAAAAGTGAGCCATCTTGGTCAATATGTCTATGATGACCTATACGGCCTCGTTGCCTCTCCGTGACCTCGGAAGACCTGTCATAAAATCCATAGCAATATGCTCCCATTTCCACTGCGCTACAGGCAATGGTTGTAGTAATCCTGCCGGCTTCTGATACTCTGCCTTCACCTACTGACAGGTAAGACACTTAGCCATAAATTGTGCAACGTCTTTCTTCATCTCATTCCACCAATACTGGCATTTCAAATTGTGATACATTTTGCTACCACCTGGATGAACTGCAAAGCGGGAAGTATGAAACTCCTTTAAGACGTCCTCACGACAACCTGTGGAAACCACCAACAAACCCTTGAACCGTAGACCTCCATCTTCATGCAAGGTCCAATCTTTCATTGTCTCACCACTAGAGATCAAAGCGTGAACGACATCCAAATCTGGGTCCTGTCTCTGTGACTCAATCACTTGCACAACAAGAGTAGGCTTAGCCACAAGACTAAATAAAAATGCCGACTCACTACAAACCTCATCATCGAAACACTGCAATCCCATCTCTGCCAGATCATTAAGCATCTTCCATTTCCGAATGGCTAAACTTGCCAAAGCTCCACGAGATTTTCGGCTTAAGGCATCAGCTACCAAATTTGCCTTACCCGAATGATATTACAAGTCAAAGTTGTAGTCCTCCAAGTACTCAACCCATCGTCTCTGTCTGTTGTTCAAGTCCTTTTGAGAGAAAAGGTACTTGAGACTCTTATGATCCGAGAACACCTCGAATCTCTCACCATACAAGTAGTGTCTCCAACACTTCAAGGCAAACATGACTGTCGCTAACTCCAGATCATGAGTAAGGTAGTTGTACTCATGAGTCTTTAACTGTCGAGACCCATAAGCCACTACTCTACCACCTTGCATCAACATACACCCTAAACCATCATGTGAGGCATCACAATAGATCATATAACCCAAGCCACGCTCAGGTAACACCAACCCTGGAGCAGTAGTCAACCTTGTTTTCAATTCTTAAAAAGATGACTCACAGGCTTCATTCCAGACAAACTTGATCCCTTTCCGGATCAAACAGGTCATAGATGCTGCCAAACGGGAGAAATATTTCACAAATCTCCAGTAGTAACCCGCTAAACCAAGAAAACTGCGGATCTCAAACACATTCTTAGGTTGCTCCCAATTCAAAACAGCTTCAATCTTTGATGGATCCACTGACACTCCGCCTTCTGAAACAACGTGTCCCAAAAACTTCACCTCTTGTAGCCAAAACTCACACGTCTCATATTTGGTATAAAATCGGTGCTCCCGTAAAATCTGTAACACAACACTTAAATGGACCTCATGCTCTTCCTGAGTCCGTGAGTACACAAGAATGTCATCCACAAAAACTACCACAAACTGGTCCAAGTAATCGTGAAAGACACGGTTCATTAAGTCCATGAATGCCGCTGGCGCATTAGTCAAGCCAAAAGGCATAACAAGAAACTCATAGTGTCCATACTGTGTACGGAACGTTGTTTTCGGGATATCCTCATCCTTAACCCGTAACTGATAATAGCCAGACCTCAAGTCAATCTTCGAGAAACAACTAGCTCCCCTTAACTAATCAAACAAATCATCTATCCTTGGCAAAGGATACTTGTTCTTGATGGTGGCATGATTCAACTTCCGATAATCAATGTACAACCTCAAAGAACCATCTTTCTTCTTAGCGAACAGGACCGGTGTGCCCCACGGTGACACACTCGGTCGGATGAAACCTTTCATCCTTAAATCATCAAGCTGTCTTTTCAACTCTTCCAATTCAACTGGTGCCATAGGATACGATGCCATAAAAATCGGCGCGGTACCGGGCATCAAATCAATAGTGAACTCCATTTCTCGGTGTGGAGGCAACTCCGTTAAATCCTCTGGAAACACGTCCAGAAAATCACGAACAACCATCGGGTAATCTGTTTCCACAATACCATCTTCTTTGGCTAGAAGGCTAGCCAAGAAGTAATCATTACGTCATTTTCCACGAATTCCATACAACGATGAAGGCTAGGAATCACTCCGATCTCCCATGAAAAAGAAACAATCTCCCTCAGGAGTACAAACTGTGACTCTTCCTCTGAAAGAATCAATTATGGCATGAAAGAATGCTAACCAATCCATCCCAAGAATGACATCAAAGTTAGTCATCTCCAGGAGGATAAGGTCAAAAACAAAAGCTTGCTCGGCGATAACAATTGAATAATCCCGCACAACTTGGCTCAAAGACACAGAAACCCCAACTGGCGTATCAACTGATAACGCCCGATCCATAAAACTGATCTCTAACCCCGATGCAAGTGCAAATGAAGACGAAATGAAGGAATAAGATGCACCAGAGTAAAAAAGAATACAAACCCAAGAACCAAACACAGGAAAGATACCTCAGAGAACTGAAGGTCCAGAAGATGCGTCAGCCGGTGTAAGCGTAAAGACACGTCCCTGCGGTGCCTGTGCCTGAGAACTACCACCCTGAACACCAGACTGCTGCACTGACATAGTAGGAGTGTCCCTCCTAACTGGTCGTGAACCCTGAGAAGACATGGCAGGTTAAGGTGGTCTGAAACCTGACTAAACCGTAGCCGACTGTGACGGCTTCTGTCGTGACCCTCTGCCACTACCAGTGCTTGCTCCCTGACTTGGACAATCCCGAATCAAATGACCCTGCTGGCCACACCCAAAACAAGCCCTTGGAGCTGAAGAAACTAATGACGATCTCATGGGACAACTAGACTTGTAGTGTCCAGGCTGCTGACATTGATAACAAACAACTCTACTCTTGTCAGATCCAGCTGGCATAGGAGTGGTAGGAGCAGATCGTGTAGACTGTTGCCCCTGAAACTGAAACGAACTTCCTCTGTTCCTCTTCCAAGAAGATCCCTCTGAAGATGGCCTTACACCTCTCTTTTGCTTCAATTGTTCTCTTCTTGTATCTTTCTATTTATTATCAACCTCCAGCATCAATGCCCTTTCCACTGCTTCAGAGTAAACCCTAATGAACTGTGCCATGATCAACGGCCTCATCCGATCATTAAGACCAGAAACAAACTTCCGAGTCTTGTTAGCTTCATCTCTCGCCATTTCTGGAGCAAAGCGAGAAAGTGAAGTGAACTTGTTCTTATATTCCGCCATTGACATGCTCCCTTGAATAAGGTTATGAAACTGGTCTTGTAACTCCCATCTTTTGGAAAGCGGAAAATACTTCTCGTAAAGCAGTTCCTTGAACTTATCCTAACTCACCTCCTCCACCTTGTACCGGCTCGTAACCGACTTTCACCAAACCTTAGCATCCTTAGCAAACTTGTAAGTAGCTAGAATGATCTTCAAATGATCCTCCGTCACATCCATTAAGAGCAACTGAGTCTCAACTTGATCCAGGTAGTCGTCTGCTACTATCGGATCTGCACCGCCTTCAAACATTATCGGCATCAACTGAGAAAAACCTTTAATGATCTTGAGACACTTTTGAGCTGGCGTCTCTTCTACTTGAATTGGGGGTTGAGGTGCCAACCACTGATTAGCGACAATTGTTGCCCTTAAGGCACCTTGCAACAATTGATTCAACACCTGTTCCGCAGAACCTTCACCCACTTCTACGGGTGCTTCAACATTTTCCCTCCTTGTGGGAACAACCCTTGGTGGAACCAAATCCCTAAGTAGCATGTCCTCATCATTTAGCTCTTTCGGATTGGAGCTAGAACTCTCACCAACATCACCCCTTGTTGGCCTGGGGCCAACTTCCCTTGCTTCCTCACGTCGTGACATCGTATTATAAGAGGAGAAAACGGTTCAATGACATGACACTAAGGTCCACTGAAAATGACTCAACATGAAATGGCGTCATACTAACACTTAGCATACACAGCTATGCAAGAAACAGTTTAACATTAACAAGTAAGCAAGTAAGCACGTAAGCACATAGACAGTTAAGCATGTTTCTTCAAGTAATAAGCAAGTAGCAAGTAATCACATAAACAATGCAATTTAACGCCCCATGCAGGCCTCTACCCATCGTCCTAAAGGTTTTCGAACATCGCTCTGATACCATTCATTGTAACGACCCTAACCCGGAGGCCCGAACCGCTACACAGGTCCTTACTCGAACCCGAGGTTACCTAGGTTCATCACAACATTTCTATGGTTAACACACCATTACAACGCTTGAGTTACACTTAGAGTTGATCCCATGAACACTGGTATGCTCAAGGTGACAAAATTCAGGATGAGAGAAGAAGTTTGCCAAACAGCCTTATTTCGGTTAACCGAAGTGGAGCTTCGGTCGTCTGAAATGAGCTCCAAAGCTTCGGTCGTCCGAAGTTCTGTTTCAGACGTCCGAAAAGAAGATGCTGAGAGGGTAAAAGGGGTTCGGTCGACCGAACCTCATTTCGGTCAACCGAAATGAAGATCCCGAGAGCACCCTCAACTGTTTCGGTTGACCGATGCACCATTTTGGTCGACCGAAATGGAGATCCCGAGCCTTAAAAACCTGTATCCCAGGAGCTGCACTTGAAAAAGAATAAGGAAGCTTAAATGGAACTTCAACATGGCTACACTTGGTTTAAACACTGCGAAAATACATCGTACATTAATCATGGACGAAACACCAACTCTTGATCCTATAAACCCACATTTAATTATAATTCGTTTACAAGGAAATATACATCATAGTTACATAACCAAAAATCTATGAATGTACAAGAGAATGTCCAATTACAAAAGTAGCAAAAGTAGTCTTCTAACAACTTTCAAGCTTGAGGTGGATTGTCGTCCACCGGTTCATTTCCAAGACCTGAAAAAAAATAATATATAGTAGGGTGAGCATAAAGCTCAGCAGGTGACACTTAAGACACACATCTTGTGTTCTTGTGAATCCAATCAAAACATAGGCCAATGGGAAATGGAGATCATGCAACATAGGGGATCAATACAACATACAAGTCAAATCCAAGCATAATCAATGTGATGTAGTGAAATGCAACGCATGCAAATGTCACTCCCCATTTTTATCTTTCAAAACCATCACTTTCAAATTGTTAATACAGCCCGCCCTTTGGTAACCCCGCCGCGACACGAGAGGAGGATTGGCTTGTGTCCCTGGCCCTTGGTAACCCCGTGGTGTCATTATGGGGCTAGCTAGCTTAACCACGCTAGGGTGACTCCCTAGTCCCCTCT
Organism: Cornus florida; assembly: GCF_030987335.1. Classification (NCBI taxonomy): domain Eukaryota; kingdom Viridiplantae; phylum Streptophyta; class Magnoliopsida; order Cornales; family Cornaceae; genus Cornus; species Cornus florida. Next base: position 98,642,589 of record NW_026775578.1, read on the forward strand.
AGGCTATATTAACCTCCGGCCCGTTGGTAACCCCGCAGTGACCGGGTTTGCATAAAATCATTTCATCAAAACACTTCCTTGAAATTCCCCATTTTCATGTTTCAAGAACAAACTTCTCCCGTTTCATGCAACCCAATGGTACATGCATGTATATATGTTCCATATTTCCAACATTTTGGCATTTAAAGAATTACAACATCCAATCAAGCATATATCATGTTCAACATTTCTAGATAGGTTATCAACATATTAAACGTAACAAAATACATCTAAGCATGCTTTTCACATAAAACAACTCATGTACACAAACATATATTTCTCTAGACAACATCTCATATGATCATTAATACAATTAATTCTCAAATAAAGCATGTTAGCACATAAGAGAGATGTAATTCACAATGGGACAAGAAAGAAGTGGATCAAGAGCCCCTACCTCAAGATTGCACCAAAACCCTTAAAATGGGTCCACAAATTTGAACTCCAAGGAGGGTACCAAATCTGGAATTTCAGGTATGGATGCGTAGAGCTCGTCGTGCTCTTCGTTTTGCCTCAAACTGCACCTTAATCTGATAAGAGATGAGAGAGAAATCTTGATTCAAAGATTTGAAACTAAAGTGAAAAAGAAAATGAAGAAGAAGAGAGGAAGAGAGAAAGTGATGGGGAGAGAGAAAAAATGAGAGTGAAAATGTGGTCTCTAAACCACTTTGTGCATAGTGGTGGGTCCCACCACTCATTTTCTTTTTTTTTTCACTTTTTCTTTTGCTTGAAAATACACCTCACACATATGAATGCACCAACAAGCATATACTACGTGATTCCATAAATTAAAATGCACCAAATGCAATTGGACCCAACCACAATCCCGAACGCAACATGCGAAATGACCAAAATGCCCTTGCATCAATGAAATTCCAGAAAAATGGAAAAGGCTCAAAATTGGAAACGTTACATATCATGATTTAATCTTTGTTATATATTAAATTGGAAGGTTTTGAAGATGTCTTGAAATACAGAGATTTGATTATTTTTATTTAATTAAATTCTATTCAACTATTTCAATGATGTAATTAAACTTTTGAGTTGATATTAGTGATTATCTTGACATGTTGTTTAACATATATTAAATTTGGAATATTTGGATGAATGTTGAAATCTAGAGAATTTAATTATTTGTATTTAATTAAGTTATGTTTTTCTACTCATGGCTTAAATTAAAGTATTAATATGATATATGTAATGACCACGATGTGATCTTTGACATGTATTAATTTGAAGCCATTTGGAATTGATTTGGAATCTAGAGAATTTAATTATTTTTATTTAATTAAATTCTATTTAATTGCTCCATGGATTTAATTATGTTTTGGAAGTTGTTTCTATGTTTAAATCATGTACTTGGACTTGTTGTATATTCAATTGGTTACATTTTGAGTATTGGATAACATAGTTATTATATTTATATTCATGAGAATATGTTTTCCTTATTGAATATATTATTGTCTTATGTAATGAGTTGCACATTTTGTATTTGACATCTTTCATGCCATAGTAGTTGTGGACTTAGAGAATGTATTGTATGTGTTTCCAAATTTGGTTGTGTGTGGTAGATAGTTGATTATCTTGTATATACGTGTTGATATATATGTTGTTGCACAACTTGTTGATTTTGGAAACTTGGGAATGTCGTTATTTGACTATGGCGAGGATATGGTTCTAGTACGGGGGATTGTCGCTCTACAAGTCTAGTGCACACATAGGGAGGTTACCCGTGGGCTAGTAACCCTAAAGTAACTATGGTGTCTGTTTGATCTGGTGTGACGTTCAAGTATCCACTTTGTTTAATTTCGTTCTTCATTTCAAGTTGATGGCTTTGAGAATCTATATCTTGTTGTTTCGTTTAACATGCTTCTACGTTGTTTAATTGCATGTATGACATGATTTATGCTAGGAATGATTTAAGGTAGCTTAGGATGCTCCCTGAGTCTCACTTTAACATAGATGTTAGGTGGTATGTGAAGAAATTGAGTCTATACATGCTCATTCCCTACGAGTAAACTTGTTTACTCACCCCGAAGTTACTAGGGGTTTTGTTCAGGTACGAAGACTTGGTTCGTGATGTTCATTATTGCTTGGATGATTGTAGACTTGAAGGTTTTAATTCTTATAAAGGTTGGCTTAAAATGCCACTTGTAGCCTTATTTGTCAAAATGTGTGTATTTGATTTCATTTATGTAATGTGTATATAAGTACACTCTATGCAATGTATTTGACTTGTATGTAATGAGGCCAAGGGCAAAGACACTTATGTGATATGTATGCAAATTTTTAACTTCATTGTTGCTTATGGAAGTTAGGAGATTTCATGCATTGAAGGGTCATATTTTACATACAATATGCCATGAGGCCGTAGGCTATTATAGTACGTCTACCTTATCATATTACATATGCTTGCATGTTCACTTTGGCACACAAGACCCTTCTTGATGAAACAAAAACTTAAGGTTACATTTTTTTTTTTTTTTTTTTTTTTTTTTTTTTTTTTTCAGTTTTTACCTTATTCTGTCCAGGGGCATTTTGGGTATTTCATAATGTGTTTTTTTCATTTTCGCCCACATAGTTGGGTAGAAAACTCGATTTCGGAGGGTGTTTCTTCTTTGTGTTTTTCCAGAAAACATCATCTTGGTCCTCAAAAACCCATTTTTTTTTTATATATATAAAAAAAAATCATTGTTGCTAGGTTTTTGCTGATTTTTAATACAAGTGTACTTGGTACTATTCATCAACTTTTTTTTGAAAAGTGTGACGACGGATCCGAAACTTCCGGGGGGTTTTGTGGGTGTATTTTGAGATTGCATTTTCAATTTAGGCAATTTAAAAACCTCCCAAAGCCCCATTTCCTTTCCTTGGGCAGCAGCTCAGAAGGATTTTTATCCTCTTGACCTGATTTTCTTGGGGGCATTCTGGGCATTTTACAATGCATTTTTTTTTTTGTTTCTGTTCAGCTTGACAGGTAGAAAACTTGATTTTAGGGTGGGTTTTTTCTTTGAGTTTTTCCAAAAAAGTCCGTTTAGATGCCCGTTTTTACTTTGAGTTGCAGCAACAGTGGGTCGACAACACTGTAGCTGTCATGACCCTCTTTTTGTTTTTGACCTTTCTTCCTCGAACGGACTCCAAATTGAGTAAAATGTTTTTTGGAACTTGACTATATTTTTGCTGTTTTTCCAACGGTGTGCTCGGTTGCACCCGGATCTTTCTGGATAATTACCAGTTTACCTTTTTTGCTTCGTATGTCCGTTTTTTGTTGTTTTGCCGTTTCTCCTTTGTCTGGCTCCGAATCATGCGATTCTTGAGTCCATCTTGATTAATCTTTCATTGTCTTTCCATTGGTGCTATTTTTGTCTGGTTTTCTTGTAATTCGCTTCCGCTACTTTCTTTTAAGTTCCGTGACTTAACCGGAAGTTATGGATGTGTCTCGGGAATAATATACATTCCAGGGACGTCATTTTCATGTAAAATGACTAGTTTACCCCCAGGGGCTTATTTGTCATATTTCCAATCTTTTTCTTCCGCGTCAGTTCTTATTGAGTTCCACGACCTCATGGAAGGTCTTCAAAGTGTCTTAGAGGTATGTTGTACCTTGGGAGATCGTTGTTTTGTTTCTTAATTCCGCATTTTGGATTCATTATCGAATCTACGTTCGGTTCATCACAAGACGCGTTGGACTAAAAACCAGGGCCGTCACATGCATTGTTCTATCAGCACCTCCGGATGGATGAGGATGACAGACTTCGTTTGAATACCACTATTGACGATCAGGAGATCGATATTTCTCTCTCAGCCATAGCTGTTGCTAGCCGATGCCCCTACTCATCTCCATTGGCTACTGATTCTCAGGATCCATTGTATCCTAGTGCTTCACCTTATTCTTCTGAGCTGACTGTAATAACCCGGTCATTTTCCTTCCTTTCTTTTTTCTGAAATTTTACGGACAAATTTTTTTCGTTGAATTTTCGTTTCTGAGTTAAGTTATTCATCACTTAGTGTCGTCTCAGGTGCTTGGAAATGGTTTCTGTGACCCTTTCCTTTGAATTGACAAGTTCTTTAAGGACCAAGTCATTTCCACATTTTCATTTTTATGACACTCTTCACTTTTCGTCTTTTTCCTGTTTGTCACTTTGTTGGCACAACCTCATTTTCCATGTTCGGAGTTGAGTTTTGACTTCACAAGTTTTCACTCCAGTTGATTTCTTAGAAACGCGTAGCTTTACTTTTGAAGAAAAGCTCGCCGGTTGTTTCTTTCTCCCACAGGGGCGTGGATGAAGGGATTCTTCAGAAACATTGATGTTTCTTGGGGTGTTTTTCATAAGTATATTTTAGAGATATTTTGATTAGGGGTTTTTAAGAAAATATCTTTTGGAAGATACTTTCATTCTGGACAGTTTTGCAGTTATCCTTTTTTGTAGGGGCCATTGTGCAATTAACGAAAGTTATTGCAAAATGCCTCATTTTGAGCCTGGATTCTTGTACAGGATTTATTTTTACTTTTTGTCGAGTCATGTACTCTTAGAATTTTCTTTTAGTCATTTTCCTCAGTTTTAGGGTTTTCGGCCTCGGTTGCCGCCGAACTTGTTCGGGGCATATCTTCCTGCACGGGACTCAGTTTTTGACGCTGTTTCTTCATTTATTCATTTTTTTTTTTTCATTTTGGTTCTTTTTTGTTCATGTTATTTTACCATTTGAGCGCGTCTGCGCAAATTCCACTTTTCTGGACCTAGCGGGACCCTTTCGGGGCACTTTTAGGGTTTTACTATAAATAGGGGGTTATAAAAAAATTAAAACATTTCCTCCCTTCTTCTTTGGCCGGCCAGCAATAGCCATGGCAGCCCAAGGGGCTGCCAGCTTCTTTTTTTTTTTTTTTTTCCACTTTCTTCCATCGTGTAAAATGTCATAGTGCCTTAGTGTTTATCGTAGGCCTTGGCGAGGCGTACCTTTCCCCCTTATTAGAAACCATTTTCGACCATTTTTGAGTTCAGGTTTGGATTTTCATTGTGCCTCGAAGGTTATAGTTGCTTCCCTCGTTGTCCCCGACATAACCTAGAAGTATCGTCGGATTTGGAGCACTTTTCATTCGGTGGGGATTTGAGATTTCATATTAAATTGAGGTAAGGGATGTTTTAGGCCTTTATAAATGTTGTATTTAATGTATTTCATGCTTATACAACTTGTATGCATGCTTGGGTATTTTATTTAGAATTTAATTTAATTATTTTCTTTGTATAAGATTTAATTCTCATGGTTGTATATAGCTTGGAATTAAATTATGGCATGCTATTAAACTAAGCCTTGATATGTTCATTAACATATATTAAATTGGAAGGATTTGAATAAGTATTGCGACTTTTATTTAATCTTTCACTTGTATGAAAATTTAATTCACATGGTTGTAACTAGCATGGAATCAACTTGTAATGTGATATTAAATTAGGCCTTGGTATGTTCCTTAACATATGTGAACTTTGAGAATGTTTGGAGTTGTTTTAAAATCTAGAGAATATTAATTAATTAGGTTAATTAATTTTAAGTGTTTTACTCACTTAATTGGATTTTTAACTTTATATTGTTGATGAGCTTGGCATGTACTATCATATACATTAAATTGATAATAATTGAATAGGTTTTGAGACTTTTATTTAATTATTTTCCTTGTATGAAATTTAATTCACATGGTTGTACCTAGCTTGGAATGAACTTACAATGTGATATTAAATTAGGTCTTAATATGTTCATTAACATATATGAAAATGAGAATATTTGAATCAGTGTGGAGAACTTAATTTAATTATTTTCTTATATGAAGTTTATTTTACCTAGTTGTGAGTTAGGTAGAAATAACTTGCAAAGTGTTATTAAACTAGGCCTTGCCATGACCTTCGACTTGTATTAGTTTTAGAATATTTGGAGTTACTATGTAATCTTGAGAATTTAGTTATTTAATTTAATTAAATTCCATTATATGCTTCCATTGAAGTAGTTAGGTATTGAAGTTGTTTTCATGCTTAACTTGTAAATTTGAAACTTGTCGTATGATTACATTATAGTATTCCATGAGTAGAAGTTATAGTTTAACTTGCTTATATACACATTATATATTTGACATGTTGTACGTCATTGTAACTTGAAGACATAGGATGAATATTTTGTGTTTTACTTGACTTGTTTGTGTATGGTAGTTGACTAATATATTGTGTATATGTTTTACACCTTGATGCACACCTTGATGCACAACTTGATGATTTTAGGAAAGCTTACGAGGACATTGTAATATGTTACGGCTAGGGCATGGCTCTAGTATGGGGGATAAGAACTCCCCCTACAACATATAGTGTGCACTAGGTGGTTCCCTGAGGGTTAGTAACCCTAAAACACCAATATACGGTTTGATTATGAGTTTAGTGCGCACTGGGTGGTTCCCTGAGGGCTAGCAACCCGAGATCAACTTGCTTGGTCATTGAGACCGTATGTTCTTGTCTTTCCGCCACTACTTGATTTCGCATTCAATTCTAAGTTGTTTTAATATGGATTAATTTATAGCTTGCGACGTGGATTTTGACATTTCAATTAAGTGCAGTATACATGTGCTTAGTATACTTGCATGTCTTATTTTTTAATACAAGTTAATTGTACTAAATTATTATAACTTGTTGTTTCCATAATTTAGATGTCAAGTTCTTAACTTTGATAATCTATGCTTTGATGCATTGTATTCGAAGTTCTATTGTTAGTTAAAATTGCATTGAAATTGTAATTTGTGTTTTAATTGTTCAATGTAGCCTAGGGTGATTCCTTAGACTCATTTGAAACATAGACGTTAGGTGGCATGAACCGTTTCGTTTGTTTTATGCATTTTAGGTTCTAAGTTGATAACTTTGAATACCTATGTCTTGTTGCGTTGCACTATATGTTCCTATGTTGTTAAATTACATGAATGATGTGGTTTATACTAGAAATGCTTTAAGGTAGCTTAGGATGCTCCCTGAGTCTCACCTTTGACCTAGACGCTAGGTGGCATGACCGTACGAATAGATTTGTATCAACTTATTAAGTTTGTAAAACGTTAGGTCTATGCATGCTCATCTCCTACGAGTAGCTTTATGTTACTCACCCACGTAGTGGGGACATTTTTCAGGTACAGGAATCAAGGTTCGAGATTCTCGGTGTGTCGTAGAACCAAAGCGCAAAAGCATGGAATGAAAGCATGTAGTGTGGCCAAGTTTGAATTTATAAAATGCCATTACCCCGACTACTATTAATGTAGCTAGAGTGAGTAGGGATGGTCCCAAGGGATTATACGTGTTGGAATTTAACTTCGAATCTAGTGGATCACAAGATTGCAAATGAGAGATTGATTATTTGATTACTCTAAGATTGAAATTAAAATGCAAGTAAAATAAACTAGTTAGGGATTTAAGAGATGAGAAGTGAGGTCTTAGGGTGCATTAGAATCACTACCAAGCTTGTTCACCAAACCACACACTTTCAACTAATTTGGGGAAAACATTCTTGTGAACAAAATGCGACTACCAATTGCAATATTAAGTATGGACCATCAAATTCATGTATGAATTGTCTACCTAACCGACAAATAAACTAAGTGTAGCACAACCCATCAATTCTAAGCATGACCCATCAAACTAGCCACAATTATAGCACACATTAATCTAGAGAATTAATGAATTTGCAACAATAAGCCATGGAATATCAAATCAAGTAAAGATTGTCTACCTACCTACAAGCATGAATTAAATTGTAGAACAACCCATCAAGCATAAGAATAATCTATCAAATTAATTGACAAACCCATTTAATGAAAACCATGCATAGCCATCACTAGATCCTTAATTAATCACACATAGACATGCAACCAACATAGAGAAGCTAGTGTAGAGATAAAATCCCAAATAATCACACATAAGACAATATGTAATCACAAAGAGAATCAATAGGAAGAATTAAACCATATGAATCATGTGAGGCATAATTCCCAATTTAATCACATATAAATATGTAAATAAACTAGAGAATTAAAAGGAAGAATTAAATCATAAAAATCATAGAAATAAACCAAGATTCATTTTATTTAAGACTATAACACTGATTACAAGATAAATTTCCCAAAAAGTATGAAAGAGATAGAGGTTTAGATTACAAACTTGGGGCTCATCCAAGCCCCAAGGAGAAGTCTTGCCAATCATGGAGGAGGTGGGTGTGATCTTGGAACCCTCAAGGGCAATCCCCAAACATGGCTCCATCTTCTTCCTCTTATTCTTTGTTAAATTCTAGAGAGAGAGAGAGAGTGTGTGTAGATGTTGAGATGTGTTCTTGGAGCCTCCACTCTTCTCTTTTCTTCTAACCCTAATCTCTAACTTTTCTAGAGAGAGAAAATAAAAATTACAATGTAAAAGTAAAAAAATAAAAAGCTCTCTTACAAAATGGTTCATTTAGATTATATACAAGCCTCTTTGAGTAGGCACCAAGTCAGAAATATAGCCTATGATTGGAGGCAATTCGCAGCTACACAAGTTAGGTAGAGATCGGCGCGCTCGGGAATTAGACAGCTCACTGCCAACAGCATTTTCGATAGATCGAAGATTCTTGATCGATCAAACACTTAGCTTCGATTGATCGAAGCTGACGTGTCATCAAAAATATCTTCCGGGCCTTATCCACTTTGCTGAGTTGGCACCGCCTCATTTTGATTGATTGTAGAACTCTTCGATCGATTGGGATTCCCTTCGATCAATCGAAGCTTATCTGGTGCATTTTTCTTGGCTTCTTTCCAACTTTGCTCCTTAGCTCCAAAATTGATTTAAATAGCTCTTATTAGCCTGTTTGAACTTTATTGATCTAAAATAGGCAAAAACACAAATAAGTACTTAAATCATGAAAGTAAGATAGATGAATGTATTAAAATACCCAAGCTTAGGTGCTAAAATGCGTCACATTTGAGCACTCATCACACCCCCAAACTTAGATATTGCTAGTCCCTAGCAATAAACTACAAGGAGAAGAAAGAAATAAACATCTAAGTAATTACGAACTAGAAAGCAATGAAATGATAGCACCACTTTCGTAGGGAACACGATTGCATTTAGCGTATGCAACAAGCCTTTTAAACCAATAGGTTACTCCTAGTGGACGAGTGAAGTCTCGTAAGGGTTTCCAGAAATGATACCCACAAACATTGAGCTCTTTCTCACTAAAGAGAGGAACCAATATACAAAACAAGCATTGGGAGAAAACTACCTCAAGTATGTAATTTTTCAACCCTTTCCAAGCAATCTCCCAAAGTCTCAACATCAAGCAAACAAGTATGGTCCTCCACGCATTAAGACAATGATCATGCAAATTAAAATAACTCTAGAATCCTTTTATAGTGAACCAGCATCAAATATGTTGCTATCTAAGCCAACCAAAGAAATAATCACATCTGGCCTCAAACTAGCACACAAATCTAGTACCGATCATCAAGACAAAGAATAGACCTTTTATTAAAGCTTTATTCATCTAGGTGCGCTTATTATTTTCACTCGATTTATTTTATTTTATTTATTATTATTATTTTTTTTTACTAACTTAGATGATCAAAGATGGAAGCATGGTGGAATGTGTTGATTTATTAAGCTTTCTAGCGATTCATGAGGTCGAACGTTAGGTCAATGACTCCCAAACTGGACGACTTTAGAGTATTAGGTGGTTAAACACCCCTAAGGATTTACAAGCTCAAATCAACTAGGCTACAAATCAAAACAATATCCATCTAATTATTTCCCACTTCTCACATTTTGGGAGAAATCCTCACTTTTTTTTATTTGCCTTTGCAAATTTTTTTTTTTTTTTTTTTCAAGTTATTAACCTAGAGTTTGGGCCCTCTACCTTTCGGTGTAAGAAATTCAATGCTTGATGAGGCTAGAATCCCGGCTACTTAATGAAATGGGTTTGCTATTTACCTTTATCAAGAATGAAAGCTTTTAATGCACTACTAGCTCAATTGGGATATAACCAAATCAATAGTCAACAAAGCATGTCCCCCACAAATGAATGCTAATGTGCATCTGTGCTAGTGTAGAATCCTAGAGTGAATCTCAAAACAATCACAAAATCAGGATGATGTGGACCACAAATGCAAGCAAGATATCAATCTTTCAAAAAAATTTACTCCTAAATGGCATCCACAAAGCATACAAGGAGTATTGGACTCTCAAGTCAAGTAATTTTTAAATTCTAAGTATCATGGTCCTCAAAAGATTAAAATCATAGCTTAAATGGATCCCAAATCTTAATCATGCAAGTAAGTCTCAAACTTAAGTAGAATGCAACAAATTCACCTTTCCCCCAAACTTAAACCGCACATTATCCTTAATGTGCAATGAGGACAATGGAAAAGACATAAAACTCGATAATGATCCATTGGGAAAAAGTGCAGCCCAAACTTGGAATCAACAACCTACTTGAATAACCACACTAGCAAACTCACATCAAATATCAAAGGGATAAAGATAACCAAATCAAGCATTCTAAGGCAATATAGCATAATATGAAAGAGAGATATGAGATCAAGCACAATAGAAAATATGAAAGTAGCATGACTACACATAAGGGCACAATGGTGAATTTTTTATTTATTTTATTTATTTTTATTTTTTATTTTTCATTTAATGAAAGCAACTATAAACAAAATGCAAGAAAAACAAAGAATAAAATTCATGAACAAAATACAAAAAGCAAAATAAAGAAAGTAAAATGCAATGAAAGAATATGTACAATGCAAGAAATGAAAAACAAAAAGTAAGAAAGGGTGCAAGAACAAAATAATGAAAAAAAAGAAAATAAAGTCTTTTTATTTTATTTTATTTTATTTATTTTTTGACATAACAAGTATGTACACACACACACAAAAATAAAATAAAAAAACATGCAAGGAATGAAAATGTAAAGAAATAAAGAATGCAATTTTTTTTTTGTTATTTTATTATTTTATTTATTTATTTATTTTGCTTCGATTGATCGAAAATCCTTCAATCGATCGAGATGAGCCACGATCGATCGAAACCACCTGAATGTTGAGGCCAGGGATAAAAAATTTTCGATGCAATTCCGATCGATCGAAATTATTTTCGATTGATTGAGACCATTTTCGATCGATCGAAATAAGCGTTAATCGATCGATAAAGTCTTTGATCGATCGAACTGGGCACTGCCTGGGCATAAAATGCTGAATTTCAAAAATTTTCAAAGGCAGAAATTTTTCTAAGGCCCCAAAATGCATGAATAATCAATAAAGCTCAATGGAACATATCTAGACGACGCAAGAAATAAAAAATAAAAAGAAACGTGGAAGGAATAGAGTTGTGAAACTCTACGAATGCTAGTGTTTAACGTCTTTAGTAAGACGTTGGGTCGACTCACTGGTCGAAAGTATCAAAGACCGGATATGAAACATCCTTATTGACCATCTTTTTTATTTTCTCATTTAATGCCTCACTTACAACAATGAAATCATCCTCCAAAAGAATGACTTGAAAAGAAATGAAAGAAATGATTTCGTTCCTTTCATCCACGGTCTTGAAAATAAAATCAATGATAAGCGGCCTTGCACTTGGCAAGGCAAAGTCTTTCAAAGACTCAATTGGATTGATAGGAATTGCACTCTCTTCATCCCTTTTCTCTTCTTCAATAATCACCATTTCCTCACCTTCCAAGTTAGCTAAGGAGTCCATTAGAGAGTTCACTTCATTTTTGGAGCTTTCAAGGTCAAAATCACAATTTTTATACATTTCAAAAAGGCATGTCTCAAGAGGGTTTTTGGAGATAATAGAAGAAAAGCTCTCTTTAACAAGTTCCTCTTCCTTCTCTTCTACCTCTATAGTGGTCAACATCTCCTCACTCTCTAAAGTATCAAAGGCTGGAATCAAATTATGATCAAAATAAGAAAAATCCTTATAAGTCATATTGTGCTCTATTGGACTGGCCATTAGTGGACTCATTAATTCCTCAATTTGCTGACTTACCACTTCTTCCTCTTCACTCTCATCATCCTCATTTATATAAATTGAAGTTCTTGCCATTTTTTCATTTGCCTCTTCCTCTTGACGAGAAAGAGTACTTGAGCTTCAAGGCTAAAATTTGAGAATGTGAAAGGATAAGTTGAGTTTGTGAATTAAGCCCATCAAGTAGAGCTAACACTTTTTCTTGAAACTCGGGTGAATAAGGTGATGGAGGTGGTTCTTCATAAAATGGAAAGGGAGGGTAATAGTCACAAGGAGGATTTAAAGAATGATCAAGTCCATAATAAAATGATGCAAGTTCAACATTAGACTCAATCTCATAAGGATTAAAATATGATGGAGGAGCATAAGGTGAAGGGAAGAAATTCCCCCCCAAACTTGGATCAAACAATGGCTCTATTCACATTAAAAATCCAAATGCAAGAAAAAAAAATTTTGGCCTCCACACGGGCCGATGCTTGGACTTAAAATAAAGTAATGAAATTAGCCTCAACAAGGGCTATCACAAGCATGCAAAGAAATGCACAATTAAAATACAAGAGTTCCAAGAATTGCTCACAACGGTCCTTAAGCAACTTCAAATTCTAATGCTAGCTTTAAGCTCCAATGATTTCTTTAAGATCCAAAGATTGCCTTCCATGTAGTCAAGTACATAATTGACAAATAATATCAAGAATGAGAAATGAATATACAATGGAAAATAAAAAAAAATAGAAGCAATCAGATGAACGCTATTGTCTAGTTTAATTCCAACAAAATCGTTAATCCCCGGCAACGGCGCCAAAACTTGGTGTGTCGTAGAACCAAAGCACAAAAGCATGGAATGAAAGCGTGTAGTGTGGCCAAGTTTAAATTTATAGAATGCCACTACCACTACTAACTATTAATGTAGCTAGAGTGAGTAGGGATCGTCCCAAGGGATTATACGTGTTAGAATTTAACTTTGACTCTAGTGGATCACAAGATTACAAATGAGAGATTGATTATTTGATTACTCTAAGATTGAAATTAAAATACAAGTAAAATAAACTAAATTGAGTTAGGGATTTAAGAGATGAGAAGTGAGGTCTTGGGGTGCATTGGAATCATCATCAAGCTCGTTCACCAAACCACACACTTTCAACTAATTTGGGAAAACATTCTTGTGAACAAAATACGACTACCAATTGCAATATTAAGCATGGACCATCAAATTCATGTATATGTCTACCTAACTGAGAAATAAACTAAGTGTAAGACAACCCATCAATTCTAAGCATGACTCATCAAACTAGTCACAATTGTAGCACACATCAATATAGAGAATCATAGAATTGCAACAATAAGCTATAGAATATCAAATCAAGAAAAGATTGTCTACCTACCTATAAGCATGAATTAAATTGTAGAACAACCTATCAAATTAATTGACAAACCCATTCAATGAAAACCATACACAGCCATCACTAGATCCTTAATTAATCATATATTGACATGCAACCAACATAGAGAAACTAGTGTAGAGATCAAATCCCAAATAATCACACATAAGACAATATGTAATCACAAAGAGAATCAATAGGAAGAATTAAACCATATGAATTATGTAAGACAGAATTCTCAATTTAATCACACATAGACATGTAAATAAACTAGAGAATTAAAAGGAAGAACTAAATCATAGAAATAAACCAAGATTCATTTTATTCACAAGACTATAAGACTAATCACAAGATAAATTCCCCAAAAAGTATGAAAGAGATAGAGGTTTAGATTACAAACTTGGGGCTCATCCAAGCCCCAAGGAGAAGTCTAGCCAATCATGGAGGAGGTGGGTGTGATCTTGGAACCCTCAAGGGCAATCCCCAAACATGGCTCCATCTTCTTCCTCTTTTTCTTTGTTGAATTCTAGAGAGAGAGAAAGTGTGTAGATGTTGAGATGTGTTCTTGGAGTCTCCACTCTTCTCTTTTCTTCTAACCCTAATCTCTAACTTTTCTAGAGAGAGAAAATAAAAATTACAATGTAAAAGTAAAAAAAAAAAAAGCTCTCTTACAAAATCGTTCATTTAGATTATATACAAGCCTCTTTGAGTAGGCACTAAGTCAGAAATATAGCCTATGATTGGAGGAAATTCGCAGCTACACAAGTTAGGTAGAGACCGACGCGCTCGGGAATTAGACTGCTCACTGCCAATAGCATTTTCGATCGATCAAAGATTATTTATCCATCAAACACTTAGCTTCGATCAATCGAAGTTGATGTGTCATCAAAAATATCTTCTGGGCCTTATCCACTTTGTTGAGCTGGCACCGCCTCATTTTGATCGATTGTAGAACTTTTTAATCAATCGGGATTCCCTTTGATCGATCGAAGCTCTTCTGGTGTATTTTTCTTGACTTTTTTCCAACTCTGCTCCTTAGCTCCAAAATTGAGCTAAATGGCTCTTATTAGCCTATTTGAACTTTATTGACCTGAAATAGGCAAAAACACAAATAAGTACTTAAATCATGAAAGTAAGATAGATGAATGGACTAAAATACCCTAACTTTGGTGCTAAAATGCGTCACATTTGAGCACTCATCAATTCTCATTATGCTTGGATGATTTGTAGACTTGAAGGTTTCAATTCTTGTAAAGGTTGGCTTGAAATGCCACTTGTAGCCTTATATGTCAAAATGTGTATATTTGATTCTAAACATGTAATGTGTACATAAGTACACTCTTTACAATGTATTTGACATGTATTAGATGAGGCCATAGGCCAATGACATCTAATTTGTATTCTATGCATTTTCACTTTCACGATTTATTATGAAAAAAATAGAAAAATGACAAGTCATTGCTTCACCATGTTTGCATCGGGTATGAGAATTTCATTTTTATTCTTTCATAGGGTCTCATTAATCATGTATGAAGTGTGGCCAAGGGCCAAATGGTAATTTGACATCATTTGTTAATTTTGGTTTTTAAATTTTCCATTTCTAGTTCATTTTAGGCATTTTTTGCCGTTAGGGGGGGGGGGGGGGTCGTATTTTGCGTCGGCCTTGTCCAGGAGCCGCGGAACATTCCCGCGTGCCAAAAATCACTGTTTACGTTTGCATGCTGATAAGCGCCGAATATTGTATATTCAAGCGCCCTAAATTGCATTAGTTAAGTCCATCGTTTGATTATTTAAGTAGATTATCTTCATTTGTGTGTATGTATATATTTTCAGGTCCATTGGCCAAAAAGAAGCAAGAAGGATGCTTTGTGGAGTTTTGAACATCAAAGGTGCCAATTCTGAAATTCTGGCAGCAGTGAAGCCCGAACTTTGTTCACCATTTTGACCTTGCAAACTCGAGAAATGGACTTCCATTATAAAATGGCATATTTAGAGCTTGGAATCAGCTTTCCAAATCTTCAAGCGGTTTGTCATTCGGAGCTCGGACCAGAGAGTTATGGCCTTGTTACCAGAGGTACGCAGAACTGCCTGGCAGCAATAAAATTCTGCCTTGATCTTCATTTTCGACCAATCATCCTTGAGAATTGGATCTCCACCAAAACATGAAGTTTTTAGAGCTCTGAATTAGCTTTCCAAATCTTCAAACGGTTCATCATTTGGAGTTCAGAGCGCAAAGTTATGGCCGTTTTACCAAAGTAGGTCCGGGCGGAGCAAACCAAGCATAGGGCATTCTGGCCAATTTTCGAGTGCTCGAGGCCTTATTTCGAGTGCTCGAAATTAGGGCAGATTGCTTCACGAGATCAGCAGTGGAGTCAGGACTTTGCTTTCCATTTTGACCCAGAAAGCTCGAGAACTGGACTTCCATCATAACATGAAAGATTTAGAGCTCTGAATTAGCTTTCTAAATCTTCAAACGGTTCATCATTCGGAGCTCGGAGCAGAGAGTTATGGCCTTGTTACCAGAGGTGCGCAAAACTGCTTGGCAGCACTGAAGTACTGCCTTTCTCCCCATTTTCGACCAACCAGACTTGAGATTTGGGTCATCATCAAAACATGAAGTTTTTAAAGCTATGAGTCAGCTCTCCAAATCTTTAGACGGTTCGTCATTCGGAGTTCGGAGCGCAAAGTTATGGCTGTTTAACCGAAGTAGGTCTGGGCGGAGCAAGGCAAGATTGGAGCATTCTGCTCCAATTTCGAGTGCTCGAGCCCTTATTTCGAGTGCTCGAAATTAGGGCAGAATTGCATCCGGAAATGGCCCATTTTCAGCCACTTGCATCTTGGGTTCCTCAATTCTAATTTCCCTCTTTAATGGTTGGTTGGAGATGTTGGTTGGTGCGGATTTTTTGAGCCTTATCTCTAGAAGATAAGAGAGGGAGGCCACACATTTACATAATCCTACATTTTCTACAAGATTAGAGGAGAGAGAAGAGAGCAAAAGAGGTGTGTTCTTCAAGCTCCAAGAAGGTTGCACGAAAATGGCCATGAAGATGGAGCTTCTTCCTTCTTCTAGCTTAGCAATGGGTAACTAACTCTTTCTCTAGGGAGGTGATGAAGTCCCTCCCTTGTAAGCATGTCCTAGGGTAGTCTATATTGGGGGATTGCAATGTATATTTATGGTCTTTTTCATAGCTAAGAGCACTTCATTTGGTGTAATGAATGTTTATATAAGTATGGATGATTTCTTCAAGCTCATTATCTTATGTTAGGTGATGTCTTGTATTAATATTTTTGCTTGAGTTTACATGGTGAGAATGGAAACAAGGTTATGAAATGATTTAATGGCATGTTGATAGGTGACTTTGATAGACCATTGCTTAGGAAATCCTTTGATGGTGTATGCTTAATCTCTAGCTCCATGTGCTTCATCATTTTGTCAAGAATTTGATAGTCTTTCATTTAAGTAAACGTGTATAAGCTACACCTTAGTTAGGTAGTCTCAACATGTTTACCCTTTTGATGGATTATACTTGTTTGAGACCTAATGTACCTCTTGATTACTTACATGGCAACTATGTGTTGCTATGTAGTTTTTGACCATCATATGTTGATTTTCCCCTAATTTAGGTCTAATCTAGCATGTGTATAGGGATGGAGGCGGATTCACTTCCTTAGTCTTCTTTGCTCATCTTTCACCTCTTAAATTCTTGCAAGTTTTTCATTAATGCATATTTCAATTCATAGTATAAGTGACAAACCAACAAAACTCTATATACCCCCTCATCATTCTAAAGGTAGTCTAGACTCTTAGGTTGCCATAGACTAGCGCAGTCCCAGTGGTTCGACTTACCCGACCAATAGCCCTATTTTACAATGATTCGTGCTATTGCGAAGGTTGATGTATAGTTGATCAACCGATCACATGCATGATCCTTTTCAAGTTTAGAGTCATATTTCACAAAATGAGCACTTTACAGATTTATTTTTGACATTTTCTGCACAATCTGATCTTAGGGCATTCTGGACATTTCACAGTAGTTTTATTTTTTTTTCTTTTGATATGTTCAAATAGAAAACGTGATTTTAGGGGGGGTTTCTTCTTCGTGTTTTTGCAGAAAATGTTGTCTTGGTACTGTAAATCCCTTGTGAAGTTCAGTTTTCTATTATGCATGTAGCAGCTTTTTAACCCTCTTGACCTATGCTGATCTAGGGGCATTTTAGGGATTTCACAGCGTGTTTTTTTTTTCATTTTCTTCCATGCCTCTGGGTAGAAAACTTGATTTTAAGGGGGGTTTCTTCTTTGAGTTTTTCCAAAAAAGTCCGTTTCGATGCCCGTTTTTGCTCTCAATTGCAGCAGCAGTGGGCTGACAGCAATAGTAGCTGCCATGGCCCTTCGTCGGGCCGCCATGACATCGTTTGTTCTTTTGGTCTTTTCGCCCTCGTCCGGACACCGAATGGGATGATTCTTTTTTTTTTTTAATCTCATCATTTTTTTTGCTGTCTATCCAACGGTGTACTCGGTTGCACCCGGATATTTCTAAAAAATTACCAATTTACCTTTTTAGCTTTATTTTCTCATTTTTCTCTGTTTTGCTGCTTCCTCTTTGCCCAGATTTCGAATCATGCGATTCTTGAGTCCATCTTGATTATTTTTTTGCTATCTTTCCATTGGTGTGCTCGATAGCACCCGATTTTATATTTTCAGAAATGAGCATTTTGCCTTTGGGGCTAAATTTGTTCGGTTTTCTTTTAATCCGCTTCCGCTACTTCTTTTGAGTTCCGTGACTTAATTGGAAGTCACGGATGTGTCTTAGGAATGATGTACATTCCTAGGGACGTTTCTTCCTTGTAAAAAGACTAATTTGCCCTTGGAGGCCTGTTCGGTCTTTTTCTGATCATTCGATTCCGCATTGTTCTCGTTGAGATCCGTGGCCTCATGGAATGGTAGCTATATTATCTTCACATGCTGCTTTTGAGGGCAACACCTTTGCAGACCTGGTCGACATTGATCCCCGATATTGGTTTATTGATTCCGTGTTGCACTTCAATGCCTTTCCATCAGGCCATGGTACTCAGATGCGAAAGGGGATTTTTCAGGCTCTATACTGCTTCAGCCAGGGTTACTTGATTTTTATTCCTGCACTTATCTGGGAGCTCATCCACAAGTTCTGGAAAAATATGAGTTTTACACACAATTCTAGAGCAACAATTTGGCCTTTACCTTTTGGCCACCTGATTACTCAGCTGCTGCTTGACCAGGCTATCAGTTTGATCTTGCTGAGATTCCAGAGACTGATGTAGAGAGAGATAGGAGAGCCTAAGATCAGATCAGGTGGAGAAAGACCTACAACTCATGCCTCAAGAATAGAAAGAACATGGTTATGAAAAGATAAAAGTAATAGTAGAGAGCAGTAGAGGTAGATGCAGATATGGAGGATACAGCTAATGGATCACCTCCCAGATAGAGACGTCGCACTACTACTTCAGCTTCTACCTCACAACTCGATGTACCTACTACATCTCAGCAGGATGGCCTCTTTCTTGTCCCTCCAACCGAGCCTATAGCACAGACCGACACTCGATCTTGATATACCAACACTGATTCCAGTTACAGATCTATTGTCCTTCAACTGCACACAGACTTCATTTCATTCAGAGCTGATGTGATCGGGCGACATGAGGATATCCCTAGGCGGCATGATGATCTGGTGAGGAGACATGATGATTTACTGAGGAGGTACGATGATTTGAGAGCAGATGTGTGACGACCCAAGTTTTTCAACCCGGTGCGTCAGTGATGAACCGAAAGTTAATCCGATAACGGATCCAAAATGCGGACGCAAATGATAAACCAAGGTCTTAAGAGATAGGAATCACTCCTAAGACACAAATGTAACCTTTCATGAGATCATGGGACCTAAAGAGAGCAGAAGCGGAAACAAAGGTCAAAAAGGACAAAATTCGTTATCTGAGGGGGAAAATGGTCAATTCATAATTTAAGAGAGCAACTTGACTCTAAACAAGTCAAATAAGGTGAATACATTCCAAGAGGTTTCGAGAACATTGGCCAAGAATCCCACAAATTGCCCTTTCCCGGTTGAAGTGAAAACCGACACTACTCCACTAAAACATGAATATCTCTCACTGTGTTTGGAATCTGAGAATAGTATAGGTACCATTGGAAAGCTGACTCAAAATCCTTGAGTTTAGACTTAAGAATCACCCTATTTGGATAAGGAACGAAGAAGTTATGGCCTTTCGAAGTTGGACCATTAGTGCTGAATTGAGATCTGGAAGTGCTGGTGCACAGGGGCTATTTTGGTTGACCGACTTAGAGTTTTGGTCGACTAAAACTGGTCACAAAAGGGATCGATTGACTGACTTAGAGTTTCGATCGATCGGACCTCACAGAATGTTTTCTGAAGGCTGGTTTTTACTGTTCATTTGGTCACAAAAAGGGTTCGGTCGACCGACTTAGAGTTTCGGTCGACCGAAACTCCTCAAAATGCTGCTGAAAGCTCCTCCAAACATGTGAAATTGCAATGGAACCTATGGGATTCACTCTACCCACATGCATAGATCAAAATTTGATTCATTTTAAGGAAGATTGAACATATGAACATGTCAATTACAAGAATTTTATATGGCAAACCTCCAAGATGGTGAAAATACATTTTTGAAACAAAAGTTGGCACCAAA
The DNA here is from genome assembly GCF_030987335.1 of Cornus florida. Lineage (NCBI taxonomy): Eukaryota > Viridiplantae > Streptophyta > Magnoliopsida > Cornales > Cornaceae > Cornus > Cornus florida. Next base: position 98,662,714 of record NW_026775578.1, read on the forward strand.
TGGATACAAGTACTAATTTAAACATGCTTGCCCCTTGGCCTCCATACATATATGCTTCTAATATAAAAAATAAGTACTTAAGTATCACTACACATTAAGGTAGCTACATTAGCCTAAAAAATACCATACATCCATGGTATGCAAAAATATAACATCAAAAGAAAAGCATGCTAAACACTTGCATGTCAATATACAAAAATGTTCCAAATTGCTCATTAGCCTCTAAGGATGATGAGCATCCAAGAACATAGTCTCCTTACCTGAAAAAAAACCCAACCCACTAGGGTGAGTAATCAAGTTACTCGTAGGAAGAAGCATATGCGTATACCCTAAAGTTTCAATATCATTGCAAGATCAATATAGACGAATACAAGGGAGCATTCCACTTAACGTTTATGTTCAAGGTGTTCTAAGGGATCATCTTAAGCTAACTTAAGTGAATCTAGCAACACAATATCAAAATGGATGTACTTAACAACATCAAATCGCATGAAACTAAAATAACAAGTTACAACTTAAACATTGATTGTCAACTTGGAATTGAATGCGAAATCAAAAAATAGAATCCTTGGACACCTAAGCTCGGAATTCTACCGAGACCTCAACGGTTATTCCAGGCATTAACTTGTGATGACCCTGGTTTTTAGGCCAGTGTGTCCTGTGATGAACCGAAGATTGACCCGATAACGGATCCGATATGCGGAAGCAAAAACAGAAAATAAGACTCTAAGAAGTTAAAGTGACCTTCCATGAGATCGTGGAACTCAACAAGAACTGATGCGGAAGCAAAAGATAGAAAATATGACAAATAAGCCCCTAGGGGCAAAATAGTCATTTCTAAAAACTGTAGATTCGGGTGCCATTGAGTACACCGCTGGAAGGACAACGAAAAACTAACCAAGATGGACTCAAGAATCGCATGATTCGGAGTCCGAACGAAGGAGAAACGGCATGACGAAGAAAAACGAGCACTTAAAGCAAAAAAGGGTAAACTGGTAATTATCCAGGAAGAACTGGGCGCAACCGGGCACACCGTTGGAAAGACAGTGAAAAATTAGTCAAGTTAAAAAAAAAATCACTTGAATCGGAGTTCGGACGAAGGAGAAAAGCCCAACAGAAGAATTGACGTTGCGGCGGCCCGACGAGGGGCCATGGCGCACACGGCGCCCATGCGTGAGCCCACCGGCACCCAAAGACATGGCTGGTGGCAGCCCTTGGCTGTTGCTACATTTTTTTTGATTTGCCCAGAACTAAGGCTTGAAACGGAGGTCAAGGCGAGTTTTTCTGGAAAAACACGAAGAAGAAACCCCCTCTAAAATCGAGTTTTCTACCCGAAATCGCGGACGGAATCGAAAAAACTCACTGTAAAATCCCCAAAATGCCCCTAGATCAGAACTGAACAAGAGGGTCATAAAGCTGCTAAATGAAAACTGGAAGCTGAAACTTCATGAGGGATTTCCGGTACCAAGACGACATTTTCTGGAAAAACACGAAGAAGAAATCCCCCCTAAAATCATGTTTTCTATTCAACCATGTCAAAAGAAGAGAATAAAACTGATGTGAAAGGTCCATAATACCCCTAGATCAGAATATGTAAAAAAAATGCGAAATGAATTCACAAGAGGCTCAAAACACAAACGATAAGGTTTTGCTCGGAAACGACCATGCACGCAAACGTAACTTACTTATTTGGATGTGCTACAATGGTCTACGACTTAAAAATACCACCGATACAAAATCCGACCCCCCAAAGGGCAAAAAGGAAAAAATGGAACTTGGAATGAAAACTCGGAATCCAAAAATACAAAATGGGGTCAAATGACCGTTTGGCCCTTGGCCACACTTCAAACATGATTTATAAGACCCTATAAAAGAACGAAAACGGAATTCCCACACCCGATGCAACTATGGTGAACCAATGACTTGTGATTTTTTAAGGTTTTCATAACTTTTCAAGAAATCAAAAGATACATAGGATACAATATAATGGTCATTGGCCTCCGGCCTCATCTCATACATATCAAATACATTGAAAGGAGTGTACTTAAGTACACAGTACATACATGGAATCAAACATACATATTTTGACATATAAGTCTACAAAATGACATTTCATGCTAACATTTGCATGAAATGGAAACTTGAAAGCTACTCGACATTCAAGGAATGCTAGGCTTCACGAACCAAGTTTTCGTACCTGAAATATGCCCTAGTATCGTAGGGGTGAGTAACATAAAGCTACTCGTAGGAGATGAGCATGCATCGACCTAGCATTTTACAAATTTATTACCTTAAGGTGAAACATGTTAAAGGGGCTCATGCCACCTAACGTCTATGTCCAAGTGAGACTCGGGGAGCTTCCTAAGCTACCTTAGAGTCTAAGAAACAAGAATCATGATATACATACGTGTATGAAACGAATCATCATTGGGTTAATCTAAAGAACACGACAAGAAGAATGCTTGAGCATATATTAACATGAATTGCATTTTCAATACAATTGAACTAGGTCTAGAGTAATCCATACAACATAACAAAAGCATATTTGAATACAAGTTAACAAGAATCACATTATCCATGCAATTCAACAACAAAAGAGCATGTTATACAATGCAACAAGGTTTAAGTTCTCAAAGCCATCAACTTAGAATCTAAAGCACAAAATAACAGTAGTGGTTCATGCCACCAAACGTCTATGTTATAAATGAATCAATAGGATCAATCTTAAGCTTTATTAGAATGTCAAAACACGATTTTCAATATCGATGCAATTTAACCAACATTGAAACTTTCAATACAACGCATAAAGCATAATTTCGCAAAGTTAACATCCTGTAACTTAAAATGGAACGACAAATAAGAAACAACAAGTTACAACATCATCTAGTTATCAACTTGAAAATGAAATGCGAAATCAAACAAAGTGAATACTCGGACGTCACGCCGGATCAGACCGACAACATAGTTACTTTAGGGTTACTAGCCCATGGGTAACCTCCCTATGTGCGCACTAGACCATATAGAGAGACTATCCCCCGTACTAGAACCACGTCCTAGCTATAGTCAAATAACGACATCCCCAAGTTTTCAAAATCAATAAGTTGTGCAACAACGCATATATTAACAGGAATATGCAAGATAATCAACTATCTACTAAGCACAACCAAATTTGGAAACCTATACAATATATGCTCTAAATCCACAACTAATATGATATGATGAATGTCGAATCTTCAGTGTGCGATTCGTTACACGCTATGCATGAAAGATGTTAAACACGAAGTGTACAAATCATTACACAAGGCAACAATATATTCAATAAGGAAAACATATTATCACGAATACAAACATAATAACTATATTATCCAATGTTCAAAACATAACCAAATGAATATACAACAAGTCTAAGTCCATGATTTGAATATAAAAACCACTTCTAAAACACAACTAGATCATGGAGCAAATTGAAAGAATTTAAATAGATAAACACAATTAAATTCTCTAGATTTCCGATTCAATTTCAATTAACCTCAATTTAATACATGTTAAAGGGCATGGCAAGGTCATCACCTATATCCATTCTAAAACTCAATTAGGTTGTTAGAACAACAAAGTAGAACTTTAATTAAATCATGCTAATTTAAATCCCAAGGTTCTAAAACAATTTCAAATAGTCCCAATTTAATATATATTAGTAAACAAGTCATGGCCAATACAAATATCAAGTTAAAACCTTAATTAAGCTATTAGGACCACAAAATAGATTTTAATTAATTCTTTTAATTAAGATCTCTAGATTTTTAAACTTAACCAAATGCTCTCAATTTAACATATCTTAGAGAATATGCCAAGGACTAATGTAATATCACATTACAAGTTTATTTCATTCAATTTAAGACCATGTGACTTAACCTTTCACTAAAGTTAAATATAAATTAAAAGTTACAATTCTCATGCAATTAATCCTAATTTAATATATATGAACAACCACACCAAAGCTTAATTTTCTAGCATGCCACAATTCAATTCCAAGTTGTATATCACCATGAGGATTAAATCTTAAACAAGGAATTTAATTAAATGAAAGGTTTGAAAACCTAACCGAATATTCTAAATCAAACATATGTGAAGCTATATGGCATGTAAGTCAAGAATATCAAGTCGAAATTTAAATAGAGTGAATAGTACACTCGGGGCAAATTAATTAATCAAATTAATTAATAATTACTAATTTTCAAAACACCACTAATTACTTTCAAATTCAACTATGTTGGAGAGCATGCAAAGGCCTAATTTAATATGCTAACACATATTGATTTTAAGCTAGTTAAGGCCATGTGAATTAATCTTTCACCTAAGATAAATATTAAATAAAATCTTTAATACTTATTCAAATGTTCCAATTTTAATACACGACAATGAGCATATCAAGGGGCAATATAAAATCATGCTACATGTTTAAACCAAGTCATGAGTAACCGGGAAAATTAGATCCCGTACAAGAAAAATAAATAATAAAATCTCTAGATTTTATATTTAATTATGCAAACAAGTAGTATAAGCATCACAAGCATGCTATATAACAAGAATTTAAACCTAGAACATCTCCTACCTCAATTTGAGATAAAAATCCCAATGGCCCACCAAAATAAAAGTGCTCCGAATTCGACGATACCGAGAGGTTTTGTAGGGGACAACACCGTGAACATAACCCCCATCAAAGCCCCATGAAAATCATAACTTGACCTCAAAACCAAACTCAAGAAATGGTCAAAACTGAATTCTAATAAGGGGGAAAGGTAGAGCACAGCGAGGGGAACAACAAACTTTAAGGCCGAAGACTTTCAATCAAGGAAAAGTGAACTAAAAGAGGAGAGAGAAGATGGCAGCACCCCTTGGGTTGCCATGGGAGCTCCAGGTAGTGCATGAAGAGGGGAAATGAAATATCTCACCCCCCTTTTATAGAAATCTCAAAAAGTGCCCAGAACGGGCCCCGTCGGGTCTAAAAAAGTAAAATTTGAGCAGACGCGCTCAAATACCAAAACTTTGTGAACGAAAAAGATTCAAAATGATAAAATATGAACAACGGAAGTAACGGTATCAAAAACCGAGTCCCGAGCAGAAAGTTATACCCAAAACAAGTTTGGCGAAAACCAGGGCCAAAAACCCTGAAACTGGAAAACATCGTCCAGGAGGAAATTCCAAGAGTACACAACTCGACGAAATGTGAAAATGAATCTTGTACGAAGATCTAGGCTCAAAACAAAACATTTTGCAATAACTTTCATTAATTGCACAATGGCCCCTCCAAAAAGTGAAAACTGTACTTATGGCCCAGAATGAAAATATCTTCCAAAAATATTTTCTTAAAAACCCCTGAAATAAAATATCTTCAAAAGATATTTATGAAAAACACTCCAAGAAAAGAAAATAATTTCAAAGAACTTTGCATCCATGCCCCCTATGGACACCGGGAGCAACCAGAGTACTTTCTTGCAAAAGTAAAGATACGTATTTCGTGGAAACCACTCAAGATGAAGGCACGTGAAGTCAAAAACCAACTCCGAGCATGAGAAGTGAGGTTGTGCCAACAATGTGACAAATGAGGAAAGTACAGAATAGGGAAAAAGACGAAATAGGGAAAAGGACGAAAGACGCATAGTGTCCGAAAAGTGAAAATGCAGAAATGACTCGGTCCTCAAAGGAAGTTGTCAATCCACGGAAAAGAGTCTCAGGAACCAATTCCGAGCACTTGAGATGACACTAAGCGACACGAAATAGAGCTCAGAAAAGAAAATTAAACGAAAAAAAAATTCATTCGTAAAATTTCAGGAAAAAGGAAAGGAAGGCAAATGACCTGGTCGTTACAAACTCGCAGGGAAGACCACCCTAAGTGCGCACTATCTCGATTGGGGAGAACTCATACCTCCCGCACTAGAGCCTAACTCTAGCCATGTCACTTGTAACCATGTCCTAAGGGAATCCAAAATACAACAAGTTCAAAACTTATACATAATATTAAGGCATATATATATACCACCTTCCATGCACAAGCATTTTGCAACCACACAAACCATGCTTTAGGGTTCCAAGTCTAGAATGACATAATATATGACAAGTCTTTAACATGATAAAATATGCAAAACAAAACCACTAACTTATCAATTTAAATCATGCCTCAACAACAAGCTTTATGTACTAAATCTTAGCATTTTAGCTATAAGCTTCTAAAACAATCATAATTACCAATAGTAATCTACTAGAATGTAGGATTAACATCACAATAGTATAATAATTCAAGTCAATAAGAGTTCTACATGACATCAACAATCCTACTCAAGATACATATACAATATACATGCTTAATCAATAAAATCCTAAGTCAATCATAAGGATTTCCTATAGTATGCAATACTACAATTCTAAAAGCATGTACACAATATATATTAAACCCCAAAGGATTTTAAAACACTTAAAATATAAACATACTACCACCCCTACCTCAATAGAGAATTGAATCTCTATAATCCAAGCAACCAAGCTCAAAATGGAAAACAAGTTTAGGGTTGATGAAGAGGAGAGTGAGGGGAAACTTTTGTGTTCCAAGGTTCTAAGTCTAGAGTGAATGGAAGGAAGCCAAAAATGAAGTCAAAGCTATGAACCAAGCTTTTCTCCAATGGTGGCTAGGTTAGGGTTCTTAGAGAACAAGTGAAAATGAAAGAGATAAAGTGTGAAATGGTGAGTGGAAGGGCTAGAAATTCTCCACTTACTATGTGTTCTTACACTACCTCAAACACACACACACAATGCAAGACTTATTTTGGTGCCTACACTTGTCACAAATCCAAGGCTCCTTCCTAGGCTTAATCTTAAGCCTACACTCATCAACCGTCTAAGCCAACAAGTGCACCAATCATAGGCCAACATGTGGGTGAATCTCCACCCTCCAAATGTCAAAAGATTACACATCCAAGTCACTCCACCCCATTGCCAACAAGTGGCACCATGAGAATGTGACACTTGTCGCATTTTTCAAAAATTGCAAAAAGGTCCTTTCTCAAAATATCTTACACTTTAAATTGCAAAAAGGTTCCTAAAACGAAAAATAATTATTTTACATAATTACACTAAAACCCCAAAAATAATGAATAATTACATTAAAGTATGCACTCATGCCCTTTTATGAAAAGTAAGCAACTACAATGTATTTTTCTACAAAAGTAAAAATTCAAATGTCATGGAAATCAAATATCATGAATGCATGCAAAACCGGAATCAAATCCGAGCACAACAAGTGAGGTTATGCAAGGAAAAACGATAAACGAGAAAAAAACGAAAAAGGGAAAAGACAAAATAAGAAAAAGACGAAAAAAGAAAATCGCCGAAAAGGAAAAAGGAGGAAAAAGACCGGGTCATTACTAGATGTTGCCAAAGTGAGGCATGAGCTTGGACCATTGCGAACTAACCTTACAGCTTCTCTCACTCGCCATAGCCATCAGATGTCTGGCATGTTGCAACATATTACTGATATGATGACTCCAGATCCTATTCCCTGATTCTGCCATTATCTCTTTCCTACTTATTATCTGATACACTGTTGTTACTGAGATATATTGTGTGACGACCCTGGTTTTTCAGGCCAGCGTGTCCAGTGATGAACCGAAGGTTGACCCGATAACGGATCCGATAAGCGAAAGCGAACACAGAAAACAAGACTCTAAGAAGTCAAAGTGACCTTCCATGAGGTCGTGGAACTCAATGAGAACTGATGCGGAAGCAAAAGGTCAAAAATATGACAAATAAGCCCCCAGGGGCAAAATAGTCATTTTTAAAAAATGTGGATTCGGGTGCCACCGAGTACACCGCTGGAAAGACAGAAAAAAATTAACAAATCTAGACTCAAGAATCACTTGATTCAGAGTCTGGATGAAGAAGATATGAAACTCCAAAGTTTCATAAAAACCAACTTTCGAGTTTAAAATCAGTGCGGCAAGGGTACTTTACAAAGGGTAAAATAGTCTTTTCAGATAGAATTGGATGCAACCGTGAATACCGTTGGATAGACAAGCAAAAACTAATAAACTTAGACTAAAAAATCACTTGATTTGGAGTCGAGACGAAGAAGATATGAAGCCTCAAAGTTTCAAAAAAATTAGACTTATTTTCCGAGTAAGAAATTTGGGCAGGAATAGTGTTTTAACAGCAAGCACCAATTAAATTTTTTTCCAGAACCGAGGCTAAAAATGGACCCTTAAACGAGTTTTTCTGGAAAAACACGAAAAAGAAACCCCCCTTAAAATCATGTTTTCTACCCGACTATGTAGAAGAAAACAAAAAAAATATGATGTATAGTCCCTAAAATGCTCCTTGAACAGCCTAGGTCAAGATGGACCCAAAAAGCTACTACAAGCATTTTTTTCCGGAAATAGCCAGAACAGAGAGTAAAAACGGGCTAGTAGATGAATTTTCTTGGAAAAACACAAAAAAGAAACTTCCCTCAAAATTGAGCTTTCTACGTGACGCATGAGAGAATTAAAAAAAAATGCAATGTAGAATGCCTGAAATACCCCTCCATGAAATCTGGTCATGGAGGTCCAAAAAGCTGCTAAAAAAAAAACAGAAAGCTGAATTTTGCGATCAATTTCTGGCACCAAGACGACATTTTCTGGAAAAATACAAAAAAGAAACCCCCTCTAAAATCATGTTTTCTATTCAACCATGTTGAGAGAAGGAAATAAAACTGAATTAAAAAGTCTAGAATGCCCCTAAATCAAAATATGCAACAAAAACGCAAAATGAAATTGTAGGAGGCTCAAAACACAAACGATGAGGTTTTGCCCGGAAACGACTATGCACGCAAACATAACTTATTTATTTAGACGCGCTACAATGGTCCATGGCTTAAAAATATAGCCAATACAAAATCCGACCCCCCAACGGGCAAAAAGGCAAAAATGGACTTGGAATGGAAAACATGGAATCCAAAAATGTAAAATGGAGTCAAATGACCGTTTGGCCCTTGGCCACACTTCGTACAAGATTAATAAGACCCTATGAAAGAATGAAAATGGAATTCCCACACCCGATGCAACCATGGTGAAGCAATGACTTGCGATTTTTCAAGGTTTTCATAATATTTCATGAAGTTAAAAAGTTGTATAGAATACAATACACATGTCATTGGCCTCCGGCCTCATCTCATACATGTCAAATACATTGAAAGGAGTGCACTTATGTACACATTACATACATGGAATCAAAGAATACAAATTTTACATATAAGTCTACAAAATGACATTTCTGCTAACATTTGCATGAAATGGAAACTTAAAAGCTACACGACATCCAAGGAATGCTAGGCATCATGAACCAAGTCTTCGTACCTGAAATATGCCCCAGTATCGTAGGGGTGAGTAACATAAAGCTACTCGTAGGAGATGAGCATGCATCGACCTAGCATTTTACAAATTTATAACCTTAAGGTGAAACATGTTAAAGGGGCTCATGCCACCTAACGTTTATGTCCAAGTGAGACTCAGGGAGCATCCTAAGCTACCTTAGAGTCTAAGCAACAAGAATCATGATATACATACGTGTATGAAACGAATCATGGTGGGGATAATCCAAAGAACACGACAAGAAGAATGCTTGAGCATAGATTACCATGAATTGCATTTTCAATACAATTGAACTAGGTCTAGAGTAATCCATACAACATGACAAAAGCATATTTGAATACAAGTTAACAATAATCACATTATCCATGCAATTCAATAACAAAAGAGCATGTTATACAATGCAACAAGGTTTAAGTTCTCAAAGCCATCAACTTAGAATCTAAAGCACAAAATAACAGTAGTGGTTCATGCCACCTAACGTCTATATTATAAATGAATCAATTGGATCAATCCTAAGCTTTATTAGAAAGTCAAAACATGATTTTCAATATCGATGCAATTTAACTAACATTGGAACTTCCAATACAACGCATAAAGCACAATTTCGCAAAGTTAACATCTTGTAACTTAAAATGGAACGACAAATAAGAAACAGCAAGTTACAACATCATCTAGTTATCAACTTGAAAATGGAATGCGAAATCAAACAAAGTGGATACTCGGACGTCACGCCGGATCAGACCGACAACATAGTTACTTTAAGGTTACTAGCAAATGGGTAACCTCCCTATGTGTGCACTAGACTATATAGAGGGACTATCCCCCGTACTAGAGCCATGTCCTAGCCATAGTCAAACAACGACATCCCCAAGTTTCCAAAATCAACAAGTTGTGCAACAATGCATATATCAACACGAATATGTAAGATAATCAACTATCTACCCAGCACAACCAAATTTGGAAACCTATACAATACATGCTCTAAATCCCAAGGTTCTAAAACAACTTCTAATAGTCCCAAATTAATATATACTAGTAAACAAGTCATGGCCAATACAAATATCAAGTTAAAACCTTAATTAAACTAATGGGACCACATAATAGATTTTAATTAAAATCTCTTGATTTTCAAACTTAACCAAATGCTCTCAAATTAACATATGCTGGAAAACATGCCAAGAACTAATGTAATATCACATTAGAAGTTTATTTCATTTAATTTAAGACCATGTGAATTAAACTTTCGCTAAAGTTAAATATAAATTAAAAGTTGCAATGCTCATGCAATTAATCCCAATTTAATATATGTGAACAATTATACCTAAGCTTAATTTTCTAGCATGCCACAATACAATTCCAAGTTGTATATCACCATGAGGATTAAATCTTAAACATGGAATTTAATTAAATAAAAGGTTTCAAAACCTAACCGAATATTCTAAATCAAATATATGTGAAGCTATATGGCATGTAAATCAAGAATATCAAGTCGGAATTCAAATAGAGTAAATAGTGCACTCGGAGCAAATTAATTAATTAAATTAATTAATAATTACTAACTTTCAAAGCACCTCCAATCACTTTCAAATTCAACTATGTTGGATAGCATGCTAAGGCCTAATTTAATATGCTAACACATATTGATTTTAAGCTAGTTAAGGCCATGTGAGTTAATCTTTCACATAAGATAAATATTAAATAAAATCTTTAATACTTGTTCAAATTCCCTCAATTTAATATATGTCAATGACCATATTATAGAGTATTATATTATCATGCTACATGTTTAAAACAATTCATAAGCAACCGGAAAAATCAAATCCAATACAAGAAAATTAAATAATAAAATCTCTAGATTTCATATTTAAGCATGCAATCAAGTTGTATAAGCATCAATAGCATGTTATATAACAAGAATTAAACCTATAACACCTCCTACCTCAATTTGAGATGAAAACCTCAAAGGCCCACCGAAAAAAAAGTGTTCCGAATTCGCCGAAACCGAAGAGTTTTGTCGGGGTCAACACGATCTATATGAATCCCCAAGAAGCCCCATGAAAATCCAAACTTGGCCTCAAATCGAAACTCAAAACTTGGCCAAAAACGGTTTCTAATAAGGGGTAATGGTAGAGCACGACGAGGCGAACAACAAATGCTAAGGCCGAAGGATTTCTACTAAGGAAATCAAGTGGAGGAGAAGAAAGAGTGAAGGCAGCCCCTTGGGCTCCCATGGCTACCAGCCAAGAGGAGGAAGAAGGTCTGAAAATCTGATTTTAAAAATTAGGGCAACATATTTATAGAAAATCTCAAAAAGTGCCCCGCCGGGGTCCGGAAAAGTGGATTTTGAGCAAACGCGCTCAAACGGCAAAAATCCATGAACAAAAAAGATTTAAAATAAGAAAATATGAACAACGGAAGAAACGGCGTCAAAAACTGAGTCCCGAGCAGAAAGTTATTCCCCGAACAAGTTCAGCTGCAACCGGGTCTAAAAACTCTGAAACTGGAGAAAAATGACCAGAAGGAAATTTTATGAATTTATGAGTCAACATAAAGTGAAAATGAATCCCGTACGAGGATCCAGGTTCCAGACGAGACATTTTTGCAATAACTTTCGTTAATTGCACAATGGCCCCTACAAAAAGGGTTAACTGCAAAATTGCCCTAGAATGAAAATATCTTCCAAAGGATATTTTCTTAGATGCCCTTGAAATAAAATATCTTCAAAAGATATTTACGAAAAACACCCCAAGAAATGAAAAAGATTCTGAAGAATTGTGCATCTATGCCTCTGTGGACATCGGGAGCAATCAGAGTACTTTCTTGCAAAAGTAAAGATACGTATTTCGAGGAAACCACTCAAGATGAAGGCACGTGAAGTCAAAAACCAACTCCGAGCATGAGAAGTGAGGTTGTGCCAAAAACTGACAAACGGAGATAAGACGAAATAAGAAAAATGACAGAATAAGGAAAAGACGAAATAATGCATAGTGTCCGAAAAACGAAAAATGCGAAAATGACTCGGTCCTCAAAGGAAGTTGTCAATTCACATGAAAGAGTCTCAGAAACCAATTTTGAGCAGTCGAGATGACACTAAGCGACACGAAACAGAGATCAGAAAAGAAAATTGAACGAAAAAAATTAATTCGTAAAATTTCAGGAAAAAAGAAAGGAAGGCAAATGACCGGGTCGTTACATATTGCACTATCTTGACACTTGCACTGGTTTTGGATATTTTGGATATTATTTCTTGCACTGCTATACATTGATCTTTGGATTATGGTTTTGGATTTACTTGCTATATATGGATTTTTGGGATTTTGATTTCAGTTTTAGATATTCTGAGCTTTACATTGCTAGATACCATGATTTTTGCCCAGTTCTCAACTTCACCTCTCATTTATATCATTGATGCATATGCTTTGATAGTTGCTAGTGTGACCATTTTCTGACAGGTTTTCAGAATCTAAGTTTGGGGGTGCGCCTACCAAAGCAAAGCTTCCATTGCCGGGTCCCTCTTGCTTCACCCTTTTGGTATACTCTTTCCATTATCTGTTAATTCTTTGCAAATTGAGGACAATGGATAGATTAAGTTTGGCGGTGTGTTAGCATATTTTACATGTCGCACTTACTTTCTATGCATGTGATATAAATTGAGAGTTTTGAGCCATGATTTTGATCTTTTGAGGACCATGATACTTAGAATTAAAAAATTACTTGACTTGAGAGTCCAATACTCGTTGTATGCTTTGTGGATGCCATTTAGGAGTAAATTTTTTGAAAGATTGATATCTTGCTTGCATTTGTGGTCCACATCATCCTAATTTTGTGATTTTTTTGAGATTCACTCTAAGATTCTACACTAGCACAGGTGCACACTAGCATTCATTTGTGGGGTACATGCTTTGTTGACTATTTATTTAGTTATATCCCAATTGAGCTAGTAGTGCATTGAAAGCTTTCATTCTTGGTAAAGGTGGATAACAAACCCTTTTCACTAAATAGCTGGGATTCTAGCCTTATCAAGCATTGAATTTCTTGCACTGAAAGGTGGAGGGCCCAAACTCTAGGTAAATAACTTGATAAAATAAAAAATAAAAAAAATAAAAAATTTGCAAAAGTAAATAAAAAAGTGAGGACTTCTCCCAAAAGATGAGAAGTGGGAAATGATTAGATGGAGGTTGTTTTGATTTATAGCCTAGTTGATTTGAGCTTGTAAGTCCTTAGGGGTGTTTAAACACCTAATGCCCTAAAGCCGTCCGGTATGGGAGTCATTGACCTAATGCTCGACCCCATGGATTGCTAAAGAGCTTAATAGATCAATACATTGCACCATGCTTCCATCTTTGATCCTCTAGGATTGTAAAAAAAAAAAAAAATTGAGTGAAAAGAATAAGCGCACCTAATTGAATCAAGCTTTAATAAAAGGTCCACTCTTTGTCTTGATGATCGGTACTAGATTTGTGTGCTAGTTTGAGGCCGGATGTGATTATTTCTTTAGTTGGCTTAGATAGCAACATATTTGATGTCGGTTCACTTAAAAAGGATTCTAGAGTTGTTTTGATTTGCATAATCATTGTCTTGATGTGTGAAGGACCATACTTGTTTGCTTAATGTTGAGATTTTGGGAGACTGCTTGGAAAAGGTTGAAAAATTGCATACTTGAGGTAGTTTTCGCCTAATTCTTGTTTTGTATATTGGTGCCTCTTTAGTGAGAAAGAGCTCAATGTTTGTGGGTATCATTTCTGGAAACCCTCACGAGACTACACTCGTCCACTAGGGGTAATCTAAGGGTTCAAAAGGCTTGTTGCATATGGTAAATGCAATCGTGTTCCCTACGAAAGTGGCGCTATCCTTTTATTGCTTTCTAGTTCATAGTTATTTATTTCTTTCTTTTCCTTGTAGTTCATTACTAGACACTAGCAATATCTAAGTTTGGGGGTGTGATAAGTGCTCAAATGTGGATGCATTTTAGCACCTAGGCTAGGGTATTTTAGTCCATTCATCTATCTTACTTTCATGTCTTAGTACTTATTTGTGTTTTTGCCTATTTCAGGTCAATAAAGTTTAAACAGACTAATAAGAGCCATTTAGCTCAATTTTGGAGCTAATGAGCAAAGTTGGAAAGAAGCCAAGAAAATTGCACCAGAGGAACTTCGATCGATCGAAGGAAGTCTTGATTGATCGAAGATGGCTACAATCGATCAAAATGATGCGGTGCCAGCTCAGCAAAGTGGATAAGGCCTAGAAGATATTTTTGATGACACGTTAGTTTCGATCGATCGAAGCACGTGTTGGATCGATCGAAATCATGTTCGATCGATCGAACTAGCTGCTGGAAGTGAGATGTTTAATTCCCGAGCGCCAGACTCTACCTAACTTATGTAGCTGCAAATTTCCTCTAATTATAGGCTTTATTTCTGACTTGGTACCTACTCAAAGAGGCTTGTAATAGATTCATTGAATTATATTGTAAAAATATCATATAGTTTTACTTACCAATTATAGAAAGAGTTTTCTCTCTAGAACTAGGGTTTTGGGAAGAAAGCAAGGATGAAGATATTGATGCTAACCTCCAAGCTAGCCCTTAAGGGTTCCATGACCATTGTAATGAGTGGCTAAATCCTTCTCTTGGATCTAGGGATAGCCCCTAGACTTGTTTCCTAAACCTAGCTTTTGTGTATTTTTGGGAATTTTAGTTATAATTGATGTTTTGACCATGAATAAATATAGATCTTGTAATTTTTAAATGATTTGTATGGATTAATGCTTCCAATTAATCATTTAATTCTTCCAATTGATCATTTAATTCTATCCATATGTCTATGTATGCTAGAATGAATGTTCATGTGTTTTTCTCTAGATTTAATGAAATTGATGCATGTCTATGTGTGTTGATGTTGTTAATCTAGTGATGGTCAAGGCATGGTGCTTAATTGATTACTTTTGTGATTTATTTGATGGTTCGTACTTATGTCTTGATGGATTATGCCACATCCTTAGTTTAATTAGTTTAATTTTCATGTCATTAGCTTAGTTGTAGTGTAATTACTTTAATTTCTTAGGTAGGTGGACAATCCATTCTTGTTGTTTGATGTTCAATACTTATGAATGCAAGAAGTATGTTTCTCTAGATATTTGTGTATGCACTAATTGTGGTTTAATTGAATGGTTAATGGTCTCATTTGATAGTTTGTGCTACTCACTAGATTGATTAGACAATCTATGCTTATTTGTCATCCATGCTTAGTTTTAAATTGGTGACACACACACACAAAAGTTACAACTTGAATTTCCCTATTAATTTACAATTACTAGTGTTTGGTGAAGTGAAGCTTAGTGGTGAACTCTAAGCCCCAAGGCTTTTCTCTCATATATCTTTCTCTAATTCTAGTTTATCATATAATTTCATTGCTTTAAGTGAACCATTAGTTAATTAATCAAATTAAACCCTCTTTTGATCATTTGACCTACTAATCCATCATTGATTCCAAGAATACCGCTCCTTTCCCTTGGGATGATCCCTACTTAGTCTAGCTACATTAATAGTTAGTAGTGGTAGTGGCATTCTATAAATTCAAACTTGACCACATTTCATTTCACACACCACACTTTTGTGCTTTGGTCCGATGACACACCAATATACCTTATAGTTTCAAAAGTCTTGCAAGTTTAATATAGACCAATATAAGGGATCATTCTTCCTAATTTCTAAGTTGCAAGGTAAATAAAGTGATCATCTGAAGCTACATTAAGCAATTGAAAAGAAATACACAATTCACAAGTATACAATGAACAAGTATACTAAGTAATATCGAAACCACAAGCACCAAGCACCAAGTCACAAGGTACAAGTAATCAATGATTAACAACTTGGAATTGAATGCAAAATCACATAGTGGAAAGCTTAGACATAAAATCCCGAATTTAACCAAGATGTTACAAGTTATTTCGGGCCATTACAACCCACAAGGTATGTAATGACCCGGTCATTTTCCTCCTTTTTTCTTTTTTCGGTGATTTTTTTTTTGTCTTTTTCCTATTTTGTCTTTTCCCTATTTCGTCTTTTTCCCATTTATCATTTTTCCTTACATAACCTCACTTGTTGTGTTCGGATTTGATTCCGGTTTTGCATGCATTCATGATAATTGATTTCCATGACATTTGTATTTTTACTTTTGTAGAAAATACATTTTAGTTGCTTACTCTTTCGTAAAGGGCATGAATGCATACTTAATTGTAATTATTTTTTATTTTTTGGGTTTTAGTGTAATTATGTAAAATAATTATTTTTCGTCTTAGGGACCATTTTGCAATTTTATTTGTAAGATATTTTGAAAAAGGACTTTTTTGTAATTTTTGGAAAATGTGACAAGTGTCACATTCTCATGGTGCCACTTGTTGGCAATGGGGTGGAGTGACTTGGATGCATAATCTCTTGACATTTGGAGGGTGGAGATTCACCCACTTATTGGCCTAGGATAGGTGCACTTGTTGGCTTAGATGGTTGACAAGTGTAGGCCTAAGATTAAGCTAGGAATGAGCCATTGATTTGTGACAAGTGTAGGCTCACCATTTAGTCTTGCATTGTGTGTGTGAGAGAGGTAGTGTAAGAACACATAGTGAGTGGAGGATTTCTAGACCTTCCACTCACCATTTTACACTTTATCTTTTTTCATTTCATTTGTTCTTCATAGCCCTAACCTAGCCACCATTGGAGAAAAGCTTGGTTAATAGCTTTCTTCTTCATTTTGGCCTCCTTCCATTCATCTTCGATCATAAACCTTGGAAGACAAAAGTTTCCTCTCACTCTCCTCTTCATTAACCCTAAACTTGTTTTCCATTTTGAGCTTGGTAGCTTGGATTATAGAGATTCAATTCTCTATTGAGGTAGGGGTGGTAGTATGTTTATATTCTAAGTGTTTTATAATCCTTTGGGTTTAATATATATTGTGTACATGCTTTTAGAATTGTAGTATTGCATACTATTGGAAATCCTTACGATTGACTTATGATTTATTGATTTAAGCATGTATATTGTGTATGTATCTTGAGTAGGATTATTAATATTGTATAGAACTCTTATTGATTTGAATTATTATACTATTGTGATGTTAATCCTACATTCTAGTTAACTACTATTGGTAATTGTAATTATTTTAGAGCTTAATACTATAATGTTGTAATTTAGTATATAAAGCTTATTGTTGAGGCATGATTTAAATTGATAAGTTGGTGATATTGTTTTGCACATTATATCATGATAAGTACTTGTCATTTATTATGCCATTCTAGACTTGGAAGCCTTAAATCATAGTTTATGTGGTTTCAAAATACTTGTGCATGGAAGGTGGTGTATATGCCTCAATAATTATGTATGAGTTTTGAACTTGCTATATTTTGGATTATCTTGGGACATTGTTACAAGTGACATGGCTAGAGTTTGGCTCTAGTGCGGGAGGTATGAGTTTTTCCCATTTTTTGTGCGCACTAGGGTGGTATTCCCAGCGGGTTAATGCTTGGAATAACCGTTTAGGTCTTGGCTTTATCCAAGATTTGATGTCTAAGTATTCCACTAATTGATTTCGCATTATTTCCCAAGTTGATAACCAATGTTTGACTTGTGATTTTGGTTATTGGCGAATTTATGTTGTTAAGTCCATTGATATTGTTATTATGTTATGATGGAATCATTGCATTAGCTTAAGGTGATCCCTTAGAATACCTTGAACATAGACATTAAGTGGAATGCTCCCTTGTATTCGTCTATATTAATCTTGCAATGATATTGAAACTTTAGGGTATATGCATATGCTTCTTCTTACAAGTAACTTGATTACTCACCCTAGTGGTTTGGGTTATTTTACAGGTAAGGAGACTATGTTCTTGGATGCCCATCATCCTTAGAGGCTTATGAGCAATTTGAAGCATTTTTGTATATTAATATGCAAATGTTTAGCATGCTTTACTTTTGAAGTTATATTTTTGCATACCATGGGTGTATGGTATTTTAGATGCTAATGTAACTTTCTTGATATGTAATGATACTTAAGTATTCACTTTTGACATTATAAGCATGTTTACTTTAGCACTTATGTTTATTTGGTACCAACTTTTACTACAAAAAATGTATTTTATCCAATTTTGGGGATTTGACATGTGAAATCTTTATAATTAATATGTATAAGGCCATAAGTTGTTGTAATACATCCATTTATTCATTTAAAGGTTGTTGACATGCTCACTTACTCAAATTTCATTGAAAATCAGTTTTAAACTTTCATTTTGAACCAATTCATGAGCGGATTTGAAGCATGCGTTAAACCTTAACGCATTGGGCATTTTGCAGGTCTTATTAGCAGGTTTTCAAGGTGTTTTCGATCGATCGATGGCTTTTGGAAGCTTCATTGTATAGTAAATCATTAATTCTAATAGACTTTTTCATTGTTCAGGACCATTTCGGTTGACCGATGGCCCAATTCAGTCTACCGAACCAACCTCACCTTAAAATCATGATTTCAGCAAAGTTTCGTTGAATTTTGGTCGACCGAAACTCTATTTCGGTCGACCAAAATAGTCCGCATGCATCTACCTTCTAGGTTATGTTTCAGCACTGAAGTTCCAACTTCAGAGGGTCATAACTTCGTTGTTTTTAATCCAAATGGGGTGATTCTTGAGCCTAAACTCAAGGATTTTGAGTCAGCTTTCCAATGGTACCTATGCCATTCTTATATTCCAATCATAGTGGGGGTTATTCATGTTTTAGTAAGATAGGGTCAGTTTTTGCTTAAACCGGAAAGGGCGTTTTTGTGGGATTCTTATCCAATGTTCTTGGAACCTCTTGGAATGTTGTGAAATGATTAGATTAGGTTGTATTCACTTCGTTTGACTTGTTTAGAGTTAATTTTCTCCTTTTAATTATGAATTGACCATTTTGCCCTTAATTGACGGATTTAGCCCGTTTTAACTCTAGTTTCCTCTTTCGCTCTCCTTAAGTTTCGTGACCTCATGGAATATCACATTGGTGTCTTAGAGATGATTTATATCTCAAAGGACTATGGTTTCATCTTTTGCTTCTGCATTTTGGATCCGTTATAGGGTTAACTTTTGGGTCATCACTGACGCACCGGGTTGAAAAATTTGGGCTGTCACAAGGTATTACCTAAGTGCTCACATTTGAGGAGAGCTCATATTTGCTGCACTAAAGCCAAACTTTAGCCATCACATAGCCAATGTCCCAAAATTTTTCAAAATCAACAAGTAAATAACTCATAATCAACAAAATTGCATGAAACCACATTCCATGCACAAGTAAGGTGAAACCACACAAACCATGTCCTAGGGTTTCATGTCTACAATGGCATTTAAAATGTCAAATCTTCAATTTGCGATTTGCTACACATACCATGATATCATATCTCAAACAAAATCAATTCCCAATCAAGGTAGGCCACAATTACTAAATCCTCAACAAATTAGTAAAAAGCTTGCCAGGTAAATACTAATAATATTCCACAAGAATTCATTATCACAACATGATACTCACTAGAATTTAGTCATCAACTAAATTGACAATACACCTTATACAAGATATATATATATATATATAAGCTACATATGCTTGAATCCTCAAAACCTAAGTCAAATATATAGAATCATCATCTAAATGCAATCCTATAACACAACAAGCATGTATACAATATGTATAAAACTCCAAATACAACTAAAACATAAAGAAGATAAACATACTACAACCCCTACCTCATTAGAGGATTATTCCTCTAGAATCCAAGGCAAACGAACTCAATTTGAAAAACTGTGAAAAAAGTGTTCTAGATAAAGAAGGGAGGAAGATTTGATCTTCAAGGTGGAAAACCAAGTTCCCAAAGGAAATGGGTCGAATTCTGAAAATGGTGGAGAGGTTTTCAGGATTTCCCAAACTGCTTCACCAGAGTATTGCCCCTCTACAATCCAAGGGAAACAATATCAAATCGAGAAACTAAGAAAAAGTTTTCTAGATATGGAGAAGAGGAAGATTTACTTCAAGGTGGAAGACCAAAATCCTACGGGAAGGAGGTCGAAATCTGAATATGGTAGAGAGGGTTCAAGGTGGCTATAATGGTGGCCTTTGTGAGAAGATGAAAATCACATCATTCTTAACTAACTCAAAGGCTTTATTAGCCAACTACACACGCACCAACACTGCCTCACACATACACACACACATCCACCATCCACTTGTCACAATCCTAGGGCTCCTTACAAGGATTAATCTTAAGCCTACACTTGTCACTAATCTAAGCCAACAAGTGTACTAACCAAAAATCTACAAGTTAGTGAATTTTCACCCTCCATATGTCACCATCCAAAGCACCCTCACAAGGCTTAATCACAAGCCTACACTTGTCAATAATCCGAAGCTAACAAGTGTTCCAATCTAAGGCCATCAAGTGGGTGAATCTACACCGAAACAAGCTTCCAAGTCTCACCACATGACAAGTTGCCCCAAGGAAAAGTGACACTTGTCACTAATTCCTATAAATTGCAAAGAGGCCCTTCCTCTAAATATCCCAAGGAATATTTGCACAAAAATCCCTAAGACGAAAAATAATTACATAAAACACCCCGTAAAACAAAAATGTTTCCGAAAAAACTATACATCCATACCCCTACAAAATGGAAATTACCGAGCGTGCTTTTTAACAAAATTAAATGGGTTAAGTGCAAAAAACACTCCTATAGTTTAAAAAATGTGCAAATAATACCTCTGGTGTTCAAACGCTACCCCTATAATTTCAAAATAGTGCAAATAAGGGTTTTTTGTCAGAGGGGTAGGTAAAAATACGAAAATACCCCCAAATATTAATAAAACATGAAAAACATACTTGGTTATTTCCATTTAATTTTGTTGAAAAGGGAGTTATTTGCGTTTAAAATTACCAAAATAGACATCGACCAAAACTACGTCGTTTTGGGTAATGAAACACAACAAACGGAAATTATGGCTAATGAACTTACCCCATTATTATATAAATATATAGCTACAAATCATCGCCACCAAGGCAGATCACTGCCGGAATCGATGGTGCATCTCATTGCTGGAATTTATAGAAACCCCTCGCCGCCGACAGAGCAACTCTCGTCCTCAACTCCGTCGTCCACGGCTGCACTCTAATCCAAAAACCTCGATAAATCAATACCTATTTCTTCATCGATTTGAACTCCGCAATCAGCCTAATCGACAATAACATCATCTTCTGCGGAAACATCATGTCGTGACCCATGTTTTTCAACCCGGTGCGTTAGTGATGACCCGAAAGTTAACCAGATAACGGATTCGAAATAAGGAAGCAAAAGATAAAATCATAGTCCTTGAGATATAAATCATCTCTAAGGCATCAATGTGACATTCCATGATGTCACGGAACTCAAATGAAATGAAAGCGGAAATAAAGGTCAAAACGGGCAAAATCCATTAACCAAGGGGCAAAATGGTCAATTCATAATTAAGAAGAGAAACTTGACTCTAAGCAAGTCAAGCAAGGTAAATACAACCTAATATAGTCATTTCATAACATTCCAAGAGGTTCCAAGAACATTGGACAAGAATCCCATAAAATGCCCTTTCCCGGTTTAAGCGAAAACTGACCCTACCTTACTAAAACATGCATAACTCCAACTATGATTGGAATCTGAGAATGGCATGATACCATTGGAAATTTGACTCAAAATCCTTGAGTTTAGGCTCAAGAATCACCCCATTTGGGTTAGAAATGAAGGAGATATGGCAATTTGAAATCGGAACAACAGTGCTAAAACAAAACTAAAGAGTGCTGTATATGGAAGCTATTTAGGTCAACCGAAATAGCCATTTCGGTCAACCAAAATGACCAGAAACTCTCCTAAAATCCCGAAGGTGAAGAAAAATCACTTCGGTCAACCGAAATGAACCATCAGTCGATCGAAATGGATTTGAAACTCGAATTTGGTTACTGGAATGCATGTTTTACTGTACAAATGAAGTCCCTAAAGGCTTCGGTCGACCGAAATGACTCGAGAAAGAACTGAAACACTTGCTAAATGCCAAAAATGAAGAAAACTTCTCAAGTCTCAAATGAATCCCCCATTGCATGATCAAACTGAATTATATGCAAGTGTGTGATGATGTGAACATGCACGCAAGTGTAAAATGACATTTTGAACATGTTACAATGGCCTACAGCCTCATTATATTTCTTTTACAAAATTTGACATGCAAACCATCCAAAGTTAGAAAAGTTACATTTCAAAGGCAAAACTTAAAGTTTAAATACATACACTTGAACTTAAAGGTTTGTAACCCTTGACCTCATGTCATACATATCAAATAGGTCCCAAATAATGTATCCAAGTACACTTTACGTGTCATAAGGCAAAAATTTCATATTGAACCTAAGTATTACAACTTTAAAAAAATACTACTTAAACATGCTAACACTTGCATGTGAACAAGAATACTTTAAAAGAAACTTACAATCTTCAAACCACCCAAGGCAAGTGCAAATCTCCAATCTTGAATCATGTACCTGAACAAATCCCCCAGTAACTTCGGGGTGAGTAAACAAGTTTACTCGTAGAGAATGAGCATGCATCGACTCGATTTCTTTATAGATTTTTATAACAACATGAAACAATTCAAAAGGGTCATGCTACCTAACATCTATGTCAAAGGTGAGACTCAAGGAGCATCCTAAGCTACCTTAAATCATTTCTAGCATAAAACACATCCTTTATACAATCTAAACCACATCGAATCATGCTATACGAAGCAACACAATATAGATTCTGAAAGTCACCAACTTGAAATCTAAAAAGCAATAACAACTAAATATAACAATTTAGCATAATTAGAATTTATAATACCACACATCAAGACATAGATTCTTTAAGTTATCAACTTGAAATCTAAAAGTGTGAACACAACTAAATATAACAATTTAGAACAATTAGAATTTCTGATATCACACATCAAGACATAGATTCTCTAAGTTATCAACTTGAAATCTAAAATATAAAAACAACTAAATATGGCAATTTAGAACAATTAGAATTTCTGATACCACACATCAAGACATAGATTCTTTAAGTTATCAACTTGAAATCTAAAATGCAATAACAACTAAATATAGCAATTTAGCATAATTAGAATTTCTAATACCACACATCAAGACATAGATTCTCTAAGTTATCAACTTGAAATCTAAAATGTAAAACAACTAAATATAGCAATTTAGAACAATTAGAATTTCTGATACCACACATCAAGACATAGATTCTCTAAGTTATCAACTTGAAATCTAAAAGTGTGAAAACAACTAAATATAACAATTTAGTACAATTAGAATTTCTAATACCACACATCAAGACATAGATTCTCTAAGTTATCAACTTGAAATCTAAAAGTGTGAAAGCAACTAAATATAACAATTTAGTATAGATGTACTTAACAATATCAAATCGCCAATAGCCAAAACCACATGTAATGACCCAGATTTTTTCGGATAAATTTTTTCCGTTGTCTTTTCCCTTCTAAGTTTGGCTTTTTGTCGATTAGTGTCATCTCGAGTGCTCTGGAGTGATTTCCGAGACTCTTTTATGTGGATTGACAACTTCCTTTGAGGACTGAGTCATTCCCACATTTTTCATTTTTTGACACTATTTACTTTTTGTCCTTTCCCTATTTTGTCTTTTTCCCTATTTTGTCCTTTCCTCGTTTGTCACTCTGTTTGCGTAACCATACTTCTTGTGTTCAGAGTTGGTTTCTGACTTCATGTATCTTCATTCTCAATGATTTCTACGAGATACGTATCTTTACTTTCGTGAGAAAGTACTCTGGTTGCTCCCGGTGCCCATAGGGGCATAAGTGCAAAGTTCTTTGGAAACTTTTTCTTTTCTTGGGGTGTTTTTCATAAATATCTTTTGAAGATATTTTATTTTAGGGTTATCTAAGAAAATATCTTTTGGAAGATATTTTCATTCTGGGACAGTTTCGCAGTTTTCGCTTTTTAGATGGGCCATTGTGCAATTAATGAAAGTTATTACTCAATGCCTTGTTTTGAGCCTGGATCCTCGTATGAGATTCATTTTCACATTTCGTTGAGTCGTGGACTCTTAGAATTTTCTCCTGGATGATGTTTTCCAGTTTCAGGGTTTCTAGCCCTAGTTTGCGCCAAACTTGTTTTGGGGATAACTCTCTGCTCTGGACTCAGTTTTTAACGCTGTTTCTTCCGTTGTTCATATTTTCTCATTTGGAATCCTTTTTGTTTACGGAGTTTTGCCGTTTGAGCGCGTCTACTCAAATTTCACTTTTCCGAACCCGGCGGGGCCCGTTTAGGGCACTTTTTGAGTTTTTCTATAAATAGGGGGCCTTTAAGTGAAAAATCAGATTTCACTCCTCTCTCCCCTCTCTTGGCCGGATCTCATGGCAGCCATGGCTGCTACCTTCTCTCTCCTCTTTTGAGCTTCTTCCCTTTAATGAAATACCTTTGTGCCTTAGTGTTTAATGTTCCCCTCGGCGAGGCCTTCAATTCCAACCGATTGGAATCTCGTTTTGGCCATTTATTGAGTTCGGGTTTGAAGTCAAATTATGTTTTTGATGGGGTTTTCTTGGGATTCATGTTCGTGGTGTTGTCCTCGACAAAACCTAGGAGTTTCGTCGGATTCGGAGCCGATTTATTTTGGTGGGGATTTGAGATTTCATCTCAAATGGAGGTAGGGAATGTTTTAGGCTTTTGTGTGTGTTGTATTAAGTGTTTAGCATGATTATACAACTTATATATGTGCCTTGTATTAAATCTAGAAAGTTAGTAATTTTTAATTCTTTGTATAAGATTTAATATTCATGATGATATATAACTTCGATTTGAATTGTGGCATGGTAGAAAATCTTGTTTTAATATGTTAGTTAACATATATTAAATTTGGATTAATTAAATAAGAATTGCTCTTTTTAATTAATATTTATCTTTTGTGAAAGATTAAAGTTCATAGCCGAACCTTGCATGAAATTGAGTTGTATTATACTTCTAAATTAAGTTTTGGCATGTTTGTTAACATATTTTAATTTGAGAGCATTTGGTTGAGTTTGGAAATCTAGAGACTTTAATTAAGAGAATTAATTAAAATCTATTTTTGTGGTTTCATGGGCCTAATTAAGCTTTTGTTTGAATATATGTAATGACCATGATATATCTATTAGCATATATTAAATTGGGGCCAATTGGAAATGATTTGAAATCTAGAGAGTTTAATTATTTTGATGTAATTAGATTCTATCTTGTTTATCCATGGATTTAATCATGTTTTAGAAGGTGCTTCTATTTTAAGATCATGGATTTAGACTTGTGAAGTATTCACTTGATTGTGTTATATGCATTGAAGGGCATTGTTGTTAAATTTATATTCATGAGAGTATGTTTCTAATATGAATATATTGTTGGCTTGTGATTTCGTAGTATTATGGATATGAAATGCTTATTATGCACAATTGAGAGTTATATTGCTAACTTGTTACTATGTAGTAGTAATATGTATAAGTTATGAACTTATTTGGCTTATTTTGGAATCTTGGAACATTGTTGAGTTGAGATGGCTAGGGTTTGGCTCTAGTACGGGGACGTGAGTCCTCTAAGTCATTGAGAGAATGCGCACTTAGGGTGGTCTTCCCTGCGGGTTAGTGCCCGGAATAACCATTGAGGTCTTGGCAGAATTCCGAGCGTGATGTCCAAGTCTTCTACTATTTGTTTTCGCATTCCATTCCAAGTTGACAATCATGTATACCTTGTTGACTTGTGGTTTTGACTATTGGCGATTTTGATGTTGTTAAGTACATCCATACTAAATTGATATATTTAATTGATTTCACACTTTTAGATTTCTAGTTGATAACCTAGATAATCTATGTCTTGATGTGTGGTATTAGATATTCTAATTATGCTAAATTATTATATTTAGTTGATGTTTCATTTTAGACTTTAAGTTGATAATCTTGAGAATCTATATGTTGTTGCTTTATGTGAGCATGCGCCTATGCTGTTGCTTTGTGTAAGCATGCTCCTATGTTGTTGCTTTGTGTAAGTATGACCCTATGTTACTAAAATTGCATGAATGAGGTGATTGATGCTAGAAATGATCTTAGGTAGCTAGGATGCTCCTTGAGTGTCACATTTGACATAGACGTTAGGTGGAATGAACCACAATAATTAAATCATGTAAACTTGTAAAACGTAGGTCGATGCATGCTCATTTCCTACGAGTAGCTTTATGTTACTCACCCCTATGATACTGGGGCATATTTCAGGTACAAGAATTAAAGTTGAGACTTCCATTATGCTTGGATGACTTGTGAACTTGAAGACTTCCATTTTTGTGAAGGTTGGCTCGGAATGCCAATTGTAGTCTTAATTATCAAATGTGTATATTTGATTCGAAACTTATAATATGTGCCTAAGCACACTTTTGATTTTCATTTTATGTATATGACATGAGGCCAAGGGCCAAACTTCTTTTAGAATCACATTTATGTCATGGATGTTGATTTTTGCCTTTAATGAGATTATATGAAAATCATGCGTTTTAGTATGCTATTTTGCTCCGAAGTGTGCATTGTGTATGAAACTCATCCATTAGCATTCATTCATCATGTATGAGATGTGGCCAAAGGCCAAACGGCATTTTGAAACCATCTCATGATTTTAAATTCCAAGTTTTCGTTCCAAACTTCATTTTTGGCATTTTGGCCGTTGGGGGGTCATATTTTGCATCGGCCATATTTTTGGGCCATGGACCATTGTAGCACATCTTACTAGGTAAGTTATGTTTGCGTGCATGGTCGTTTCCAGGCAAAGCTTCTTCTTTGGTGAAATTAAATTCCAAGTTTTCGTTCCAAACTTCATTTTTGGCATTTTGGCCGTTGGGGTGTCATATTTTGCATCGGCCATATTTTTGGGCCATGGACCATTGTAGCACATCTTACTAGGTAAGTTACGTTTGCGTGCATGGTCGTTTCCGGGCAAAACTTCTTCTTTGGTGAAATTAAATTCCAAGTTTTCGTTCCAAACTTCATTTTTAGCATTTTGGCCGTTGGGGGGGTCATATTTTGCATCGGCCATATTTTTGGGCCATGGACCATTGTAGCACATCTTACTAGGTAAGTTACATTTGCGTGCATGGTCATTTCTGGGCAAAGCTTCTTCTTTGGTGAAATGAGCCTCCTACGGACTCATTTTACACTTTTGTTGCATAATTTGACCTAAGGGTATTTTGGGAATTTTTTTTGGGAAATAAATTCCATTGTTCACATGGTCACTTATAAAATGTGATTTTAGGGGGGGTTTCTTCTTTGTGTTTTTCCATAAAATGTCGTCTTGGCATCGGAAATCGATCCCGAAGTTCAGTTTCTGTTTTTCCATTTAGCAGCTTTTTGGACCCTCTGGACTAGTTTTTTTGGGAGGGAATTTTAGGAATTTCACAGTGCGTATTTTTTGATTTTTTTTGTCTGTCACGTAGAAAACTCGATTTTGAGGGGGGTTTCTTCTTTGTGTTTTTCCAGAAAATGTCATCTAGGCCTTCAAATTTCCATTTTTTTTAGAAAAACCCCTACTGCCAGGTTTTTGGGCTGCCCATTCTGCCTCCTTCACATGTAAACGGTTAAAAGGGGTTTCGTAACCGGTTACACGTGCATGGGCAGTGTTTTGGTCAAAATTTTTGGTCTCCTAACCGGTTAGGAAGGCTTAGTAACCGGTTAGATGTTCTTGGTTTTCACCTTTTTGACCGTTTTGCCCCTTCTTCTTCCGTTAGCCATATCTTCTTCATCCGGACTCCGAATCGAGTGATTTTTGAGTCTAAATTCATTAATTTTTCATTGTCTTTCCAATGGTGTGCTCGGTGACACCCACTTTTAAGTTAGAAATGATAATTTTGCCCCTAGGTGCATTCTTGTCCGTTTTTGAAATGCTGCTTCCGCATTTGTTTCCTTTGGGTTCCGTGACCTCATTGAGTGTCACATTGGTGTCTTAGAGATGCGTGATATCTCTAGGGACCATTGTTTTGTTTTTTGCTTCCGCATTTCGGATCCGTTATCGGGTCATCTTTCAGTTTATCACTGACGTACGAGGTTGAAAAACTTGGGCCGTCACACCACAAGTGACAATTAAACATGATTGTCAACTTGGAATTGAATGCGAAAACAAATAGTGGAAGACTTGGACATCACATCTCAGACTAAACCATGAACAAAATGGTTTTTCCGGGCATTAACCCGTTGGGAAGACCACCCTAGTGCGCACTGTTGCCCAAGAATTGACTCTAGAGGGGGGGGGGTGAATAGAGTCAATGCCAAACAATGGATAATTTTCGCAATATATAGAAATACAATTTCTATTCAACAATTTAAGTAATTATGCAATAATCAAGATATGAGATCAAGATATGGAATAAGCAATTAAAGCATAATTATAAGAGAGATAAGGGAAGAGAAATTGCAAACAACAACGCGGCGATTTTTGCGAGATTCGGAAACTCCTACTCCTCGGCTCAAGATCCCTCTTGAGACTTCCCAATCCAATATAGCTTCTCCTTGCGGGTGGAGAGCAAACCTTTACATGAAGCAAGACCTTGCTTCTTTTCCTTGCTAGGAGAACACCCTTCTCCTAGGCTTCTTTTGGGTCACACCAACCCTTACAAGTTTGTAGAAAAGATTGTAATTGAAATACAAGATTGAATCTCTCTCAAGATAGATATACAAGTGCAAGCTCACAAGAAATATCTCTCAAAGATTGATGTACAAACTTTAGCTCTCAACTAGAGTATATATGAATATAAGTGAAGCTCAAACTCTATAAATGATATGAATGAGAGAAGATGATATAAGTGAAGAATGTAAGCTTTTATAATCTTTCAAGTGAATAATAGAGCAAAAAAAAAAAACTCTATGAAGATTAAAGCAAGAGCAAAAGCCCTTTTAATCTTTGCTAGAATCTCTCAAGATAGAATAAGAGTGAATGAGAGAGATGAGAAGATGAGAGAACAAAAGCTCTCTTGAAATGTAATATTATGTCTCTCAAAAATGGTGGTCTCTTTGCTTCAGCAAAATGAGCCTTCCTTATATAGACAGCCGTAGCTTAATATGTCTGTTAGAAGTAGTTGGAAGACTTAAATGCAGAAAAGTGCCGTTGTAGATTCAAATATCTTAGAAGAGCCGGCTCTACAAAAAATTGGAGGAGGCTCCAATAAATGGGAGGCGGCTCCAATAACTGGGAGGCGGCTCCAATTCACAAAATGCATTCTACGACACACAATTTGGCTACTGGAGTGCAAAGAGGCGGCTCCTATAATTGGGAGGCGGCTCCAATAAAAATGAGAGGCGGCTCCAATAAAAATGGGAGGCGGCTCCAATTGATAAAATGTGCTTACTTTAGTTTTCATGGAGGCAACACCTTGTTTTGGATTTTGACAGAAAATGGCATGACTTCAAATGGACATAACTCAGTCCATGAAACTCCAAATGAGGTTAAATTTAAGTCTAAATTTATTGCCTTGAAGTCAGCTTTCTAAATCCACTGGCCTTGCTCAAAAATTCCAAACACAGAAGAAGTTATGGCTATTTAAGTGCAACCTGGTCAGAATTTTCGCAGAGCAGAATCATGTATTTTGTGAAGCTCATATCTCAGTCATTTTTAATCCAATTTAGGTGAAATTTGAGTCTAAACTCAAGGGCTCGAAGTCAGCTTTCCAATGCCACTGACCTTGTGTAAAAATTCCAACTACACAAATAGTTATAGCAGTTTTAGTGCAAGCTAGTCTGAAATTTTCTAGGCTGAAAATAGCTTCTTTTGAGATATCCATCTTTCTAGCACCTAGGACTTTGATGAATGATTCAATTTTGTTCAAGACCTATTTCTAAGAGTCTAGGGACATATGGAGATGATAAATTTCAAGTGCATTGTGTCTTAGAGTCATTTACCAAATTATGGCAACAAAGGCTTTAAAGATGAAATATTAAGTTCAATGCCTTTTCCTTTTCTTTCTAGACACCAAAGTAAATCTTATGATTAATGTGCATGGTCCTAGCATTTCTAGCTTAAGTTGTGAGTTCTTTCAAAGCTTATACAAGCTTGAACTAACCCTTTATTAGCAAAGACTTCATATGACAATATCTATGAATGTAGTGCAAAGTCTATTACTAAGGATATAGGAATATGTGAATGATGATAATATGCATGATCCTATAGAGATGAGCTTCAAATGGATTCATAAATACTTTGACATTGAATCCAAAACACTCACCATCCTATCTACCCCTTTTCTTCATGCATTGTCCATGATCGTTTAGGCTTGAGGTAGTATTGCTTTCTTTCTTCCTTTGAGTTGCTTTCTTGCTCATTGAAGTCCAAGCTATCTTTGGACATTGCATTTTGTTCCTTGCAACTTCATGTCTTCATTGTATCCATTTATTTCCTTGATGTGATCTTGAATAATGGAATACTTTGAATGATCTTTAGTGCTTCATTGAGGTTATTCTTTGAATGTGAATAATCTATATAACACTCAATGTAAACATAAGTCCTTAAACACCATTAATGGTTTGTTATCATTAAAACACCTAGATTGTCATTGGATGAAATCCTTAAGGTCAACACGCACTATCTCAATTGGGGAGAACTCATACCTCCCGCACTAGAGGCAAACTCTAGCCATGTCACTTGTAACAACAATGTCCCAAGACTCCAAAATAAACCAAATAAGTTCACAACTTATACATAATTTATATAATGCATGAAAACACCTTTCATGCGTAAGTAGGTTGAAACCACACAATTCATGCCTTAAAATTTAAATTCTAAAATGATATATATAATGTCAAACACAAAGTGTACAACTCATTACACAAGTCAATCATATATTTAATATTGGAAACAAGTTCTCATGAATATAATTTTAACAACAATGTACTCAATGCTTAAAACATAACCAAGTGACTACACAACAAGTCCAAATCCATGATTTAAATATAGAAACAACTTCTTCAACATAATTAAAATCCATGGAAAATTTAATTAAATCATGATAATGAAATCTCTAATTTCCAAATCAACTTTAAATGATCCCAAATCAATATATGCTAGTACACAAGTCCTAGTCATCACAAAAATCAAGTTAAAAACTTAATTAAGCCAATGGAATCACTAAATAGATTTTAATTAATCCTTTTAATTAAAATCTCTAGATTTTCAAACTCATCCAAATGCTCTGAAATTAAAGTATGTTAAAGAACATGCCAAGATTTAATTTAAAGCATGTCACAAGTTAATTTCATGCAAGGTACTATGAGAATTAAACTTTCACCAAAGATAATTATTAAATAAAAAGTGCAATTCTTATTCAAATAATCCAAATTTAATATATGTTAACAAACATATCAAAGCCAAACTTTCTAGCATGCCACAATTTAATTTTAAATAATACATCATCATGAGAATTAAATCTTAACCATAGAAAATAATTAAATTAAATTTAGATTATGAACAAAAGCAAGCATACAAGTTGTATAAGCATCAAAAACATGCAAGACAACAAAAGTATGAAATTATAACACCCCCTACCTCTATTTGAGATGAAATCTCAAATCCCTACCAAAACGAAACCGCTCCGAATCCGACGAAACTTCTAAGTTTTGTCGGGAATAACACGATGAACATAACCCCAAGGAAGCCCCATCAAAATAACAACTTGACTTCAAACCCAATCTCAAAAAATGGTTAGAAATGGATTCTAATAAGGGGGAAAGGTAGAGTACGGCAAAGCGAACTTAAAACGCTAAGGTACTACACCTTTTTACTAAACGGAAGTGGCCGGAAAAGAAGAGAGAAGGGTGGCAGCCCCTTGGCTGCCAGTCAACAGAGAGGAGAGAGAGAGAGAGAAATCTAATTTTTCTTCTTAAGACCTCCTATTTGTAGAAAAACCCTAAAAGTGTCCCAAAAGGGCTCCGCCGGGTCCAGAAAAGTGGAATTTGAGCAAACGCACTCAAACGGCAAAACTTCATGAATGAAAAAGAACCAGAATGAGAAAATATGAAGAACGGAAGAAACGGCGTCGAAAACTGAATCCCAAGCAGAGAGATATGCCCCAAACAAGTTCGGCGGCAACCGGGGCCAGAAACCCTGAAACTGGAGAAAAACCACCAGAAGGAAATTCTAAGAGTACACGACTTGAAGAAAAGTGAAAATGAATCTTGTACGAGGATCCAGGCTCAAAATGATACATTTTTGCAATAACTTTCGTTAATTACACAATAGCCCCTCTAAAAAGTGAAAACTGCAAAACTGCCCCAGAATGAAAATATCTTCCAAAAGATATTTTCTTAGATACCCCTGAAATAAAATATCTTCAAAAGATATTTATGGAAAACACTCCAAGAAAAGAAAAAGATTCTGAAAAACTATGCATCCATGCCTCTATGAACACCAGGAGCAACTAGAGTATCTTTCTGTAAAAATAAAGATACGTATTTCATGGAAACCACTTAGAATGAAGATATGTGGAGTCAAAAAACCAACTCCGAACACAGGAAGTGTGGTTATGCTAACAAAGTGACAAATAGGGAAAAGACAAAATAGGGAAAAGGACGAAAAATGAATAGTGTTCGAAAAATAAAAATATGGAAATGACTCGGTCCTCAAAGGAAGTTGTCAATCCAAATAAAAGAGTCTTAGAAACTATTTTCGAGCACTCGAGACGACACTATGTGACGAAAAACTGAGCTCAGAAAGGAAAAGAACAACGGAAAAAAAAATATCCGTGAAAAGCTGAGAGAAAGGAAAGGAAGGAAAATAACCGGGTCATTACATATCATCAACTTATTGGAAGAATAGATGGCCCATTATAGATTTTGTTTCTTCAACTTAATGGGTTTTTTTATTACGGATTTTGAGCTACTTGAGAAGTTGTTCTTTGTTGTGATCCTAAAAGTGAACATTGACCTCATAGATCTTCTTCTGTGTTATAAGGTCAGTAAGATCCGAACTAACGAGCCCTTCTACCACCTCTACCCGATCGACAAGATGTCCATATGTATGGACATAATCAAATCTGAAAAGGGTTGGAGGGATAACATCGTGGGCATTAGTGGGGCTTGGTCTTCGCCGGCTGCAGAGGATTACCCAATCCCGAGCGCCTTTGGCGTCTGTTCTGTTTCCTCATATAAGAAATTCAAATCTCACAAAAATGATTGTCCCTGCGAAACATGTGTTCCTCGCTTTTGTACTTTCTTATGCCGCTCCTTAGGAATACCTTGTGATGACTTGAGCTACAGTGTTTGCAGGGATAGGAGTAATTACTTGAAGAAATACATTCTGAACGATATTCCTTCCTGCTCAGACCTTCTCAGTTCAGACAACCTTCTAGCGTTCTCATCCCTCGGCTATACCATGAGCAGGCTTCAGATTCCATCCTTTGGCAGGAAGAAAAATACTCCCCCAGCCACTTCTTCTGCTGGGGCAACCTCCTCTCCTGCATCAGCCTCTTCCTCAGCCACCATCTCTGACACCATCCCGAGCACGGTGGCTATTGATTCTGTTGTCAGCACCCCTGCTACCAACCCGAGCGCGTCTCCATAAATCACTACAGCCCCTGCTGCCGCTGGGGGCGCTCGGGACAAAGAACGAGGCAAAAGGCCTCATCCTGACAGTGGAATCGACCCTGAGGAGGAACCTTTTATAAGAAGGACCCGGGTCTCTGGGCCGGGTGCTCTCTTGCATCGCCCAGTCAGAGCTCCTGCCCCCTCCGGGCCTGTTGCAGCTGGTGCCTCTGCTTCTGCTTCAGCCTCCCCTTCTCTTCCCACTTTACCACCATGGGCTCCTCGGTACACCCGAACGGATGGGACGTTCGTGAAGCCGAACGAGACCATGCTAAAGGATGGCCAGACCGCCATGGCGTATTATAGGAGCATGTGGACTCCGAAAGACCTTGAGGCGGCGAAAGGTCTATCCCAGAAGGATGTGTTCAGCCACTTTCCCCAATCTGCCATGGAGGTGACTTTTATTTTCCAACTCATAAATCCTCTCATATTATTTGGTCTTGCCTTCGTCCGACCAGACTATCGGTTTAACCATTATTAATGTATATCTATGCAGACTTTGTTCAGAATGATGGCTATGCAGAAGCAGGTTGAAATGGGGAACGCCAGGGCTCGTAAGTTTTCTGATAGCCTGGAGGTGGCCAATAAGGAAAACGACCTTCTCGCCAGCAAGAATACCGAGGTATTGGCTCGGCTTGAAAAAACCGAACAAGAAAGAGATGTCTTGAAGAAGGAGAACGACTCTCTTCAGGATGAGAAGGATGCCCTCCAGCTTGAAAAGAGTGTCTGGTAGACTGAGCGTGATTCAATCAGAGACGAAAAGGCAGAGCTCCAGCACCTTCTGGCTGATGAACAGTTTGCTCGGATGGCTTTTGAGAAGAGAGCTCTGGATGAGCGTACTGCTCTGATTGATACTATTAGTAGAGTGAACGGTGGGATGCTGGTTCTTCATGCTAGGTTCTCAAGGGTCGGCGCTCTTAGATATGCTCAAGGATTCCGAGAAGGTTTCTCCGACCGAGTTCCGGATGAGGGACAGACCAGCTCAACTCCAGATGAGGTCGATAAGGATTTAGGGATTAACCCTCTAGGGGTCTATGTTGACCCAGAACCCACCGAAGCGGAGTACATATTTGATGAGTGCCAGGACATTGCTTCCTCTAGGATCACTACAGCTCCTCCTACCGCTCTACCTCTAACCGCTCCTCAATCGTCAACTGTGGTACCTCCTATAGCCACTGCTGACGTTGGCCCCCAGCAGAATGACTCTGTTATTCATCTTGATTCCCCACCTCGTGAGGGTGAGATGGCTGATGGGACCGAGGAGGCAGGTCGGCACAACCAGGAGGCTGTCGGTACTGAGGCAGCTAGCTAGGACTCCTCCGGACTCTTCGATTCCATACTTTTTTGTAACAATGTGACTTGAATATTTCATTTTTTGTAAATCCAATGCTTATTATGAATGAGATGACAGAACTCTTTTTCTCTTTTTCCTTTGTGTTGCGCTCTGTTCAAACCCATTTTCAATATATATATACCTTTTCTCTTTTTTTTTTTTTTTTATATTAACTTTGTCGTGTGCTTGTTTATGGCAAGTGCTTAGCGTTCGGCTTGCGGTGCCAGTTGCCACTTATCTTGCTCAAGTGCCTGGCGCTCGGCTAGAATGCCACTTGCCACTTGGCTTTTCATTTTTTAGCAAGTGTCTGGCGTTCGGCTTATGGTGCCAGCTGCCATTTATCTTGCTTAAGTGCCTGGCGCTCGGCTAGAATGCCACTTGCCACTTGGCTTTTCATTTTTTAGCAAGTGTCTGGCGTTCGGCTTATGGTGCCAGCTGCCACTTATCTTGCTTAAGTGCCTGGCGCTCGGCTAGAATGCCACTTGCCACTTGGCTTTTCATTTTTTAGCAAGTGTCTGGCGTTCGGCTTATGGTGCCAGCTGCCACTTATCTTGCTTAAGTGCCTGGCGCTTGGCTAGAATGTCACTTGCCACTTGGCTTTTCATTTTTTAGCAAGTGTCTGGCGTTCGGCTTATGGTGCTAGCTGCCACTTATCTTGCTTAAGTGCCTGGCGCTCGGCTAGAATGCCACTTGCCACTTGGCTTTTCATTTTTTAGCAAGTGTCTGGCGTTTGGCTTATGGTGCCAGCTGCCACTTATCTTGCTTAAGTGCTTGGCGCTCGGCTAGAATGCCACTTGCCACTTGGCTTTTCATTTTTTAGCAAGTGTCTGGCGTTCGGCTTATGGTGCCAGCTGCTACTTATCTTGCTTAAGTGCCTGGCGCTCGGCTAGAATGCCACTTGCCACTTGGCTTTTCATTTTTTTTTATTTTTAGCAACCCATTGAAGAGGAAAGTTATTTTTATAAATTTTAGAAATTTGCACATTCATACGTACTTGATTGACAACAAACAACACCCAATAAAGCCGAAACTTAGCTTTTATTGGTAGTACCTCTTCAGAGACGTGGCATTCCAGGGCTTGCTGACCAACCTTCCCGCCATGGTTTCTAACATATATGCTCCCTTGCCTATGACTTCTGCAATTCTGTATGGGCCTTCCCAGGGTGGCATCATTTTTTTGACTATCCCCACCTTTCTTTTCAGAACTAGATCGCCAGGGGCAAAATCTCTGTGTTTCACTCTTTTGTTGTGACTATTCGCCAATACTTGCTGGTATGATGCTAACCTTATTGCTGCAGCGTCCCTCCTTTTATCTATCATATCGAGGTTCAATCTTAACATCTTGTCGTTCTGATCTCGACTCCATGCTAAGCTTCTAATAGTTGGGACCATGTGCTCAACCGGTATAACCGCCTCGGTACCATATGCCATTGCAAACGGGCTCTCCCCAATCGGCCGCCTTGGGGTGGTTCTGTAAGCCCATAGGACGTTCGGGAGCTCATCCAACCACTTCCCTTTATGGTCCTCCAGCTTCTTCTTAATGTAGGCGAAAATTATTCTGTTTGTAATTTCTGCTTGTCCATTGGCCTGAGGATGACTTACTGCAGCCAACTTCTGATTAATTCCATACTCCTCCAGCAGCTCTCTTACTTGCTTGCTGTCGAGGTTCGTGCCATTATCCATGACTATTGACCTTGGAACGCCGAAACGGCAGATAATATTGTTCCAAATAAATCGTCTCACATGAGTCTGAGTCACGTTAGGATATGGTTCTGCTTCCACCCACTTAGTGAAGTAATCTGTGGCCAGTAACACATACTTGTTCTGAGCTCTTGCCGTTGGCAGAGGATCGACCACATCCATCCCCCATTGCGCGAAAGGCCACGGCGAGGCCATTACGTGCAATTCCTCAGGTGGTTGGTGGATCAATGGTCCATATCGTTGGCATTTATCGCACCTTCGAGAGAACTCCTCCGCATCTCTTGACATGTTCGGCCAGAAATACCCTTGTGTCATTGCTTTATGCGCTAACGACCTTCCCCCAAAATGATTGCTACACACACCTTCATGAATAGCTTGCAATACCTGCTGCGACTCTGCGGGGGTGACACACTTCAAGTATGGGCCAGAGTAGGATCTTCTGTACAGCTGGTTATGCACGATGGCGTATTTTGCAGCATTCTTTTTGAGTTTCCTAGCTTCATCCCTTTGCATAGGCAAAACGCCATCTCGAATATAAGTAATGATGGGGTCAATCCAACTCGGTTCATACGGTATGACGTTGACTTGCCAAGGGTCAGAGTCCAAAGGTTCTTCGAAAATAGATGGCTGGGTCAATATTCCTATTGGAATCACCCTCACCAATGTTTCACCAGAACTCGAAGCACTACATGTTAACCGGTCTGCATCTGCGTTCTGTTCCCTCGGTAACTATATGAATTCAATCTTTGCAAAGTCCTTGGCTTTATGCAGAACAGCAGAACGATATGCCCCCATCATGTCATCCTTGGTCGCG
Organism: Cornus florida; assembly: GCF_030987335.1. Classification (NCBI taxonomy): domain Eukaryota; kingdom Viridiplantae; phylum Streptophyta; class Magnoliopsida; order Cornales; family Cornaceae; genus Cornus; species Cornus florida. The sequence goes on from NW_026775578.1 coordinate 98,700,630, forward strand.
TACTCACCATTTACCTGCCGAACAATCAACTGTGAGTCACTATAAATAGTCAAACTCCTGACCTGTAGCTCTTTGGCCAACTTTAACCCATTCAGCAACGCCTCGTATTCCGCTTCGTTATTGGTGGCTCGGAACTCAAGTCTGAGTGCTTGACTCAAAGAAGTACCCTCTGGGGTTTGCAGTTTAACCCCAATTCCGGCCCCCATCTGGTTAAAGGAGCCATCCACATAAAGTTTCCAAGAGCCGCACCTAAGGTCTTCTTCCGTATCTTCAGAGTCACATTCTAGCAGGAAATCGGCTACCGCTTGTCCTTTGACAGCTGTTCTCGGCTCATATGTTATGTCAAATGAACTTAACTCTATGGCCCACTTTGTCATTCTGCCCGAGAGTTCTGGCTTGTGCATAAGCACTCTGATTGGAAAAGTTGTTAGAACAGCTATAGGGTGGGATTCGAAATAATGCCTTAACTTTCTTTTTGCGTTTACAAGTGCAAGTATCACCCGTTCGGCCTTCGAGTATTTTCGTTCTGCCTCGGTCATTATTTTACTGACGTAAAATACCGGGTGTTGCACGCCTTCCTTGTAACGAATTAGAAAGGCACTTGTCGCAACACTAGATACTCCAAGATACAAAAATAACTTTTCTTCTGGATCCGGGGCTGACAGGACTGGTGGATTCTGCATATATTCCTTCAAATGGGTCAATGCTTGTCGTTGCTCATCTCCCCAGACCTGTCTTCCATGACTCCGAATCGTGTCAAAGAACGGCTTGCAGCGGTCTGACAATTTTGAAATGAATCGACTTAATGCAGCTATTCGTCCTGTGAGGGCTTGCACCTCTCTGATCGTCTTTGGCTCGGCATTCTTAATCAAAGCCTCTGCTTGAGCGGGGCTAACTTCGATGCCTCTGCGGTTGACCACGTGTCCCAAAAACTGACCAGAACTCACACCGAACGAGCACTTGGTTGGATTGAGCCTCATCCCATATCGCCTCAGCACATCAAATATATCTTGCAGATGTTTCAGATGATCATTCTTCTTCCTACTCTTTACCACCATATCATCAATATAGGCTTCCACAATCTTTCCTATTTGATCCTTGAAAATTTTGCTAACAAGTCTTTGATAAGTTGCTCCCGCGTTCTTTAGTCCGAAAGGCATAACTTTGTAGCAGTATGTCCCTCACTCGGTTACAAAAGAAGTTTTTTCTTCATCTGCCGGGTCCATAGGGATCTGATTATAACCTGAATAAGTGTCCAGAAAGGTTAAGCGTTCATACCCGGTGGTAGCGTCCACCATTTGATCAATCTTTGGCAGTGGGAAGCTATCCTTCGGACAGGCTTTGTTCAAATTGGTGAAATCAATGCATACTCGCCATTTCCCATTATTCTTCTGCACGACAACGACGTTGGACAATCAATCAGGGTAGCGCACTTCTCTGATAAATCCCGCATCAAGCAGCCTATCAACTTCCTCGGCTATGATTTGGTTGCGTTCTGGAGCGAATCTTCGTTGCTTTTGTTTTACTGGTTTGAAATTGGGATTGACATTCAAAGAATGACAGGATACGGAGGGATTAATTCCAGGCATGTCTAGGTGACTCCATGCAAATACATCGGCATTGTGAGACAAGAAGTCAGCTAGCTCTTGCCGCTCTTCCCTGGTCAGTCTTATTCCTACTCTGGTAGTTCGTTCTAGCCTGGACTGATCGATCTGCACATCCAGAAGGGGCTCTTCGGTCAAGTCAACTGACTCCTCCACCCTGTTCTGCTTGGGTGGAGGTTCCCGTAATTGCTATCTGGGGCTTGCCGGTCGGACGGGCGCCTTCCCTTTCCCAGCATACTTTAGTGTGACGGAATAACACTCTTTGGCTGCAACCTGATCCCCACGAATGTCTATCACCTTATTTCCATCGGGTCCGAGGCACCTCATGACCTGATGCAAAGTTGAGGGTACTCCTTGGACTCTGTGAATCCATCCTCTTCCCATCAGGAGATTGTACGAGGGGTGAATCTCTACAACCACAAAAGTTTCCATAAGAACTCGTTCTGCAGCTTGAACTTCTACTTCCACCATTCCGACGGGCTCCACCCTCTTGCCATCGAATCCTAACAGGGGATTCCCAGTGGGCTTGAGCCTCTCTGGTTTAATCTCGAGCCGATCAAATGTGTCCCTCGGCATGCATTCGCACTGCTCCCGGGATCGATCAGAACTCTGCGCACCAGGCAGTCCGCCACTGTCAAACTGACTACCAACGGGTCTTCATGGGGGATTTAAACACGCTGCAGGTCCGTCCTGTCGAACTTTATCTGTATCTATGTGACCTGCTGGTGTAGAGTATTCACACTGCTGACCCTTTTCTTCATCTGCGCCTGCTGTAGGCGCGCTCGGAGCAGCTCATTTGAATCTTCGCTGGGCTCGGGTCGACCGTGGATAGCATTGATTATACGAACTGGTTGTGAATTGTGGGAGCTTTGTTTATGGCTCCTTTTTACTTGTTCCATCGGTCGATTCTGCTCTATCGCCGAGCCTTGAACATAACTCGCGAACTCCCCTCTAGCTATCAACATCTCCACTTGCCTTCTCAAATTCCTGCATTCATTAGTCTGATGACCGAAATCGGAATGGAAAGCACAATGTTTAGTCTGATCCCTCTGTTCGAGGGGTTGCCTAATTGGCAGTGGTGGATGAAACTTATCTTTGTTCTCCTGATATAGCCTCGCCAGAGTGACCTTCAGCGGAGTGATCAGCTCTTCCTCCCTGGACCTCTTTTCTGCCTTCCAGGAGGTCTGACGCTACGGCTGAGCCTGCTTCTGCCTAATCTTTGCCTTGGACTTTTCCTCGGTCGACACGAGCGATGCTGTCCGAGCATTGGCTGCCTCCTCTTCTTTTAGGCGCACAAAGCCGTCGGCTCTTTCATTGAGTTCATCCATAGTCGTCGGCGTGTTCACTACCAGACTGGTATGGAACGGAGTGCCACGTGTCATGGCTAACTTGAAGGCTTGAACCGCTGTAGAAGGGTGGCATTCGATCACCATACTCTTAGTGAGATTAAACCTGGTGAGAAAAGCCTGGAGACGTTCATCTTTGTGCTGTCTCATTGTGAATAGGCTTGAGATGTCCTTCGGCGGACGCTTGTTCACATAGTACTGGCTTATGAACCGATCGCACAGGTCTCGGAAGCTACCAATGGAGCTCCTAGGCAAGTTCTTGAACCAGCTGAGCGCCGGTCCAGCTAGGCTTGTAGGGAAACATTTGCACATTAAAGCGTCGTTTTCCGTATTCAGGGCCATCTTCAACTGGATATGGTACACATGATCGATCGGATCGGTTGTTCTGTCAAACAGAATAAATACTGGCATAGCAAACTTCCTTGGATGCGGGGCATTCAGGATCTCGTTAGTGAATGGTGTATCAACCGTTCGAGCCGTGGATCGGAGTGCTTCATTCTTTCTTTGGCGCCCAGTGGTAGCTCTGTGGGCTACGATTTTGCTCTCCGAACCGCGATGAGTGATTGTAGCCATGGAGGGCCGGTAGGACGGATCGAACGACCGTTCCTCTATGAGCTCTATTTGCCAAGGCGACGCAACTTGGCGGCGATCAACCTCTATCACCTCCTCTTGGTTGAACCTTTCCCGGTGCGGATCTAAGGTCATGTCTTCGTTCTGTCTGATCTGCTCATGTCGCGGATCAACGTGAGTTGATCCTTCGTGATCCTCAACTCGACGAGCATTTGGCGGCAAATCATCCATCCTTCTTTCATCACGGTGGAGAGCTGACTGACTATTCTCGTCCTGCTCGCCTTGATGCGCGATATTAGATTGAACACCTCCTTCTCCGGCTGGAGGTGGACGCGAAACCGCGGGTATTTGCTGATGTTGCATTCCAGCTTTCAATTCTGCATTCTCTTTTTTGAGAGCCTCGATCAAGTTCATCAACTCCTCAAGCTTTGTTTGCTGGACAGCCTCCATCGGATTGGAGCTTTCACCTATCATTATTCCTGAATGGAGTAAAGGCATTAATCTCAAGTTTGCAAGTAGATCCGAGCTTCGTGAGTGGGAATTTTTCAGATCTGGTTTCGAATTCTCCGAATTATGCTCACGGTTGACGAGATCTGAATTGTCCGAATTCTAAATCCGTCAGATCCTGCCACAATCGAACAACTCGTTGTTGCGTAGATCTGAAGCCACTTCTGCCAAAGCTACAGGAACTAAAATTCCTCCAGAGTAGGTCACAATCGCTCAGATCTGGATCCAACTCCCAAAGATCGAGTCTCGATCACCCGAATTGGTCTGAATCCACACGATATTAATCATTGATCAACCAATCTTCCATGATTCCCACAGACGGCCTCCGAGAGCTTTACCAGAGCTAAACTCTTTTTTGCACACAATGTAGACCTTACTCTGAGAGTTCTTCCCTTGACGTCTAATTGGATCTTCTTCAACCCCTTTTTCCACATTCCCAATCTTAAACTTTATCATCAGCTTCACGTCTCCGGAAATTGGAGTTTTTGGCACCGGCAATTTCTCATCGTCTTTCTTGATTGATTGATACTGATTTTCTAAATTATTACTCATTGTAGAATCAATTAAACATGATAATAAAAATTCTGCTTATATATATATATATATATATATATATATATATATATATATGTATCTCTACATCTATATAGTGATATTTGTGACGAACTGTACGATAACAAATAAAAAAAAATCTCCATATCTTCAAGGTAGAGAAAGAGTAAAGATTAATTTTAGCAACCCAATAAAAAATGAACTACACGAATCAACAACAGGTCGGTTTCTTAGTTGACAAGGAAATAAAGAAGAAAAATCTACTGTAAAAATTAATAGAGAGAGAAAGAGAGAGGCAAGAACAAGAAAATTCTTGTAAACCCGAATCGAAAAATCAGCTCAACAATGACCCATATAATGACTGCATCAATATGTATATAAATCCAATCTAGATGAGTGAAGGGATCAAGAAACGAATATTGCAAAAAAAGACCAGATGAGAGAAAACTCTGAATTTTGAAAAAGTCTACTTTCTCTTTCTATAACTCGCCAAGTCCAAAACAGAATATTACAGTAAGTAAACAGAATATTACAGTAAGTAGGAAAAAATTACAATATAATAAGGAAAATACCTCTTATATTTTCAAAAAGGTGCAGAAAACCCCCTGTAAGCATTTTGGGTAGTGCAAAAAGGTATTTTTGGTATTAAAGGCCAATTTTTGGTCACATGCACAGTACATGCCAATTTTCTTGGTCAGAAGTCCTTATTTGCACTATTTTAAAACTACACGGGTGACGTTTGAACACCAGGGGTGTTATTTGCACATTTTTTAAACTACTGGGGTGTTTTTTGCACTTACCCCAAAATTAAATCAAGCATCAATAGTAAAAGCCAAAATGATGCAATGCATGAGGTGTCGGAAATCAGTTTTGGACACCGAAGCCTACCTCGGGCACAACAAAAACCCTAAGGTATCCTGAAAAAGAATAAATCAATTAAATAAATAATAAATAATTAAAAAAAATGAATGACGAAAAATCTAGAAAGGAAAAAAGAAGACACGGTCTTCACAACCTTCCTACCTTAAAAGGGATTCCGTCCCTGAAATCCGGTCTCGACAAGATAGAAGGCCAACCCAAGATAACTACGGAGTACATTTCCGAGTATCCCACACAACTCACTACATTAGTGATCCCAAAACTGAAAGAAAATGCACAAACTAATGCCACTTGCACCCACATGCTTATGCACACATAACAACATCTGCTAAAAATGGCCCCGCCCCAATGTCATTTGCAACCATGTGCTCACGACAAAACATTCTCAAAAGAATGATGACCATACGGCCACACTACATGTCAATACTCAAACACCGAACAGTCACATCAAGGAACAGATCATCGATTACTAAAGGACAACTCCCAAAGCCTCGAGATCAAATAAAAGAATAGGGAGCTACATAACCGGGAACACATCTCCAATGAACGAACATACGGATCCAATGACAATCACCAAAAGAAGTCCAAAACAATTACATATCGAATCAAGGTTCCTAACTAAGAGTAACATGTCAGAATGAATAGTGACTAGAACCCGCCCACAACGTACTCAAATGTATGGTAGTATCGACAGCGTCTAGTGCCCGCCCATACTTACTCATCAGTAAGGAAGCATTAACAACAACTAGAACTAGCCCACGGCATACAATTTCGTACGGTGGTACGATAGTATAAAGCACTAATTCATAATATACCTCCACTAGGTCTACCCATGAAACCCTTCAATACAAATGACATCAATGTCACAAAACAACCATAACCAAAAACATAGTGGGAACCAGACATTTGTGAGAGTTAGGATATGGTCTAAAGACGTCATGCTGAACTATTTTAGCCAATCCCAAAACTCTGACGACAATGTCATAGGCACTATCATGCTTAAGGCCAGAAATCCGCCATACAAACAAAACTAACAACTCCTACACCTTAAAACACCACAATCAATAATATCAATCACCAACCCAAAGCTTGACAAGTCTGTCCCCTCAAGCTAATAGATTAGACTTCACAAATTCAGAAAACATCAATACCTCCAAAGTCACAACAACCCTCAGTATAAGACATTACATCAAAAATCCCACACACCATCTTAAAACAGACCTACTATAAGTCCATATACCGAAATCTAACAATGGATCCAAATCCCTATCATGGACTACCAAATCCTCAAAACATAAGTCTACCACGTAGCTTGCACATCACAATCCCGATAACCAAGGTCACAAAACAAATCTCTCAAAACCGTACTTGGCAACACCAAGCTAAATTGAAACTCCTCAAAATACCTTTCTACTCATATAAATCCTTATCATCATTCCATAAAATAACCACTAAAATTATGATCCTTAAACCCAAATCTAGCCATAGTTAGAATGAACGACTCCACAGACAACGAACCAAATAAATCTTCAATGACATGGACACAAGTTCTCGTAAAATGGCCTTACATCAAACCATTCACACCGAGCATAGCGAACTCCGATAATGACCACGGCTAAAACCCCCCAAGGGAAAACATGGAATGAAGACTACTAGTCCCAACAAGAGAACACTATAACTCTTTCTCTGAAATAAAAGATAACAAGGTCAAAGACTCCACCCTTATATGGAAGTAAGTCGACCAAAATCAATCAAATCCTCACCAAGGACTCAAGACAACAATGGTGATCCCTGCAGATCATCCAATCTATAACTATACATAATGCAATGAAAAAAAGAGACTCACTCCTTGTGAAGTCCCTAACATGCACCAAGAAAAAAGGAGAAACCTTATTCTCCCACAATGCCAATAAGACAAACACGAAAAATGAAACATTCTTTCCACCTTAGGGAAATGGACAGCCCATGAGAAAGCAAAGTTTGATAACTCCTCTATGAGGAATTCTACGACGAAAATTTTGTGTTATTACTTTGCCAATTATAAATAACCACTCGCAATAGTACGAATCTTTGTAGGATAGCACTATAGAGAGGGTGTCGAACCCACAGGGAGATGAGTATTTATGTTTGCTTTTAATTAATCTATTGGTTTATAGGTAACTGGTTGAATTGTTTGCTTAGTTGTTATGATTATAACTAAAATTAAACTAGAGTGATCAGAGAGAGAAAGGTCTTAGGGCTTTGACTTCACCACAACCTTCATACTATAGTTAACTATTTCAACTCTGGGAATTTAACAAATTATATTTTAAGTGAATTGAACTCAATAACATTCGTTTAATTCGGGTTTTAAAGAAAGATGTTCTATAAAATTTAGTTAACTATAACCTATCTGCGGTTAGCATGAACTATCCACCTACCTACTTAACTACTTTAACTACTTTGTAAATAATCCATATATCCTAAGCATAGACTATGAAAACATTCTTTTATAAAAAATGTTGGAATACCATTACATGACCTCTATTCTAATGTCCGGCAGGGCTCCGCCAGATACCATCCAATAAGAATAGGTTGAGAATAGAGAACGAATAGTTATATCTAAGACAATGTAAAAACAATTTGAAAACTATTTAAAGCATTAAATCCAATTGAGTTGTCTCAATTGCTCATAGCCATGTAATAAAAAAATAGTATATATTAAAATATCCCAGAGTTAAAAACAATCAAACCATAGTACTAGATTGGGTTACATCAGTGCCCTAAGAGAGGAATTAGCTACTCGTGATGATGCCGAATATCATCTGTGTTGTAGTCGTTTCCATCGTCACAGATGACACTTCTCTTCTCAGGACACTACTCGTGACGATGACGAATATCATCTGTGTTGTAGTCGTTTCCATCGTCACAGACGACACTTCTCTTCTCAGGATCTTCACCTTCTAAGGTTATGGAAACCCTAAAAGCTACCACTACAGTATTAGCCTTCTGAATAATACAAGAAAAATGAACTTCTTCTATCAAGGCCTGTGCTTTCTTTTATAGAAGAAAATAAAGGTTTGGTGGGCTTTTAGGTCTTCTGGCCCATCTGGAATGAGATACCACTTGTAGAGAGAATAATCCCGTAACTTAAATCTAATTTGTCATATAAGGCTCGAGCTTTAGGAAGTAGAGCTCGAGCTTTGAGGTTTAGGCTCGAGCTTTGGGAACAAGGCTCGACCTTCATTGAGTTATTGCTTAAGCTTCAAGGAATGGTGCTCGATCATTACTTTGACACTTAGCTAAATTTCTTCAACTATTTTCCGAAGCGTCTTTTTCTTCAACACTTAGAATATTTTTGGGGTTCATCTCTTTTAACATTACTCGATCCAAGCTTTTTGGGCTCGAGTACTAGGTACTAGGCTTGAGCTTTAGGTACTCAAGGCTCGAGCTTTGGGTAATGGTGCTCGATCCTTGAGGTTTGGCATGAGGGCCCTGGGAGCTTGGTTTTCCATTAAATCAACTCTTCAAATTTTGACGCCTTGTGCTCGAGCTTGAGGGTCAAGGCTCGAGCACCACTGAGTAGGGCTCGAGCTCTGAAGGTACAAGGCTTGAGCTTCAATGCCTTGTTGATTTTTTTTTTCTTTTTCTTGCAAGGCTCGAGCCTCAAGACTTGGGCTCGAGCTTTAGATCTTGAATTCTTCCAAACTTCACCATTTAAGCTCTCGGCTTGCTCTGAATGATCGGCAACGACTTTGTAAGCTTCGATATCGGTCTTTTCATCATAAAGTCTCGATTTGAACCATTTATCTAGAAAAGTACCTATAAACACACATTAAGTATAAATCAGTCTGACAATAGATAAAAGTATCACTTTAGGTCTTAACATACGTATATTTAGGGGCTCGAATGTGCAATATTCAGCACTCATCACACCACCAAACTTACATATTGCTAGTCCCTTAGCAATATAAAACTAAAAAGCCACTTTCGTGGGAATCACAATTGCATTTAGCTTATTCAACAAGCCTTTAAACCCATAGGTTACCCCTAGTAGATGAGTTATAGTCTCGTGAGGTTTCCAGTGATGGTACCCACACACATCTCAAAGTAGTGCCTTAATTGCACGGTAAGCTCATTCAAGCCTTTTTTCAAATCATAATATCCCTGTAGCTCATTAATCAGTCAAATACATCAAATACAGCCAATCATGTAATTAGAAAAACTTTCAACTTCCAATTTTAATTTAGCAGCCATGGTCCCTATATGTCAGTTTAATCATTCATTCAATAATCTTAATCTCCAAAACACTTTTTGAAAGTGATTTTACAATTAAACGTGTGGCTTACTATCCATACTTGTATTTATTCCTTGCTATTCCTCAATTTACAAGTAAACTTTTCAAATTCCAACTCCCGAGGCATTTATTATTTTTTTTTCTAAGGTATGCATTTTTTCAAAAAGGATACTGTGCAATGTTCAGGTCTATTAAGCTTTCTAGATCATCCATGTAACGAACTTTCAGCCAATAACTCCTAGACTAGATGGTCATAGGGCATTAAGTGATAAAGCACCCCTCCGGACCTAATTATTCAAGTAATCTAGGCAACCTAAACCCCTCATGTAATGAGCTTTCAGCCAATGACTCCCAAACCAGATGGTCTTAGAGCTTTAGGTGTTAGAACACACCCCTAAAGACTTAATTGCTCAAGAACTTGACCATTTTTATTTTTATTTTTATTTTTTATTATTATTTTTTTTCTTTCACATTGGTGAAGAATTTTTCTTTTATTGCATTACATACATACCACTTTTTTCTATTCTTTTTTTCTTTTCTCTCTTTTTTTTTATGCCGCGGTTATTAAAATTATCAAATCCACCTGCTCATCTTAGTCTAACTCAAAACAAACAAGCCTTCTAGTTTTTACCCCACAGAATTCATGCAAGTGTGAATATGTGCAAAGTGTAGCATCTCAGAGATTAATTTCATTAAACAATGATCATCCTAACAGAGTGGACCATAGGCCACCAAATGATTTCAAAAATTTTTAAGACTCCCTTTTCACAATATTTTAGCATACAAACCATATCTAACCAACATCAGACTATAACAGTATATACGACAATTAACAGACTCAAACTCATGCTTATAACATCAAATACCATATCATGTCTTTATGTTGATCAAAATTTGAAAATTTTCCCAATTTTACCTTACCCCCAAACTTAGTGTGCACATTGTCCTCAATGTGTGAGAACAAAAGAGAGTGAGAAAGATATTACCATACAAGCAGACCAGCAAAGATAGACCAAAATGAAGTACAGAAGGGTAAAATGGAAAAATCATCCCCAAACTTAATCTGTAGTACTTGGCAAAATAAAAAAAACTCCAACACACATCAGAGTAACAAGTATATAGAGTAATAACAAAGAAATATCACATGAAGCGCAAATATAAACACAAGGATAGATAGGCAAAAAGCATCCATATAAATGAGAAACATCAGTACAATGCTTTTAAAATAGTAGACTTAGGGCATATATACAACATAAAGAAATAAATACATCCAAAAGACTACCCTAGTCATTAAAAGTGCCTGACTAACAAAAGAAAATATAGAAAAGCCCTAGGCAGCTAATTCAACTGAGGTGGAGGAGTATCTGTAGAAGTTGAGGAGGCAGACGGAGTGCGACATAGTAGCTCCTCTAGAATGCTCTGCTGCATAGTCAACATCTGTCGCAGCACCGCCTATTCGTCCTGTAGCTCAGTCACCCTGACCTGTAGCTCCCTAATCTCAGTCTGAGAAGAACTTTAAGGTCGGGCTACAGGAACTGGCCTCCTCTTCGGTGGGGCCTGGCCATCGGAGAGATCCATCTCATCCTCCGTAGCCTCATCAGCATCCTCTAGCAGCCTAGTAGTAACTGCTATATAACCTTCATCGCCCAACTCCACTACATTGCGGTGATGTGCCAGCATATGTGTCCACACTTTATTCTATTCCTTCATTCCAAACTTTAGAGATTCATCACAAGACTCCTCTTTTTGACCTATCACAAAACTCTGTAGCTTTAATAGCTTGGTAATCATGTATGGAAAAGGTAGCATATGGGTAGGAATAGTCTTATGTGGTCCAATCTCTGACCAAACCTCCAGTAGCTGACAGAAAATCATCCTAGGAAACGAATACCAATGCTTAAATTGAATAGCATAAAGTGCCTGGAGAAAATCAGTATTCCTAATATTTTTATGCCTAAGAGGATGGACATTAGCAAAGATAATAGAATCTAGAATCCATAATCTCTTTGGAATCTTGGCCTTGGTAGTACTACTATGCTTTCTCCCGGCAAATCGACCATTTCACAGCTTTTGAATCAAATTCTCTACAATTGGTACCCAAGGGAAAGGTATGAAAGTAGGATAGCTATGCCTCTCATCTACCACCTCAGGAAGTGTATGATAACATTCTAAAGATGCATCAATAGCACACGGATTAATAATCAACTCATACCCATCAATCATAGTCCTAAGCTCCCAATGGTCATCCTCACTATAAACAAGATTAAGATAAAACAAACGAATAAAGACGAGGATTAGCAATTTTAGTAACAGGGACCATAAGATGCAGTCTGTAACTGAAAGACTTCATAGCCCATCTAGTGCGAGGATCAGTGATGAACGCATGATAATCAAAGGTCATCTCATAAGAAATTAGAATTGCCTTCCAAGCACTTGGCAAAACATCTTTAGTGACCCTAGCACGCTTAGAAGGAGTAGGACGAACCGTCTCTATTTTTAATTAATAGTACCCTTCAAGAAAAGCCCTAAAATCACCCAAAATTCTCTAATTCCTGTAATCTGGAAACTGAGGCTCAAGCTTAACCTTTTGGGCTCGAGCTTCAACCAATGCTCGAGCTCAGAGTTGCAGAGCTCAAGCTGTACCAAGAACTACACCAAAACAACTCTCAAAGATCAATGCATAAATTAACCAAGACTTGGTTTAAACAACCATTGTAATAAGATGATGTATAAAAATCCAAAGAATCATTCATCCAAAGAGAAACTCATGCTCTCCTACTCTAGATCTAGAAAGTTAATTATCTAAGGAGAAAACAATGGAAAGAGGATGAAGGAGAAGATCTTTAACTGAATTTTACCTGTAGATCTGGATGGAGAATGTCAAGTATCATAGGGAATCAATAGGGAGAGAAAACTTGGAGAGAACTCTACAGAGAGATGTATGATATATAATAGGAGACGAAAAACTTAGGTTTTTGTTTTAAAAACTTTCAGAACCTAAGGGTCGAGCTTCAGAATGAGAGCTCGAGCTTGCCGCCTAAAACCCTAAAGTTAACGATGATGGAGGGCTCGGGCTTAGCGTGTGCAAGCTTGAGTTTTTGGTAGCTGATGCTCTAGCTTCAAAGTGAAGGCTCGAGCTTTGAGACAAATTTTTGAATTTATGTATTTTTGAAATTTTATTTCTTTTTCTTATTTAACTTAACTCTAAACTAAACTAAAAATAAAATAAACATAAAAATTACTAAAACCTAAAAATCAAAGTAAAAACAAAATTAAAAATACAACTAAAGATAAAAAATAAAAACTACGGTACAACATACAAATTCTAAGTTTAACGTCGATAGCTCAATAACATGCTAATTTCATCGTCAATAGCTCGACGAAAACTGACTTCTCTAGTCCAAGTAAATAGGATCATGAAGTTCTATGATAAGCGCTGAAAAGTGCGCATTTAAACCCCTTAATCTTGAATATTTTAGGACCTTATTTTATCTTATTTTCCCGTTTTAGTACTAATTTATGTTTTTGTCTATTTTTAGGTCAATAAGGTTCAAACGGGTTAATTTCGGTCAATTAAGGCCTTTTTGGAGTTAAACTAAGTCTTGGTGAGAAGTAGGAGCAAAAGGAGGCTGATGCTGAAAACTGCCTAGTTGGATCGATCACACTATGAACAATCGAATCCCTGATTGATCACACTGTGAATGATCGAACCCTGATCGATCACACCACACCTCTGAACGATTACACCATACCTCTGATCGATCAGCTGTTGGTTGGATCAATCGAATTGTTCGCAGAAGTTATAAAAAAGTAGATCTAAAGCTCATTTTGAATAAACTCAGGGTGTGCTTGAAAGAGGAGATCCTAGGGCCGAGTTCTCACATTTTTGGCCTCTAAAAGCCTTGTATATAAGAGGGATTGAACCATTTTTGTGGAGAGATTCATATTTTTACATTATAATTTCTATATTGTTGTAGTTTCTCTCTCTAGAAAGTTAGAGATTAGGGTTAGAAGAAAAGAGGGAAGTGGAAGCACATCTCAAGAATACATCTCTAGATCCATATACTCTCTATCTCTAGAGCTTCAAAGAAAAAGAAGAAGAAGAGGAATAAGAAGATAGAGTCATGTTGGAGCTTGCCCTTGAGGGCTTCATGACCACATCCACCTCCTCCATGATTGGCTAGATTTATACTTAGGGTTTGGATGAGCCCTAAGTCTTGTGTAATCTAAACCCTTGTATTTCTATTTTTAGGGATTTATATATATATTGTTGTGATTAGTGGTTAGCCTTGTGATTGTTGATTCAATTCTTCCTAGTGATTCTCTATTTTAATTATATGTTGTCTTATGTATGATTATTTGGGAATTGATCTCTACATTAGATTCTCTATGTTAGTTGCATATCTATGTGTGATTAATTAAGAATTTAGTAATGACTAAGCATGATTTTTATTGAATGGGTTTGTAAATTAATTTGATGGATTATGCTTACACTAGATGGGTTGTTCTACAATTTAATTCATGCTTACAAGTAGGTAGACAATCTTTGCTTGGTTTGATACTCCACACTTTTTATTGCAAATTCCGTGATTTTCTAGATTGATGTGTGTTTTCATTAGATACATTTGTTAATTAATTGATAGATTATTCCTTTATCTTGGTGGGTTGTTCTACACTTAGTTTACTTGTTGGTTAGGTAGACAATTCACTCTTGCATTAGATAGTTCACACTTTTACATGCAAATTGTGTTTATGTTCGTGGCCACATCTAGATTGCAATAATGTATTCCCCATTAATGGAAAACAAGTAATTAATTACATTAGCTTAATGGTGATTCCAACACCCTAAGACCTCTCTTCATATCTCTTAAATCCCTATCTCTCACTAGTTTACTTTAATTAATTAATTGTTTTCTAGAGTAATCAACCAACCAACCCTCCTTTGCAATCTTTTGATACGCTAAAGTCGAAGTTAAATTCTAACATGTATAATCCCTGTGGACGATCCCTACTCGCTATACTTCATTAGTTGTAGTAGTGGTTTTATAAATGTAAATTTGACTTTTAAAGGCTTCCTAAACCACATTCATATTTTGACCTTGCGAATCGACCTCTCACATTAAAAAGTTCATTTTCTAAACACTTAGAAATGGGCTCATCAAGTTTTGGCGCCATTGCCGAGGATTAACAATTTTGTTGGAATTAAACTAGACAATAGTGTTCATTTGATTGCTTCTATTTTTATTTTATTTTCTTTTGTATATTCTTTTCTCATTCTTGATATTATTTGTCAATTAGGTACTTGCCTATAAGAAAGGCAAACATTGGATTTTAAAGCAATCATTGGAGCTTCAAGTTAACATTGGAATTTGAAGTTGCTTAAGGACCTTTGTGAGCAATTCTTGGATCTCTTGTATTTTAATTGTGCACTTCTTTGCATGCTTGTGATGGCCCTTGTTGAGGCTAATTTCTTTGCTTTAATTTTTGTCTAAGCATCGGCCCGTGTGGAGGCCAAAATTTTTCTTGCATTTGGATTTTAATTATGAATGGAGGAATTGTTTGATCCAAGTTTAGTGGGGAATTACATCCTTTTACCTTATGCCCCTCCATCATATTTTAATCCTTATGAGATTGAGTCCAATGTTCAACATGCATCATTTTATCATGGACTTGATCACTCTTTTAATCCTTTTTATGACTATTACCTCCCCTGCCATTTTATGAAGAACCACCTCCATTACCTTATTCACCTGAGTTTCAAGAAAAAGTGTTAGCTCTACTTGATGGGCTTAATTCACAAACCCAACTTATTCTTTCACATTCTCAAATCTTAGCCAAGTTTAAAGCTCAAGTTGAGCAAATTGCAAGTACTCTTTCTCGTCAAGAGGAGGAGGAAGAGGCAAATGAAAAAATGGCAAGAATTTCAATTTATATAGATGAGGATGATAAGAGTGAGTAGGAAGAAGTAGCAAGTGTGCAAATTGAGGAATTAATGAGTCCACCAATGGCAAGTCCGATAGAGCACAACATGACTGATGAGGATTTTCCTTATTTTAATCATGATTTAATTCCGGCCTTTGATACTTTAGAGAGTGAGGAGATGTTGACCACTATAAAGGTAAGAGAAGGGGAGAAGGAACTTGTTAAAGAGAACCTTCCTTCTATTAAGACCCTCTTGAGACATGCCTTTTTGAAGTGTATAAAAATTGTGGTTTTGACTTTGAAAGCTCCAAAAATGAAGTGAACTCTCTAATGAACTCCTTAGCTAACTTGGAAGGTGAGGAGATAGTGATTTTTGAGGAAGAGAAAAAGGATGAAGAGAGGGTGTTTCCTATTAACCCAATTGAGTCTTTGAAAGACTTTGCCTTGCCAAGTGCAAGGCCGCTCATCATTGATTTTATTTTCAAGACCGTGGATGAAAGGAACGAAATCATCTTTTTCATTTCTTTTCAAGTCATTCTTTTGGAGGATGATTTTATTGTTGTAGGTGAGGCATGAAATGAGAAAAGTGAAAAGAGGATCAATAAGGATGTTTCATATCCGGTTTTTGATTATTTTGATTAGTGAGTTGACTCAACGTCTTGCTAAAGACGTTAAACACTAGTATTCATAGACTTTTCAACTCTATTCCTCTCCCATTTCTTTTTATCTTTCACTTCTTGCGGCTTCTAGATATGTTCCATTGAGCTTCATTGAAGATTTGATGCATGTTAGGCATAAACACTAGTTTATCATAGAGTTTTTAAAACTCTATTCCTCCCTTATTTCTTTTTATTTTTCGTTCTTGTGTACATTCTTCCATCCATTGTAATGACCCGGTTATTTTCATTTCTTTCCCTTTCTTCAAATTTTGCGGATAAATTTTTTTTCATTGTCTTTTCCTTTTCGGGTTTGATTTCCCGCCTCTTAGTGTCATCTCGAGTGCTTAAAAATGGTTTCTGAGACTCTTTCCTTTGGATTGACAACTTCCTTTGAGGACCGAGTCATTTCCACATTTTTTTGTTTTTTTTTTACGCTATTCATTTTTTCGTCTTTTCCTTATTTCGTCCTCTTCTCGTTTTTCACTTTTACTTGCATAACCTCATTTTTTGTACTCGGATTTGATTCCGGTTTTGTATGCGTCCATGATATTTAAATTCCATGACATCTACATTTTTACTTTTGTAAAAATGCATATTAAATGCTTACTTTCTTTGTAAAAGTCATGAAAACAAGACTTTTTGTAATTATCCATAACTTGAGGGGTTTTTGGGTAATTAAGTAAAGGAATTATTTTTCAACTTAGGGACCATTTTGTAAATCAAATTGGAAGATATTTTCAAAAAGGACCTTTTTGCAATTTCTGAAAAATGTGACAAGTGTCACATTCTTATGGTGCCACTTGTTGATTTTGTGGTGGAACCACTTGGAGGCTTAATCTCATGACATATGGAGGGTGGAGATTCATCCACTTGTTGACCTAGGATTAGACTATTAGTTGGCTTGGATGGTTGACAAGTGTAGGCTTAGGATTAATTCTAGAAGGGAACCTTCGGATGATGACAAGTGTAGGGCTCACAATTAGTTTTGCATTTTGTGTGTGTGTTGACCATGGTGTAGGTTCACCTAGTGAGTGGAGGACCTCTAAATCCTTCACTCACATTTCATCTTTTTCATTTTCACATTATCCTACACATAAGAACCCTAGACTCCATTGAAGAAAGCTTAAAACCTTAAGCTTTGACTTTAAATTTTGAGGCCCTTCCACTCACCTTAGATCATTGACCTTGGAATACTTTTTGTTCCTCTCCTCTTCTTCTACAAAACCCTTGTTTGGTTTTCTATATTTAAGCTTGCTTCCCTTGGATTCAAGAGGAACAATCCTCTTGTGAGGTAGGGGGTGTTATCATTTATCTTCCAAGTGATTTTATTTGTTCCTATAGTGATATCTAAGTTATATGTTTGTCTTGTATTAAAATGAGAAATAAATAATTAATTGTAACTTGTATGTAATTCACTTTAGAATTGATAAATAACATGACCATGGCTTGATTCATAACTTATGTTAATTGGAGGTCATTTAGAGTTATTTTAAAATCTAGAGGGATTAATGAATTAATTTAATTAATTTTTATTTATATGCTCCTATGACTTAAATCAAGTTTTGAAGTGATTTATATAATAACCATGACATGTACTACAACATATATTAAATTTGGGGCATTTGGATAAGAATTGCAAAATTTATTTAATATTTATCTTTTGTGAAAGTTTAATTCATATGGTGATAGCAAGCATGAAATCATGATGTAATGTGATATTTGGATAGGCCTTAGCATGTTCTCTAACATAGATTAAATTGAGGGCATTTGGAATTGTTTAAAAATCTAGAGGGAATTAATTAATTAGTTTGATTAATTTTGTTTTAAGTGTTTTAATCACTTAACTTGTCATTTGATGTTATATATGTGATGACCATGACATGTCCTTCAATATATATTAAATTGAGGTTATTTGGGGTTAACTTGGAATTTAGAGAATTTAACTATTTATATTTAATTAAATTCTATTTTATTACTCCATGGATTTAATTGCATTTTGAAAGTTGTTTTTATTTTTAAATCATGGATTTGGATTTGGTGTATATTCACTTGATTACTTTTAAGCATTGGATAACATAGTTGTTACTTTTATATTTATGAGAATATGTTTTTCCTTATTGAATATATTGTTGCTATGTGTAAGGAATTGCACACTTTGTATTTGACATCTTTCATGCCATAGTAGTTGTAGACTTTGAGCATGTATTGTATAAGTTTCCAAAATTGGATTGTGCTTGGTAAATAGTTGATATCTTGTATATACATGTTGATATATATATGTTGTTGCACAATTTGTTGATTTTGGAAACTTGGGGATGTCGTTGTTTGGCTATGGCTAGGACTTGGTTCTAGTAGGGGGATTATCCCTCTATATAGTCTAGTGCGCACATAGGGAGGTTACCCATGGGCTAGTAACCCTAAAGTAACCACATTGTCGGTTTGATCCGGTGTGATGTTCAAGTAACCACTTTGGTTTGATTTCGCATTTAAATTCCAAGTTGTTAACTTTGTGAAATTACATCCCATTGTATCATGTTGAAAGTTCTATTGTCACTTGATAGCATGAATTAAATGGTATTGGATTGTAACTTGGTACAAAGATAAACCCATGCATTCCCTATGAGTAAACTTGTTTACTCACCCCTAAGTTAATGGGTGATTTGCAGGTAAAGAAGCCTTAGTGTGGGTGCATAGCATTCTTAGACTTACTAGAGTTCTTGAAGTATTTTGATGACATAGAATATGAATATGTTAGCATATCTTGTCCTACTTTTGCTTACTTGATAAAACTTATACTTATTGTCTAAGTTATGTAATGTGCACTTAAGTGCACCTTTTGACACTCTTAGAATGTGGTTGTAATAAGGCCAAGGGCCAAAGACACTTATGTGAAATGTATGCTAACTTTGAACTTCATTGTTGCCTATGGAAGATATGTGGATTAATGCATTGAAGGGTTCTATTTTGCATATGACATGCCATGAGGCCATAGGCCATTGCAACACATCTATTTTATCACATTACATATGTTTGCATGCTCACTTTGGCAAACAACACCATCCTTGATGAAACAAAGACTCTAAGTAGCATTTTTAGGGAGTTTTACCCTATTCTATTCCAGAGGAATTTCGGGTATTTCAAAATGCGTTTTTTTTTCATTTTTCCTCAAGAGTCATGTAAAAAACTCAATTTTGAGTAGGGTTTCTTCTTTGTGTTTTTCCAAAAAATGCCATCTTGGCCCTCAAAAATCTATTTTTTTTTCTGAAAAATCATTGTTGCCAGGTTTTTGCCGACTTTAGTGCAAATTTACTTGGTACTATTCATCGACTTTTTTTTGAAAAGTGTGACGACCGATCCAAAAATTCCGGGGGTCTTATGGGTGTATTTTAAGATTGCATTTTCAATTTAGGCAATTTAAAAACCTTCTGAAGCCCCATTTCCTTTCTTTAGGCAGTAGCTTGGAACGATTTTTGACCTTTAGACCTGATTTTCTTGAGGGTATTTTGGACATTTTACAATGCATTTTTTTTTGTTTCCGTTCATAGTCGGGGTAGGAAACTTGATTTTAGGGGGGGTTTATTCTTTGAGTTTTTCTAGAAAAGTCCATTTAGATGCCTGTTTTTACTCTCAGTTGCAGCAGTAGTGGGTTGACGGCACTGTAGCTGTCACGGCCTTCGTCGGGCCGCCGCGACGTCGATTTTGTTTTTGACCTTTCTCCCTCATCCAGACTCCAAATCAAGTGAATTTTTTTTTTAAATTGATTAATTTTTCATTTTTTATGCAACGGTGTACTTGGTTGCATTCAGATATTTCTGGATAATTACCAGTTTACCCTTTTAGCTTTATTGCTCGTTTTTTTTTGTTTTGTCGTTTCTCCTTCGTCTGGAGTCCGAGTAATGAAATTCTTGAGTCCATCATGATTAGTTTTTCATTGTCTTTCCAGTGGTGTGCTCGATAGCACTTGAATCCATTTTTTGTAAAATGACCATTTTGCCCCTAGGTTCCTTTTTGTTCATTTTTGAAACGACACTTCCGCATTTGTTTTCCTTTGGGTTCCATGACCTCATTGAGGGTCACATTGGTGCCTTAGAGATTCATTGTATCATTAGAGACTATTGTTTCACCTTTCGCTTCTGCATTTCGGATCCGTTATCGGGTCATCTTTTGGTCATCACTGATGCACCGGGTTTACAAAACTTGGGCCGTCACATCCATTTTTCAATCTCCATTCTTGTTACCATCATTGGGGCTTAGCATAGGATTTTTTACACTTTTAGTTCATAATTAGGTATTTAGTGCCAGTTTGATCGATCACAAGTGTACCTTCGATCGGTCGAAGATATCTGCAGACAATTCTCTGCAGATTTTCAGGTCTCTGTCCATCGTTCAAACTTATTGTTCGATCGTTCCAAGGGTACTTCGATCGATCCGGTTGTTCCAGTGATCGATCTCACTTCCATACTTAGAAAAATTTTCAAAGCTCTACAAATTTCATGCCTCTGTCCCATCGTGCAAGTATAGAGATCGATCATGGTATGATCGATCCAAGTCAGAATCAATCATAGCTTTGTCCCTTTGACTTTTTGACTCTTTTTCCTCTTTCTATTTTTATTTTGCATTTTATTTTACTTTTGTCATTTTCTTTTCTTTTATTTAGTTACTTTTCTCTTTTGAAAAAAAAAATTAATAAAAATAAAAAAATAAAAAATTCTTTGTATTCTTTATTTCCTTGCATCTTTACTTCTTGCATTTTTTTACTTGCCTTTTTATTTTTGTTTGTGTTCATATTTGTTATGTCTAAAAAATTAAAATAATAAAAAAAACACCAAAAATAATTTTTTTTTTAAAGTAGTATTCCGTCTTGTTAGAGACGTTAAACTTAGTACCCACATGACACATTGCGTCTTTTATCTCTTGTACAGTCCATGTTCATTTTCATTTTATTTCTTTATTTTTCTTGCATTTTGTTTCATTGCACATACTTTCATAAAAAGAAAAATATAAAAACTTTTCACCATTATGCCCTTATGTGTAGTCATGCATACTTTCATGCTTTAGTTAGGGCTTGATCTCATATCTTTCTTTCATCTTGTGTTATATTACTTTAGAATGTATGATTTGATTATTCTTATCCCAATTGATATTTGATGTGAGTTTGCTAGTGTGGTTATTCAAATAAGTTTTTGATTCTAAGTTTGGGGGAGACCCTTTTCATATTGGATCATTGCCGGGCTTCATGCTTTTGCCACAACGGTATACTCTTTCCATCTTTTCTGTTGTTTTCATTGCACATTGTGGACATTGTGCAGTTTAAGTTTGGGGGGTAACGTGTGTTCTTTACATTCAATTTAAGATCTAGCATGATTTGTGTATTTGAGGGATTTTCTATGATTGATCTATGACTAGCTATGATTTTGATCTTTTGAGGACTATATTGCTTAGAATTTAAAAATTGCTTGACTTGATAGTCCAATACTTCTTGTATGCCTTGTGGATGCCATTTAGGAGTAAATTTTTTAAATGATTGATATTTTTCTTGCACTTGTGGTCCACATTATCCTGATTTTGTGATTGTTTTGAGATTCACTCTAGGATTCTACACTAGCACAGACGCATACTAGCATTCATTTGTGGGGTACATGCTTTGTTGCTTATTGATTTGGTTATATCCCAATTGAGCTAGTAGTGCATTGAAAGCTTTCATTCTTGATAAAGGTGGATAACAAACCCTTTTCACTAAGTAGCAGGGATTTTAGCCTCATCAAACACTGAATTTCTCACGCCGAAAGGTGGAGGGCCCAAACTCTAGGTTAATAACATGAAAAAAATAAATAAATAAAAAATGTTGTTGCAAAAGCAAATAAAAAAATGAGGACTTCTCCCAAAAGGTGAGAAGTGGGAAATGATTAGATGGAGGTTGTTTTGATTTGTAGCCTAGTTGATTTGAGCTTGTAAGTCCTTAGGGATGTTTAAACACCTAATGCCCTAAAGCCGTTCAGTTTGGGAGTCATTGACCTAACGTTCGACCTCATGGATCGCTAGAAAGTTTAATAGATCAACACATTGCACTATGCTTCCATCTTTGATCCTTAGGATTAGAAAAATAATAATAATAATAATAATAATAATAATATTGTGGAAAGAAAAAGCACACCTAGTTGAATAAAACTTTAATAGAAGGTTCATTCTTTTTCTTGATAATCGGTATTAGATTTGTGTGCTAGTTTGAGGTCGGATGTAATCATTTTTTTGGTTGGCTTAGATAGCAACATATTTGATACCAGTTCACTTAAAAAGGATTCTAGAGTTTTTTTTGATTTGCATGATCATTGTCTTAATGTGTGGAGGACCATATTTGTTTGCTTGATGTTGAAATTTTGGGAGATTGCTTGGAAATGGTTGAAAAATTACATACTTGAGGTAGTTTTCTCCCACTGCTTGTTTGGAAAATTGGTACCTCTTTTGTGAGAATGAGCTTAATGTTTGTGGGTATCATTTATGGAAACCCTCACGAGACTTCACTCGTCCACTAGGGGTAACCTAGGGGTTTAAAAGGCTTGTTGCATGTGCTAAATGCAATCGTGTTCCCCACGAAAGTGGTATTATCCATTTATTGCTTTCTAGTTCATAGTTATATAGTTGTTCATTTTTTTTTTTTTTTTTTTTTTTTTTGTAGTTTATTGTTAGGGGCTACCAATATTTAAGTTTAGGGGTGTGATAAACGCTAAAAAATACGCATTTAAACCCCTTAATCTTGAATGTTCTGGGACCTTATTTTATCTTATTTTCCCGTTTTAGTACTAATTTATGTTTTTGTCTATTTTGAGGTTAATAAGGTTTAAATGGGCTAATTTCGGTCCATTAAGGCCTTTTTGGAGTTAAACTAAGTCTTGGTGAGAAGTTGGAGCAAAAGGAAGCTGATGCTAAAAACTGCCTAGTTGGATCGATCACACTGTGAGTGATCGAATCCCTGATCAATCACACTGTGAACGATCAAATCCCTGATCGATCAAACTATACCTTTGATCGATCACGTTGTTGGTTGGATCGATCGAACTATTCGTAGAAGTTATAAAAAAACAGATCTAAAGCTCATTTCGAACCAACTTGAGGTGTGCTTTAAAGGGGAGATCCTAGGGCCGAGTTCTCACATTTTTGGGCTCTAAAAGCCTTGAATATAAGAGGGATTGAAGCATTTTTATGGAGAGATTCATATTTTTACATTGTAATTTCTATATTGTTGTAGTTTTTCTCTCTAGAAAGTTAGAGATTGGGGTTAGAAGAAAAGAAGGAAGTGGAAGCACATTTTAAGAACACATCTCTAGATTCACATACTCTTTATCTCTAAAGCTCAAAGAAGAAGAAGGAGAAGAGCAAGAAGAAGATGGAGCCATGTTTGGAGTTTGCCCTTGAGGGCTTCATAACCACATCCACCTCTTCCATGATTGCCTAGATCTACGCTTAGGGCTTGGATGGGCCCTAAGTCTTGTGTAATCTAAACCATTGTATTTCTATTTTTGGGGATTTATATATATATATATATATATATATATATATATATATATATATATATATATATTGTTGTGATTAATGGTTAGCCTTGTAATTGTTGATTCAATTCTTCCTAGTGATTCTCTATTTTAATTACATGTTGTCTTATGTGTGATTATTTGGGAATTGATCTCTACATTAGATTCTCTATGTTGGTTGCATGTCTATGTGTGATTAATTAAGGATTTAGTGATGGCTGAGCATGGTTTTCATTGAATGGGTTTGTAAATTAATTTGACGGATTATGCTTCCACTTGATGGGTTGTTCTACAATTTAATTCATACTTGTAGGTAGGTAGACAATCTTTGCTTGGTTTGATACTCCACACTTATTATTGCAAATTCCTTGATTCTCTAGATTGATATGTGCTCTCATTAGATACATTTGTTAATTAATTGATGGATTATGCCTTTGCTTTGGTGGATTGTTCTACACTTAGTTTACTTATTGGTTAGGTAGACAATTCACTCTTGCATTAGATAGTTCACACTTTTACATGCAAACTGTGTTTATGTTCGTGGCCACATCTAGATTGCAATAATATATTCCCCATTAATGGAAAGCAAGTGGTTTATTACATGAGCTTAGTAGTGATTCCAACACCCTAAGACCTCTTTTCATATCTTTTAAATCCTTATCTCTCACTAGTTTACTTTAATTGCATTTTAATTAATTGTTTTCTAGAGTAATCAACCAACTAACCTTACTTTGTAATCTTTTGATACGCTAAAGTCAATGTTAAATTCCAACACGCATAATCCATGTGGACGATCCCTACTCACTATACTTCATTAGTTGTAGTAGTGGTTTTATAAATGTAAATTTGACTTTTAAAGGCTTCCTAAACCACATTCATATTTTGACCTTACGAAGCAACCTCTCGCATTAAAAAGTTCATTTTCTAAACATTTAGAATGGGCTCGTCAGATCATGAAGTTCTACGGCCTCCACTGTGCCTCTCTGCACACTACCCTCAATGTAGGGTTTAAGTCTCTGTCCATTAACTTTGGACAGTTGTCCAGTCTTGCAATCCTATATCTTAATTGCACCATAAGGTGTAACAGAAATAACCACGTATAGACCTTCCCAACATGACTTCAGCTTGCCAGGAAAAAGTTTTAATCGTGTATTAAACAACCAAACCTTCTTCCCGGGCTCGAAAGTCTTACGCAAGATATGCTTGTCATGAAATGCCTTAGTTTTTTATTTTTAAACCTTAGCATTCTCATAAGCATTGTGACAGCCCGGGTTTTTCAAGCCAGTGCGTCCTGTAATGAACCATAGTTTGATCTGATAACGGATCCGAAATGCGGAAGCGAAAACAGAAAACAAGACTCTAAGAAGTCAAAGTGACCTTCCAAGAGGTCGTGGAACTCAATGAGAACTGATGCGGAAGCAAAAGACCAAAAATATGACAAATAAGCCCCCAGGGCAAAATAGTCATTTCTGAAAATTGTGGACTAGGGTGCCACCGAGCACACCGCTAGAAGGACAACAAAAAACTAATCAAGATGGACTCAAGAATCACTTGATTCGGAGTTCGGATGAAGAAGATATGAAACTCCAAAGTTTCATAAAATCAAACTTTTGGGTTTGAAATCAATGCGGCAAGGGTACTTTACAAGGGGTAAAATGGTCTTTTAATAAAAAAACTAGATGCAATTGAGCATACCATTAGATATACAAGGAAAAGTTAATAAATCTAGACTCAAGAATCACTTGATTCGGAGTCCGGGTAAAGAAGATATAAAGCCTTAAAGTTTTCAAAAAAATAGACTTCTGGGTTCAAATTAATATGGCAAGGGTATTTGTAAGGGTTAAAATGGTCTTTTCAGATAGTATTGGATGCAACCATTCCTACCGTTGGATAGACAAGCAAAAGTTAATAAACTTAGACTCAAAAATCACTTGATTTGGAGTCGGGACGAAGGAGATATGAAGCCTCAAAGTTAAAAAAAAAAAAACCAACTTTCCCGGGTACGAAAATCTGGGAAGGAATAGTGTTTTGACAGAAAGCAACTTTTCAAATTTTTTTCTAGAACTGAGGCTAGAAACAGACCCTTAAACGAATTTTTCTGCAAAAATACGAAGAAGAAACCCCCCTTAAAATCACGTTTCCTACCCGGTTGCAGGGAAGAAACGAAAAAAAGAACATTCTGTAAAATACCTAAAATGTAAGTCAAGAGGAACCCAAAAAGTTGGTACAAGCATTTTTTTTCCAGAAACAGCCAGAACAAAGAGTAAAAACGGTCTAGTAGATGAATTTTTCTAGAAAAATACAAAAAAGAAACCCCCCTCAAAATTGAGTTTTCTACATGACTTTTGAGAGAATTAAAAAAAAAACTCACTGTAAAATGTCCAAAATTCCCCTAGCTCAGTGAGGGGTCAAAAACAAAAAAAAATGCAACTTTGCACCAAGTATGCATTTGGCCCTAAATACATTTCTAGGTTGAAACGAATGTACACGTAAGTGTTTTTAGTGTTTTTAAGCGTGCGGGAATGGTCCGCGGCTCTCGAGAAGAGCCGATGCAAAATCCGACCCCCCAACGGCCAAAAAGGCTAAAATGCACAAGAATTGGGAAATTTGAAAACCAAAATTAACAAATGATTTCAAATTACCGTTTGGCCTTTGGCCACACTTCATACATGATTAATGAGACCCTACGAAAGAATAAAAATGAAATTCCCACACCCGATGCAAAAGTTATGACAATGTCTAAGTATTTTTCAACATTTTCACATTAAGCCTTGAAAACGAAAGTGCATAGAAAGCAAGATACATGTCATTGGCTTTCAGCCTCATCTCATACATGTCAAATATATTGTAAAGAGTGTACTTATGTATACATTACAAAAATAGAATCAAATTTACACATTTTAACATATAAACCAATAAATGGCATTTCAAGCCAACATTTACAAGAAATGAGAACTTCAAGTCTACAAATCATCCAAGCATGATGTGAATCCCGAATCTTGATCCTGATACCTGAAAAATGTCCCCATTACGTGGGTGAGTAACATAAAGCTACTCGTAGGAGATGAGCATGCATTGACCTAGCATTTTACAATTCTATCACCTTAAGGTGAAACATGTTAGAGGGGCTCATGCCACCTAACGTCTATGTCAAAGTGAGACTCAGGGATCATCCTAAGCTACTCATGCAATTGAAATGAACTACGGCATACAAGTATTCATGCTCAAGTACACCAAATTGTATTAAAACATGATACACGACATTCAAGTACACATACTCACAAGTATACTAAATCATGTTAAACGAGATAGGCAATATCTAGCATACATACACAAGTATAAGATATATGTATAAAGTACTTATAAATCAAGTATACAAACACAAGTATACTAAGCAAAACACATACGCACAAGACAAGTATACAGGGCACAAGTATACAAAAATGAAATCTGCACACACAAGACAAGCATACTAAGCGTAAATACACTAGATAGAGTTTAGATACACCAACAAGGATACAAGTTCAAGTATACAGTTTCAAGTATACTAAATAAGATCAAAATACATTGGCAAGCACCAATTCTCAAGTTACAAGTAATCCATGATTAACAACTTGAAATTGAATGTGAAATCAAAGTAGAAAGACTAGGACATGTGGTCACTAGACCAAGCAAGTGTTTCCGGGTGATTACGACCCACAAGGCACTACCTAGTGCGCACATGCATAAGTTATTCCGGGCAATTACGACCCACAAGGTACTACCTAGCGTGCACTTATGACTTAGAAGACTTTTGTCTCCGTATTAGAGCCAAACCCTAGCCATCACGTGAAATATGTCCTTACAAGCTTTCCAAAATCAATAAATCCAAAACTTATACAAAAATCAATAAGTTAGACCAAACTTATACCAAATCCACTAATGTATAAAACCATCTTCCATGCACAAATAAGGTTGAATCCACACAAATCATGTCCTATAATTCAAGTCTAGATAGCACATAACATGTCAAGCATCCAATATGCAATTTATACACCAAAACAAGAATATTTTACAACAATTGAACCACATTACCACACTAAGCCACAAGTACTAAATAAGTCCCAATTTAGTAACTAGCTTCCTAGGTAAACAATTATAATATTCTAACAAGTTATACACTTACACAAGATATATCTAAACAAGCTATGCAAGTCAATGATATTCTATATCATGCTAAGTCCAATTACCTTTTCAACAGGTCTCAAGTACTAATTCTACATCAAAGTAGTAACATGCTCACAAGGTGATTAAACAGACTACATTTCAAGGGATTATCAACCTATTACCTCCAATATCAATTTAAGTGACCAACACACTTAAAATAAAATTAATTAAGCTCATTAATTAATTTTTCTCTAGATTTTCAAACATATCCAAATGTCCTCAATTTAATATATGTTAAAGAACTCACCCAGACTTACTTTAATATCACATTACAAGTTGGTTTCATGCTTGATAGAACTATGTGAATTAATCTTTCATAAAAGATAAATATTAAATAAGTTTTGCAATTCTTACTCAAATGCTCCAAATTTAATATATGTTACACAACTCACCAAGGCCTAATTTACTAGTGTGCCACAATTTAATTTTAAACTATATATCATCATTAGAATTAAATCCTAAACAAAGAAAATAAATAAATTAAATTCTAAAAACTTGAACAAGGCATGCTCACAAGTTGTATATGATTATAAAACAATCAATACAACAATAATATAAACCTAAGACATCCCCTACCTCAATTTGAGATGAAAATCTCAAAAGCCCACCAAAAAAAAAGTGTTCCGAATCCGACGATACTGAAGGGTTTTGTCAGGGATAACACGATCTACATGAACCCACAAGAAGCCCCATCAAAATCGTAACTTGACTTCAAACCCGAACTCAAAATTTGGCCAAAAACGGGTTCTAATAAGGGTGAAAGATGCGCGTAGTCAACACGAACACAAAAAACAAAGGCCCTACTATGTTCTGACAAAGAAATGAAGTTCAAATGAGGAAAGAGAAGGTGGAAGCCTCCCTTGGGCTGCCATGGAAGCTTCAGGTCGTGCAAGAGAGTGGGGAAGATGAAAAAATAAAATATCTTGTAATACCCCGTAATTTTAAAGAATGTATTTAAATTAATTTTGTGTTAGGTTAATTAATTTTATTTATTTGTGCATACTACATTATTATATTATGTTCATTTAATTGTGCATGTAAAGTGATTGTGTATGTTAAAATAGTAAATTTATTTATGCATGTATTATTAATAATAATTTTATTTGTTGGTTATGCTTATATTAATCATTATTAGTTAATTAAAGTATTATATTTGTGTTATATAGTATTATGATGATATAATGTATTATTTTGTAATAATAATAATTATATTAGTTTAATAATAATTATATTAGTTTAATAATAATAATAATAATAATAATATAATAATAATAATAATTATTATAAAAGTTTATTAATAATAATATTAGTAATAATAATAATAATATTTATAATAATAATAATAGTATTAAACCAAAGTCATGATGAAATTAGAGATTAGGATAGGATTGCATCAATGGTTATGGTTGGAATTAAAGCCATATAGGTAGGAATATGAGAAATGGGTGAGAAGTTATTATAAATTAGATATTTGTAATATTTATATTATATATTTTGTCTATAAATTAACTAGCTTGCCTTAGAAAAAAAAAATAAAGGGAGTTAGAAGCAAAGTATAAATTCTAGAGAGCTATTTTATAAGAGTGAAAGGAAAAGAGAAAGAGAAAGAAGCTTGGACCGGTGTAGACAATTTTACCCGACTACGCGCAGACCGGCGGATTTATTTTAAATCCAAAAAGGCAAGTTATTATCTACTTTTCCCCTTTGAATTAATAAATTAATTGTTTAGCTTATTTTTATGCATAGAGCCAAGGTTTGGGGGTTAATAAATTATTAATTTTATTTTATTAAATTAATGGAATTTTAATTATATAGGATGGTATATATTTATTTAATGTCCTATGAAATTAATAATGGCTAAAAATAATTAAATAAGACTTTAGGGATTTTTCTAGAATTTTCTAGATTTTTCCGGGCATTTTCTGCAATTTCCGGCGACCTTCCGGCGAGTTTTCCGGTCGCCGGCAGTGGGGGAGACGACCGGAGTGATCCGGTGCGACGCGGCACACCATAGGAGGGTGTACGCGCGCATCCTGGCCATTAGTGGAGTCTGATTGATCCGGTGCATCGCGGTCCATGATACCGCGGTACACCCGGATCTGTGGGCGTTGGATGGAGGGAAGATAGGGTGAGATGATCCGGTGTGACGCGAGTACGGAATCCGGATGCAGCCAACCAACCAGGAAGTGACACGTCAGCAAGGCACCCTTAGTGCGCGCGTGGCAGCGCGTGCGCGCGCGTGGGAGCGCGTGGCTGATGCCAGACGCGCGTGGAGGCGCGTGGGAGAGTGGGGAAGGTTGGGCTGCGCGTGGGGAGGCTCTGGGAGGCGCGTGAGGGCGCGTGTGGGGTCCCTACAGCTGCTGGAAATTACCAGAATACCCCTAGGGCCTGTTTTGTAAATTCCAGAACCTTAAACTTGGATTTTTAGGTACTGTGTTGGTAATTACGGGTTTAACGGGCCACGAAATTATTATTTTAACACCCGTTACTCATTTTTATGGCCGATTAATCTTTTCTAAGCATTTATTGGCTCGTTCGCAGTACGGATACTAATGTGATTTATTTAACGACATTGTTAAATATAAATAGTGTTATTATCGTATTTAATGGTATCAAACATTACTGTTAAATTAAATAAGGCCATGGTTTTAGTCAGATAAATTATCCATGATATCTTATAGGATGTTTATACTGTTAATTGATATATAAACCATGATTATTATGCTGTGTGCATTTCAGGGAATAAATGGACTGTTTATTATGTCGCATTTATATTATATGGATGTGTTGCCATATAGAACCATGTGAGCTGACTAATAAGTTTAGACTCATTTATACCTTATGCATTCGTTGCGATAGACAGATGTGTGGCTGTCGGGGTATGTGGTTTAATATTATTGGCATGTGTTGCCTAATTGACATACTCGGTATATTTATTAATATTATTGGCATGTGTTGCCTAAATTGACATTCTCGGTACATTTATTAATATTGTTGGCATGTGTTGCCTAATTTATATGCTCAGTATATTCATCAGTACTTTGCGAGGTGTTATCACTGTGTAGTTCGTTATAGTCTGTGTTGTCAGTACCGTGCACCATGTATAATAGCTGATTTCCCGGGTAGGGAAAGGCGACACTTGACCACCTAGTGTGAGTCTAAGTGATCTCCGTCTATTCTGGTTGAGGTCATGTTATACATCGGATAGTTCCCGTAGGATGTATACAGATATAGTACTCATCCGATTCATAATGATTAATTTATTTGATTCTCTGATTTGGGTCATAGTAGAGAGGACTTGCTCGTGGGGTTGACCCACCATTGTTGTTATTTCAGGATACGGTCAGTATCCGTTTCAAGGCTGAGGTTAGCAGTGTGGGACCATCATCCGAACTCATCTACTCCTACGATCCAGTGCAGGGTAGAAGTTTTATGTAGTATTTCAGTTTCAGTTTTTATCTACTTTTGACGTTGAACTCTCAGGGTTATATTTAGGGATCCCTGACGTAGGATTTCCAAGTTGTAATGAAGTACTGTATCAAATAAAGGATGGATGGATGTTGTATTATTTAATGTTTCTTTCCTGTCTAAATTCTTTTATTTCCATCATTTTGTATTCCATGCTTGTATATTGCCAATTGTTTTTGATATCCCTCGTTTTTCGTGTATAAGCCTGATCAACTTATGCGTGGGAAATGTGGGGGTGTTACAGTTGGTATCAGAGCATTCCAGGTTCGAGTGTCTTAGGGATCTGTGATTACTATACTTCCGCGTTGTGTATTCTGATAATTAGAGCCTAAGTATTAGGGTTCTTTGTATTCTTTTAGTCGGTCCATGATAATGTACTGACGTTAGATTCTTTCTGAATGTAATAGAAGGATGTCTCGGCGTGGGACAAGGAATGCGAACCGTCATCGCAGTATTTCCCCAACTCAAAATGAGAATCAGGAATTTTCTCCTCAAGTTGCTGATATCATTGCACGAGCGGTGGCAGCAGGAGTAGCATCTGCTCTACGAAACCAGCAACCTCCTCCGATAGTACCTGTTCCTGAACCAGTGGCACAGCCAATGTCATGGGACAAAGTTCGTCACTCGTTCATCCGGGGAAATCCACCGACATTTGCGGGGTCCACAGATGTCTTGTTAGCATATCAGTGGAAACAGGAGAGCGAGCGTCATCTTCGGATGGTAATCTGTACCGAAGTGCAGAAACAGATGCTGGCTACGTTTATGCTGATAGGCAATGCATTGCAGTGGTGGGAGTCTATTACTACTGTCGATGAGAGGACCAGATTGACATATGCTGAATTTCAGACTCGCTTTGACGGCAAGTATTTTCCTATGTCAGTAAGATCAGCGATGAAGACCGAATTTCTGGATCTGCAACAGGAAGATCTGACTGTGGCTGAGTATGAACAGAAGTTCATAAATTTGTCATTATTTGCACCAGAGGAGGTCAATACGGAAGAAAAGAAGAGAGACCGCTTTGTGAAGGGGTTGATATGGCCGATTAAAGTGGTGATCTTAGGTAGTCCGGCATATACTACTTATATCCAGGTGGTTAATGCCGCCTTACAGCACTGCCAGATGAGGAGTGATTACCGGAAGTCCAAGGGAGATAAGCGGACTAACCGAGACTACCAGACAGTGGAGAAAGGAAGCGGCAGTGGTGCCAAGTCCAATGATCGGGGCAGATTTCAAGGACATCAACCTTGGAAGAAAAACAAAGGAAACCTAGATGTGCAGAGGGATGGAGTCCCTAATCAGGGTAGACAAGGTGGGATACCTCAGACCGGACAGGAACAGTGGTCGGGAAATCAACAGAGAAGGCAGGCAGGTCCTTTTACGGGACGTTGTTATCACTGTAGAGAGATTGGGCATCCGGCCAAGATGTGTCCCAAAGCTAAGCAGGGACAGTATGGGCAGCCGAGACCTAATCAGCCGTTACCTCTACCGGCCCCACCGATGCCACGTGGGCAAGTTCAGAATTTTCCGGCACTTCCAGCACCACCATTTCCTCCGGGACAACCTCCACAGCAGTTGCACCATGGCAGAGTTTATAACTTCATGCCACATAATACGCAGGCTCCTCAGGCTATTGAGGGTATGTTTTCTATACATGGTAGAACTGCTCGTATACTGTTTGACACTGGTGCATCACATTCTTTTGTGTCTAGATCTTTTGTTATCTTATCTGGTATGACGACTCAGTTATGTGACCAACCTCTTAATATTTATACACCATTGGGAGTTGGCGCAATTTTACGAGAGTATAGCGGTGATATCCTTATAGATATGGGCCGACTTCGATTTCTTGCAAATTTGTTAGTGTTAGATATGCATTCGTATGATGTTATACTTGGGATGGACTGGTTATCTCAGTACCATGCTCAGGTTAACTGTTACGAAAAGTCTATTGGATTTTCTATACCAGGACAGGAGATGTATCTTCTTGTTGTACCACAACCTGATAGAGGGCCTAGCACTTATTTATTCGTTCTTGAGGAGGACTCACAGGAAGCGACTGCGGTATCTCTTGACAGCATCCCGGTAGTACAGGAATTCCAGGATGTATT
Organism: Cornus florida; assembly: GCF_030987335.1. Taxonomy (NCBI): domain Eukaryota; kingdom Viridiplantae; phylum Streptophyta; class Magnoliopsida; order Cornales; family Cornaceae; genus Cornus; species Cornus florida. The sequence goes on from NW_026775578.1 coordinate 98,734,256, forward strand.
CCAGGAAATTCCAGGCTTGCCACCGAGTCGAGAGATAGATTTCGTTATTGATTTAGCTCCAGGCACTACGCCTATTGCTAAGGCGCCGTACCGAATGGCACCAGTAGAGATGCGAGAGTTGAAGGATCAAATTCAGCAGCTGCTCAGCCAGGGATTTATTCGTAGGAGTACTTCACCATGGGGAGCACCAGTACTGTTTGTCAAGAAGAAGGATGGATCTCTTCGTCTTTGTATTGATTACAGAGAACTGAACAAGGTCACTATTCGCAACAAGTACCCGTTGCCCAGAATTGATGACCTGTTTGATCAGTTGAAGGGAGCTACTTACTTCTCAAAGATCGATTTGAGGTCTGGTTATCATCAGCTACGAGTCAGAGAACAAGATGTTCCAAAGACAGCATTTCTCACGAGGTACGGATCTTATGAGTTTCGTGTTATGCCTTTCGGTTTAACGAACGCTCCAGCTGTCTTTATGGACTTGATGAATAGAGTATTCAGAGAATACTTAGATCAGTTTGTCATTGTTTTCATTGATGATATTCTGGTTTACTCTAAGTCGGAGAAGGACCATGCCAGACATTTACGCACAGTATTGCAGACACTTCGAGAACATCAGTTGTTTGCGAAGTTTGAGAAGTGTGAATTTTGGCAGAAAGAGGTCAAATTTCTGGGACATGTAGTGTCAGAAGAAGGGTTAGCAGTAGATCCAGCCAAGGTTGCGGCCGTTATGGAGTGGGGACGGCCTACCTCACCGACAGACATTCGCAGTTTTCTGGGATTGGCGGGGTATTATCGCCGGTTCATCCAGGGATTTTCCAAAATTGCGGGTCCACTTACTCATCTGACTAAGAAGAATGTACCATTTGTATGGGATGATTCTTGTCAGGCTGCTTTTGCTGAATTGAAGAGTAAGTTAACTTCTGCACCTGTCTTAGCCACACCTCAGAGTGGAATCGAGTATTTAGTATTTACCGACGCTTCTCTGAAGGGTTTGGGTTGTGTGTTGATGCAAGACGAGCGACCAGTTTCTTATGGGTCTAGGAAGCTTAAGCCTCATGAGCTTAATTACCCGACTCACGACCTAGAGCTCGCCGCAGTGGTTTTTGCCTTGCGTATTTGGAGACATTATCTTTTGGGGGAGACTTTTCGATTGTTTAGCGATCATAAGAGTCTACAGTATTTGTTCACACAGAGGGAACTGAATATGAGACAGCGCAGATGGTTGGAGTTCGTGAAAGACTATCATTTCTCTATTCAGTATCATCCAGGGAAGGCGAATGTTGTAGCAGACGCACTCAGCCGCCGACCCTATGTCAGCCTTTCAGCTTTGTTTACAACAGAGTGGGATGCTTTGAAGACTGTTGATGAGTTAGTAGACGCTTTTATGGCATGTGTGGTAGTAACTCCTTCTATCATTCATCAGGTCATTCAAGCGCAACTCTCAGATCAACAGTGTATTGATCGGGTTTCGGAGTTAGCCTCCGGAGATGTTCCTTTTTATTCTATAGGGACTGATGGAGGATTGAGGTACAAGGGACGTTTAATTGTGCCTTCAGCTGATAATTTGAGAAATGTTGTGATGAGAGAGACACACACTTCTCAGTTCTCTGTACATCCAGGGGGAGACAAGATGTATCAGGACATGAAACGCCAGTTTTGGTGGGCCGGCATGAAAAGAGATATAGCTATCTTTGTCTCTAAATGTAGCACCTGTCAGATGATTAAGATTGATCATCAGAGACCGCCAGGGTCGTTACAGCCACTTCCCATACCAGAGTGGAAATGGGAAAGTATTTCCATGGACTTTATAGAGGGATTACCTACTTCACAGCACAATCACAACTCTATTTGGGTCATTGTTGATAGATTGACCAAGTCCGCTCACTTTCTGCCTGTTCGTTCAAACTTTACGTCAGAACAGTATGCTAAGCTGTATATTGCAGAAATGGTGAAACTTCATGGTGTACCATTGTCCATCGTATCAGATAGAGATCCGAAGTTTGTATCAGGATTTTGGAGGAGCTTTCAGCAGGCTTTGGGTACAGAACTATATCTTAGCACTGCTTATCATCCTCAAACAGATGGACAGACTGAGCGAGTTAATCAGATTTTAGAAGACATGTTGCGGGCATGTGTTCTTGATTTTAAGGGCAATTGGGAGGAATATTTGCCGCTTTCAGAGTTTGCTTATAACAATAGTTATCAGAAAACTATTGGTATGGCACCATTTGAGGCTTTGTACGGCAGACCGTGTAGGTCTCCTGTCTGTTGGCTTGGAGTTGGTGAGAACAACTTTCTGGGTCCTGAATTTATTAAGGACACGTCAGAAAAGATCGCTATTATTAGCGATCGGATGCGTACAGCTCAAAGCAGACAGAAAAGTTATGCTAACCGTCGAACTCGTGCTTTGGAGTTTAAGGTTGGTGATCAGGTTTTGCTTAAGGTTTCTCCTATGAAGGGAGTAATGCGGTTTGGGTCAAAGGGTAAGTTATCGCCTCGTTTTGTGGGTCCTTTTATGATTACAGATCGGATTGGGGCAGTAGCTTATCGTCTGGCTCTACCAGATAATCTTCATAGGGTACATAATGTTTTTCATGTATCTATGCTGCGAAAATTTCTACGGGATGAAGATCGATACCAACACATTGATGTGGGTGAGATTGAGTTGCAACCCGATGCAACCTATTTGGAACAACCTTACTGTATTCTCGATCATAGGAATCAGATACTGCGCACGAAGACTATTCCATTAGTACGTGTACAGTGGAGCCATCATAGTGCTACAGAGTCTACTTGGGAACGGGAAGATATTATCCGGGCCAAGTATCCAGAACTTTTTAAGACAGGTATGTAGTGAATTTCGGGGACGAAATTCCTTTATTAGGGGGGGAGAATGTAATACCCCGTAATTTTAAAGAATGTATTTAAATTAATTTTGTGTTAGGTTAATTAATTTTATTTATTTGTGCATACTACATTATTATATTATGTTCATTTAATTGTGCATGTAAAGTGATTGTGTATGTTAAAATAGTAAATTTATTTATGCATGTATTATTAATAATAATTTTATTTGTTGGTTATGCTTATATTAATCATTATTAGTTAATTAAAGTATTATATTTGTGTTATATAGTATTATGATGATATAATGTATTATTTTGTAATAATAATAATTATATTAGTTTAATAATAATTATATTAGTTTAATAATAATAATAATAATAATAATATAATAATAATAATAATTATTATAAAAGTTTATTAATAATAATATTAGTAATAATAATAATAATATTTATAATAATAATAATAGTATTAAACCAAAGTCATGATGAAATTAGAGATTAGGATAGGATTGCATCAATGGTTATGGTTGGAATTAAAGCCATATAGGTAGGAATATGAGAAATGGGTGAGAAGTTATTATAAATTAGATATTTGTAATATTTATATTATATATTTTGTCTATAAATTAACTAGCTTGCCTTAGAAAAAAAAAATAAAGGGAGTTAGAAGCAAAGTATAAATTCTAGAGAGCTATTTTATAAGAGTGAAAGGAAAAGAGAAAGAGAAAGAAGCTTGGACCGGTGTAGACAATTTTACCCGACTACGCGCAGACCGGCGGATTTATTTTAAATCCAAAAAGGCAAGTTATTATCTACTTTTCCCCTTTGAATTAATAAATTAATTGTTTAGCTTATTTTTATGCATAGAGCCAAGGTTTGGGGGTTAATAAATTATTAATTTTATTTTATTAAATTAATGGAATTTTAATTATATAGGATGGTATATATTTATTTAATGTCCTATGAAATTAATAATGGCTAAAAATAATTAAATAAGACTTTAGGGATTTTTCTAGAATTTTCTAGATTTTTCCGGGCATTTTCTGCAATTTCCGGCGACCTTCCGGCGAGTTTTCCGGTCGCCGGCAGTGGGGGAGACGACCGGAGTGATCCGGTGCGACGCGGCACACCATAGGAGGGTGTACGCGCGCATCCTGGCCATTAGTGGAGTCTGATTGATCCGGTGCATCGCGGTCCATGATACCGCGGTACACCCGGATCTGTGGGCGTTGGATGGAGGGAAGATAGGGTGAGATGATCCGGTGTGACGCGAGTACGGAATCCGGATGCAGCCAACCAACCAGGAAGTGACACGTCAGCAAGGCACCCTTAGTGCGCGCGTGGCAGCGCGTGCGCGCGCGTGGGAGCGCGTGGCTGATGCCAGACGCGCGTGGAGGCGCGTGGGAGAGTGGGGAAGGTTGGGCTGCGCGTGGGGAGGCTCTGGGAGGCGCGTGAGGGCGCGTGTGGGGTCCCTACAGCTGCTGGAAATTACCAGAATACCCCTAGGGCCTGTTTTGTAAATTCCAGAACCTTAAACTTGGATTTTTAGGTACTGTGTTGGTAATTACGGGTTTAACGGGCCACGAAATTATTATTTTAACACCCGTTACTCATTTTTATGGCCGATTAATCTTTTCTAAGCATTTATTGGCTCGTTCGCAGTACGGATACTAATGTGATTTATTTAACGACATTGTTAAATATAAATAGTGTTATTATCGTATTTAATGGTATCAAACATTACTGTTAAATTAAATAAGGCCATGGTTTTAGTCAGATAAATTATCCATGATATCTTATAGGATGTTTATACTGTTAATTGATATATAAACCATGATTATTATGCTGTGTGCATTTCAGGGAATAAATGGACTGTTTATTATGTCGCATTTATATTATATGGATGTGTTGCCATATAGAACCATGTGAGCTGACTAATAAGTTTAGACTCATTTATACCTTATGCATTCGTTGCGATAGACAGATGTGTGGCTGTCGGGGTATGTGGTTTAATATTATTGGCATGTGTTGCCTAATTGACATACTCGGTATATTTATTAATATTATTGGCATGTGTTGCCTAAATTGACATTCTCGGTACATTTATTAATATTGTTGGCATGTGTTGCCTAATTTATATGCTCAGTATATTCATCAGTACTTTGCGAGGTGTTATCACTGTGTAGTTCGTTATAGTCTGTGTTGTCAGTACCGTGCACCATGTATAATAGCTGATTTCCCGGGTAGGGAAAGGCGACACTTGACCACCTAGTGTGAGTCTAAGTGATCTCCGTCTATTCTGGTTGAGGTCATGTTATACATCGGATAGTTCCCGTAGGATGTATACAGATATAGTACTCATCCGATTCATAATGATTAATTTATTTGATTCTCTGATTTGGGTCATAGTAGAGAGGACTTGCTCGTGGGGTTGACCCACCATTGTTGTTATTTCAGGATACGGTCAGTATCCGTTTCAAGGCTGAGGTTAGCAGTGTGGGACCATCATCCGAACTCATCTACTCCTACGATCCAGTGCAGGGTAGAAGTTTTATGTAGTATTTCAGTTTCAGTTTTTATCTACTTTTGACGTTGAACTCTCAGGGTTATATTTAGGGATCCCTGACGTAGGATTTCCAAGTTGTAATGAAGTACTGTATCAAATAAAGGATGGATGGATGTTGTATTATTTAATGTTTCTTTCCTGTCTAAATTCTTTTATTTCCATCATTTTGTATTCCATGCTTGTATATTGCCAATTGTTTTTGATATCCCTCGTTTTTCGTGTATAAGCCTGATCAACTTATGCGTGGGAAATGTGGGGGTGTTACATATCTCATCCCCTTTTTATAGAAATCTCAAAAAGTGCCCCGAACGGGCCCCGCCTGGTCCGGAAAAGTGAAATTTGAGTAGACATGCTCAAATAATGAAACTTTGTGAATGAAAAAGATCCAAAATGAGAAAATAAGAATAATGGAAGAAACAGCGTCAAAAATTGAGTCCCGACCAAAAAGTTATGCCCAAACAAGTTTGGCGCAAACCGGGGCCAAAAACCCTAAAACTGGAAAACATCAACCAGAAGGGACTTCTAAGAGTTTACGACTCGACGAAAAGTGAAAATGAATCCTGTACGAGGATCCAGGCTCAAAACAAGATAATTTGCAACAACTTTCATTAATTGCACAATGGCCCCTACAAAAAGGGTTAACTGTAAAACTACCCCAGAATGAAAATATCTTCTAAAAGATATTTTCTTTGATAACCCTAAAATAAAATATCTTCAAAAGATATTTACGAAAAACACCCCAAGAAAAGAAATTAATTTCAAAGAATTATGCATCCATGCTCCTATGGACACCGGAAGCAACCAGAGTACTTTCCTACTAAAGTAAAGATACGTATTTCGTGAAAAGCACTCACGATAAAGATACGTGAAGTCAAAAACTAACTCCGAGCACAAGAAGTGAGGTTTTGCCAATAAAGTGACAAATGGGGAAAAGACAAAATAGGGAAAAGGACGAAATAGGAATAAGGACAAAAAAGTGAATAGTGTCGAAAAACGAAAATTGTGGAAATGACTCGGTCCTCAAAGGAAGTTGTCAATCCAAAGGAAAGAGTTTCAGAAATCATTTCTGAGCACTCGAGACAACACTAAGCGACGAGAAACTGAACTTAGAAAAGAAATTTCAATGAAAAAAATTCATCTGTAAATTTTGAGGAAAAAGGAAAGGAAGGAAATGACCGGGTCATTACAACCTACCCTCCTTAAAGAGATTTCGTCCCTGAAATCAGGAACATTCCTAGAAGAACTGAAGAAGGACCGTACACAAGGTCACACGAAAAAACAAATCGTAAAGTACCTAAAGACAACTCCAAAGGTCTCAAAATCAACGAAGAGACACGAAACCGCGAATAGTGAGACACCTTTCCAACGAATTGACATACTAACCCAATGTCAACCACCCAAAAGAGATCAAGGCAACTACATAACTAAACAAGGAACACAACCAAAAGCAACATGGTAGCACGAATACTGACTAGAACCCGCCCATAACGTACCCAAGGTGTGGTAGCATCCACAGTGTCAAGTGCCCGCCCACACCACATTACTAGCTAGGTAATGCAAGGTAGCATCAACGGTACTAGCACTCGCCCACACACAACCTGTACGGTAGCATGACAATATAAAGCCCTAATTCATCACCTGCCCCCAACAAGCTCACCCATGAAACTTATCGATACAAATGACATCAATGTCAAACAATCATTACCAAAAGCACCACGAAAACCAGGCATTCTGTGAGAGTTGCAATATGGTCCAAAATGTCCGGCCGGACCATTTTGGCCAATCCAAAACCCTGACAACAATGTCATAGGCACCACTACGCTTAAGGCCTTAAATCCTCAATATTAGAAAAACTGACAACCGCAAGTCTCAAAACACTGTTGTCAACCACACCAGTCACGAATCCAAAGCCTGACAAGTCTATGCCTTCAAGCCAATTGATTGGACTTTACAAATCAAACAATATCATCATCGCCCTAGTCACAACGACTCCTAACTAAACAATGCACCCAAAATCTTCCACGTCATCCTAAAGCTGACCTACTATAAGGCTACGCCTAGGAATCAAGACATCGGATCCAGCTCACACACACAATCCCGACAACCAAGTTCATACAACCCCAAGCACAGTGCGGAATGATAAAAAGGAATAAACTAATAAAACAATTATTTATGAAACATATATATACATATGCAAGTATACACTCACAAGTATACTATCGAAATGGAAATACTATACATGTATATATATATATGTATGTACAAGTATACATTCGCAAGTATACTAAGCAGTACTAAATCCATGCTAGACAAGTATACAGGCTCAAGTATACTATACCCAAAACGAACTGAAATAAACAACGCGCAAGCATGCTAGGTACAAGTATACTAAACGTAAATGAAATTCCACGAACAATTTCACAGAAACAATATCGCACCATACAACTAAACACATAGTGTACAAAGGCAATCAAATATGCTACCAATCACATAGGGGTCAAGCATCAGAGACACGCTACACATCACCTATGACGCTAGCATGACAAGCAGATATAGTAAATGAAAAACACATCAGCTATACCATCACATAACCACCAAATAGTCACATCCCCTAACATGTTTCGAAGGCATGCTCAAAACAACAAGGCATATAAACATGTAGGAATCACTATGCAAATAACAATCCTGCAAAATCATAAGCAAGAAGGGATGAAATGCCTCTTAGAAGGACTAACTCACGGAAAGTGAATCCTAAAAAACCCTGATGAGTCTGATCTCTTTCCGTGAGGAAATGAATCATCTCCTATAATGAACACTAAGGTTCCCGAAACAAAGAGTCTACAAATCTTTCCTAAGACTGGCCCAAACACAAGGTGGAATCCTAACGCCACACAAAACAAACAATGGTGTAATGGATAGTCCCAATACTAACCATTACGAGACACCAACGAGAGAACTCAACTCAAGATGCCAATGAGTTCGATGAGAACTCTACAAGATACTATCCATACAAAATCCCAAGTCTCCAAGGATGAGGGAGAATAATTAATTGCACCAATGCAATTAATTACGCGTAACCACTCATACCCCAACCTTAGCTCGTAAGAGTTGTCCAAGGCAAGACAAGAAGAATCCTAGGTCAATGTACCTATCAAATCTCCAACCATCACTCTAAGAAGAAGAAACGCGAGGACTTCGCCATTGAGGCTCACAAAAATGAATCTCCCAATCCCTAAGGAAGGACTCAAGTCAATCCGACTCGTTATCCCATGGCATTAGAAACAAGACCCCAATGACGTCATCACATCAAGGTCACCACGAAACTCCAAGAGATGATGCCCTAGCATCAATCTCAACCAACCAAGCTAGGACAACCCGCAATGCCTAAACAAGACATAAAATAAGTAGTTGTCACGTAATATAACAATGGACTACGTACTCACACAAGTAGAAAATAATCACATAAGGCATATCAATGTAAGCATCATACAATTATGTTAAGAATAACAAGCACATGTAACACGCCAAGGCAAATAAGCATAACCCACATGCTAAGCAGACAAGCGTAAATCAATATGCTGAAACAGACAAACATATACAATGAACCCAGACAACAAACACATATAACATGCTAAGACCCACAAATATATACTATATGCTAAAGCAACAAGTATATATATATCATGCTAAGACAGTTAAGTAAACTTCTAAACATACGTCCACATAAGCACGTAAACATGTTACCAAGAAGCCACTAAACACATAGATCATGGCAACACAAGTATGATATGCACCTAAAACCCGTTTTCCTAAGGTTTTTGAACCTAGGAGCTCTGATATCACCTGTGACGGCCCTGGGTTTTCAAGCCAGTGCGTCCTGTGATGAACTGTAGTTTGATTCGATAACGGATCCGAAATGCGGAAGCGAAAATAGAAAACACGACTCTAAGAAGTCAAAGTGACCTTCCATGAGGTCGTGGAACTCAATGAGAACTGATGCGAAAGCAAAAGACCAAAAATATGACAAATAAGCCCCCAGGGGTAAAATAGTCATTTCTAAAAACTGTGGACTAGGGTGCCACCGAGCACACCGCTGGAAGGACAACGAAAAACTAATCAAGATGGACTCAAGAATCACTTGATTCGGAGTCCGGATGAAGAAGATATGAAACTCCAAAGTTTCATAAGTTTCATAAAATCAAACTTTTGGGTTAGAAATCAATGTGGCAAGGGTACTTTACAAGGGGTAAAATGGTCTTTTAAGATAAAACTAGATGCAACTGAGCATACCATTAGATATACAAGAAAAAGTTAATAAATCTAGACTCAAGAATCACTTGATTCGGAGTCCGGGCAAAGAAGATATGAAACCTCAAAGTTTAAAAAAAATAGACTTCTGGGTTCAAATCAATGTGGCAAGGGTACTTTGCAAGGGGTAAAATGGTCTTTTCAGATAGCATTGGATGGAACCATTCCTACCGTTGGATAGACAAGCAAAAGTTAATAAACTTAGACTCAAAAATCACTTGATTTAGAGTCGGGACGAAGGAGATATGAAACCTCAAAGTTTAAAAAAAAACCAACTTTTCCGGGTACGAAAATCTGGGCAGGAATAGTGTTTTGACAGAAAGCAACTTTTTAATTTTTTTCTAGAACTGAGGCTAGAAACGGACCCTTAAACGAATTTTTCTATAAAAACACAAAGAAGAAACCCCCCCTTAAAATCACGTTTCCTAGCTGGTTACGTGGAAAAAGTGAAAAAAAAAAAAAAAAAACATGCTGTAAAATACCTAAAATTCCCCTAGAACAGAGTAGGTCAAGAGGGACCCAAAAAGCTGCTACAAGCATTTTTTTCCAAAAACAACTAGAATAGAGAGTAAAAACGGGCTAGTAGATGAATTTTTTTAGAAAAATATAAAGAAGAAACCACCCTCAAAATTGAGCTTTCTACATGACTCGCGAGAGAATTAAAAAAAAAACTCAGTAAAATGTCCAAAATTCCCCTAGCTCAGTGAGGGGTCAAAAACAAAAAAAAAATGCAACTTTGCACCAAGTATGCATTTGGCCCTAAATGCATTTCTTGGTTGAAACGAATGTGCACGCAAGTGTATTTAGTGTTTTTAAGCGCATGAGAATGGTCTGCGACTCCTGAGAAAACCCGATGCAAAATCCGACCCCCCAACGGCCAAAAAGGCGAAAATGCACAAGAATTGGGAAATTTGAAAACCAAAATTAACAAATGATTTCAAATTACCGTTTGGCCCTTGGCCACACTTCATACATGATTAATGAAACCCTACGAAAGAATAAAAATGAAATTCCCACACCCAATGCAAAAGTTATGACACAATGTTTAAGCATTTTTCAACATTTTCACATTAAGCCTTGAAAACAAAAGCGCATAAAAAGCAAGATACATGTCATTGGCTTCCGGCCTCATCTCATACATGTCAAATAAATTGTAAAAAGTGTACTTATGTACACATTACAAAAATATAATCAAATTTACACATTTTGACATATAAAGCTATAAATGGCATTTCAAGCCAACATTTACAAAAAATGAGAACTTCAAGTTTACAAATCATCCAACATGATGTGAATCCCGAATCTTGATCCTGGTACCTGAAAAATGTCCCCACTATGTGGGTGAGTAACATAAAGCTACTCGTAGGAGATGAGCATGCATCGACCTAGCATTTTACATTTCTATCACCTTAAGATGAAACATGTTAGAGGGGCTCATGCCACTTAACGTCTATGTCAAAGTGAGACTCAGGGATCATCCTAAGCTACTCATGCAATTGAAATGAACTACGGCATACAAGTATACAAGCTCAAGTACACCAAACCGTATTAAAACATGATACATGACATTCAAGTACACATGCTCACAAGTATACTAAATCATGTTAAACGGGATAAGCAATATCTAGCATATATACACAAGTATAAGATATATGTATAGAGTACTCATAAATCAAGTATACAAACACAAGTATACTAAGCAAAACACATACGCACAAAACAAGTATACAAAAATGAAATCCGCACACACAAGACAAGCATATTAAGCGTAAATACACTAGATAGAGTTTAGATACACCAACAAGGATACAAGTTCAAGTATACAGTTTCAAGTATACTAAATGAGATCAAAATACATAGGCAAGCGCCAATTCTCAAGTTACAAGTAATCCATGATTAACAATTTGAAATTGAATGCGAAATCAAAGTAGAAAGACTAGGACATGTGGTCACTAGACCAAACAAGTGTTTCCGGGTAATTACGACCCACAAGGCAATACCTAGTGCGCACATGCATAAGTTATTCCGGGCAATTACGACCCACATGGTACTACCTAGTGCGCACTTATGACTTAAAAGACTCTTGTCTCCGTACTAAAGCCAAACCCTAGCCATCACGTGAAATATGTCCTTACAAGCTTTCCAAAATCAATAAATCCAAAACTTATACAAAAATCAATAAGTTAGACCAAACTTATACCAAATCCACTAATGCATAAAACCATCTTCCATGCACAAATAAGGTTGAATCCACACAAACCATGTCCTATAATTCAAGTCTAGATAGCAGATAACATGTCAAACCTCCAATATGCAATTTATACACCAAAACAAGAATATTTTACAACAATTGAACCACATTACCACACTAAGCCACAAGTACTAAATAAGTCCCAATTTAGTAACTTGCTTCCTAGGTAAACAATTGTAATATTCTAACAAGCTATACACCTACACAAGATATATCTAAATAAGCTATGCAAGTCAATGATATTCTATATCATGATAAGTCCAATTACCATTTCAAGAGGTCTCAAGTACTTATTCTACATCAAATTAGTAACATGCTTACAAGGTGATTAAACAGACTACATTTCAAGGGATTATCAACTTATTACCTCCAATATCAATTTAAGTGACCAACACGCTTAAAATAAAATTAATTAAGCTCATTAATTAATTTTTCTCTAGATTTTCAAACATATCCAAATGTCCTCAATTTAATATATGTTAAAGAACTCACCAAGGCCTACTTTAATATCACATTACAAGTTGGTTTCATGCTTGATAGAACTATGTGAATTAATCTTTCACAAAAGATAAATATTAAATAAATTTTGCAATTCTTACTCTAATGCTCCAAATTTAATATATGTTACACAACTCTCCAAGGCCTAATTTGCTAGTTTGCCACAATTTAATTCTAAACTATTCATTAGAATTAAATCCTAAACAAAGAAAATAAATAAATTAAATTCTAAAAACTTGAACAAGACATGCTCACAAGTTGTATATGCTTATAAAATAATCAATACAACAATAATATAAACCTAAGACATCCCCTACCTCAATTTAAGATGAAAATCTCAAAAGCCCACCGAAAAAAAAGTGCTCCGAATCCGACGATACTGAAGGGTTTTGTCGGGGACAACACGATGTACATGAACCCACAAGAAGCCCCATCAAAATCACAACTTGACTTCAAACCCAAACTCAAAATTTGGCCAAAAATGGGTTCTAATAAGGGTGAAAGAAGCGCGTAGTCAACACGAACACAAAACACAAAGGCCCTACTATGTTCTGACATAGAAATGAAGTTCAAATGAAGAGAGAGAAGGTGGAAGCCTCCCTTGGGCTTCCATGGAAGCTTTAGGTCATGCAACAAAGTGGAGAAGATGAAAAAATAAAATATCTCATCCCCTTTTTATAGAAATCTCAAAAAGTGCCCCAAATGGGCCCCGCCGGGTCTGGAAAAGTGAAATTTGAGCAGACGCGCTCAAATGATGAAACTCTTTGAACGAAAAAGAATTAAAATGAGAAAGTAAGAATAACGGAAGAAACGATATCAAAAACCGAGTCTCGAGCAGAAAGGTATGCCCCAAACAAGTTTGGCGCAAACTGGGGCCAGAAACCCTGAAACTGGAAAACATCGACCAGAAGGGACTTCTAAGAGTTTACGACTCGATGAAAAGTGAAAATGAATCCCGTACGAGGATCCAGGCTCAAAACAAGATAATTTGTAATAACTTTGATTAATTGCACAATGACCCCCACAAAAAGGGTTAACTGCAAAACTGTCTCAGAATGAAAATATCTTCCAAAAGATATTTTCTTAGATACCCTTAAAATAAAATATCTTCAAAAGATATTTACGAAAAATACCCCAAGAAAAGAAATTAATTTTAAAGAATTATGCATCTATGCCCTTATGGACACCGGAAGAAACCAAAGTACTTTCCTACAAAAGTAAAGATACGTATTTCGTGGAAACCACTCACGAGAAAGATGCGTGAAGTCAAAAACTAACTCCAAGCACAAGAAGTGAGGTTTTGTCAACAAAGTGACAAACAGGGAAAAGACGAAATAGGAAAAAGGACGAAATAGGAATAAGGACAAAAAAGTGAATAGTGTCGAAAAACGAAAATTATGGAAATGACTCAGTCCTCAAAGGAAGCTGTCAATCTAAAGGAAAGAGTCTCAGAAACCATTTCCGAGCACTCGAGATGACACTAAGTGACGAGAAACTGAACTCAGAAAAGAAATTTCAACGAAAAAAATTCATCCGTAAAATTCTGAGGAAAAAGGAAATGAAGGAAATGATTGGGTCATTACCAGCATCATTACGTAATTCTTCAAGCTCTGTTAGTTGAAACTTCCTGTTAGAACCAGCAGAGTTCATATCAAAGTTGAGCTTTTTTGTGGCCCAGAAAGCTCTGTGTTCTAACTCTATAGAAAGGTGGAACCCTTTACTATAAACTAGACAGTAAGGTGAGATACCAATCAGAGTCTTAAAAGCTGTTCGGTAAGCCCACAAAGCATCATTTAGTCTTAAAGACCACTCTTTACGATCTGGCTTAACCATTTTTTCAAGAATTCTCTTAATTTCACGATTGGGTAATTCAACTTGGCCACTTGTTTGAGGATGATAGGGAGTGGTTACTTTATGAGTGATGGAGTGTCTTTGTACCAAAGTACGAAAATACCTATTACAAAAGTGAGCACCCCCATCACTAATAATAGCTCGTGGCATACCAAACCGACTAAAAATGTTCGTTTGAATGAACTCAACCATGACTGCGTGATTGGCTGTTTTAGTAGCCACTGCTTCAACCCATTTAGACACATAATCAACAGCCATAAGAATATATTCAGTATGATTTGACTGAATAAAAGGACCCATGAAATCAATACCCCATACATCAAAAACCTCAATGACTAAGATCGGAGTTAAGGGCATTATGTTTCATTTGGAAATTGATCCTAACTGCTGACATCGAAGGTATGACCTACAGAACAAGTATGCATCCTGAAAGTGTGAAGGCCAAAAGAAACCGCATTGAAGAATTTTAGCTGCAGTTTTCTTTGCACTGAAATGACCTCTACAAGCTAAACTATGACAGAAGGTTAGAATACTATGAAACTCAAGCTAAACTATGACAGAAGGTTTGAATACTATGAAACTCACTCTCTGGAACACATCTACAAATGATTTGGTCAGCACAATATTTGTAGAACTGGGGATCTTCCCAATAGTACATCTTAATCTGAGAGAAAAATCGATCTTTTTCCTGCTTTGACCAAGACAAAGTAATTTTGCCTATTGTGAGGTAATTCAGAATATCAGCAAACCAAGGAAAATCAATATGAAAAACCCCAAACAGCTATTCATTCGGAAAGGAATCACAAATTGGAAGTGAAGTTGAGGTAACCTCAATAAGAATTCTAGAAAGATGGTCAGCTACCACATTCTCTTATCATTTCTTATCCCGGATCTCGTAATCAAACTCTTGAAGCAAGAGGATCTATCGAATCAAATGGGGTTTGGTTTCCTTTTTGGAGAGAAGATATCTCAAAGCAGAATGATCAGAATCGACCACTACTTTGGAACCCAATAGATAAGATCTGAATTTGTCTAAAGCAAAGACAACTGTAATCAACTCTTTTTCAGTAGTGGTATAATTCAATTGTGCTTTTGAAAGAGTTTTGCTCGCAGAGTAGATAACATGAGGAAGCTTATCTACTCGTTATCCCAAGACAGCACCCATAGCATAATCAGATGCATTACACATGATCCCAAATGGAAGAGCCTAGTTTAGAGGATTCATGATAGGAGCTGAAGAAAGAAGAGAGCGAAGCTTATGGAAAGCTTCCAGGCATGATTCATCAAAGACAAATAAAGTGTCATTTGAAAATAGATTACACAAAGTATGAGAAATTTTACTAAAATCTTTAATGAAACTTCGATAGAACCCAGCGTGCCAAGAAATTATCGTACTCCCTTTACGGAGGTAGGATGAGGCAATTTAGAGATCAAATCTACTTTGGCTCTATCAACTTTAATACCTCTCTCTGAAATGATATGTCCTAAAATGATCCCCTTTTGAACCGTAAAATGGCTCTTCTACTGACTAAAAATAAGATTAGTCTCCCTATAATGCTGATGTACCAAGGACAGATTTTGGAGATAATTTTTGAATGTGGATCCGAAAATAGATAAGTCATCCATAAAAACCTCGAGAAAATTTTCAACCATGTCCGAAAAAATAGACATCATACACCTCTGGAATGTTGCAGGCACATTACATAATCCAAAGGGCATCTGTCTATATGCAAATGTACTGAATGGACAAGTGAAAGTAGTTTTCTCTTGATCCTTAGGATCAATGGCCACCTGATTATAGCCGAAATATTCGTCAAAGATATGAAGCATGTAGGTCTACAAAAAGTAAGAGAGAAAAATTGTGATGACTTTTGTATGGTGTGCAGTGTGTCTATGTCATCTAAATGTGGAGGTGTGAGCTGTATTGATATTGTGTGTCGCTAAATTTAACTACTTATTGAGTGAGTGTCATTCACTAATTGAGATACACATAATGAAAGAAATTAAGAGATACAGAGAGAGTTAAGTGCTGACAGAGCTCCGAGAGTTTTAAGGGAAGAGAGAAAGGGCCGAGATTGAGGAGGACAGAGAAAGAAAGAGAGAGAACAGAGAGTTTGTAGAGAGAGACGATAGTCACAGAGAGGAGCTGAGATTGCAGAGGAAGCCGGAGCTTGAGGCTTTGATGATCTAGTGAGGAAAATTCTTTTTTCAGAGTAGAGGTTTCTAATTCACATTTTTCTTACATTTTTGTGAATTATTCTTCATGAATTGTTGTATAGTATGCTTAATTCGTGTGGATCCTTGCAAAATTGATTTATTTGTTGTATATATGACATGTGATTATGTATTAGTTGCCATTTTATGAGAAAACATGCCTTAAATGATTATATTCCATGCCTTATGTATTTGAGTTGTCGAAGATATTGTAAGAAGTATGATATGTGTATTATATAATTTTTCTCCCAATCGTGTTTATGATTAAGAATTCAAATGTATAAAGAATTATGATGTTTAAGAGGCATGATGCATTTATACATTTTCTTTGGGTATGGAATGGGGGAAAAGTTGTTTTAAAAAGGCAATGGAATTATTTTGGGAAAACGTTTTTGGAAAGTGTTTGTGAAAACCGGACGCCTAGGGGGCGCCTAGTGGTCTGTGGTGTTAATGTGATTTAGAGGGAAACAGAGAGAGACTCTAGTGTGGTTGAGCTACCTAAGCCCAGACGACGTCATGGAGGTGCCATGTGGTTGGGGAATACTAGCTAAACCTTCCCTCATGACGCCATAGAAATGTTATGGGTTGGGTTGCATTAACGGTTTGGAATGGTGAAAAGGAATTGTTTTGAAAAATGGGGAGTGACATTGGCATGACATTGTACTTCATTTACATATTTGGTGTATTTGTGTTACAATGAGAACTATTTATAAGCTTGTAGTTGTGGTTGTCGATATGCATTCCCTAAGACATAATCTTGTCTACTTTTTGCCTATTCTTTGTGTGGATTCATGGTGTTATAAGAGGTGTGTCTTAGACACCTCCTACTGACCTTATGCTCACCCCATTATTTTAACATTTTTCAGGTCACGGAAAGGAAGTGGCAGACGACGTTCCTCCATAGGTTTGAATGGGTTAGTGGACTGTTTTATATTTGCAATTTAATTTGTTTTGTATAAACCCTGAGATGACACGTATATTATGTATTGACATAGGAAAGGACGGTAGCGTCTTTAGTTGACACGGGTTCAGGTAAGGACCCGGTTAGTGATTCGAACCCTCGGGTTCGGGTCCTTACAATTGAAATGGTTTTATGGGATCCACTAGATGATATTATGGTGTCAAATTCTTTTAGCTTAGAATTTTGTTCACGTGGGCTTTGGCCTGATGCTTGTATAGTAAATGAAAGTAATTTAAAAGATAAGAAGGTAAGGTAATGGTGATGATTTTGGTGCGGGTCCCACGTGGCTTTTTTGGAGAAATGAGTTTGATTTTTTTTGCTTTATATATATATATATATATATATGTGTATATATATATATATATATACACAATATCTGATGCTAAAGGAGATGCACCTGTCTGCCGAAATTGAAATGAAGAAAAGAAATATGATTTTTGCGGGGCCCACGAGACTTTTTGGTGCATGCATGTGGCTGGTGTAGCTTTATTTGTTAAGGAATTGAGAAGATATGAAGCATGCTGGTCTGCCGAAAGTGAGAGAGAGAAATTGTGATGATGACTTTTGTATGGTGTGCACTGTGTTTGTGTCATCTAAATGTGGAGGCGTGAGTTGTATTGATATTGTGTGTCGGTAAATTTACCTATTTATTGAGTGAGTATTGTTCACTAATTGAGATACACATAATGAAAGAAATTTAGAGATACAGAGAGAGTTGAGTGCAGACAGAGAGCTCCGAGAGTTTTGAGGAAAGAGAGAGAGGGCCGATATTGAGGAGGACAGAGAGAGAGAGAGCCGAGAGTTTGCAGAAAGAAACGAGAGTTGCAGAGAGGAGCCAAGATTGCAGAGGAGGCCGGAGCTTGAGGCTTTGATGATCCAATGAGGAACATTTTTTTTTCAGAGTAGGGGTTTCTAATTCACATTTTTCTTAGATTTTTGTGAATTATTCTTCATAAATTGTTGTATAGTATGCTTAATTCGTGTGGATCCTTGAAAAAATGATTTATTTGTTGTATATGTGACATATGATTATGTATTAGTTGCCATTTTATAAGAAAACATGCCTTAAATGATTATATTCCATGCCTTACGTATTTGAGTTGCCAGAGATATAGTAAGAAGTATGATATGTGTATTATATAATTTTTCTCCCAATTGTGTTTATAATTAAGAATTCAAATGTATAAAGAATTATGATGTTTAAGAGGCATGGTGCATTTATGCATTTTCATTGGGCATGGAATAGGGGAAAAGTTGTTTTAAAAAGGCAATAAAATTGTTTTGGGAAAACATTTTTAGAAAGTGTATGAAAACCGGATGCCTAGGAGGCGCCTAGTGATCCGTGGTGTTAATATGATCTAGAGGGAAATAGAGAGAGACTTTAGTGTGGTTAAGCTACTTAGGCCTAGACGACGCCATGGAGGTGTTATGTGGTCAGTGAAAGATAGCCAACCCTTCCTTTGTGACGCCATAGAGGTGTTATAGGTCAGGTTGCATTAACGGTTTGGAATGGTGAAAAGGAATTATTTTGAAAAATGTGGAGTGACATTGGCATGACATTGCACTTCATTTGCATATTTAGTGTATTTGTGTTAACATGATAATTATTTATAAGCTTATAGTTATGGTTGTTGATGTGCATTCCCTATTGCATGATCCCGTCTACTTTTTGCCTCTTCTTTGTGTGGATTCACAGGGTCATATGAGGTGTGTCTTAGACACCTCTTACTAAACTTATGCTCACCCCATTATTTTAACCTTTTTTAAGTCACAAAAAGGAAGTGGCGGACGACGTTCCTCCATTGGTTTGAATGGGTTATTGTATTGTTTTATATTTGCGATTTCATTTATTTTGTATAAACCCTAGGATGACATGTATATTATTTATTAACATAGGAAAGGATGGTAGGGACCCGATTAACGATTCGGACCCTCGGGTTTGGGTTATTACAAATTTGGTATCAGAGCCTTAGGTTCGAAAACCTAAGGACGATGGGTAATGGCTTGCCTAGAGGGGTAGATGGTTGACCTGCGTTGATTACGTGGTTGTGCTTATGTATTTACTGTTTTATGAAGCATGTTTACCTGTTACTTGTTCATATGTTTACAGTTTTGGAGGCATACCTATTTGCTAAGTGCTTCCGTGTTTAAATGCTAAAATTTGTGTCATATGGTCATGCATGTGAAGTAGTTATATGATCCAACTATGAAAATGAAATGTGAAAGTATTTGAAAGCATGTTACACGTGATAAGATGGTAAGTTGGCAAGTGTGTATTATATGAAATGATGATAAGGATGAACGACATATTTGATTTTACATAATAATTTAATGGATTCATTGTTTAAACTGATGTGATAGGACACGGTCATGTCAAGGTTTATGTTCTTGTCAATATGTATATATCTATATACTTATGTGCATATACGGTCGAGTATGGGATGGTTGCTAGTACGGTAGAGTACTTGTCACGGTATAGTTGGTCGTGTAAGTTTTGACCTGAGTAGGCGAGGAGGTCGGTTGCTCCAGGGTTGATTGGGTGCCGATTCTTATTGAATGAGTGGCTTGGACTTCTAGCTCATGGATTGAGCTATTCAGTGTGTAGTCATCCTGATCTTCTCGTTGCATTTTGTGCAGTGCTTGGGGTACGACTCTAAAACAGGTTCATATTTCATGGCAAGGTATCTTTATTGTGTGTGAGTTTCATGTATCGATGGATAGGTTCCTATGACCATGGAGGTTAGGTGTGCGGGTAAGGGTTTCGAGGGAGAAAGGTATCACCTTAGGAAGTTAGTGTTTGTGACTTGGGTTACGGTTTGGTGCGAGGTTCTTTTCGAACTAATCGTGGCAGGTGTGACAGAGGTCGTTTGAGTCTCGATTATAGTATATGGGTTGTTGATGTGTATTTGCGAGTGTTCTAGTATGGCCTAAGAGAGTATGTTGGTTATAGTTGGTTGAAAGGTGACTCCCATTTCGGGAAACTACAGGAGTGTGGTACGAGTAATTGACTCTCGGTGAGTCGATTGCATGGCTCGGTTGATGAGCGGGTTCTGGGTCAGTACGATTGTCTAAAGAGTCTCGAGGTGGTGTATGATGGTTAGTTTTAGTCGTGTAGAGTAGGCTTACATTATAAGGCAGGTTGAATGAGGTCATTGAAGTGTGTGTTCGTTTGCGGATGAAGTGATTGATGGTAAGTATTGTGTTACCAAATGGACTATGTTTTGGAAGTTGAAAGTTATGGGCTAGAGTTGTAATTTAAGTTGTGTCTGAGGTATCAAGAGATTGTGCTTGGTGTTAAGGATCAGAAAAGGTGACGATTGGAATGATTGGGATGAGGGTAATTTCATAGGTTTAGTTTGTAGCCTATTTGACTTTTGTCGGGGCCAAGGGTGTTATGAGGAATGGTGCGTAGTTAAAATAATGATGTTGAACCTAAGGCATGAAGTTTTATTGTTTAAGCATGTAGATTGCCTTTGAAAGAGTGGTTAGAGTAGCCGGTTAAGCGTTAGCGATTGATTGCATCGTTGATGGTTTTAAGGAAACAGTTGGGTGTTGAGCATTCTGGATTTGGTGCTTATTTTTGTTTTGAAGATTTATCGGCATGGCATTGTTGTATGGATGTTCTTTCATAGTGGTAAATAGTGGTTGTTGTGGGGAGTGTAGAGAGTAATGCTTATTTTCTTGTTATGATGGTATTATCTTAAGGATGTTGGCAGAAGAATTGCTTGGTAGTGGCTTGATGGTCCAGTGGGATGATAGGTTTGAACTATTGTTTAGAATTAGTGATAGTGAAGGTGTAATGGTATGATGTTTAGTACTGATGAGCATAATAGTTTAGGTTTTGATTCGAGGGTGGATTAGCGATTTTGAGTTGTTTGTTTTGTGTTGTCAGGTAGGTGATGGGGGATTGTATATCGGTCAAGGTGATGGTGGACTGAGCAAGTGGATTATTGTGACTGAGGTCACGAGTCTGGTGTACACGGTGATCGAGGTAGTATCATCTGAGAAGGTAGAGGTGGCATAAATGGTGAAGTGTCATTTTACGGCATAGGGGTTGTCATTTGGGAGTGACGAGTTACAGGTAAAACAAGACACGGTGTCCGAAGGGCTGTGATTGTTTCTAGTGTTAGTGTGTCGTGAGCGTGGGTACTCTTATCTGAGTGGTTTTGGTTAGCGTGGGTGTTGTGGGGTATCATATGCGAGGTTTCTGTGTTGATAGTGTATGACGGTCCGTTAGAGGCGAGGTCGCCTAGAATTGATTTCGTAGTCCAGTATATGTTTCTAGTTGGTTCTTCTCCTTGTGCGTAAGGAGTTCATTTCATCTCAGGTAAGATTGGGTGTCCACGGTTGGACAATTGGTGAGTAGCATGTGACAGGGTGTCGGGTGCATTCTGGTGCGAGTCGTCAGTCTCTTGTGAAAGCGGGGTTTGTTACCTTTTCCATTTGTTCTAGTCCTGGCAAGAGCGTCATTTGTTGTAAGTCTTGTCTCTATTTAGGAGTTGTGCACGTCCGTAGGTGGACGGACCTGTGTGTAGTTTGTTATGTTGTTAGAGTTCACTGGTAAAGGTTTGGTTATTTGGGTCGACTCACTCCCACGGAGGGAGGTAGGGTCTTTGGTTTCGGTGGTGCTTAATTTGAGAGTGGTCTTGATCGGTGGTGTGAGGAAAGAGCTGACAAATAGGGATTGTATGTTTCCGATGCTTGGTATTAGCGGTGAGGGATAGGGGATGTGTCGTGAACGTTCGAGGATGATTAGGTGATGTGATATGAGTCATGTACTTAGGTGTTTTTATAGACGTTTGATTTGAGTAGTGTTTTGAGGACTAGTGTCGGTATCGTCTCAGTATTTTATGATTTGAAATGTGAATGTATGATTCATTTGAGAAATAATCGTAGTAATTGACTCTGGGGTCAAGATTTCAGGGTGAGATAGCCTTATAAAGTATTATAATGAGCCATGAATTCAATCGAATGATGTTATGATGTTGTCTATTGGGTGTGGGTGTTATAAGATGACTGGAGAGCTTTTAGGCTAGTCGATAATTGTGGTATTTGGCGCTATGTTGCTTTTAGCTTGTTTTGATTAGGGCACGATTTGGATTTTTATAGTAGGTATGTGACTGTATAGTCAATGTGGTTACGTAGAACGATGGATTAATAGTGAGTGGATCTTATAGTTGTCTTATAGACTGTGTGAGATTATATCTGAGGTTTAGACCTGAGGACATGAATGACGTCTGTGCTGAGATTGGGTCGATGAAGAGAATGGCCTAGCCAACCATTTCTTTTGAATCAGTCCCTCTCTAGCACGATATCAGGTCTAAGGTCAATGATTGTTTCATTTTGTCAGGGACAACGAGAGCATGGTACTGTGCGTCGTGTCGGTGTGACAGTGTAAGTTCAGATAGTTTGTCTCGGGTGATGAGGTGTGTTAGGTAGGACCATGTGTCAGATAAAGGGGTTTGCTGTTCAATCATTGATTATTGAAATTATTGTTATAATTTTTCCCACTGGGAGTTTCCATCTCACCACCCTCCAGTTCCAGGTACCGATGATGAACAAGGATTACTAGATTCGAGCTTAAGTGGAAGAGTCGGCGTTGCAAGATTTATTTTGGAGAATTTTTGTGTATATTTGAGGAAATTGATTTTGTATAAATCGAGCATTTTCTTAGGATTGTTAGGTCGTGACTTTGTATAAAAGAGGGCATTTTTTATGATAATGGGTGTATTTTAATGTATTTGGATTTGTATAAATTGAGGATTTTATTAGAATTTTTGGCTTGTACCCAGCCAGAAGTATGAGTGTAGTGATGATGTAGACAAGTGTGAGTGGGCGAGTGTGTAGTACTGGTCAGTTACCACTCGTAGCCGAGTGTGTGTGGGCGGATGGAGTTCAGTGGCAGCTACTGGGATGGTTGGTTAGTGTGGTTGGGCAGGTAGCCTAGGTTTGTTATTGTTTGTTTTTTTTAGTGGATGGGTGACACATCGACTAGCTACCACAATGGTTACGGAGTGTGTGGGCGGGTGACTAGCACTGGTAGTTACCATAACGTCCTACATATCACGGTATCTCACATCGCCTGGGGTAAGGATTTGGATTTTGGTTTTGTGGTTATTGTTGTTTCGGGTATACGAAGACTGTTAGATCTGAATTTCGAGGACGAAATTCTTTTTAAGTGGTGGAGAATGTGACAACCCGGATTTTTTTTTAGATTTAATTTATAATTTTATTTTTGAGTTTGTTTTAGTGGAGGTGTAGTTATTTTATTTATATAGTGTACTTGCAAAAGAAAGTGATAGAAAGGTGGAGAATGAAATAGAATGATGTAGAATGGAGCAGCTTAGCCGAATTAGTGGGGAAAGGAAAAGGAAAATTGAAATGGTTTTGTGGGACCCATTAGATGATATTATGGTGTCAAATTCTTTTGGCTTAGAATTTTGTTCACGTGGGCTTTGGCCTGATGCTTGTATAGGAAACGAAAGTAATTGAAAAGATAAGAAAGTGAGGTAATGGTGATGATTTTGGTACGGGTCCCACGTGGCTTTGTTGGGAAAATGAGTTTGATTTTTTTGTTATATATATATATATATATATATATATATATATATATATATATGCAATGTCTGATGCTAAAGGAGATGCACCTGTCTGCCAAAATTGAAATGAAGGAAAGAGATATGATTTTTGCGGGGCCCACGAGACATTTTGGTGCATGCATGTGGCTGGTGTAGCTTTATTTGTTAAGGAATTGAGAAGATATGAAGCATGCAGGTCTGCCGAAAGTAAGAGAGAGAAGTTGTGATGATGACTTTTGTATGGTGTGCACTCTGTCTATGCCATCTAAATGTGGAGGCGTGAGCTGTATTGATATTGTGTGTTGGTAAATTTGCCTATTTATTAAGTGATGTTGTTCACTAATTGAGATACATATAATGAAAGAAAAGAGATACAGAGAGAGTTGAGTGTAGACAGAGAGCTCTGAGAGTTTTGAGGAAAGAGAGAGAGGGCCGAGATTGAGGAGGACAGAGAGAGAGAGCCGAGAGTTTGCAGAGAGAGACGAGAGTTGTAAAGAGGAGCCGAGATTGCAGAGGAGGCCAGAGCTTGAGGCTTTGATGATCCAGTGAGGAAAATTCTTTTTTCAGAGTAAGGGTTTCTAATTCACATTTTTCTTACATTTTTGTGAATTATTCTTCATGAATTGTTGTATAGTATACTTAATTCGTGTGGATCCTTGCAAAAATGATTTATTTGTGTATATGTAACATGTGATTATGTATTAGTTGCCATTTTATGAGAAAACATGCCTTAAATGATTATATTCCATGCCTTATGTATTTGAGTTGCCGGAGATATAGTATGAAGTATGATATGTGTATTATATAATTTTTCTCCCAATTGTGTTTATGATTAAGAATTCAAATGTATAAAGAATTATGATATCTAAGTGGCATGGTGCATTTATGCATTTTCTTTGGGCATGGAATGAGGGAAAAGTTATTTTAAAAAGGTAATGGAATTGTTATAGGAAAATGTTTTTGGAAAGTCTTTGTGAAAACCGGACTACTAGGAGGCGCCTAACGGTTATAGGTCGGGTTGCATTAACGGTTTGGAATGGTGAAAAGGAATTGTTTTGAAAAATGGGGAGCGACATTGGCATGACATTGCACTTCATTTACATATTTGGTGTATTTGTGTTACAATGAAAATTATTTATAAGCTTGTAGTTGTGGTTGTTCATGTACATTCCCTGTGACATGATCTCGTCTACTTTTTGCCTATTCTTTGTGTGGATTCACGGGGTCATAAGAGGTATGTCTTAGACACCTCCTACTGAGATTAAGCTCACCCCATTATTTTAACATTTTCCAGGTCAAGGAAAGGAAGTGGCGGACGACGTTCCTCCATTGGTTTGAATGGGTTATTGGACTGTTTTATATTTGCGAATTCATTTATTTTGTATAAACCCCGGGATGACACGTATATTATGTATTGACATAGGAAAGGACGGTAGCGTCTTTAGTTGACCTCGGGTTCGAGTCGTTATAATCCTTTAAAACCACCTCTTTCATATTAGGATTCAATCTTCTTTGGCGTTCCTGAGATGTTCTGGAATCCTCCTCCAAATGAATCTGATGCATACAAATTGTGGGACTAATTTCTTTTAAATCAGCCATACTCTACCCAATAGCCTCTTTATTTTGCTCAAGAACTTTTAAGAGACTACTTTCTTGGGAACTTGAAAGATTGGAAGCAATGATCCCAGGGAGGGTGTCATTTAAACCCAAAAAAACATACTTGAGATTGTCCGGTAGTGGCTTAAGCTCAAGCTTAGGTGGAGACTCTAAAGAAGGAATAGGCGGAATACTAAAAAGTGAAGGAAGAGGCTTAAGTCTAGATTTCCATGGAGGAAAATATGTGATTGGTATGGAATTGAGCAAGGAATTTACTTTAGCTATTGAAGATTCAATATCGAAGTTTTCATAATTGAAGTGATTCAGACAAACTTCTAAAGGATCCTTAGATAAAATAGGTGGGAGTGATTCCTCAACCAACTCATCAATAACATCAAGGAAGAAGCATTCACTATCATCGTGAGGATGATGAATAGTATTAAAGATGTTCAACTTGACTTTTATATTTCCAAAAGATAAAGCCATGGCTCCAGTCCTACAGTTAATGCAAGCATTTTCTGTGGCTAGAAAAGGACACCCAAGAATAACTGGAATATACTTTTTAGAATCGTGGACTGGTTCTGTATTTAGACCTAAGAAATCGACCGCTTATGAGTACATCTTCAACAATACCTCGTGGTTGTCTGGCAGAACGGTCAGGAAGCTGTAGAACAACCGACGTAGGTTTTAACTCTCCCAGACCTAGCTTCTCATACACCGAGTAAGGAATAAGATTAACATTTGCTCCAAGATCAAGAAGTGCTCGCTCTATCACATTGTTTCTAATGATGCAAGAAATTATAGGAGGACCAGGATCTTTAACCTTTAGAGGAGTGTTGTACTTAAGAATAACACTGACTTGCTCAGTGAGACAAATTTTCTTAGGAACTTGGCTTTTGGATTTTCTCTTGAGAGTACACAAGTTCTTTAAAAATTTGGAGCAGGCTGGAATTTACTTTATAGCATCAAGCAAAGGAAGATTGATTTTGACCTGTTTAAAGACCTCCATCATATCTTGAATTTTCTCCCCTTGTTTACCAATGTGGGAGGGTTCCTTGAGACGTTCAGGATAAGGCACTCTTGGCTTATAAGTTGTCTCAAGGTTAGGAGTAGATGTAGAAGTGACTCCACCTTC
This sequence comes from Cornus florida, assembly GCF_030987335.1. Classification (NCBI taxonomy): domain Eukaryota; kingdom Viridiplantae; phylum Streptophyta; class Magnoliopsida; order Cornales; family Cornaceae; genus Cornus; species Cornus florida. The sequence continues at coordinate 98,761,063 of NW_026775578.1, forward strand.
AACTCCTGTGGTGGATTGTGGAATAGAACTTTAGCAAAACATCCTTGGGATGTGGATTATGGATGATAGGAACTATGGGAACCCAATGCCTCTCTTTTTCTTCCTGTCCTATTTTAACTTGATTATCAACCACTCTACGACTCCTTAATGTAGTAATAGCCTGAACTTACTCATGATAACGACCTGAGGAATTGGTTTCATCAATTATGTAAGTCTGCCCTTTCGGGTTGGCTACTGGCTGACTAGGCAGCTTTCTATCTTCTCTTTGAGATAGAGTACTCCCTATTTGCCCAACTTGTGCCTCTCGCTTTGCTTTGGCTTATGAATGAGAATTAATAAGTTGGGTATTGGCTTTAAGATCAACAAGAGGATTGAGTACTTGATCCTTAAAGGCAGAATTTTTAGAAGGAGGTGGAAGATTAGGAGTTTGAGTAGGTTGATTCCTAAACTGAGGTGGACGATAGATACTAGATTGATTGAAAGAATTATTTTGTGGTATAGGATTGGATGAATTTTGGTACTGCCCCTGTGATTGAGGAACAGTGGTTCCTTGACTTTGATTACACCATGATAGATTTGGATGATCTCTCCAGCCAGAATTATATGTAGAAGCATATGGACTATGAGCTGGTCTAGAGAATGTAGCATTCACTTGCTCATGTGGGATCTCAGATGATTGTCTCATCATAGGGCAAGTGTTAGCAAAATGGGAAGGATTAACACAGATTGAACAAACTTCCTTAGGCAAGGTAATTTATGGATTAGCAACAGGAGCAAAGCCAGATGATAAGATTTGATCAAACCTATGGTTCAAGGCTTTTATTTGAGCGGCTAACTTAATAGATTTGTCTATCTCATAGAGTTTTTCAACTTTATGCATTCCAGGTGAAGACCTAGACCTTAAAGAAGACGCATGTTGAATTGAATTTTCACTTAGGGCCTCAAACAGTTCCCAAGCGTCAGCCGGACTCTTACGCTGTAAGGCTCCATTACTAGATGCATCAACCATGTTTCTATAAGAATCAAAGAGACTATCATAGAAAATCTATATTAAGTGCCATTGAGTAATATCATGGTGTGGACACTTTCTTAGAAGATCATTATATCTTTCCCATGCATCATGGAGCTGTTCTTCCAGGATTTGGGAAAATGCCATGATTTCTCTTATCATTTGGCAGGTTTTACCCACTGTGTAGTACTTTTTCAAGAACTCTTGTTGCAACATGTCTCATGTAGATTTGGAATTTAGTGGAAGGGACTGTAACCAAGTTCTTGCCTTGTTCTTAAGAGAAAATTGGAAAAGTCGCATCCTGAATGAATCTTTGGTAAGAATGGTTAACTTAGTAGTCAAACACAATTCCAAAAATACATCCAAGTGCGTATAAGGATCTTTTGTTGTAAACCCATGGAAGGTAGGAAGCATTTGGATCATAGCAGGCTTGATCTCAAAATGGGTTGCATCAGTATTCAGAAATACAAAGCATGAAGGGGAAGTATATATGGTAGGAATAAAATGATTCATTAATTCTTCCAAACTTCATCATTTAAGCTCTTAGCTTGCTCTGAATGACCGGCAACGACTCTGTAAGCTTCGATATCAGTCTTTTTATCATAAAGTCCCGGTTTAAACCGTTTCTCTAAGAAAGTACCTATAAACATACATTAAGCATAAATCAGTCTAACAATGGATAAAAGTATCACTTTAGGTCTTAACATACGTATATTTAGGGGCTTAAATATGTAATATTCAGCGATCATCAAAAACCATTACAAAATCCCGTATACATGATGAGTGCTCAAATGTGACCCATTTTAGTACTTAAGTTAGGGTATTTTAGTCCATTCATCTATCTTTATTTTCCCGTTTTAGTACTTATTTGTGTTTTTGTCTTTTTCAGGTCAATAAGGTTCAAACAGGCTAATTTCGATCCATTAAGGCCTTTTTGGAGTCAAACAAAGTCTTGGTGAGAAGCTGGAGTAAAAGGAGGCTGATGCTGAAAACTGCCAAATTGGATCGATAGAACCCTGATCGATCACACCATACCTCTGAACGATCACATTATTGGTTGGATCGATTGGACTGTTCGTAGAAGTTATAAAAAAAGTAGATCTAAAGCCCATTTGAAACCAACTCTGGTTGTGCTTGAAAGGGGAGAACATAGGGCCGAGTTCTCACATTTTTGGGCTCTAAAAGCCTTGTATATATGAGGGATTGAACCATTTTTGTTGGGAGATTCATATTTTTACATTGTAATTTCTATATTGTTGTAGTTTTCTCCCTCTAGAAAGTTAGAGATTAGGGTTAAAAGAAAAAAGGGAAGTGGAGGCACATCTCAAGAGCACCTCTAGATCCACATACTCTCTATCTCTTGAGCTTCAAAGAAGAAAAAAAAAGAAGATGGAGCCATGTTTGGAGCTTGCCCTTGAGGGTTTCATGACCACATCCACCTCCTCCATGATTGGCTAGATCTACACTTAGGGCTTGGATGAGCCCAAAGTCTTCTGTAATCTAAACCCTTGTATTTCTATTTTTGGGGATTTATATATATTGTTGTGATTAGTGGTTAGCCTTGTGATTGTTGATTTAATTTTTTCTTATGATTCTCTATTTTAATTACATGTTGTCTTATGTGTGATTATTTGGGAATTGACCTCTACATTAGATTATCTATGTTGGTTGCATGTCTATGTGTGATTAAATAAGGATTTAGTGATGGCTAAGCATGGTTTTCATTGAATGGGTTTGTCAATTAATTTGATGGATTATACTTATGCTTGATGGGTTGTTCTATAATTTAATTCATGTTTGTAGGTAGGTAGACAATCTATTCTTGATTTGATACTCCACACTTATTATTGCAAATTCCATGATTCTCTAGATTGATGTGTGCTCTCATTAGATACATTTGTTAATTAATTGATGGATTATGCCTTTGTCTTGGTGGGTTGTTCTACACTTAGTTTGCTTGTTGGTTAGGTAGACAATTCACTCTTGCATTAGATAGTTCACACTTTTAGATGCAAATTGTGTTTATGTTTATGGTTACATTTAGATTGCAAGAATATATTCCCCATTGATGGAAAGCAAATGGTTAATTACATGAGCTTAGTGGTGATTCCAACACCCTAAAATCTCTCTTCATATCTCTTAAATCCCTATCTCTCACTAGTTTAGTTTAATTGCATTTTAATTAATTGCATCTTAGTGTAATCAACAACCAACCCTCTCTTTGCAATCAATTGGTACATTAGAGTCGAAATTAAATTCCAACACGTATAATCCCTGCGGACGATCCTTACTCCTTATACTTCATTAGTTGTAGTAGTGGTTTTTATAAATGTAAATTTGACTAGAAAGGCTTCCGAATACACATTCATATTTTGACCTTGTGAAGCGACCTCTCGCATTAAAAAGTTAGTTTTCTATCACATAGAAAGGGGCTCGTCAAATTTTGGCGTCGTTGCCGGGGATTAACAGTTTTGTTGGAATTAGACTAGACAATAGTGTTCATTTGATTTCTTCAATTTTTATTTTATTTTCCATTGTATATTCTTTTCTCATTCTTGATATTATTTGTTCAATTAGGTACTTGACCACAAGGAAAGCACACATTGGATTTTAAAGCAATCATTGGAGCTTAAAGCTAGCATGGAATTTGAAGTTGCTTAAAGACCTTTGTGAGCAATTCTTGGAACTCTTGTATTTTAATTGTGCACTTCTTTGCATGCTTGTGATAGCCCTTATTGAGGCTAATTAAATTGCTTTATCTTTGTCCAAGCATCGGCCCATGTGGAGGCCAAAATTTTCTTGCATTTGGATTTTAATTGTGAATGGAGTAATTGTTTGATCCAAGTTTGGGGGGAATTACATTCCCCCACCTTATGTCCCTCTACCATATTTTGATTCTTATGAGACTAAGTCCTATGCATTTTAAGCATCATCATTTGACAATGGACTTAATCACTTTCATGATCCTCCTTATGACTACTACCCTCCTCCACCATTTTATGAAGAACCACCTCCATCACCTTATTCACTCGAGTTTCAAGAAAAATATTAGTTCTACTTAATGTACTTAATTCACAAACTCAACTTATCCTCACATTCTCAAATTTTAGCCAAGCTTGAAGCTCAAGTTGAGCAAATTGCGAAGACTCTTTTCGTCAAGAGGAGGAGGAAGAAGTAAATGGAAAAATGGCAATAACTTCAATTCATATAGATGAGGATGATAAGAGTGAAGAAGAGGATGAGACAAGTGAGCTAATGCCTAACACTCTATCTTGTATAGAGGAGGAAGTGGCAAGTTAGTTGGTGGTAATCCAATAGAGTATAACATGATTAATGAGGATTTTCCTTGTTTTTATTATGATTTTATCCTGGCCATTGCTACTTTAGAGAGTGAGGAGATGGTGACCACTATAGAGGTAGGAGAGGAAGATGAGGAACTTGTTGAAGAGAGCCTTCCTTCTTTTATCTCCAAAGACCCTCTTGAGACATGCCTTTTGAAATGTATAAAAACTATGGTTTTGACCTTGAAAGCTCCAAAAATGAAGTGAACTCTCTAATGGACTCCTTAGCTAACTTGGAAAGTGAAGAGATGGTGATAATTGAGGATGAGAAAAGGGATGAAGAGAGTGCAATTCCTATTAATCCAATTGAGTCCTTGAAAGACTTTGCCTTGCCAAGTGCAAGGCCGCTCATCATTGATTTTATTTTCAAGGCCGTGGATGAAAGGAATCAAATTGCATCTTTCATAATTTCTTTTCAAGTCATTCTTTTGGAGGATGTGTATATTGTTGTAAGTGAGGCATTAAATGAGAAAATTGAAAAAATGATCAATAAGGATGTGTCATATCCGGTTTTTGATTCTTTTGATTAGTGAGTTGACTCAACGTCTTGCTAGAGACATTAAACACTACTTTTTCGTAGAATTTTAAAACTCTATTCCTCTCTTATTTCTTTTTATTTTTTGTTCTTGTGTATATTCTTCGATTCATTTTTCAATCTCCATTCTTGTTACCATCATTGGGGCTTAGCATAGGATTTTCTACACTTCCATCTCAAAATTAGGCATTTGGTGCCAATTTGATCGATCACAAGTGGACCTTTGATCGATCGAACTACTCTACAATTAATTCTCTACAATCAAATGTGACGCATTTTAGCACCTAAGTTAGGGTATTTTAGTCTATTCATTTATCTTTATTTTCTCGTTTTAGTACTTATTTGTGTTTTTGTCTATTTCAGGTTAATAAGGTTCAAACGGGCTAATTTCGGTCCATTAAGGCCTTTTTGGAGTTAAACTAAGTCTTGGTGAGAAGCTGGAGCAAAAGGAGGCAGATGCTGAAAACTTCCAAGTTAGATTGATCGAACCCTGATCGATCACACCATACCTTTAAACGATCACACTATTGGTTGGATCGATCGAACTGTTCGTAGAAGTTATAAAAAGACAGATCTAAAGCTCATTTGAAACCAATTCGGGCTGTGCTTGAAATGGGAGATCCTAGGGTCGAGTTCTCATATTTTTGGGCTCTAAAAGCCTTGTATATATGAGGGATTGAACCATTTTTGTAGGGAGATTCATATTTTTACATTATAATTTCTATATTGTTATAGTTTTCTCCCTCTAGAAAGTTAGAGATTAGGGTTAGAAGAAAAGAGAGAAGTGGAGGCACATCTCAAGAACACCTCTCGATCCACATACTCTCTATCTCTTGAGCTTCAAAAACGAAGAAGAAGAAGAAGAAGATAAAGAAGAAGATGGAGCCATGTTTGGAACTTGCCCTTGAGGGTTTCATGACCACATCCACCTCCTCTATGATTGGCTAGATCTACACTTAGGGCTTGGATGAGCCCTAAGTCTTCTGTAATCTATACCCTTGTATTTCTATTTTTGGGGATTTATATATATTGTTGTGATTAGTGGTTAGCCTTGTGATTGTTGATTTAATTCTTCCTTTTGATTCTCTATTTTAATTACATGTTGTCTTATATATGATTATTTGGGAATTGATCTCTACACTAGATTCTCTATGTTGGTTGCATGTCTATGTGTGATTAATTAAGGATTTAGTGATGGCTAAGCATGGTTTTCATTGAATGGGTTTGTCAATTAATTTGATGGATTATACTTATGCTTGATGGGTTGTTCTACAATTTAATTCATGTTTGTAGGTAGGTAGATAATCTATTCTTGATTTGATACTCCATACTTATTATTGCAAATTCCATGATTCTCTAGATTGATGTGTGCTCTCATTAGATATATTTCTTAATTAATTGATGGATTATGCCTTTGTCTTGGTGGGTTGTTCTACACTTAGTTTACTTGATGGTTAGGTAGACAATTCACTCCTGCATTAGATAGTTCACACTTCTACATGTAAATTGTGTTTATGTTTGTGGCCACATCTAGATTGCAACAATGTATTCCCCATTAACAAAAAGCAAGTGGTTAATTACATGAGCTTAGTGGTGATTCCAACACCCTAAGACCCCTCTTCGTATCTCTTAAATCCCTATCTCTCACTAGTTTACTTTAATTGTATTTTAATTAATTGTATCTCAGTGTAATCAAACAACCAACCCTCTCTTTGCAATCAATTGGTACATTAGAGTCGAAATTAAATTCCAACACGTATAATCCCTGCGGACAATCCCTACTCGTTATACTTCATTAATTGTAGTAGTGTTTTTATAAATGTAAATTTGACTAGAAAGGCTTCCGAAACCACATTCATATTTTGACCTTGCGAAGCGACCTCTCTCATTAAAAAGTCAATTTTTTATCGCATAGAAAGGTGCTTATTAATACACACTACGTGTAAACAAAAGGAACACAACACTAGCCCATGCTCTCCCAAAATGAACCAAAAGGACTCCACATGAAATGAAGTACTCGTAAAGCCAAACATGATAATCAATGCATATAACAAGGAAATGTAACCACCAAGAAATTAAATCTGCTTATATAAATACAATTAATGATACATGCAACACATCTCGACGTAGGCATAAAATCATATCACTAAATCACAACAACAACATGTCATCTCTAAGCATATAAGTAAGGAATACAAATGCCACATGATAAGGAGATACATATGGATATATCTCCACCTACTCATGCATCATGGTATCATAAACACAATTGCTAACATAGTAGTAAATGAAAACAGTAGAAAAGAATGCAAAGGATGAACCCTAAGGACGTCGTGTCATAGTGTCTCTAAGAAAAGAGAAGATCAGTCCTAATCATGATCCAACTCCAATGATCAACATATCAACAACATGCCTCAAAACAAATGTTAGTCCTTACCACAATGGTAAGACCCTAACAATCCATCTCTAAACCTCAAAGTGACGCTACAGATGACACTAGCAATGCAATGCCCTCACTCCGAAACATCGATCAATCGACTCAATCCCAAAATCATCGTCGCGCAAGAATAACTCGAAAGAAATGGCAACCCTGGCCATACCATCAAATAATTAATCAATCACTATGATTGACCCCACAACAACCATCAATTACCTTCTTAACACCGGACGCTCAAAACGAAACTCAAGAGATCCTATGCCTCTTACAACCTCAAACTTACATCATCATCATCATCGATCAAAGGACTACGCCTATCAAAATGAAATTTAACATCGATTCCATCTGAACTACACTCGTAGCTAGCCAATACGATAGCATAACAGTGCCATGCACCCGCCTACAAACGTACCTGTCCACAAAAATTACAATCTCAGAGGACTCATCCCGAACAAACAAGGAGCCTAAAAGGTCTATAACCTCATCATGGCCTAAAACCTACAAATCCACAATCAATCCACAAAGCCCTAAGGCTACGCCTAATGACTCACCTCACAAGAGCCTAAACAAAAGGTGTCTATCAACCTATCTTAAAACCGATGCTAGGTTGACAACAACCTACGCTACCATGAAACACTACTAACAATCACAGTCAACCTCAAGGAAAAGTGCCTAACTCACTATGCACCGCAACCTAAACTTGTGCCTTCCATGACTAATCTCATGTCATGCAAAATATGTAAAAACAATCATGCATATACAAATTTAATCTACCATACATTATATGTCATGCTCTTTACATTAAAATTAAATTAATCTAGACAAATAACATAACACATATAAGTAGTAACTAGCATATTCTTTTACAAAATGTACCTAACAATGCATGAAGACCGAAAATTGAGAAGCTCACATGCCTCTCTCACATCCTACAAATCCGTATAAGTTAAAGATAAATGAGCACCAAGAAATTTAATTGAGTCTCCAATCAAATTCAAGTGCTCACGATTCAATGTAACCCACCAATAAATGCACAGATAAGCCCCACATGGCAAGACACATAAGCACTTAAATCATATTAAGTCATGCAGTAAAAACTTAAACACTTAAGCACATAAGCATGTGAATACATCAAAGTATGTCAACATAAAGCATGAAAGGAACCTAAATCCGTTGTCCTAAGATTTTCGAACCTCAAGCTCTGATACCACGTGTAATGGCCCAGATTCTCAGAACTCGGTGCGTCAGCTAGTGACCTGAAACTGACCTGATAACAGATCCCAAATACGGAAGCCAAACAAAAGGAACAAGATCTCTAAAGACGTACTTCATCTCTAAGACACCAAAGTGGCTTCCTGAGGAGTCCCAAGACTCAACGGAAACAAACGGAAGCTAGGGTCTCAAAACCCTACAAGAAATGAACAAAGGGTAAAATGGTTATTTCAAACAAAAATGGATGCCACCATGCATGCTATTGGATAGAAAATGAAAAATTAATAAAGATAGACTCAAGAATCACTTGATTCGGAGTCCGGACGAAGAACGAAGAAGTTATCAAACCCCGAAGTTTAGAAAAAAAAAAAAAAAAAAAAAAAAAACTGGACAAGGGAGTGCAAATGCGAATGATCGCAGCTACTTGCAACATCTAAGAAAAAAATGCAATTTTTGGGGCCAAGATGAAGTTTTTTGGAAAATGTTTGTGAAGTAACCCCCCCCCCAAAAAAAATCATGTTTTCTGATCAACCATGATCCAAACCAAAAGTAATATACAACCTGGAATGCCCAAAATGCCCCCAACATAAATCAGGTCAAGAGAATTTAAAACATGTTGAGTTGCTACCCAAGAAATGGAAATGGAGCTTCAGGAGGTTTTCCTAAGGCCTAAATTGATAATGTGGTATACAAATACACTCTAAAGACCCCTAGAAGTCCCAAAACGGTCGGCTCGGTTCTCAAAAAAATGTGATGAATAGTAACTATGACATCAAAATGAATATTTGAAACAAAAGCCCTACTTTGCATACATTCAAGTGGTTAGCCCTTGGCCTTATTACATATGTGATACAAGTACATTAAAAGAGAGTTATACAAGTGCTCATTTCACAAAAAAATGAAGCAAACATGCTTCAATTAAGCTACATATTACAACATCAAGAGATTCCAAGACATGCTAACACTTGTATGCTTCCAAAAACAAAAATGACTACAACACCAAGCTACATTAGTGTCTAAGGATATTATCCATCCATAAATAGTATTTCTTTACCTGAAAAATAGCCCAATCCACTAGGGTGAGCAACCAAAGTCACTAGTAGGAAGAAGAGCATGCGTATACCCTAAAGTTTCAAAAGTCTTGCAAGTTGAATATAGACAAATACAAGGGATCATTCCTCCTAACGTCTAAGTTGCAAGGTGAACTAAGGGATCATCTCAAGCTACATTAAGCAATTGAAATGAAATACACAATTCACAAGTAAATAATAAACAAGTATACTAAGTAATATCGAAACCACAAGCTACAAGGAATCAATGATTAACAACTTGGAATTGAATGCGAAATCAAATTATGGAAAGCTTGAACATAAAATCCCGAATTTAACAAAGACATTACAAGTTATTTCGGGCCATTGCAACGCACAAGGTACTACCTAAGTGCGCACATTTGGGGAGAACTCGTATCTCCCACACTGAGCCAAAGTTTAGCCGTCACAAAGCCAATGTCCCAAACATTTCCAAAATCAACAAGTTCATAACCCATAATCAACAACAATGCATGAAACCACCTTTCATGCATAAGTAGGGTGAAACCACACAAACCATGTCCTAAGGTTTCATGTCTACAATGGCATTTAAAATGTCAAATCTTCAATGTGCGATTTGCCACACAAAATAATAGCAAACAAAATGTCAAATCTTTAATGTGCGATTTGCTACACATACCATGATATCATATCTAATACAAAATCAATTCCCCATCAAAGTAGGCCACAATTACTAAATCCTCAACAAATTAGTACTTAGCTTTTAAGGTAAATACTAATAATATTCCACAAGAATTCATTATCACAACAAGATACTCCCTAGAATTTAGTAATCAACTAAATTGACAATACAATATAAGGATTGAACGGACTGGCTCCGAAAATTGGGCGAAATTACTGAGTCTCTCAACAAGGGAAAAATTAGGGTTTGCTAAGTGTTAAGGTTTGCAGCTTGGAGTCTCGGGACTCGTGATGGATGAGGGACGACCCTCCTCCTTTGCGCCTGTGGGGATTGCTCCCCCCACCTTTCTTCACCTATGTGCAAACCTTGGAGTGTTCTTTTCAGCAACTCCGTTTCTTCTTCCTTCTTAAATTTACAATATATCCCGAAACCAGAATCAGAGGCTATATTAACACTAGATGATGATGACGTGGCAGAGGAGGTTACTTACTAGGCAAACTCCATTGTGGGTTATGTAATGGGAAAGCGTCCTTACTACCATAACCTTAAATTATATATGCAAAGGGTGTGGAAACCAGAGGGAGAGTTTAAGCTTATCACGTTGCATGATGGTTTTTTCATAATCAAATTTGATCTGGTGTAGGATTTAAAGAAGGTGTTGGGTAGTGTTCATACTTTTGAAGGTAGACCAATATGGTCCTCAAGAAATGGGATAAGAACATCGATTTGAAGAAAGAGGTATTAGGATCAGTTCCACTTTGGATCAAGTTATTCGACGTACCCATGCATTGTCGTGGTACGTCCTTCATATCTAGGATTTGTTCACTCTTTTCCAAACCAATCCATATGGATGATGTTTCTCTAACTCGAGATAGGGGTGCATTTGTTCGTGTCATGGTAGAGGGGGATGTTCATGTGGAACTACCTACAGAGTTGGATTTCAAGGTTCACGGTACTCTTTGTCGCATAAGAGTAGAGCATACTTGGAAGCCTCAGATTTGTACTCTTTGTCATGCTATTGATCATGGGATGAAGGCCTGTCCAATGAAGAGAGTTGATAAGAAGCCAAGTAAACCGACGCAAGTTTAGAGGGTTAAGAAAAATGGTAAAGAGGTGGTTGTCGATAAGAGTACTCAGTCTCCTCTAAAGATAGTACCCATGGTTGGGGAGAGTTCAGTGATTGAGACAGATGCTACTAGCGTTGTAGACCTTGATTCTGTGGTGGATGTTATATATGTGCAGGAAGATCACTAAGTGTATAACCAATTGCCTAAACTAAATAACTCTTATGTATCCAACTCCTTTTGTCTATTTCAGGAAGCTATGGAGGATACTGCAGCTATGGATGATGTGGAATTGTCTGTAGCTAAGAAGAAGAAGAATAAGAAGAAACTAGATAGTCGAATAAACCAAAGGGTAACACGGTAGAGTCTGGCTATGGAAGGGCTGTTTTCCAACCCAACCTATTTATAATTGGTTGCTGAAATGTGCGTGGCCTAAAGAGACCCAATAAGCAGAAGGAGGTGAGATTTTGGATATCCCATTACTCTCTCTTTGCTGTAGTTTTACTTGAGACTAGAGTTAAGATAGGCAAGTTTGATTTGATTACAAATAAAATCAATGGTCGATAGAAGTGGATTAACAACTATTCCCATCATCATTTGGGTAGAATTTGGGTTGGATGGGATCCCAGCAAGGTGGATATTATATGGATAAACACAAACGAGCAGGCAATGCTATTGAAAGTACAATCTTTAGAACTACAGGCTCTTTTTTGGCTGTCACCTGTGTATAAAGCAAATTCAGAAATAGAGAGGACACAGTTATAGATTACACTTCGCCAATATGCTACAATGACTGATGAGGCATGGTTAACTATGGGGGATTGGAATGTTATTCGTGCACATGATGAAAAGGTAGAGGGTAACCAAGTTCTTCAAAGACTGTTAGATAAGTTTAATGATATAATGCATGAGGCTGGTCTGACTAGCATTCCTATTTTGAATGGAAAACTGACATGGTGCAATAGACAAGATCCCAGCACTAGGATCTATACAAGGTTGGATAGGAGTTTGGGGAATTTAGGATGGTTTACAGCTTATCTCAATTCAAAATTCTACTCACAACAACTTTTATTTCTGATCACTATGCTATGGTGGTTCTGCAAGGTATGCAGGTGTCTTCCAACCCAATGCCTTTCAAATTTTTAAAGGTTTGGCAGCTGCAAAATGGCATGGAGTCTATTGTTGTAGAAGGTTGGAGTACTATAGTGAGAGGGGATCTTCTTTACAGGTTTACCACCAAGCTGAGGAATGTTAAAGAAGCAGTCAAAATATGGAAGCAGTTGGAGAAGGCACAACTAGAGTTGTTGAATCAGCCTAAAGATTCAAAGGTGATTGGAAATGAGATTAGGGCCAAGTCTGATATGGAAGCTGCTTTAGCAAATGAAGAGATATTGATTGCCCATAAATCCAGAGTGAGGTGGATTAAAGACAATGACAACTGTACTGAATTTTTTCACAGAAAAATGGCTCAACATAGGACAGCAAATGCAATTACTATGTTACAGGACTCCAATGGTACGATGGTGCAAGATATGGAGACAATCAAAACTATGATGGTGGACTACTACAAGGATTTCTTTACTGGTGGACCGAGGTTGAGTGAGGAGATTCAAATAAAGCAACCTAGAAGCAAATTAACTATGGCAGAAGTAGTGCGTTTAGAGCAAGTATGTACTGCACAGGAGGTTAAAAATGTAATTAAGGCAATGGGGCCTAATAAGTCTCCTGGTCCTGATGGTTTCCCTCCAAGATTCTATCAATAATACTACCATAGTATTGGTACAGACCTTCTACATGCTGTGCAATTCTTTTTTAATAATGTCAAGCTATCCAAATCAATTAATAGTTTATTTATTACTCTTATACTAAGAAGAATGACTGTGCTAGAGCAGCATATTTCAGGCCTATAATATAAAGTAATTACAAAGATCATGGCTTCTAGACTTAGTTTAGTGTTGGACAAATTAGTGGGCTGTGAGCAGTCAGCTTTTATCAAGGGTAGGAGGATTCAAGACAATATCATTATGGCGCATAAATTATTGACTGGATTTTCTAGGAAGACATGCAACCCTTTATTTGCTTTGAAGGTAGATTTAAAGAAGGCATATGATTCAGTGAAATGGGACTTCCTTAAGGAGCTTTTACTGTCCTATGGCTTTGGCATGAAATGGATAGATTGGGTAATGGAATGTCTATCATCTGCATGGTTTTCCATTCTTATTAATGGATCTCCTTGTGGTTTTTTCCAACCTACCAAAGGGCTGAAACAAGGCTGCCCACTCTCCCCTTTGTTGTTCACCCTTGTTACTGAATCATTTTCTGCACAAATGGATCAATTGGTGAGAGAAGAGAAGGTTGTTCTTCCTAGAATGATTTCTAAGGCAAGTATACAGCTATCTCACATGTTTTATGTAGATGATCTATTGGTTATACTTCAAGCAGATATATCCACTGCTAAGAACCTGACTGCTGCTTTAGGGAAATTTTCTACATTATCAAGCCTAACAGTGAGCCCTGATAAGAGCATCATCTTCTTCTCCAAATCAATTAGGAGGAAGAGAAGATTGAGGAGGATATTTCACTACCAAATAGGGAGATTTCCTATTACTTACTTGGGCCTGCCTTAGCTACCTTATGGATTGAGAAGAGCTCACTATAGTCCTTTGATTGACAAATTTACCAATAAAATCAATGTGTGGAATGAAAAGTGTCTTTCTATGGCTGGTAGATTAGAACTTGTGAAATCTGTTTTAACATCTTTTGTGTACTTTTGGTGTTCTATTTACACATTGCCAAGGGCTATTGTTAAAAATTTGGAGAAGAAGATGAGGGACTTTATATGGGGCTCTACTACTGAACACAAGAAATTGCATGCTTTGAACTGGAATAAGGTAACTATGCCGAAGAAAAAAGCTGGGTTTGGGGTGAGAAAAATTGTAGACATTAATTCTACCTCAGTGTGCAGACTGGATTGGACCTTCTTTTATTCTAAAGACTGCCTCTGGGTTGCTTGGTTTAGATGGAAGTATACTCCAATAATATCCTACTGGAATTATCAATCTGGGTACACAGATCATATGCTATGGAAGAAGATGCTAGAGGTTAGGGAATTCATGTTGCAGAATGTTAACTTTCAGATTGAAGATGGACAGTCTACTTTTTTGTTTACTGATCCGTGGGTTCAAGATGAAAGTTTGGTGACTAAATATGGACATAGAGTCTGTAGAGACTTTGATCTGGCCAAGCAAGCAAAATTATCCTCGATTATTCAAAATGGTCGGTGGCAATTCCTACATCAGAACTCAAATACTTTACACCAGTTGAAGAACTTTACTCTCTCTTTGACATTGAAGCAAGGTGGTGACAGCTTTTAGTGGAGACATAGTGTTTTCTCTTTTGGAAATGTTTGGAATATGTGGAGAAATCCACACCCACAGGTGTAGTGGTTTTTAGTTTGTTAGAGTGGAGCGAGACCTAGAGCTTCTCTGTTTTGCTGTCTGGCAATGCAGAATAAGCTTTTAACCTTTGAAAATCTAAAGAAGAGGGGGATTCCTTTAGTGTCTATTTGTCATAACTGTATGAACTCAACCGATGATGTAGATCATCTTACTGTGAATTGTCTATTTGCTAAAGCAATTTGATTATGGTTGTCTGATGTCTTAGGGTGGAATATGCCTCAAGTCAGTTCATTGATTTAATTGGCTTATTGGTTTGTCACCAAAGGGATTAAAATAAGGCCCAAAAACGTATTTGTGCAACTGCTATTTGGTATGTGCGGAATGAGAGGAATTTGCGATTGCATCAGGAGGTTCGAAGAACTACTATGGAAATTGCTAGAGCTATTTGTGGAGAGGTCCTAATGCTGTCTGGGATGGAGATGGGAGAGTTATGCTCTCAGTCTTTAGCTAATTGATACTTATACTTATTTGATTAAATGTGTTTATTCTCTAGTTGTCAGTAGACAACTTGTTTCCAAGGGATGCCTTGTTGATGATTTATAATTTTTGTTATATCGATAGAAATTTTCCACTTTACCCAAGGAAAAAAAATTTGACAATACACCTTATACAAGATATATATATAAGCTACACATGCTTGAATCCTTAAAACCTAAGTCAAGTATATAGAATCATTATCTAAATGCAATCCTATAACACAACAAACATGTATACAATATATATAAAACTCCAAATATAATTAAAACATAAAAAAGATAAACATACTACAACCCCTACATCACTAGAGGATTGTCCTTCTAGATACCATGGCAAACGAACTTAGTGAACAGTGGTCATATACGCACCAAAATTGCTAATTGATTGGGGCCAATTTTAAATTTATAAAAGCCACTACCACTACTAACTACTAGCGTTGCAAGAGTGAGTAGGGATCGTCCCAAGGGATTTGGAAGGGATTCCATAATTAATGTTGGATTAGTAGGTTGAATGATCAAATAGGGTTTGGTTGGTTTCATTACACCAATGATTCAATTAAAACAATGCAAATTAAATGACAATCTAGAGATTAAGGAAAAGAGTATGAGAGAAAGGTCTTGGGGCTTAGAGTTCACCACTAAGCTTCACTTCACCAAACACTAGCAATTGTAAATTAAAAGGGAAATTCATGTTATAAATTGTGTGCGTGTGTCATTAATTGAAAACTAAACATGGATGGAAAATAAGCATAGATTGTCTAATCAGTCTAGTGAGTAGCATAACCTATCAAATAAGACCATTGACCATTCAATTAAACCACAATTAATGCACATACAAAAATATAGAGAAATGTACTACTTGTACTCATAAGCATGGATCATCAAACAACAACAATGGATTGTCCACCTATCTAGGAAATTAAAGCAATTACACTACAACTATACTAATGACATAAAATTTAAACTAATTAATCTAAGGAGGTAGCACAATTGATAAGCGCCGAATATTGCATGTTTAAGCACCCTTATTTACATTAGTTAAGTCCATTAGTTGATAATAATGTATAGTTTTGCTTTATTTGTTTGCTTTCGTCTATTTTTAGGTTGGTTCCCCCGAATATGATTAAAAGTGTGGTTTTGACAATCCTTTGAAGGATCAGAGCACGTCGTTGCTGGGGACCGTTATTTGAGCCAAGTTTCTTGAATCAGCATATGCGTGAGTTTTGCGGCCTTGCATTAAAAATGACGGCCGTGTCACCGGCCCAATCAAAATGGCTAAAAGAGAGGGCTTAATGCTTAGAAGGTAGGCATCCGTGAGCGTCCGCTGCGCTAGCTAATTACTCCAGTATGCTACATTCCTCGTGGGCCCCCGCTGCTTCATTGCGGGCCCCCGCCGCTAGCTACGCGGGCGCCCGCCGTTTTGTCCAGAGGCCACTTTCGGAATACAAGCACCCGCGGGCGCTCGCCAGCACCACACGGGCGCCCGCCGATTTGTAAACAAGTGGGTATGGCTGCATTGTTTCTTCTAAGG
The DNA here is from genome assembly GCF_030987335.1 of Cornus florida. Taxonomy (NCBI): domain Eukaryota; kingdom Viridiplantae; phylum Streptophyta; class Magnoliopsida; order Cornales; family Cornaceae; genus Cornus; species Cornus florida. The sequence goes on from NW_026775578.1 coordinate 98,777,857, forward strand.
CTGTCCCTTTGACCCTTTTTTATGTGGTCATGAATGCTCCTAGGGTTATAGGGGCATGAAAATGGAGGGAAATGTGATTCCTTTTGGCTAGAAAAAGCCCTTGAGGCTATTATTTAGAGATATCTCACATTTGGCTAAGTTTTAAAGAGAAAAATAGTGAGTTAAGGTATGAAATTGGAGAGGGATTCTTCATCTTCTTCTTCATTCTTTATCTTTATGGGTAACTAACTCCCTATCTAGGGAGGTGATAAAGCTCTATTTTGTAAGCATTGCTTTGTTTTGATTTATATTTGGGGGTTTAATATATATATATATGGCATTTCCATGAACTAGAGCACTTTATTTGATGTAAAGAACTTCAATGTCGATTAATGATCATTTTGAGTTAAATATCTTATCTTAGATTGTTTTTCTCTTATGATTATATTGCTACATTTTCATAGTGACAATAGAGATGAGTTTATGGAAGTGTTTTTATTGGCATGATATTTAGGAAATTTGATAATTTATTGCTTAGGGTCTTCCTTTAATAGATTATTCTTGATTTCTATTTCATGTGCTTTTATTATGTGATCAAGGGCTTGATAACCTTTTGCTTAGTGAGCATGTCCAAGGTTACATCTTAGTTTAGGTAGCCAAAACATGTGATGCTTTGATAAGTTATTCTTGCTCATTGATTTCATATATTTCTTGAAGGCAATGTAGCAATTTTGTGTTGTTGCATTCCATGGTCATATATATATATATATATATATATATATATATATATATATATATGTTATTTCCCCAAGTAAATCATATCCTAGCATGCTTATTGAAGGGTTGGAGTGGATTCACTTCCCTAGTCTTCTTTTTCTGAATTCATTTTCTCTAAAGTTCTTGCAAGTTATTGTTTTATGCAATTTAAACCTTTAATTTTAGTGACAAACCAACAAAACTCTACAACACCCTTTTATCATTCTAAAAGTGATTTTAGACACCTTGGTTGCCATAAACTAGTAGTCCCAGTGGTTCGACTTACCCGACCAATAGCCCTATTTTACAATGATTTGTGTTATTGCAAAGGTTGATGTATAATTGACAACCGATCAGCAATCCATCAAGAAATAAGCATGATCCATAAAACAAACCACAAGAGTAATCAATTAAGCACCATGCCTTGACCATTACTAGATTTATAATTCCAACACACATAGACATGCATTAAACTAATAAAATCTAAAGATAAGTGCATGAATATTCATTCTAGCATACATAGACATATGGATAGAATTAAATGATCAATTGAAAACATTAATTTATACAAATCATGTAAAAACACAAGATCTATATTTATCCATGATCAAAACATCAATTACAACTAAAATCCCTAAAAATCACAAAATGCTAGGTTTAGGAAGCAAGCCTAGAGGCTATCTTTAGCCCCAAGAGAAGGATTTAGCCACTCATGGTAGTGGCCATGGAACCCTCAAGGGTTGTCTTCAAGGTTGGCACCATCTTCTTCCTCCTTGCTTTGCTCCTAAAGCCCTTGTTCTAGAGAGAGAAACTATTTCTATAATTGGTAAAATCTAATTGAACAACTAGAGGACTCCTTACAAAAAATGGCTCATTTAATTTAAATACAATGCCCTTTGAGTAGGCAACAAGTCAAAAATAAGGCTTTTGATTGGTGAACACTCGCAGCTACAAAAGTTGGTAGAGGCACGCTCGAGAATTAGACAGCACACTGCCAAGAGTCACTTCGATAGATCGAACAGGACTTTAATCGATCCAACACTCGTGTCAAGATATTTTTGACACCTGGCAACATTATCCATTGAGCTGGCACTGCCTTGATCTCGATCAGTTGTATATGTCTTCGATCGATCGGGACTTCCTTCAATCGATCAAAGCTTAAACAGTGCCATTTTTCTTACTTCTTTTGGGTCTTCTCCTTAGCTCCAAAATTGAGCTAAAAATCTCTTTTTAGCCTGTTTGAGCCTTATTGACCTGAAATAGACAAAAACACAAATAAGTACTAAAGCATGAAAGTAAGATAGATGATTGGACTAAAATACCCTAACTTAGGTGCTAAAATGCATCACATTTGAGCACTTATCAGAACTTAACTTGAAAAACTGTGAAAAAGTGTTCTAGATAAAGAAGAGAGGAAGATTTGATCTTCAAGGTAGAAAACCAAATTCCCAAAGGAAGGGGGTTGAATTCTATAAATGATAGAGAGGGTTTTAAGATTTCCCAAACTGCCTCACCTGAGAATTGCCACTCTAGAATCCAAGGAAAACAACATCAAATGGAGAAACTGAGAAACGGTGTTCTAGATATGGAGAAGAGGAAAATTTGGCCTTCAAGGTGAAAGACCAAAATACTAAAGGAAGGAGTTCAAAATCTAAAAATGGTGGAGAAGGTTCAAGGTGGCTGTAATGGTGGCCTTTGTAAGGAAGATGAAAATCACACCATTCTCCACTAACTCAAAGGCTTTATTAGCCAACTACACACACACCAACATTACTTCTCTCTCACACACACACACATCCACCCTCCACTTGTCAGAATCCTAGGGATCCTCATAAGCCTACACTTGTCACTAATCTAAGCCAACAAGTGTACCAACCAGAAGTCTACAATTGGGTGAATCTTCACCCTCCACTTGTCACCATCCAAAGCACCCTCACAAGGCTTGATCACAGTCCTACACTTGTCAACATCCCGAGCTAACAAGTGTTCCAATCCAAGGCCAACAAGTGGGTGAACCTACACCCAACATTTATCACCTAAACAAGCTTCCAAGTCTCACCACCAAGAGGATGACAAGTGGCCCCAAGAAAAAGTGACACCTGTCACTAATTCCTACAAATTGTAAAGAAGTCCCTCCTCTAAATATCCTAAGGTATATTTTCATAAAAGTCCCTAAGATGATAAATAATTACATAAAGCACCCTATAAAACAAAAATATTTTCGAATAAACTGTGCATCCATACCCCAACAAAATGGAAATAACCGAGTATGCTTTTCAACAAAATTAAATCATGCATTAATAGTAAAGGCCAAAATGATGCAATGCACGAGGTGTCGGAAATTAATTTCGGACACTGAAATCTACCTCGGGCACAACAAAACCTTAAGGTATCCCAAAAAAGAATAAATCAATTAAATAAATAATAAAATAATAAATAATTTTAAAAAATGAATGACGAAAAATCAGGAAAGGAAAAAAGAAGACAAGGTCTTCACAACCTTCCCACCTTAAAGGGATTTTGTCCCCGAAATCTGACCTCGACAAGACAGAAGGCCAACCTAAGATAACTACGGAGTACATCTCCGAGTATCCCACATAACTCGCTACATCAATGATCCCAAAACTAAAAGAAAACACACAAACCAATGCCACTTGCTCCCATCTGCTCATGACACAACACACACAACAACATCTGCCAAAAATGGCCCCGTTCCAATGTCATTTACACTTATGTGCTCATGACAAAACACTCACAAAAGAATGATGACCATACGGCCACACTACATGTCAAAACTCAAACACCGAACACACGGTCACATCAAGGAACAGATCATCAAGTATTAAAGGACAATTCCCAATGCCTAGAGATCAGATTAAAGAATAGGGAGCTACATAACCAGGAACACATCTCCTAACGAACCAACATACGGATCTAATAACAACCACCAAAAGAACTTCAAAACAGCCACATATCGAATCAAGGTTCTTTGCTAAGAGTAACATGACAGTATGAATAGTGACTAGAACCCGCCCACAACGTACTCAAATGTATGGTAACATCGACAGCGTCTAGTACCCACCTACACTTACTCATCAGTAAGATAGTATTGACAGCAATTAGCACTCGCCCACGGTACATAATCTCGTATGGTGGCACGACAATATAAAGCACTAATTCATAACATGCCTCACTAGGTCTACCCGTGAAACCTTTCAATACAAATAACAATAATGTCACAAAACAACCATTGCCAAAAGCATTGTGGGAACCAGGCATTTGTGAGAGTTAAGATATGGTCCAAAGACGTCCTACAGAACTATTTTGGCCAATCCCAAAACTCTGACAACAATGTTATAGGCACCATCATGCTTAAGGTCTCAAATCCTCCATACAAACAAAATCAACAACTCCTATGTCTTAAAACACTGCAATCCACAACACCAGTCACGAATCCAAAGCCTCACAAGTTTGTGCCCTCAAGCCAATGGATCGGACTTCACAAATTCAGAAAACATCAATACCTCCAAAGTCACAACAACCCTCACTATAAGACATTATATCAAAAGTCCTACACACCATCTTGAAACAGACCTACTATAAGGCCACATACCAAAATCCCTATCATAGATTACCAAATCGTAAAAACATAAGTCTACCACGTAGCTTGCACATCACAATACCGACAACCAAGGTCACAAAACAAATCTCTCAAAACCATGCTTGGCAACACCAAGCTAAATCAAAACTCCTCAAAATACCTTTCTACTCATATAAATCCTTATCATCACTCCATAAAACAACCACCAAAATCGTGATCCTTAAACCCAAATCTAGCCACAGCTAGAACGAAAGACTTTACAGACAACCATATCCAAATGCGATCCTTTAAAACATCTCCTAAGAATCAACCACATTGAAGTCTCCAAGAACCAAAACAAGTTTTTAAAAGACATCCTTAAGGAGACATCAAGCTCGCTCAATGAACCAAACAAATCCTCAATAACATGGACACAAGTCCTCGTAAAATAACCTCACATCAAACCACTTACACTGAGCACAACAAACTCCATTGACGACCACTACTAAAACCCTCCAAGGGAAAACACAGAATGAATACTACCAATCCCAACAAGGACAACACTATAACTCTATCTCAGAAATGAAAGACACCAAGGTTAAAGACTCCACCACTTATATGGAAGTAAGTCGGCCAAAAATAATCAAATCCTCACCAAGGACTCTAGACAACAATGGTGATCCCTGCAGATCAACTAATCCATAACTATGCACAATGCAATGAAGAAAAGAGACTCACTCCTTGTGAAGTCCCGAACATGCACCAAGAAAAGAGGAGAAACCTTATTCTCCCACAGTGACAATAAGACAAACACAAAAAATGGAGCATTCTTCCCACCTTAGGGAAGTGGACAGCCCATGAAAAAACCAAAGTTTGATAACTCCTCCACAAGAAATTCCACAATGAAACCTTTACAAAAGCCCGTATACACACTATGTGCAAACAAAGGGAACACGACACTAGCCCGTGCTCTCCCAAAATGAACCAAAAGGACTCCACGTGAAATGAAATACTCGTAAAGCTAAACATGATAATCAATGCATATAATAAGGAATGCAACCACCAAGAAAATAAATCTTCTCATATAAATACAATCAATGATACATGCAACACGTCTCTACGTAGGCACAAAATTATATCACTAAAGCATAACAATAACATGGCATCTCTAAGCATATAAATAAAGAATGCAAATGTCACATGATAAGGAGATACATGTGGATATATCTCCACCCACTCATTCATCATGGTATCACAAACATAACTATTAACAAAGTAGTAAATGAAAACAGTAGAAAAGAATGCAAAAGATGAACCTTAAGGATGTCATGTCCTAGTGTATCTAAGAAAAAAGAAGATCAGTCCTAATCACAATCCAACACCAAGGACCAACATATCAAAAACATGCCTCAAAACAAACGTGAGTCCTTACCACAATGGTAAGACCCTAATAATCAATCTTTAAACCTCAAAGTGACACTACAGGTGACACTAGCAATGCAATGCCCTCACTACCTGAAACATAAATTAATCGACTCAATCCCAAAAGCGTCGTCACGTAAAAAGAACTCGAAAGAAATAGCAACCCTGTAAATACCATCAAACAATCAATCAATCACTATGACTGACCCTAGAACAACCATCAATTACCGTCTCAACACTGAATGCTCAAAACAAAACTCAAGAGATCTTACGCCTCTAACAACCTCAAACTCACATCATCATCATCATCAATCAAAGGACTACGCCTATCGAAATGAAAGTCAACACCGATTCCATCCAAATTGCACTCGTAGCTAGCCAGTATAGTAGCATGACAGTGCTATGCACCAACCCACAAACATACCTGCCCACAAAAATTACAATCTCAGAGGAATCATCTCGAACAAATAAGGAGCCTAAGAGGTCCATAACCTCATCATGGCCTAAAACCAATAAATTCACAATCAATCCACAAAGCCCTAAGGCTACGCCTAACGAATCACCTCACAGGAGCCTAAACAAAAGGTGTCACTCCACCTATCTTAAAACTGATGCTAGGTTAACAACAACCTATGCTACCATGAAACACTGCCAACGATCACAATCAACCTCAAGGAAAAGTAACTAACTCACCATGCACCGCAATTTAAACTCGTGCCTTCTGATGAGTGGTCAAATGTGACAATTTTAGCAACTAAGTTACAGTATTTTAGTCCATTTATCTATCTTTATTTTCTCGTTTCAGTACTTATTTGTGTTTTTGTCTATTTCAGGTCAATAAGGTTCAAACGGGCTAATTTCGGTCCATTAAGGCCTTTTTGGAGTCAAACTAAGTCTTGGTGAGAATCTGGAGCAAAAAAGAGGCTGATCTGGAGCAGAAGGAGGCTGATGCTGAAAACTGCCTAGTTAGAACGATCGTGTGTACAATCGAACAAACTATGAACGATCATCTGAACAATCAAACCAACTATGGATGATCATCTGAATGATTGAACCATACCTCTGAACAATCATATTGTTGTAATGATCGATCGAAAAGTTCGCTGAAGCTATTAAAAAATAGATCTAAAGCTCATTTAGAACCAACTCGGGCTATGCTTGAAAGGGGAGATCCTAGGGCCGATATCTCACATTTTTGGGCTCTAAAAGCCTTACATATAAGAGGGATTGAACCATTTTGACGATGATTTTATCCCGGCCATTGCTACTTTAGACAGTGAGGAGATGTTGACCACTATAGAAGTAGGAGATGAGAAGGAGGAACTTGTTGAAGAGACCCTTCCTTCTATTATCTCCAAAGACCCTCTTGAGACATGCCTTTTTGAAATGTATAAAAATTGTGATTTTGACCTTGAAAGCTCCAAAAATGAAATAAGCTCTCTAATGGACTCCTTAGCTAATTTGGAAGGTGAGGAGATGGTATTTTTTAGGAAGAAAAGAGGGATGAAGAGAAGGTGTTTCTTGATATTCCAAATGAGTCTTTGAAAGACATTGCCTTGCAAATTCACAAAGAAAGTGATTCTTTAAAAACACTTCAAAAGCACAAAAATGATGTAAAGGCAACCATTATTGATTTTGTTTTCAAGACCGTGGATGAAAGGAACAATATCATCTCTTTCATTTCTTTTCAAGTCATCCTTTTGGAGGATGATTTCATTGTTGTAAGTGAGGTATCATATGAGAAAATGGAAAAAAAAAAAAAAATCAATAAGGATGTTTCATATCCGGTTTTTGATTCTTTTGATTAGTGAGTTGACCCAACGTCTTGTTAGAGACGTTAAAAACTAGTATTCATAAAGTTTTAAAACTCTATTCCTCCCTATTCTTTTTATTTTTCGCTTTTGTGTACATTCTTCCATCCATTTTTCAATCTCCATTCTTGTTACCATCATTGGGGCATAGCATAGGATTTTCTGCACTTTCAGCTCAAAATTAGGTATTTGGTACCAGTTCAATCGATCGCAAGTGTACCCTGGATCGATCGAACCTCTCTGTAGTCAATTCTCTGCAAATTTCAAGTCCTCTGTCCATCGTTCGAACTTTCTATTCGATCGTTCCAAGTGCATTTTGATCGATCCAATTGTCCCTTTGATCGATCTCACTTCCATACTTAAAAAAATTTTCAAAGCTCTGCAAATTTCATACCCTCTGTCCCATCGTGCGAGCATAGAGATCTATCATGGGCTGATCGATCCAAGTCAAGATCGATCACAGCTTTGCCCCTTTGACTTTTTGACTTTTTCCCTCTTTTAATTTTTTTTATTTTTATTTTCTTTTACTTTTTTCATTTTATTTTATTTAGTTACTTTTCTCTTAAGAGAACAAAAAAAAAAAAAAAAAGAAAAAAAAGAAGATGGTTTTTCAAAGTAACATTCCGTCTTGCTAAAAACGTTTAACACCCACATGACACATTGTGTCTTTTATCTCTTGTATAGTACATATTTATTTTCATTTTTATCTCTTTATTTTCCTAGCATTTTGTTTTATTGTACATACTTTCATAAAAAATATATATATAAAAACTTTTTACCATTGTGCCCTTATGTGTAGTCATGCTACTTTCATATTTTCTATTAGGCTTCATCTCATATCTCTCTTTTATCTTGTGTTATATTGCCTTAGAATGCATGATTTGATTATTCTTATCCCATTTGATATTTGATGTGAGTTTGCTAGTATGGTTATTCAAATAGGTTGTTGATTGCAAGTTTGGGGGAGACCCTTTTCATATTGGATCATTGACGGGCTTCATGATTTTGCCACTATGGTATACTCTTTCCATCTTTGCCATTGTTCTCAGTGCACATTGAGGACAATATGCAGTTTAAGTTTGGGGGTAAGGTGACTTTGTTGCATTTTACTTAAGTTTGAGACTTAATTGCATGATTGAGATTTGGGATCCATTTTTGCGATGATTTTAATCTTTTGAGGACCACGATACTTAGAATTTAAAAATTGTTCGACTTGAGAGTTTAATACTCCTTGTATTCCTTGTGGATGCCATTTAGGAGTAAATTTTTTCGAAAGATTGATATCTTGCTTGCATTTGTGGTCCACATCATCCTGATTTTGTGATTGTTTTGAGATTCACTTTAGGATTCTACACTAGCACAGGTGCACACTAGCATTCATTTGTGGAGTACATGCTTTGTTGACTATTGATTTGGTTATGTCCCAATTGAGCTAGTAGTGCATTGAAAGCTTTCATTCTTGATAAAAGTGGATAACAAACCCTTTTCACTAAGTAGCTGGGATTCTAGCCTCATTAAGTACTGAATTTCTCGTGCCGAAAGGTGGAGGGCCCAAACTTTAGGCTAATAACTTGATTAAAAAATAAATAAATAAATAAATATATATATATATATATAAAATAAAAATAAAAAAAAGTTGCAAAAGCAAATTAAAAAGTGAGGACTTATCCCAAAAGGTGAGAAGTGGGAAATGATTAGATGGAGGTTGTTTTGATTTGTAGCCCAGTTGATTTGAGCTTGTAAGTCCTTCGGGGTGTTTAAACACCTAATGCCCTAAAGCCGTCCGGTTTGGGAATCATTGACCTAACGCTCAACCTCATGGATCGCTAGAAAGCTTAATAGATCAACATATTGCACCATGCCTCCATCTTTGATCTTGTGTAATCTAAACCCTTGTATTTCTATTTTTGGGGATTAATATATATATATATATTGTTGTGATCAGTGGTTAGCCTTGTGATTGTTGATTTAATTCTTCCTAGTGATTCTTTATTTTAATTACATGTTGTCTTATGTATGATTATTTGGGAATTGATCTCTATACTAGATTCCATATGTTGGTTAATTGCATGTCTCTATGTGATTAATTAAGGATTTAGTGATGGCTAAGCATGGTTTTCATTGAATGGGTTTGTAAACTAATTTGATGGATTATGCTTACACTTAATGGTTGTTCTACAATTTAATTCATGTTTGTAGGTAGGTAGACAATCTTTGCTTGGTTTGATACTCCACACTTATTATTGCAAATTCTATGATTATCTAGATTGATGCGTGCTCTCATTAGATACATTTGTTAATTAATTGATGGATTATGCCTTTGTCTTGGTGGGTTATTCTACACTTAGTTTACTTGTTGGTTAGGTAAACAGTTCACTCTTGCATTAGATAGTTCACACTTTTACATACTAATTGTGTTTATGTTTGTGGCCACATCTAGATTGCAACAATGTATTCCCCATTAATGGAAAGCAAGTGGTTAATTATATAAGCTTAGTGGTGATTCCAACACCCTAAGACCTCTCTTCATATCTCTTAAATCCTTATCTCTCATTAGTTTACTTTACTTGCATTTTAATTTCATTACACCTTAGTTTAATTAACCAAACCTTCCTTTCCAATCATTTGATAGATTAGAGTCGAAGTTAAATTCCAACACATATAATCTCTGTGGACGATCCCTACTCGCTATTCTTCATTAGTTGTAGTAGTGGTTTTGTAAATGTAAATTTAACTTTCTAAGCTTCCGAAACCACAATCATATTTTGACCTTGCGAAGCGACCTCTCGCATTAAAAAGTCAGTTTTCTATAACATAGAAAGGGGCTCGTCACCTTCCATGACCAATCACATGTCATGTTAAATATGCAACAACAATCATGCATATACAAATCTAATCTATCATATATCATATGTCATGTTCTTTACATTAAAATCAAATTAAGCTAGACAAATAACATACACACATAACACATATAAGTAACAACTAGCATGCTCTTTTACAAAATGCACTTAACAATGCATGAAGACCGAAGATTGATTTCATACTTGCTTTTATGGTCCACACATCATCTTGTTTATGAGATTGCTTTGAGATTTGACTTTAGAATACTACATTTGCATAGGCGTACATTAGCATTCATTTGTGGGTACATGCTTAGTTGATCATTACTTTGGTTATATCCCAATTGAACTAGTAAGCTTTGAAAGCTTTCATTCTTGACAATATTACCTTGTATGCTAATAACAAACCTTTTACCGAATAGCCAGGATTCTAGCCTCATTAAGCATTGAATTCTCACGCTGAAAAGTGAAGGGCACATACGATAGTTTTTTTAAAAAAATGCAAAAGTAAAAGAAAAAGAAAAGTGAGCGCTTCTCACCAAAGGTGAAGAGTAGGAAAATGATTAGATGAAAGTTGTTTGATTTATAGCCTAGTTGATTTGAGCATGTAAGTCCTTAGGGTTGTCTTTACACCTAATGCCCTAAAGTCGTCTGGTTCGACAGTCATTGAATTAACGCTCATTATATGGATCTTCTAGAAAGCTTAGGATATCACTATATTACACCATACTCTTATCTTTGATCTTTAAAAAAAAAAAACCGAGAGAGAGAAAAAAAAAAAAAAAAGAGCATGTTGGAAATAAATTGAATAAAGAGGTTCATTCTTTATTTTGATGATTGGTACTATATTTGTGTGCTACCTTAAGACCGGTTGTGCCCATTTCATTGATTTGCTAAGATAATAACATATTTGATGCCGGTTCACTCAAAAGGATGCTAGAGTTGTTTTGATTTGCATGATTATATTGCTTAATGTGTGGATGACCATATTTGCTTGCTTGTTGTTGAAATTTTGGAAATTGCTAAGAGATGTTTGAAAAATGGCATACTTGAGGTAGTTTTCTTTTAATGCTTGTTTAGAATGTTGGTGCCTCTTAAGTGAAAAAGGGATTAATGTTTATGGGTATCATTTCTGGAAACCCTCACGAGATTTCACTCATTCACTAGGGTTAAAAGGCTTATTCCATATGCTAAATGCAACCATGATCCCTACAAAAATGGTGTTATCATTTTATTGTTTTCTAATTCATAAATGTATAGTTGTTCATTTCTTTCTTTTCATTTCGTGGTTCATTGCTATGGACTAGCAATATCTAAGTTTGGGGGTGTGATAAATGCTCAAATGTTGCACATTTTAGCATCAAAGCTAGGGTACTTTAGTTCTTTCATCTATCTTACCTTCCCATTTTAGTTCTAATTTGTGTTTTTGACTATTTCAGGTCAATAAGGTTCAAATGGTCTAAAAACAGCCTATTAAAGCCTTTTTGGAGTCTAGCAAAAAATCTGAAAAAAAGTTCAAAAAACTTCACTAAAGCATCCACGATCGATCGCAGATTCTTCACGATCATTCACAGCTACGTCAGCATTGGATAAGGCTGCCACATCATCGTTCGTTCAAGTCACGATTGATCGCAGCCAACTGCGATCGTTTGTAATGCCATATCAGCACCAGCTCAGCGAATAGGATTGCCAGTTGTCGAGATGAGACTGCTACGTTATCTACAATTGATCGCAGAAGTTGATAATCGATCGCAAAATTCCACGATCGATCACAACTCTGCTAGCAGAGAGCTGTTTTATTCCCGGTTTCACCTGAACTTCATTAATGTGTGTTTTTATTTATCAATAATAAAATACCACTCATAATAGAACGAATCCTTATAGGATAGGGCTATGTTAAGGGTATCGAACCTCAAGGACTGTGGTGGTTTAATGAGTCTTCAATTAATACTATTTTAATTTAGAAAGATGATTTGATTTGTTGTGTTGTAATGTAATTCAATAACATAAAAGAAAATAAACTGAATAAAAGGATAGAGATCAAGAGAAGAAATACTTAGGGATTAACTTCACCACACACCTCATATTATGGTCAACTGTTCGACCTTGGGAATTCAACAATTATGCATCATATAGAATAAACTCAATAACTTTCGTTTAATTCAGATTTAAAGAAAGATGTTTCATGAATTTTAGTTAATAATAAACTATATTCGGTTGGCACGAATTATCTACCTACCTATTTCTAACTAATTTTGCAGTATAACTCGTCTTCCCTATGCATAGACTATGAAAACATTCATTCATGAAAACACTTAAACACCATTACATAATCTCTATTCTTATATCCGATAGGCCTCCACCAAATACCGTCTAATAAGAATGGGTTGAGTATAATTTAAGAACAATTAAATCTACGACAAGGTATTAATCATTCAAAAACTATTTAATCATTGAAATCCAATTAAATTCAGTCAATTGCCCTTAATCATATAATCAAAATACATTATATATTGAATTTAGACAATTGCCCATAATCATGCAATCAAAATACATAATATATTAAATTCTCAAAGTACAGAACAATCAAACCAAGTATTCAGATTCGGGCCACATCAATGCTCTAAGAAAGGAATTAGCTACTCATGACGACGCAAGATATCGTCTTTATTGTTGTGGTCTTCATCACCATGGACCGCCAAAAACTCCTTTAGATCTTTGTCTTCAAAACCCTAAAAGCCATCGTAAGAGAGAGGAATGGGATGATGGAATTCCTCCTAATGTGTCTTCTTATCTTCTTTTATAATGAAGAACAAGTCTCAATCCCCTTTGGATTGGTTTTACAGCTTTTGGTAACAATTGGGCTCATAAGGAAATAGAGAAGGGTGATTTTACACAATTCCCGCATGTATTTTTAACCTCTAGGATGCCAGGGCTCGAGCTTAACTGGTAATCAACTTATTCTGATGTTGTAACGTAATTTTGACACATTTAGAGTGCGAATCTCAAGATTGCTGTTAGAGATAAAAACATCGGGCTTGGAGTCTTCTTTCCATAGCCACTAAGTTTACTTAATTTGGAGTTTGGAGTCAAAATTTATGCCCAAAATACTGAAGTAGTGATTTGTCTCTCACAATCGTACGATATCGTGTAGGATATAGCTCTATGCAAAGAGGATGTTGAACCCACAGGGAGATGAGATTTGTATTAGCCTTTAAATTAATTTCATGGTTTACGAATGACTTGGTTGGAGTGTTTGTTGATTGTCACGATTTAACAAACTTGAATTAAACAAAATATTAAATTAAAGCAAATTAAACTGAAGTGAATGAACAGAGACGGAAAATCTTAAGGCTTTGACTTCACCACAGTCGTTATACTATGGTCAATTAAATCAACTCTGGGCCTTTAATCAATTCTATTTTCAAATGAACTGAACTCAATAACATTCGTTCAGTTCGGAGTTTAAAGAAAGATGTTCTACAAAATTAGCTAACTATAACCTATCTGCAATTAGCGCAGACTATTCGCCCACCTACTCTACCTATTTTAACCACTTTGCGAATGAACCACCTTTCCTAAGCATAGATTATGAAAACATTCTTTTGTAAAATACGTTGGAACACCATTATATGACCTCTATTCTTATGTCCGGCAGGGCTCCGCCAGATACCGTACAACAAGGTAGGTTGAGAATAGAACATAAATTATTATATCTAAGACAAGGTAATAACAATTTATATTCTACTAAAGTATAAAAAAACCACTTGAGTTGTCTCAAGTGCTCATAGTTATATAATTGGAAAAACATTAGATATTAAAATAAACCCAAAGTTAAAACAATCAAACCATAATATAACGTTGGGTTACATCAGTACCCTAAGAAATGATTTAGCTACTCGTGACGAGACTGGATAGCATCTGTGTTGAGTTCATCTCTATCATCACGGACTGTTCTTCTCTTTTTAGGACCTTCACTCTTAAAGTTGTAGGAACCCTAAAAGTCACCACACATTCAGCCTTATGAATAACACTATAAAAGAGATTGAAATTTTTGACCTCTTCTATCAAGGCTTACGCCTTCTTTTATAGAAGAAAATATGTATTTGGTGGGCTTTTAGGTCTTCTGGCCTAACTGGGATAAGATACATCTGATAAAGAGAGTAATCCCGCAGCTTTTAATCTGACATGTCATGCAAGGCTCGAGCTTCAGGAACGGATGCTCGAGCTTTAGGGCTCATGCTCGAGCATCAAAAACAATGCTCGAGCTTCTTTGGATAGATACTCGAGCTTCAGTAATTGGTGCTTGATCATCATATTGACACTTAACCAATTTTCTTCAACTATTTTCCGAAGCGTCTTTTTCTTCAACACTTAGAATATTTTTAGGATTGAACTCCTTTAACATTGCTCAATCCAAGCTTCATGGGCTCGAGCACTAGGTACCATGCTCGAGCATCAAGGGCTTAATACTCGAGCATCAGTGGATGATGCTCGATCCTTTGTGGATAGTGCTTGATCATGGAGGTGATGCACGAGATCTGGGAGCATAACCTTTTCATTAAATCAACTCTTTTTATTTCCGACGTCTCATGCTCAAGCTTCAGGGTCAAAGCTCGAGCACCCTTGCAGTAAGGCTCGAGCATCAAGGTGTGATGCTCGAGCATTTGGGCCTTGTTGAAGTCAGATTGGAATGAGTGAAATGGATCAGAGATTGGAAAACTCACCTAGGTACTCGAAAGAAAAGATGTTGAGAATTATCTTAAGTAAAGATCAATTAAAACAAACCCATAAACAAGCTTTGAATAGTAGATGATAAGGAAGCAAGCTGAACCATGGGTCCTTAGAAAGAGCCTAACCGAGAATATCCCAGGAATGACGGAGAATCCACATTTTGTTGAGTTAAGTAGCTTGGAAGTGACACAGAATGATCGATTTGAATGAATATCACCTTTTGTTCTAGACGGGGTCATTGTTAGCTTGGATCGCAAAAAGCCACATCTTCTACAATGCCTGGAAGGTCAATAGATTAGTTCCCTGGTGGAGCTGGAATGGAAAAACAGTCAAAAGATTCTGTACGATTGGGCAGGCTTCCTTCTCTCTAAATGAGTCACATTTCTTCTCTTTGTGTGATGCTCGAGCCTCAACATTTGGGCTCCAGCTCTAAGGCTTGAATTGCTTCAAACTTCACCAAATCAACTCTCAGCTTGCTCTAAATGACCGGCAACGACTCTGTAAGTTTCGATATCATCATAAAGTCCCGGTTTTAACCATTTATTTGGGAAAGTACCTACAAACACACATGAAACGTAAATTAGTCTAATAATGGATAGAATTATCACTTTAGGCCCTAACATATACGTACTTAGGGGCTCGAATATGCATATATTCAGTGCTCATCACACCCCCAAACTTACATATTGCTAGTCCCTTAGCAATATAGAACTAAAAAGCTGCTTTCGTGGGAATCACGGTTGCATTTAGCCTATGCAACAAGCCTTTAAACCCCTAGGTTACCCCTAGTGGACGAGTTGTAGTCTCATGAGGGTTTCAGTGAAGATACCCACAAACTTCTCAAATCAGTGCCTTAAATGCACAGCAAGCTTACTCAAGCTTGTTTTCAAATCATATCATCCCTACAGTTCATTAATCAGTCAAATACAGCAAGTATACCAGTCATGTAATTAGAAAAACTTTCAACTTCCAATCTCAATTAAACAACCATAGTCCCCATATATCAGTTCAATCATTTATTCAACAATTTTAATCTCAAAGATGCTTTTTGAAAGTGATCCTGCAATTCATTGTGTGGCTTACTGTCCATACTTGCATTTATTCCTTGTCATTCCTCAATTCACAATCAGACTCTTCAAATTCCAACTCCCAAGGCATTTTTATTATTTTTTTCAGATATGCATTTTTTCAAAAAGGATACTTGTGCAATATCTAGGTTTATTAAACTTTCTAAATTACCCTTGTAGCAAACTTTCAGCCAATGACTCCCAGACCAGATGGTCTTAGGGCATTAAGTGTTAAAACACCCCTAAGGACTTAATTGTTCAAGTAATCTAGTCAACCTAAACCCCTTATGTAACAAGCTTTCAGCCAATGACTCCCAGACCAGTCGATCTTAGGGCATTAGGTGTCAAAACACACCCCTAAGGACTTAATCACTCAAGTAATCTAACTACAAACTTGAACTTGATCATTTTCTACTTTTCTTTTTTTCATATTTTTTTTTTTTTATTTTTCATTCACATTGGTGAAGATTTTTTTCTTTGTTGCATACATACCAATTTTTCTCTATTTCTTTTTTTTTTTTTTTCTTTTATGCCTCGGTCATCAAAACTATCAAATCTTCCTGATCATCTCAGTCTAATTCAAAACAAAACAAGACTTCCAATTTCTACCCCACAGACTTCATATAAGTTTGAATATTGTGCAAAGTGTAGCATCTCAGAGATCAGCATCATTAAACAACAATCATCCTAACAGAGTGAACCACGGGCCACCAACTGATTTTAAAAATTTTCAAGGACTCATTTTCATAGTAATTTAGCATACAAACCATTTCTAACCAACTTCAGACTGCAAACAGAGTATATAATCATCAACAGACTCAAACACATGCTTATATCATCAAATAGCAAATCACATCCTTATGTAAGCAGATTAATAAAAAAAAATTCTTTCTAAGCCAACCTTACCCCCAAACTTAGTATGCACATTGTCCTCAATGTGTGAGAACAAAAAGAGAGTGAGAAAGTTATTACCATACAAGCAGACCAGCAAAGATATAACAATGTAATGCACAGAAGGGTAAAAATGAGTGTCCAGCATCGTTTCCTTCAACATAATGGTTCCTCTTAAAAGCACCCCTAAACTTAATCTGTTGTAACTGGTAAAATCAATAAACTCCAACACACATCAGAGTATCAAGTATATAGAGTAAGCATATAGAAATATAAACACAAGGATAATAGAACCAAAAAGCATGTATAACTATCAGAAATCAGTACAAAGCTTTTAAAAGAAAGACTTAGGGCAAATATACATCATACGGAAATAAATACAACAAAAAAAACTGCTCTAGTTAACAAAAATATAGAAAAGTCTTAAAAACTAATCCATAGGTGGTGGTGGTGGAACAGAAAAAGTGGATGGATCGGATCGAGTGAGACGAAGTAACTCCTCCAAAATACTCTGCTGCGCAGTCAACGTCTAACACAACACTGTCTGACCAGCGTATAGCTTGGCCACTCTGGCGTGTAAAGCTCTAATCTCAGCCTGATAAGAACTCTCAGGCTGGGCTGCAAGACCGGGTCTCCTCTTAACCTGAGGTCGGCTATCAGAAAGATACATCTCCTCATCTGTAGCCTTATCATCATCATCGTCATCCTCGTCCTCATCCATTACTACCATCACCACATCAGCAGGGTCGGTAGGAAGAATAGTAGGCAGGGGTGGATAAGGTGGAAAGTGCAGCTCATAAAGCACACCCCTCGCCTCGGCGTCCCTACGCCGTCGATCCTCTCAGATCTCATCGTCAACACCCCACTCCAGCTTCATCTCCTTGGGCATATGCCCAAAGACGTTATTCCACTACGTGAAACGATACTGGGTGAAGACAGCAATATCAGCCTCATTCAAGGGTAGCGGAACCCCCGTTATCTCCATCAGGCGTGTGACCAGCCTACGAAAATGAATATGATGAATAGGAGGGTGTCAGACCTCACCCATCTCCTTATCAAGCCGATGGAGCTATACCAAAACTAACTAGGGAATAGACACCCAGTAGCCAGCGTGGAATGCATAGGTCACATCCACCATCTCAGCACATCGCACTATCTTATGTCCGATAGGGCGAGCGTTGGCCACAAGGACCGTATCCAAAAACCAAAAACGTCTCAGAAGCTGTGACTTCTGGATCATCTCTAAGGTGGAGGCATGTCGCCCCTGGCCCAAAGCACGGACCATCTCCTCCCGGGTCGTGCCCAGGGGAATCTGTGGAAATCTAGCCTGAAGAGCGGCTGGGCACCTGTGATGGCAACCCATAGCCTGAGCAATAGTGTCACAGCTCACTATCAGCTATATGCCCTTGACAGTGGCTGTGAAATGGTCCTCTTCATCCTCCTCCTCATCTCCTGTATGGAACTGCAAGGAGCGGTAGAAAGCTCACACCAGCCTGGGGTAGGAAATCTACGCTGGATGCCTCAAGAACCCAGAAAGCTGGTGAGCCTGCAGGGCCTCCACTACCCAGAATGTATCCCGGTGCCTCTAAAAGTCCTCTATAACAAAATCTGTCTCATCACAGATCTTGCTATACCGCCAAGAATCATCTAACGCTATCGCCGGCGTCCTAACAACTCTCTGCCTCGGCCGTCTTGGCATCTCTATAATCCAAGAAGAAAGCACTTATCCTTTTAAGGAATATGGTGTGGCATTGAAGATGTTTAATTTGACCTCATGTTCCAAAAGAAATATCCATAGCCCCGGTCCTACAGTTAATGTTGGCATTCGCTATATTTAGAAATGGACGACCAAGAATTAAGGGAATACATCTATTGGGATCATGGACAGGCTCTGTATTAAGAACAAGAAAGTCTACTGGAAAATGAAACTTGTCTACTTTAATAAGAACATATTCAATTATCCCACGTGATTATTTCATAGATTGGTCAGCAAGTTGCAACACAGCCGACATGGGTTTAAGCTCTCCCATGCCTAATTACAAATACACTGAGCAAGGAATAAGATTAACACTAGCTCTGAGATCAAGGAGTGCTCTCTCTATTGCATTGTTTTCAACGACACATGAAATTGTAGGAGCACTAGGATCTTTGAACTTCGGAGGAGTGCTATGTTGGATTATTGCACTTATTTGCTCGGTAAGACAGATTTTCTTAGAGAGTTGGCCTTTTGATTTATGACCCATCTTCACATAGCATAGCCTATCAAACCCTTAAATATATGATCATTAAGCACCATTGTATGATAAACCTACCCTATAATCTTATAAAATAGAGAGGTTGAGATCAATTATAAATCCTTCTTCCTAAGACAATGTAAGATATCAAATATAATTGAATTTAAGTATTAAATCCCAAAATCAAGGTACAACCATTGTTTTGCCCTTAATCATGCAATCATCATACAATAAATAATTTGCAATAAAATAAACAACTAAACCATTGGAGTTAAGATTAGGGTTATATCAATCCCTTAGAAAGAGTTTAGTTGCTTATGGAGAAGGAAGAAGACTTCGTGAACCAACGGGCCAGTGGTCTAGCGGTATTAGCCTTTTACCTCCCAAAGGGAGGTCAGATGTTCAAGTCTCAGAAGAGACATGCGTGTGTGAGTACCAACTAGGAAATAAAGAAGATTTCATGAATGTGGAAACCTCCATCTTCATCTTCTCTTGCTTGATCTTGTCTTTGAAATCTTTTCTCTAAATCTGAAGAAAGTCTCTAAACTATACTATCAATGCCCCCTACTCTCCTCCTCTAGTTGTGAAGAAAACCCTATTTTTATAGCCATTGAAACCATTCCAAAATAGAATAGGAAAAAGGAAATCTGCTAAACTTGGACTCTAAAATTCGTGTTGTCTTACAGCTCAGTTTTGACATAGTAAACTTCATTTTTACGAAATTTCATTTAATTAAAAAGTTGTAGAGCTTCGAATTGTCTTTCAACCTCGCGAATTTTGAGCCATTTTGACACTCACTGAAGGAGATATAGCTGGAATACCAAAACAGGTCTAGTTTCCAAATCAAGAAAGAATTTCCTAGTTGAGAAGGATTCTCCCTTTTCTTCTTGTTTCCATTCTCATCAGCTTGTGACTTCTTTTGGGCTCTTCTCCAAATCTAATTGAACTTGGATCTTCATCATGGCTTAGCCCAATGAATGTGATCTTCCCCTAATGCCTTGGATATCATCTTTAAAGTACAAAACCCATGGTTTTAACTGACTTTATATTTAAGGGTCATAAAATCACAAATAAAATTATTACCAAGAGAATAAAATATGCAAGTTAAGGGATCAATTGTATAACATTTCAGCGCTTATCAATAAGCTTGGTAACTTTGATCGAGATTGAACATCAACATTGTGATTAAATTCCATTCATTTAATTAGACTAGCTGAGCCAAACCAAGTAATTTTTTTAAAAATTGTGAAGAATGGAGTTTGAGTTGTGTTTTTTTGAGCTAGTCACTAAAGCCAAATAAGAACTTGAACCTAAAAATGAATGGAGTGGAACATGAAGAATTTAAAACTCAGCTTTGAGTCGGTACCCACTTATTTGCAGTCCAACCACTACTAGTCGAGGAAGAATGGAGTTTGAGTTGTGTTTTTTTGAGCTAGTCACTAAAGCCAAATAAGAACTTAAACCTAAAAATGAATGGAGTGGAACATGAAGAATTTAAAACTCAGCTTTGAGTCGGTACCCACTTATTTGCAGTCCAACCACTACTAGTCGAGGAAGCTGGTCACAATAATGTGCGTACGTGGATAAGAGAAGGGACACTTGAGTGGAGTGGACTGAGAGTTGGTAGATACTTTAATAAAGGTTTTCTTTTCAAGTACTTTATGGTGCCGTGGTAGTCGTGATTTTGTAGAGTGATAGTGAGTAAAAAAGTGGTGTGCTTTCTTTCTATCTATCGATCGGTTGTTGAGTAGAGTACGCCGCCAGTCATGGCTTCTTGTAGTACTTGCTCTCTACCGCAGCAGTTCCCTTCTACTGTATTTGATGGCTGTTTCCACAACAATGAGTTTTCTTCTGTGGGTGTGGGCATGCCAAGGCTCAGTCATTTTGGCAATCGATCTTCTTCTTCTACTCATCTTCGCAATTTCAAGTCCAAAGGGTCCCAAATCAGGTATCAAATTTTCACTACTACTCCTTCCTTTTTCTTACTCTGCTGTATTTGTGTATATATATGCCTTTGTTCTTGCTTCCGTTCCCTTGAAAAATTATCTGCTACCAAAAACAGCATTCATCGATTAGCTTGTGAAATTTAAATTACAATTATTAGTCTTTGAGTGGAACCACTTCATTTGATTGTTTCCTGCCCCTCCTTATTTATTTATTTATTTATTTTTGGGTGTGTGTGGTGTGTTTGGGAGCGTGCAACTTGGGGGATTTGTCTTTCTCTACAAAATGCATCATCAATTCTCAATTGCTTCAAAAAAATTTCACCTCAAACTAAAATAGAATATCAAGACCCAGAATTTCATGGGTTTCATCGAGTCGAACAATTAGACCAGAAATTAAAAATGGATCAATAGTGTTTGATCATTTAAAAATACTTTATTTATTTATTTTTATTTTATTTTTTATTTTTATTTTTATCATATATATATATGTTGGGACACTTCCGAGACATGTGGACGCGTGTCACATCTCGGACACAACTAGTTGGAGAAAAACTTCATTGCGCCCGTTGCACGGTGAAACGGGCGCATCCTAACCGTTTGTGTAATACACATGTCCACGCGTGTATTACACACGCTGATTGGATGTGCCAGTTGCACGGTGCTGCAACTGGCACAAGAAGTTTTTCTCAACTAGTTGGGATACAACTAGTTGGGGAAGTATTAACATGCCAGGGACAAGTTTGGTACTGTTTTAGGACATAACAAGGTAATTTTGTAATTATTTTTGTTAAAAGAATGAGATTCAATGCATATAAACATGACTGATACCACTAGGACTAAGATCCTCTACTGTAATCGGGTCGTGCTGTACCCGTGCTGTGATCCGGAACAACAGCGTTTTGGACAAAATTGTTAAAACGTTTTTCACTTTTTACCAATTCTTCTCTCATCACCGATTCTTCTACCTCTTCACCATTTGCATATCTTCTATCTTCACCATCATCTCTCTTAACCCACGTCTCCACTGGCCTGAAGTCGGACCGATGAGTTTGAGTTTTGCAGCGAGAGATTTCAGTTTTGATTTTTAGTTCTGTCTTTGGGTTTGTGAAGATAGAGTCCTTATCTTTGGGTTTGTGGTTCTGTTTTTGGGTGAAGGAAGTGAGAAAAAAAAAAATGAATTTTGGGTTTGTGAAGAGAAGATCAGGATGTAGTGAGAAAAAAAAATGAGGAGGAAGTGGGTGTTTCAATAGCTGCTTCTTGTTGAAATTGCTGGTGTATATTAAGCTTCTTAAGCCTGATGTACAGTGTCCACCTCCCCTTTCCTCGCCGACCCCGGAGATTGAAGCAGACATTGGCCTTTTAGTGCTCCGTATATATGGCGTGGGTAAACCAAAATTTTAACCAATTTTCTGTCTAAAATTCTACTACTGATATGATATGGCCTCAGATATTGACAAAGGGAAGCCAAATTTTTGTTGGTATTTGGACTGTTACATAAAGCAAATATTATGATATTTTCTTAGGGTTTTAAGTAAACTTTATATCTAAAATTCTACAGTGAACTTATATTAAGTTGTTGAACAAAAATAAGGGCGTTCATTTTAAGATAAAAAGTGGTGAGAAAAACTTTAAGAGCGTTGAATTGAAGAATAAATCTGATATGTAAGGGCGTTGAGTTGAAGAATAAAAGTGGTGAGAAAAAGATTTAAATGCGTTGAGTTGAAGAATAAAAGTAGTGAGAAAAAGATTTAAATGTGTTGATGAGTTGAAGAATAAAAGTGGTGAGAAAAAAATTTAATGCGTTGAGTTGAAGAATAAAAGTGGTGAGAAAAAGATTTAAATGTGTTGAGTTGAAGAATAAAAGTGGTGACAATCAAATTTAAGGGTGCTGAGTTGAAGAATAAAAGTGATGAGAAAAAGATTTAAAGACGTTGATGAAGAATAAAAGTGGTGAGAATCATATTTAAGAGTGCTGATCAGTTGAAGAATAAAAGTGATGAGAAAAAGATTTAAAGGCTTGGAGTTGAAGAATAAAAGTGGTCATAATTAGATTTAAGGGCGTTGAGATGAAGAATAAAAGTGGTGAGAAAAAGATTTAAATGCATTGAGTTGAAGAATAAAATTAGTGAGAAAAAAATTTAAATGTGTTGAATTGAAGAATAAAAGTGGTGAGAAAAAAATTTAAATGTGTTGAGTTGAAGAATAAAAGTGGTGAGAAAAAGATTTAAATGCATTGAGTTGAAGAATAATAGTGAGAAAAAGATTTAAATGCATTGAGTTGAAGAATAAAAGTGGTGACAATCAGATTTAAAAGTGTTGAGTTGAAGAAATAAAAGTGATGAGAAAAATATTTAAAGATGTTGAGTTGAAGAATAAAAGTGGTGAGAATCAAATTTAAGGGTGTTGAGTTGAAGAATAAAAGTGACGAGAAAAAGATTTAAAGACATTGAGTTGAAGAATAAAAGTGGTGAGAATCAGATTTAAGGACGTTGAGTTGAAGAATAAAAGTGGTGAGAAAAAGATTTAAATGTGTTGAGTTGAAGAATAAAAGTAGTGAGAAAAAGATCTAAATGTGTTGAGTTAAAGAATAAAAGTGGTGACAATCATATTTAAGGGTGCTGAGTTGAAGAATAAAAGTGATGAGAAAAAGAATTACAGACGTTGAGTTGAAGAATAAAAGTGGCGAGAATCAGATTTAAGGGTGTTGAGTTAAAAAATAAAAGTGATGAGAAAAAGAATTAAAGACGTTGAGTTGAAGAATAAAAGTGGTGAGAATCAGATTTAATGGCGTTGAGTCGAAGAATAAAAGTTGTGAGAAAAAGATTTAAAGGCGTTGAGTTGAAGAATAAAAGTGGTGAGAATAAGATTTAAGGGGGTTGAGTTGAAAAATAAAAGTGGTTAGAAAAAGATTTAAAGCATTTAGTTGAAGAATAAGTGATGAGAATTAGATTTAAGGGTGTTGAGTTGAAGAATAAAAGTGGTGAGAAAAAGGTTTAAAGGCGTTGAGTCGAAGAATAAAAGTGGTGAGAATCATATTTAAGTGCATTGAGTTGAGGAATAAATGTGATGAGAAAATATTTAAGGGCGTTGAATTGAAGAATAAAAGTAGTAAAAATAAGATTTAAAAGACTTGAGCTGAAGAATAAACGTGGTGAGAATGAGACTTGAGGGCATTGAGTTGAAGAATAAACGTGGTGTAAAAAAAAATTTAAAGTGTTGAAGGAGCCCGAATTTTACTGCACTTATATGTAATCTCACTACTGCATATTCAACACACTTGTACCTTTAACCCAGCGCCTTTAAATCTTATTCTCACTTATTTAACTCAACACCATCAAATCTTGTTCTCATTACATTTATTCTTCAACTTAACGCCCATAAATCGAATTCTACCATATTATTATTTAACTCAACGACTTTAAATCATATTCTCCCCATGTTTATTTTTCAACTCAACACCTTTGAATCTTGTTCTCATCACATTTATTCTTCAAATTAATGTCTTGAAATCTTGTCCTCATCACTCAAATCAATTCTCCTTAAATTTTATTGAACAACTTAACATTAACTTGGCTAGTAATTTAAAAAAAAAAAAAAAAAAATGAAATTCTGGAAAATAAAGTCCTTTTAATATTTTTGTTAATGAAGTGAAAATTTGACCAATTTTTTTTGCATATATATGCAGAAATTCCATAAAAATCAACATACAGGTATACCCCAATGTATACAAATTATAAATTTAATAAGAACAATTGAAATTTTAGATATAAAGTTTACTATACGAGGTTTGAAATCCTAAGTTCTATTTTCATGAAGAAATTATCTTAGTATTAGCTTTATTTAGCAATAGTTTAATTACCAACAAAAAATTGGTTTCCCTTTGTCAACACACTGTTCTGAGGCTATATCATTTGAAGTAGGATTTTAGACAGAAATTTGGTTAAAAAATTTGGTGGTCCACACCATACCGGAGCACTGGCTGACAAACATCTGGTTGAATCTCCGATGTCGGCGAGAAAAGGGGAGGTGGGGCACTGACATCAACGAGCTTAATACGCACCAGCAATTTCAGCGAGAACTGAGAAGCAACCATTGAAGCACCCACTTCCTCTTCATTTTTTCTCTGTCTAGATCCTGATTCTTGGAGTTTCTCTTCACAAACCCAAAATCTATTATCTCTCTCACTGCATCCTCTCTCTTGACAAACCCAAAGACAGAGCTACAAACCTAAAGATAAGGACTGTCTTCACAAATCCAAAGACAATAAGGACACACTCAAAGTCGAATCGTTCACCACAAAACCCAAACTTGCTGTCCATGGCATCAATCGGTAAGACCTCAAGCCGGTGAAGACATCGGTGGGACTGGAGAAGAGAGAGGATGATGGAAGAATATATACAAATAGTGAAGAGAGATGAATCGGCACTGAGAATAAAGAATCGGCAAAGAGAGAAATATTTTAATAATTTTATTCAAAACGTTGTGTTTGGAACTATGGCACGGGCACAACATGACCCGTTTTACAGCAGATGATCCTGGTCCCTTTTCCTAGCCTTCTAGTTGTTCTGTCAAACAAAATTGGTCTAGTAATCAATCGACGTTCCTTGAGTGCGTTCATGATCTACTCACTATGTTGCGCAACCCACTGTGGTACCAATAAAAGGGAGAACCGACATGGTCTTGATACGTTGTCAGAGTACGTCAAGCCCCACCTGGGTGTTGAATACTGAATATGTCTTTTAAAATTTTTAATGAACTAAAATAATTTAAATTTTTTCAAAAGCATTAATTAGTCACAACAATAATGAATAACAGAATTAAAGCAGAACTCAAACCCTTGGGATGTTGATTCGAGAAAATTGTACCTTCTGCAAGTCTTTTTCTAGTCCATTGCGAAGGATTCCATTAAAGCAAGATCAACTCCTACTTGAATAAAGGCCTGAAACTATGGATTCTTGGTCTGCAGCCCCGCCCTGACTCCACTGCACCTATCACCCGAACTAGCTTCGCAAAGCATAGGTTCGGATGACCTTACTTATGTCATATTCACATAAGTGATTCTTAAAGGAATTTCTGATCTGACCAACCCATCCTTGCCTTTGTATCTATCCATAAGATAAAATATATTTTTTTCGTTATGAAGGCTTAAATCACTCCTATCATCATATTCTCCCAACATAAATAAAATTAAGAGAGATATAATGAAAGAGATGTAGCCCTTCGGCCTTTGTGCTGTGGAATGAGTTCAATAAATGTTTTTTTTTTTTTTGGGGAAAATTAGATTTTAGTGACCAAACCTAAAACAAAATTGATATAAAGTGACCATAAAGTCAAGAAAAGATGAATAGTCACCAAAATTAAGACTTAAACCCTAATAAGGGACCATTCGATGGTTTATTACATAAATATCCTTTTTTTAATGAATTATTTTATAATTGAATAAATTTATCTTGTGCATTAAACCCAATTAAATAAGCTGCTAGGTGGCTATGATTGCTGTGGTGTTGGGATTGATGTAAATAATCTTAATTTAAGAAAGCAATTCTACATTGATTACTTCAAACTTCTAAGAGGTAGGACGGAATTATGTTCTCTCCCTCTTTGATCAAAGTTAGATTGGATGGAATGGAAAATGAATAAAGTTTTTCAGAGGGTTTTTAATAAAATCTTGGAAGTAGCAAAAGAAGAAAAACTTAGCGAGGATAAGATGGTAAAAAGAAGGAAATATTATGTTCAGTGATATAGAGTTTGACCAGGTGTCTTTGAATCCATGGGAGACGGAATACCAAGCAATATGCTGGAAGTTTAAAGAGAGTGGGTATGGTTGTGCAGAATTTCATTGGCCATTGCCGAGGATGAATGCAACAAGCTTGTCCATTTTTTTTTCAATTTAATTTGTTCAAAATTTGTCATGTTTAATTGGTAGACTTCAAAGGAAAAAGAGAAAAAAGAGTGATGGTTGAGGAAGAGGAAGAACAGGATGAATATAAGGAGTTATTGATGGTAATTTTGTTATCTAAAAATTATTTTTAGTATGTTAAACAAACATATAAATATTTTTGACTAAATTACCCTCAAATGGTCACTTATTAGCAATTAAGTTTCAAATTCGGTGACTATTCATCTTTTATTAACTTTGTGGTCACTTTGTTTAGGTTTGGTAACAAAAATCCAATTTTCCTCAATTTATTTATTTATTTTTTCACACTTTGCATTTGTACAACCTTCACTGAAGAAAACAAAGGTCATTGCAGAGACTCCGAAGTCCAAAATTTTTATTATTTCTTTCATCTCCTGGCTCTCTTTCCTCACGGCTTCAAGTTTAGAAACCAAGCCCGTAGTCCTTCTAGCTAAAGCAGCAGTTGCTGTCAGGGGCGGAGCCAGGATTTTATTTCAAGGGGGGCACAATGCAATTATTTAAAAAAAAAAAAAAAATCAACAAGTATGACAAATATAATTTTTTTAAATCAAAAGGCAAACAAGAAAAAAAATAGTTGTAAAATAATATGCTAAAAAATAAGTACTGGGAAAAAAATATAATGGACAAATATAAGAATCAAAATATTGATTAATAATATTTTAATTAAATACAATCACAAATGTCATCTAAAAAAAGAAAGAAGAGGAAAAATGGTACAATACATAATTATACATAAGTGAAAAAAGAAACAAAAATAAAAAAGGAAAAATATATGGTGTACTTGAAGAAGGGGGATATATGTAATTTTTTATTTTTTATTTTATTTTTAAAAGGAAATTAGAAGAATTTGAAAATTTTAGGGGGGCCACTATTTAAAATTACCATATAAGTATATGTTAGCCGAGATATGGTAAGGTCACATCCCATGATTTGGGCTTATCATATCTCGGCTAACAATATATGTATATAGCAAAAATATATACACATGTATAGTAGGTTGGAGCAAGGGCAGGAGGGCACGTGTCCCCTCTGGGCCTTAATTGGCTCTGCCCCTGGCTGCTGTTATTCTGATTTATGACTAATGCTTCATCATCCTCCTGGCAATTTTTAGTATGAGAATCTGTTGAATATTTTGCAATTGTACAGCATTATGATTCTATAAAGCTGCTCGACAGTGTCTTCTGATAATTTGTGAGACGAAGACTGTGAAATTGAGGTTTGGGTCTTGGGGTTCTTCTGCCATTCTTGCTGCTACGTATGGATTATCTCTTCTCAATATTGATAATCTGTTTGAGCTTTGGTTTTTCTTGCTCAATTTTGGTACATAGAATTGAGAAAACCTTCTTCAAAGCCTTGAACCAGTTTTTTCCCTTCCTCCTTGACATGGTAAAATGCTGAAGGTATTGAAAAACTAGTGGAGCATTTATTAAATTTTGGGCGGGGAAGCTAAAATCATGGGATTTAACTCATTTCTGTTAGGAAAAAAGAAAAGAAAACATAAATTGATCTTCTCTAGTGTATTAGTATGCTATCATCAGGATTTTTTCTGTTTGATTTTGATAGTAGGTTGTCTTAATTAAATGAAAATGAGTGCACGTGAACAATTTTGTTTTGTATGTAGCTGCTTGGATTAAATTTGTTACTTTGTTGAGGGTGAAAGTTTAAGAAACTCATTGAACTAGGGATGATCTTGTATGGCTTATACTATTTGCAGATGCCAATCAACAGGTACCGACGAGCCAAAAACAAGGAGGAATTTATTTGACAACGCAAGCAACCTTCTTACTAATTTGTTGAGTGGGGGAAATCTTGGATCTATGCCTACGGCTGAAGGTGCAGTCTCTGATCTGTTTGGTCGGCCTCTTTTCTTCTCATTGTATGATTGGTTCTTGGAGGTACTTTATCCCATTTAGTAATTCCTTTAATTGAAAGATTCATTCACTTGCACTGCTGAATTGGTATCTAGTTGTTTCTTTATTATCTTTTTTTGTTGCCTGCAATATGTATTTGTTAAATATTGTTCTTGATAGTTGTCTGTCTCCTAAGTCCTTTCTTTTTTCTGTAATTATTTTTAATCTTACTTAACTGGACAGCATGGCTCAGTGTATAAACTTGCTTTTGGGCCAAAAGCATTTGTGGTTGTATCAGATCCCATTGTTGCAAGGCATATTCTCCGTGAAAATGCATTTTCTTATGACAAGGTATGATCCAATACTTCTGGTTTTTTTCTCCCCTCCCCCCCCCCCCCCCCCCCCCCCCCCCCCCCCCACACCCCACTCTCTCTCTCCCAATTTGTTTCTATTGTCATCTTTTATTCTATCTTCTTTATATCTGAACTAGTTATGGATATATTTTGTATTTTTATCCTTCCATTTGGTGTCTTTGCAGGCTCCTATGCAGTTATTTTCTTCCTTTGTTATTTTTGCACGATCCTAGAGAAACCTTTCTTCTATTGTTATCATTGATCATCAGCTTAGTTTTCTCCATTTCATGCCTTTTCACTTCTATATTTTGATAAGATTATCAATAAATTCATAAATTGTATGGATGGTTTGAGAGAATAGGACATTAATCAGGCTGATGTGCAAAAAGAACCGCGTGCTCTAGAATAAACAAACTTGACATACGTGATATAGGCAGCAAGTTACATTTCTAGCATGATGTCACTGACTGAAATTTTGTGTGCCTCACTTAGTGACATATTCAATTTTGCAAGTTTTTCTTGTTTTCTTCCTAGAAGAAATGATTTCTTGTCGGCAAGTGACTGCATATAAATTCTGGTTTCATCAAGTAAATGGAATCTTTCCACAAGATGACTATGAAGTAAATGAAGTGAAAAAACGTGACAGGAACTAAATAAAGGGTGCATTTCTTTCAATTGAAACTGTTGGAAAATATTGTTATTGGAATGATTAAAGCCATTAAATCACTCCTTGACAGAATATTGCTATGAGTGAATCATGGGAGTGATTTTAGGAATGTTTCCTATATCTTATTCATCACAAATCATGGGAGTGATTTTAGGAATGTTTCCTATATCGTATTCATCACATCTTTGTATTCTTTCACCTATAAATAAAGGTGATCATTGTATAAAGCCACCCAGAGAGTATAATAAAGATATGTAGTCCTTTGGGCTTTGTGTGCCCTGGATATAAGCCCTAGTGGTTGAACCACGTACCTTTGGCTTTGATACCATTTTAAAATTGAACAAAGAAGCAAAGTATGAAGAACACTAGGCAAGGATATATGTGGTTTAGTCACTAGGGTTTACATCCATGGCACAGAAAGGCTGAAGGGCTACCTGTCTTTTATTATACTCACGTTTCATACTAAATACCATGGTGGAGGCTCCTCTATATAGGAGAAGAAATGATGAGAATGGAAAGAGAAAATAGGAAACAACATTAATACTGGAGATTTTCTCCACTAATTCCTCCAGTAACAGTAAATCTTAAATTAGAGGATTTTCCTCCACTGATTCGTCCAATAATAGTACACAACTGTCAAGCTCGCTCCTATAGTAGCAACTCCCAACCATAAAGGTGTCAAACCGCTTGTGACTGCTTTAGCCAATATAAGGACTTGTTCAGTAGGCAAACATGATCTTCCTTTCCTAGAATCTCAAATCCCTCAAGCTGATGCATATAAATCTGTTCTTCAAACTCATCATGCAAGAAAGCAGTCTTGTCATCAAATTGCTTAGGCTCCATGTCATACAGGGCAACCATAGCAAGTAACACCCTGATTGAGCTATGTTTCACCGTAGGAGAAAAAACATCATTCAAGTCCACCCTTGCCTATGTGTAAAGCTCTTTGCCACCGAGTGTGCCTTGAACCTCGCATCTTCCACTCTTGGGGTTCCTTCCTTCTTCTTGAAGACCCATATAACGCCCACAATCTTTAGGCCCTTAGGCTTCTCAACTAGCTCCCAAATCTGATTCTTATGACGAGACTGAATCTCTTCACTCATGGCAACAAACCACTATGCTGACTCTCCACCTTGATGGCCTCATGATAAGTATGTGGTACCTGCTGCCACACTAAGTGCATAAGCAACCGAATCAGCATGTGAAAATCCATACTTCTATGGTGGTCTAGTCTCCCTCCTAAGCTTATCTCTAGCCACACTGTAGTGCTGTAAATGTGCATTTCCCTCGGTCCGAAACTACACCTGCTCATCAGTTGAGTGATCAGAAGCATCCTCTACCTGAATCCTTACATGCTCCACCTGCTTACTTACTGACACCTTGAGCCAATCAACTACCTCCTCCTACGGAGTGAGCATTGCAGGCTTCTGAAAAATCACAACCTTGCTAACAAGTATCTTCTTTCCCTAAGCATCTATGCACCACAATTTGTATCCCTTGACCCCGGGCTCAAACCAAGAAATATGCATTTCTTAGCCCTCAGTTCAAGCAATTCCATTCTGCTACGGAGTCTTCCTCACTTTGCTGTGTTTGACAATCTCATGAGTCTTGCAAAAGTCACTAAATTCTCCATCACAAAATTTCAACCTACTGTCTTTCCTCAAGCACTTGACCAATTTTCCGGTATGCTTTTCAATCAAGGTGTTCCACTGCTTGAATGTGACAAAAGCCTCATTCTTGTGCTTCAAAATATAAATGCATTCTCTTCGAGAAAAGTAATGAATCAACGTCATCATATATCTACCACCACCATGTGAAGCAACCTGAGAGGGACCCCAAAGATCATAATGGATTTAATCTATCTGTTGGAGAATTACGTGATTTATGTAATTGTTAGATAAATTTGGAAAGTATTAACTGTCTGATTTTGTACTAATTACAGGCTAATATAGCTGGTGTATTAAAGTTTAGGTTGACTTATTTTATTTTCTGATCTTAGGGATTTGATTGTATATTCCTTAATTTACTGGATTCTGATCTGATTGTATTCAGCCAATAAAGGTCAGGCTGCTTTGTATTAGAAAGTTATGAAGTATACTCCAGTTTTTCCCAATTTCTGTGTTATGGTATTAGAGCACTAGGTACTCTTTCTGGGATAAAATATTTCATCATTTACAGATTTCATAGCAGCTTGGAGTTTAGTTTTTTACAGAAGAAAAAAGAGATGTCAGAGGTTACACAAACCAGCTCTCAACCTACAATCCAACAACAGGTTCCTGGAGATCTACAGAACATTCAAGCTGCGTATAGGCTGAATGGAACGAACTATTTAAAGTGGTCTCAACTTGTTCAAACCTTTCTGAAAGGGAAGGGCAAGCTCAACCATCTTCTTGGAAAAGGGCCTAAGAAAGAAGATCCAAAGTTTGCTGCTTGGGACGAAGAAGACTCAATGGTCATGTTATGGCTATGGAATGCTATGGTACCCGAGATAAGTGATACTGTCATGTTTTTGACAACTGCTCAAGAGATATGGGAGGCGATCAGACAAACTTATTCGAAGAAAAATGATGCAGCCCAGGTGTACGAGATCAAGGTGAAGCTAGCTGCCACAAAACAAGGGAACAAGACTGTAACAGAGTATGCCAACACTCTGAAAAATTTGTGGTACGAGTTGGACTATTACCAGGTTCTCGAGATGAAGAACAGTGAGGATGCTGTGTTGTTGAAGGCTTTCATAGAAAAAGACCGAATCTATGATTTCTTAGCAGGCCTTAATCCGGAATTCGATACTGTAAGAGTTCAGACTTTGGGGAAAGGATTATCCTCCCTAAATGAAGCAATTGTAACTATTCGTGCTGAAGAGAGCAGGAGAGGAGTTATGTTGGATTCGCAGCCATTGGAAGGATCGGCACTCCTTACAACCGTTGCTAGTGAGCGAACTTTGGAGAAGAAGTCTTCAGCTATTACTGATTATAAGAAATCTGACCCGAAGAGGACATTCAAAGAGAATCTGGTATGTAACTATTGCAAGAAAACTGGTCATACGAAGGACACTTGCTATAAGCTACATGGAAGGCCACACAAAACATGAATCAGTCAAACTGGAATTCCGGAGGAAGAAGCTGGCAGCAAAAGGGAAAAGCCCACGTTGCACAAAATAGCACTAATAATACCAGTGATCAACCGAATTCCAACAGCAGAGAATTCTGTAAGGAAGACATTGATCGCCTCCAATCCCTTCTTAATTCACTCGAAGAACCTACAGGTGCCTGTTCATTAGCACTTTCTGGTATGTATTCTGGTTCTCATGCTCTTAGTGTCTCAGATAATGTTTTAATCCACCCACACTCTTGGATTGTCGACTCAGGCGCAACCAACCATATGACCTACTCATCCCAATCTTTTTCTTCTTATAAACCATGCCCAAGTAATAAAAAGATCACTATAGCTGATGGGAATTTAGTCATTGTTGCAGGACAGGGGGACATATCCTTAGGACCTTCCTTGTGTCTTAAAAATGTTTTACATGTGCCCAAATTGACAACCAATCTTTTATCTGTCAAACAAATCACCAAGGATATGAACTGCAATCTTATTTTCTCAAAAAATTCATGTGTGTTTCAGGACCGAGCTTCGGGGAAGACGATTGGGCATGCTAAAGAAAGGATGGTCTCTACTGTCTCGAGCCCATGAGTGGAAAAGTGAGTACTGGAATTGGTTGTTCATCTGTGCTTCTGTCTGATTCCTCCACAAATAAAGACAAAATTCTCCTTCATCATTTTCAGCTTGGTCATCCTTCCTTCAGAACTCTTAGTCTTATGTTTCCTTCTTTGTTTAAAAATGTTGATTTGAAACAACTTCATTGTGATATTTGTTAAATTGCCAAACACAAACGTGTTTCCTTTCCTTTGAACAATAATAAATCATCAGTTCCTTTTTATTTGATGCACAGTGATGTTTGGGGTCCTTCACGGGTTGCTAATTATTCTGGGGCACGT
Source organism: Cornus florida (assembly GCF_030987335.1). Lineage (NCBI taxonomy): Eukaryota > Viridiplantae > Streptophyta > Magnoliopsida > Cornales > Cornaceae > Cornus > Cornus florida. The sequence goes on from NW_026775578.1 coordinate 98,811,908, forward strand.
TGGTTTGTCATTTTTATAGATGATTGTACGCGGGTAACTTGGACTTTTCTCATGAAGCAAAAATCTGATGTAGCCAATATCTTTCCAATATTTCATAACATGATAAAAACACAGTTTGGGGTGAAAATTAAAAGAGTGAGGACAGACAACGGGAGAGAATATTTTAACCAAATTCTTTCACCATATTTGAATCAGGAGGGAATAGTTCATGAGTCCTCATGCATTGACACACCCCAACAAAATGGGGTGGCCGAAAGAAAGAATGGACATCTTCTTGAAACTACCCGTGCTCTTCTTTTTCAAAGACATGTTCCAAAATATTTTTGGGGGGAAGCCGTTCTTATAGCCACTCATCTCATCAACCAATTACCTACCAAAGTCTTAGATTTTAGAAGTCCTTGGGAAACACTTTCACATCATTTTCCAGACTTCCTTACTCCAAACAGGTTGTCTCCTCGGGTATTTGGTTGTGTTATCTTTACTCATGTTCATGCTCACAATCGAAGCAAACTTGATCCCCGAGCACTTAAATGTATTTTTATAGGTTACTCTTCAACTTAAAAAGGTTACAAATGTTACCATCCGCCTACTCGGAAAACCTACATTTCAATTGATGTCACATTTGTTGAACATGAGAGTTTCTTTCATCATCCTTCTCCTCAGGGGGAGGTAACAAGTGATGAAAAGGATGATGATGCCGATGTCCTCGATTTCGATCTGATGCCCAAATTGTCACCACCATCTTTGAGTCCAAGTTCTGCAACCACTCCTGCCTCGGTTTCCTTTGGTTCCCCTCTTACCGCGGCTTCTCCAAGTCCGGATCACATTCATTCCTAGGTTTCACTACCTACTTCCGATCCCATTTCTGATATTCCTCCGCTTCAAAATCCAAGTGTGACATCTCTTGAATCTCAACCACAATCTCCTCCTAAAAATCCAACTCCATCAATCAATCCAGTAGTCACTAAACCACTTCAAGTTTTTTCGAGAAGGAAGGGAGGCAAGACTAATCCGAAGCAAGCCCAAAAGTCAGAACCTATGCTTGGGAAAGAAACCACTCAGGAGAAAAACACACTCAGGTAAACAATTCCACTCTTGTGTTTGATGAGACTGATTTAGAACTACCCATTGCAGTTCGAAAAGGTACCCGAAGGTGTACACAACATCCACTCTCTCATTTTGTTTCCTTTGAAAAATTATCTCCCTCACATAGAGCCTTCCTTACTCAGCTAAACTCAATATCCGTTCCTAAAACATTGTCTGAGGCATTAAACAGCAGGGAATGGAAGCAAGCCATGAAAGTTGAGATGGACGCACTGGAAAAGAACAAGACTTGGGAGATGGTCGAATTACCGAAGGGAAAAAAAACTGTGGGATGCAAATGGGTGTTTTCAGTAAAATTCAATGCAGATGGATCTCTTGAAAGGTACAAGGCAAGGCTAGTAGCAAAAGGATATACCCAGACCTTTGGTGTTGATTATCAAGAAACTTTTGCCCCAGTGGCAAAATGAACACAATAAGAATTTTATTGTCTTTGGCTGCTAACTTTGATTGGATTTTGCAACAGTTTGATGTAAAAAATGCATTTCTGCATGGAGATCTTGAAGAAGAAATATATATGGACGCTCCTCCAGGATTTAGTTTTCCGAAGAAGAATAGGGTATGCAGACTAAGGAAGGCACTGTACGGACTGAAGCAATCCCCCAGGGCTTGGTTTGGTAGGTTTGCAAGAGCAATGTTAGCAATGGGTTACAAACAAAGTCAAGGTGACCATACTTCGTTCATAAAACACTCTTCTTCAGGGGGAGTTACAGTCCTCATTGTATACGTAGATGATATTATTGTCACTGGCAATGATCAAGCTGAAAGGGAAACTCTTAAAGCTAGACTGGCCACGGAATTTGAAATAAAAGACCTAGGCAAGCTGAAATACTTCCTGGGAATTGAAGTTGCTCGCTCCAAAGAAGGAATTTTCGTCTCACAACAAAAGTATGTTATTGATTTACTGAAAGAAACAGGAAAGATAGGCTGTAATTCCGTGAAGACTCCCATTGAACCGAATCATAAGCTTGGAGAAGCTGTTGATGATGAGCCAGTTGACAAAGGAATGTATCAAAGACTTGTTGGAAGATTAATCTACTTGTCTCACACCAGGCCTGACATCGCCTATGCAGTTAGTGTAGTGAGCCAATTTATGCACAACCCAAAGGAAGTACATCTCCCAGCAGTATACAGAATCCTGCAATATCTAAAATCTAGTCCAGGTCGAGGCATATTGTTCAAGAGAGGATTGTGCTTGAACTTAGAAGTTTACACAGACTCAGACTATGCAAGTTCAGTGTCAGATAGAAGATCAACCTCGGGTTATTGTGCCTTCCTAGGTGGGAATCTTGTTACATGGAGGAGCAAAAAGCAGCCAGTAGTTGCAAGGTCAAGTGCAGAAGCTGAATTTCGTGCCATGGCTTTAGGAATATGTGAATTATTATGGTTGAAAATAGTCTTGAAGGATCTTGGAGTTTCAGTTAAGAGGCCGATGAAGTTATATTGTGATAACAAGTCAGCCATCAATATTGCACATAATCCAGTGCAACATGACCGCACCAAGCATGTGGAAGTTGATCGCCACTTCATAAAGGAAAAGCTCGATAATGGACTAATTTGCACTCCGTATGTCTCAACAAGAGGACAACTAGCTGATGTACTAACCAAAGGGTTAGCCAGTCCTGCGTTTCAAAGAATTGTCTGCAAGCTGGGGATGGAAGATATTTATTCCCCAGCTTGAGGGGGAGTGTTGGAGAATTACGTGATTTATGTAATTGTTAGATAAATTTGGAAAGTATTAACTGTCTGATTTTGTACTAATTACAGGCTAATATAGCTGGTGTATTAAAGTTTAGGTTGACTTATTTTATTTTCTGATCTTAGGGATTTGATTGTATATTCCTTAATTTACTGGATTCTGATCTGATTGTATTCAGCCTATAAAGGTCAGGCTGCTTTGTATTAGAAATGAAATATACTCCAGTTTTTCCTAATTTCTGTGTTACTATCGTATCCTTGGTCATGTGAATTCTCGTACTAAATTTTACTGCATTGCTTCTCGTAGACACAATGCTTACAAAAATCCAGCTTCCTGATTTTCTGACCACCAAGTTGATCCTGCTTGCTCAAAACATCCATCCCCTCACTTATATGCCCAAGCCGCATATGCCACAATCTGGTAGTATCTGAATCTGGATTCGAGGATGATACGGCAACTGAATCTGTGACTGTACTACCTTGCAGAGCATATAAACCCTGCTTCTTTAGTCCCTTCATAACGACAAGAGCACCCTTTGAAACTCGACTGACTCCACCTCCAGCCTTGTAAGGGCACCCGATGGAATCCATCGTACCCAGGGAAATCAAATTCTTCTTCAATCTGGTGTATTCTTGACATGAGTCGATGTCCTAAATATGCCTACATACATCTTGATTTGAAATGTACCAATTCCTACAACCTTGCACGACGCATCATTCCCCATCAACACTTCTCCTCCATCAATGGAACGATAAGAGGCAAACTAGTCCCCGTTTGGACAAGCATTATATGAGCAACACGAATCAAAAATCCACTCATGATCACAGCTGCCGACAAAATTGTGAGAACGTTACCACCATCTGAATCATTACCCTTTGCAACAACCAAACTATCAACTTCAGAGGAATTTCCCTTTGCCTTCTTATGCTCTGGACAGTTTTTTCCTAAATTGCCCTTCCTTGTGACAGGTGTAGCATCTCAGCACATTTGTTCTATTTTTAGAATTAGAACGACCTCTGCCACCAGATTCTTCTTTCTGATTTGTTCTCTCTCTAATAACCAACCCCTCTCTTTAATTTCTGTATTGTTCTTGTAGAAGTTGAAGGAAAGAGAGATACAGTGAAGGGGAGCTGCATTGTTTGTGTATATTATTCTGTTTTAGTAAACCCTAAACAAAAGGGGCTATATACAAAAGTGAGAAAAGTCTGATTACATAATGGCCACAAACTACAAGTAATTACAATTTGGCCCAACATAAGAACATAAATGTTCTAATACTTCCCCTCAAGCTAGAGAATATATATCATATAATCCAAGCTTGAGATAGCCTTCAACTGATTATGACCAAGAGCCTTAGTAAACATATCAGCTAGTTGACCTTTAGACTTCACAAATGGAGTATAAATGTGGGATGCAACATGTGGTCGTCGACTATACACTTGAAGTGGATTTATTAGTTATTGTAATCCCTGATTTCTAGGGATCAGTTTTTTTATATGTATTGATATGTATCTCCAGGATTAGTTAGTTTCCTAGAATAGCATTATTCTGAAGTACATATAAAAGTGTATTCCCAATTCTTTAATGAATTGATTCGATTACCAATTTCAGTAATTTTGTTATGGTATCAGAGCCCTAGGCTCATTTTCTGGGTAATCGTCTTCTCTTGGCCTTCTTTGCTAGTCCTTTTCTTTGTGTTCTTGTTATGTGAAAATCCAGTGTTATCAAACCTGTGGATTCCACCTCTCTCTATAAACCATGTCAGCATCCACCGAAACTAGCGACACTTCAGAGATCCCGGGAAGCAACGGCTCTGTTCCAACAGGAGAATTGCAGAATATCCAGGTGGCGTACAGGTTGAACGGGAAAAATTATCCGAAGTGGTCTCAAATGGTCCGCATGTTCTTGAAGGGAAGAGGGAAACCGAGCCACTTGCTTGGTAATAGTCCAAAGAAGGAGGATCCTAAGTTTGATGCTTGGGATGAACAAGACTTTATGGTTATGTCCTAGTTATGGAACTCTATGTTACCAGAAATCAGCGACACTTGTATTTTTTTGAGCACGGCTAAGGAGATATGGGAAGCAGTCCAGTAGACTTATTCCAAAGTACGTGATGCTGCACAAATCTATGAGATCAAGACCAAAATCTCCGCTACCAAACAGGGTAATCGATCAGTCACTGAATATTCCAACCTCTTGAAGGGTCAATTGCAGGGGATGGATCATTATCAGTGCATTCAGATGAAGTGCAGTGAAGATGCAACTATCCTTAATAGGTTTGTTGAAAAGGACAGAATTTATGATTTTCTTGCAGGTTTAAACATCGAATTTGATGCTATAAGAGTGCAAATACTTGGAAAAGAAGATTTGCCAACCTTAAATGAGGCAATTGCAACTGTTCTTGCTGAGAAAGGAAGAAGGGGTGTCATGATTGAAACTTACACAGTAGAGAGTTCGGCCTTGGTGTCAAAAAACACGACTGTGAAGAATTATGGCTCTGAACAGCGTTTTGGAGAAGGCAATGGGCAAGCAGACATGTCAAGACCATTCAACAAGGATTCTCTATGGCGTACATACTGCAAAAAATCCCGCCATACTAGGGAGAAGTGCTGGAAATACATGGCAAGCCTCAAACTATGAACAAAGCCTGGTTAGAAAAGAGTGGACAGCCAAGAGGACAGGGACAGGTACATATGGCAACCACACAATCAAACAGTGAAGACAATCTTTCAATCCCATTTGCCGAATTCAACAAAGAAGAGAGAGAGAAATAAAGGAGCTTATTGGGAACGTTGGAGAAACCGTCTACAACAGGTACTTGTTCTTTGGTGTTCTCAGGTATTTCCTCTCCTTCCCCCTCTTCTCATGTTTTTAGTGCTTCAAGATACAGTCTCCTCAAGCTCTAGGGTCATTGACTCAGGTGCTACAGATCACATGACCCATTCCTCAAAAAAATTTATTTTATATACCCCTTGTCCTAGCAATAGGAAAATAACATCTGATGGATGAGTGACAACCGTGGCTGGTCAAGGAGATGTTTTTTTGAATGACCACCTTACACTTAAGAATGTCCTCTATGTCCCAAAACTATGCACCAATCTTGTGTCAATCCAGAAACTCACTACAGATTCTAATTGTTGTGACGTTTTATCCTCTCCGTTGTATATTTCAGGAACAGGGCACGAAGAGGATGATTGGACATGCTAGGGACGGGATGGTCTATACTACCTTAAAGAATCAAATGGACAAAATAGAGTTGAGAGTTTGTCACCATTATCATTTCTTTCCGAGTCATTCAAATCAAATAAAGACAAGATATGGCTTCAACACCTTCGTCTTGGTCACCCATCATTTCATGTTCTCAAAATAATGTTTCCTTCATTGTTCTAAAGTTTATCCATTGAAAATTTTCATTGCGGTGTATGTGAACTTGCAAAGCACAAACGTACTTCTTTTCAAATCAGCAATAAAAGAACTTCTGTTCCATTTACCTTGATTCACAGTGACATTTGGGGACTTTCCACTGTTGCTAATGTTTCTCGGGCAAGGTGGTTTGTCTCATTTATTGATGATTGCACTCATGTGTCTTGGATTTTTCTGTTAAAAAATAAATCGGATGTCAGTTCTGTGTTTCCAACTTATTTCAATATGGTCAAAACTCAGTTTGGTGTTGGGATAAAGGGATTCCGATCTGACAATGCTAAGGACTACCTCTCTCTGTATTTCCAAAAATAGGGCATAATACATAAATCCTCTTGTGTTAGCACACCTCAACAAAATGGGGTGGCTGAACGAAAGAACGGCCACCTTCTTGCTATTACAAGAGCTTTCTTGTTCCAAAACAATACTGGGGGGAGGCTGTTTTAACCGCTGCTCATCTCATTAATCGGCTTCCTACAAGAGTCCTTGGTTTTAGAAGTCCAATGCAGGTCCTTACACAATTCTTTCCCAATTTCAATGCATCTAATAATCTTCTTCCAAAGATATTTGGTTGTGTTGCCTTTGTTCATGTGCATTCTCAAAACAGGGGAAAACTTGATCCTCGAGCTCTCAAATGAGTCTTTCTTGGCTATTCTTCCACCCAAAAGGGCTACAAATGCTACCATCCTCCGACAAGGAGATTTTATGTGTCTGCTGATGTTACTTTTGTCGAACAAGATCAGTACTTTAACGGTCCTTATCTTCAGGGGGAGACGTCTGTCATAGAAGATAAGGACAAGGATCTTTTTCTCCTTGAGTTTCCAGCCCCTATCTCTCATCAATCCGAGTCAAACATACTCCCAAACATTTAGTCTGAGCCAAACACACGGTCAGAAGCCGAGCCTCATACACCCAAATCACAAGGAGTGTTACTTGGGAAGCAAACTCAAGACTCTACTTGTCCATTGCAGATTTACTCAAGGAAAAAAGCACCAATATCTCAACCTGTGCAAGTTCAATCACCCAAAATTGCTCCTGGTAATGTCGAGGTAATTACTCAACCCAATACACCAATGAAACCTCTGAACAAAATGATTATGATGTCCCTATTGCAGTTAGAAAAGGAACTTGAACTTGTACCAAACACCCTCTTTATCTATTCATGTCATGTAAGAATCTTTCTCATAACCACAGGGCCTTTCTTATTAGCCTAAATACAGTCCCTATTCCCAAAACTTTATTCGATGCATTAGGAAATGAGAATTGGGAAAATGCTATGAAGGTTGAGATGGAAGCACTTGAGAAAAACAAGACTTGGGATTTGGTGAGACTGCCTAGAGGGAAGAAGCCGGTTGGGTGTAAATGGGTGTTCACAACCAAATACAACTCAGATGGCTCTTTGGAAAGGTATAAGGCAAGATTAGTTGCCAACGGGTATACACAAACCTACGGCATAGATTATCTTGAGACTTTTGCTCCAGTTGCTAAGATGAATACTGTGAGAATCCTGTTATCAGTGGCTGCAAATTTTGGTGGGAGATTATAGCAATTTGATGTCAAGAACGCCTTCTTATATGGCGATCTTGAGGAGGAGATCTATATGGAGATTCCGCCTGGGTTTGGCTCAAATGAAAAGGAAGGAATGGTATGTAAGCTTAAAAAAGCTTTGTATGGACTGAAACAATCCCCACGAGCTTGGTTTGGGAGATTTACCAAAGTGATGGTGAGTGTGGGATATAAGCAAAGTCTAGGTGATCATACATTGTTTGTAAAGCACTCAGCATCAGGGGGAGTGACAGTATTGTTGGTCTATGTGGATGACATCATAGTAGCAGGAGATGACTTGGAAGGAATGGAGAGCTTGAAGAAACAGTTAGTGAAGGAATTCGAGATCAAAGAGCTAGGAAAACTGAAGTACTTTCTTGGTTATGGAAGTAGCCCACTCTCAGCAAGGGATTTATATCACAGCAAAAATATGTATTAGACTTATTGGCTGATACAGGCAAGCTGGGATGTAAGCTAGTTGAGACACCTATGGAGTCAAACCACAAACTTAGTGATGCTCCAGAAGACGTGGCCGTGGATAAAGGCTCTTATCAGGGACTTGTGGGGAAGTTAATTTATTTGTTACATACCAGGCCAAATATAGCTTATGCTGTGAGTGTTGTGAGTCAATTCATGCACAAACCTAACGAATCACATCTCAAAGCTGTGTAAAGAATTCTGCAGTACTTGAAGGGTATACCAGGAAGAGGAATTCTGTTTAAGAAAGGGGAAGGACCGACTCTTGAAGCCTACACAGATGCAGATTTTGCAGGATCCATGATTGACAGAAGATCAACCTCGGGCTATCGCACCTTCCTAGGTGGTAACCTCGTTACTTAGAGAGGCAAAAAACAGAATGTGGTTGCAAGGTCCAGCGCAGAAGCCGAATTTAGAGCGATGACACTTGGGATATGTGAACTGCTATGGCTAAGGATAATCTTGGAAGATCTGAGAGTCAGATGGGAAGGTCCAATGAAGCTTAACTGTGATAATAAATCAGCCATCAATATTGCACACAATCCTGTGCAACATGACCACACAAAACACATTGAAGTGGACAGGCATTTTATTAAAGAGAAGTTGGATAGTGGCCTCATTTGTACTCCTTTTGTTCCCTACTGGAGAACAGCTAGCAGACGTGCTTACCAAAGGATTGCCTGGTACCGTTTTTTAGAGAATAACCAGCAAGCTTGGAATGGATGACATCTATTCACCAACTTGAGGGGGAGTGTGGGAAAATACGATTATTTCCTTGTATAAGGAAATCGTGTACAGGATGTTAATAGCTAGGGATTTATTAGTTATTGTAATACCTGATTTCTAGGGATCAGTTTTTTATATGTATTGATATGTATCTCCAGGATTAGTTAATTTCCTAGAATAGCATTATTCTGAAGTACATATAACAGTGTATTCCCAATTCTTTAATGAATTGATTTGATTACCAATTTCAGTAATTTTGTCAAAAAGTGACATCCATACACACAAAAGCACTGCAAGTGCTAGGATCCCAACATTTATATCCCTTTTGAGTGGGAGAGTAGCCAACAAATACACATTTAATTCCACGAGGAGACAATTTATCAGTGTCAGGACTCAACACATGAGCAAAGCACACAACCCAAAGGCTTTGACTTCGGCTTCTTTCTTTTTCTTCTTCTGAATCCTAATTCTTTGCTTCCTTCCTAAGGTTATATAGGGCTGACAATGGGTTTTGTCGAACCGTATTCAAACACGGCCCTCTTCCCTTTATCTTTTTTCGTGTAAATCAAATAGGAGTTCGCCCGTTTATCATCGAAAATAGTTTATGACTTTCCCCACCCAGCTGGGTCTTCCACTGCTTCACACCAGAGTGAGGTCTTATACTTCACCGTCGATGAAAGGGGTCATTCAGTCACTTACTCTTTTTTCATCAATAGCAGCCGCCGTCACTGGCAGCTCCTCTTTGGTGGTCGTCGTCTCTACCTTCTTCGTCGTCGCCGGCAGAAGCTTCTTCGTCTCGATTTGCAGAGGTGAGATTGATTTTCGGCCGGAAGTTGATTTAGCCGCTGCTTGTTGATTCGGCCGCTGCTCGTGGTTGGGTTGCCGTCGCCTCCGCCGTATTGTTTACCAGAGTTTGTGACGGAGTGAAGAAGAAGACCCGTGTTTGGCTACACGGTTGTGCTACTCCAACCCTGGTTTGCTAAACCTGGGATAGTTATTCCAATCCCGGTTTACTAAACCAGGGATAGTCCAAATCCGGTCTGGTTCCAAGATCCGACCCGTACCAGGACCCGACCCGTGCCAGGATCCGACCTGTTTCAGGACCCGACCCGTGCCAGGACCCGACACGGTTTCAGACCCGCTTCCAGGTTCGGCCAGAATACAGAATTTTTGTTTTTCTCTCCTTTTTCTTCTCTGTTTTGCTGGATTCAACATGGCCTCAAGTTCAAGTTCAGATTTGCTTTCACCTACGAACAGTCTTAAGTCTCCCATGACTTCAGTTAAGCTCAATGGGAAGAATTACATATTGTGGGCCAAATCTGTTGCCATTTTTCTCAAAGGCAGAGGTCTTGGTTCTCATTTGACTAAAGAGAAACTCAAGGCAACTGATACTTCCTTTGATGCATGGGAAAAAGAAGATGCTCAGATCATCTCTGTGATGATAAACAGTATTGAACCCCAAATTAGTTCAACGTTACTTTATTTGGATATAGCCAAGGAGATATGGGATAGATTGCAGCAGTTATATTCTGGGACAGGTAATATCACCCGTGGTTATGAGCTATGTAAACAGTACTTCAATCTTGAACAAGGTACTCAAAGTATAGAAGAGTATTATTCCAAAGTTATGGGAGTGTAGGCGCACGTTGTCTGGTGGAGGATGCCATGTTGTTTGAAGAAATCAGTAAAAGACTGATTCACAAACTCACGACCGTTGTCAGAATGGAAAACCTGAACCTGAGTATGAAATTGTGTGACAATCATTTCGTAAAACTGAGGAATAACATGTATAACATCACTCTTAGATTTTAACAAATAAACCCAACTCACTCTAGTACAGTCATCAATAAAAGATATAAAGTATTTATGGCCCGAAGCAGGAGTAGAAAAAGGATCCCACGCATCTGTGTAAACACATGAAAAAGGAATAAGACTTTTATTGAAACTCACTTTAAAAGGAACACGATGGTTTTTAGCATAAATGCATTGTTCACACCCTAAACTAGAAGCAGAAATATTGCAAAATAACTTAGGAAATAAACATTCTAAATAAGAGAAAGATGGATGTCCCAAACGACAATGCCATAAAAATATCTTCTCTCTGTCAGACTCTTTCTCTACTTGAAAACCACGGCTAGGTTCAGATTTTAACTCCCTTACCCCCTTCTGCAAGTAGTAAAGACCTCCTCTCGCCTTACCAATGCCAATCGTCATCTTTGTAAGATTGTCCTGAAACACACAATGGGTAGAATGAAAAGTTACAGAACAATTAAGATTTTTGGTAATTTTGCTAATGGAAAGAAGGTTGTTAGAGAGATTAGGTGCAAGTAAAACTAAAGACATGGAGAATGTAAGAGAAAGTGAGACATTCCCAGCCCCTGTAATTGGCATAGGAGTCCCATTAGCAACCTGAACAGACTTAACGGGTGAAGGTATTAGAGAGTCAAGTATGGAAGGGTTACTAGTCATATGATCAGTGGCCCTGAATCAATAACCCAAGTGTTCGAAGCAGTAGAAATAAAGGCCAAACCAGAGTTACCTCCTTGAGAAGACACTCGAGATACATGAGAAGCAGAAGATGGAGAAGTGTCGGTGATAGCAACCTGAGCAAATTTCTTGTTCTTCTTCTCAGCTTGCTTAAGCTTGAACCACTCTGGATAACCATGTTTCTTCCAGCAAACATCAACCGTATGTCTCGTACTATTGCAGTGAGTGCAGAGACGAGAAGTAAAGTCGGCAGAAGGAGGAGTGATAGATAATGCCGATTGGATGCAGAGATAGGGCTGACAGCAAGAACCTGTTGATCGGAGAGAAAGATAAGCCACAGGTAAGCAGAGTAAAGGCAGCGGCAGGTTTGATTATGGGTATATAGAGTGATGGTAAGTATGGGTATGGATAGAGTTTAGACAAATTGGTGATTGCCAAGGTCAATCAGAGAAAACCCTAATCGTGTATGGTCTACCATGTCAAAACTAGAGAAAAATAGGGAGAAATATTTTATGATAATTTTATTCTTCTCGCAAGGAGGTATTTATACTATACACAAATAATACATATAAGGTAAGTATTAAGTTTACCAAGTTAGCTCTAATCAACTACGCGATGTTAGAAAGGGTAATGGTATGCCTCTAACATCTTTACACCCATGTATTTATATTAGTCAAAAACCAAGTGGTAAAATCTCACTAGTTACACCCACTAATTATGCTCATTCCAAGAATATTCACACATATTCCAACAGTATCCAAACCCATAATTTTCCCGTACCATATTTTATTAACTTTGACAAGAACCAAAGTGCCAAACGTTTTTTTTCTGGACATTTAATTTGATATATCAGTTTTGACTACTCTATTGGAATCCGTTATGTTTGCTAACAGACTTAATTCTTTAATACATATTTTTCTTCAATGGATAATTATTGTGGAGCATATTTTAAGAATTCCTTTTTACAATTGCAAATTACATTATGTAGACAGTGAAAAAAAAAAAAAAAAAAAAAAAAAAAAAAAAAAAAAAAAAAAAAAAAAAATTAACTTGTTTTATTTTTAATGTTTTAATATTTTTTTTCTCTTTATGCTTGACCATTTTGTAGTGTATGATAATTTGTTCTAATTTGTTGTACTCAATTTTATGTATCTTAAATTAGGGAGTTCTTGCTGATATCCTAGATCCAATTATGGGGAAAGGACTTATACCTGCTGACCTCAACACTTGGAAGCAAAGGAGAAGAGGTGAGCAAGCAACAATTATGTTATTCTGGCTTTGCATTCAACTTTATTGTCGGTGATCAACCTTTGCTATGTTCTTGTGTTTTTTTCCAGATGCATATATATATATATATATATATATATATATATATTTGTTAACAACCATCTACTCTAAAAGTTTAAGCTATTGGAGAGGGTGTAACTTAAATATATATATCCTTCAACACGCCCCCTCACGTGTGGCCTTCTTTTCGTTCACCACGTGATTTCAATTTTAATTATCAGGGTGACGATGAGGTTTGAACACGAGACCTTTGGCTCTGATACCATGTGAACAACCATCTACTCCAAAAGCTTAAGCTATTGGAGAGGGTGTAACTTAAATATATATATATATTTAAACTTAAATATATATATATATATATATTTAAACTTAAACAATATTCATATAGATATATCATCTTCATTTTCACTGTCACTATTCTTGCCTTAATTTCATATGAATGAGATCAGTCAAATGAATTCGCTCATGTAGATGTATATCCTGTTAACAAGTTAAAGTTTTCTGTGTTATTTACGCACTGTCCTATTGGTTTTTCATATGTTTCTTATAAAAGAGTAAGTTGACCATATCATAATAATAAAAATAGTAGATCTTAATATTGTAGCAGTTATTACGTTTTTACCCTTTTTCTCTATGTTAGAAGCGATTTCTAGGCGATTAGGGTTTCTCGGGGATTGCTGCTACTAACATGGATTAGGGCTTATGGGAGGATATTTCCTTTAAGTAGCGAATCTACCACGTCTCCTTCTCAATGGCGAGGTTGAATGCTTCCCAATTGAAGATGGTAGGACCTTTAGGGTCGATCATCAAAGTCAAGCAGACCATACTATGTTCTATAAACATTCAAGAGAAGGTAAAGTAGCTATCTTGATTGTTTATGTGGATGAAATAATCTTAACAGGTGATGATAGTGCCGAACTGGAAAGATTGAAGAAGGGACTTGCTAAAGATTTCGAGATAAAAAACCTAGGAGCATTGAAATATTTTCTCGGAATGGAGTTCGCTAGGTTCAAGGAGGGTATCTTGGCCACTCAATGCAGATACACACTTGACTTCTCGGTGAAAAAGGTTTGCTTGGATGTAAAGCAGCTGAAACACCAACCGAGCCCTACTTGAAGCTGCAACATGCTAAAATCGAAGACGTGAATATAGAACAATTCCAGACTCTTGTTGGAAGATTAATCTATTTATCTCATACACGTCCCGATATAGCATTCGCAGTAAGTAGAGTGAGCCAATTCATGCATTCACCGGGACAGGAACACTTTGAATTAGCATACATAATCCTAAGGTATCTAAAAGGAACTCCTGGTAAAGGTCTGTTATTTAAAAAACAGGGGCATCTTCAGGTTGAAGTCTATACATGTGCGGATTGGGCTGGTAGCATTACTAATCGGAAATCTACCTCAGTACCTTCGTTGGAGGGAATTTGGTTACTTGGCGAAGCAAAAAACAGAACGGAGTGGCTAGAAGTAGTGCAGAAGCTGAATTTAGATCAGTTGCTCATGGAATTTGTGAAGCTTTGTGGATCAGAAGGTTACTAGAAGACTTGAAAAATTCCGAGTACTTCAACAATAAAAGTGTACCGTGACAACAAGGCAGTAATTGCAATTGCTCATAATCCTGTCCTTCACGGCAGAACTAAACATGTGGAAGTTGACAAGCACTTTATCAAAGAGAAGCTTGAGAAGGGATTAATATGCATGTCTTATATACCCACCACTGAGCAGATTGCAGATATTCTTACAAAGGGACTACACAAAAGACAATTTGACTACTTAATTGGCAAGCTGGCTATGGAAGATATATTCAAGCCAGCTTGAGGGGGAGTGTTGGAAACGGAAATAATTCAGCCAAGATATAGCCGAAATTTCAGGGATATCATAGCTGTAAATATGTAGAATTAGTCGATGCCTATAGAATAGGAAAGTTTAAATTTAAATTAGAATAAGTAGTTAATTACTTCCTATTTTTATGCCTTGTATCACCTATTTATATAGATGCCGTGTACATTATCAAAGATAGGGAGAAAGAAATATTCCTTTCAATAGTTTTCTGTCTTTTAGTAGGGTTATCAGATTTCTCTCTCACGCTTTTCAACATGCCACCAAGAAGAAGAAATCCGACTCGCAGACCAGCCGTTCGGCCTGATCAGGATGTAGTAGTTGATCAACAACAAGTGCTTGCTGTGATAGAAGATCTAAAAAGGCAGATTGAATCTTTAGCTCTGCGCACTGCGCAAACCCCAGCCCCTTCTCAAGATGGCGTCGAATCTGAGGAGGACAATTTGGAAGAGGAATTTGTTGATCCTTTTCGCAGAAACGCAGCACCAAGACCAGCACCTTTTCCATATGAGGAAAGGTGTTGGGATGGTGGTTTTAAGGTGGAAATTCCAGAACTTGCAGGAGATCTGAATGGAGAAGGTTTCATTGATTGGTTAACCACTGTGGAAAGAATCTTTGACCTGAAGGAAGTACCCGATGACAAAAAGGTGAAATTGGTTGCTGTGAAACTAAGAGGAAGAGCATCAGCTTGGTGGGATCAGTTCATTATGGCACGGCAAAGGCAAGGAATGCCTAAGATTGTTGATTGGGAAAAGATGCAAAAAAAGCAAAGGTTTTTCTTCCTTACAACTATACCCAATCAATGTTTCAAAGGCTACATAATTGTCGTCAAGGAAGCAAGATTGTTGACGATTACACACAGGAATTCTTTGGACTTGTTTTCAGGAATGAGTTAAATGGAAGTGAGGGAGCAACAGGTTGCACGGTATATAGGGAGCTTACCAGTTAATCTGCAAGTTATACTGAATCAGCAAGATATTTGGAATGTTTCTCAAGCACATCAACGTGCCAAAGCAGCAGAAATTCAGCAAGCAAGAGGGACACACAGAGCACCAAATAATCAGGTTACTTCTAATCGAGCTACAACTTTTAGGGGACAATCTCAAAGTGGCAGCAATGCAGCCCCTCAATCACAGCCAAGTGGTGGAGCAACTGTTGCTAAATTGCAGCCTAATGGAGCAGGAATTAAATGCTTTAAATGTGGAGCACCTGGACACAAGTCGACTGAATGTCAAAAAGCAAATAGTCGTGAAGGAAAGCAGCTTCTTATGGAAGAATGTGGAGAAGAAGAACCACAAGAAGAAGAACCTATTTATGATGATGATGAGGAGGATGCTGTTGTAAGAGGAGACATGGGGCTCTCTCTTGTGATGCGAAAGACCTTTATAGCATCATGACACAAAGATCCTGAGGATTGGCTGCGACATAATATTTTCCAAACTCTTTGTACCATTGGGAGTTGTGTTTGCAAGCTGATTATAGATAGCGGAAGCTGTGAAAACATCATCTCTCAAGAAGCAGTGACGAAGTTAAAGCTATCGATGGAAGCGCATCCTCAACCTTACAAACTTTCCTGGTTCAAGAAAGGCAATGAGGTATCTATCACTAAATGATGCTTAGTTAATTTATCTATTGGTAATAGGTATTTTGATAAAGTATGGTGCGATGTTGTGGCAATGGATGCATGCAATGTCGTGTTTGACCGACCTTGGCAATTTGATAATATAGTGCAACATGATGGCTGCAAAAACACTTACACATTTTATAAAGATGAGAAGAAAATAATATTGGTTCCATCTAAAGAGGAAGAAGTTACACCTAAACCTAACTGAGGGAGGGTGTTAATTTACTCTCTATGGCCAATTTTGAGGAGGAATTGGACGAGAGTGGCTTGGTATATGTTTTAATTGGTAAAGAGAAGCTTGCAGGAACAAATTGTCCAGCCACTGTTCATCCACTTTTAGAGGAGTTTGCTGATGTTAAGCGACAAAATTTACCCCATGGATTACCTCCCATGAGGGACATCCAACACCAAATTGATCTAGTGCCCGGAGCTACTTTACCTAATAAGCCACATTACTGAATGAGTCTAAAGAGCATGATGAGCTTAAAAGGCAGGTTTCAAAAATATTGGAGATGGGTTATGTGCATGAAAGTATGAGTCCATGTGCTGTACGAGCTTTATTGGTACCAAAGAAAGATGGGAGTTGGAGAATGTGTACTAATAGTAGAGCCATCAACAAAATTACTGTGAAATACAAATTTGCTATCCCTCGGCTAGAAGACACGCTAGATCATCTTTTGGGAGCTAAAGTGTACTCAAAGATTGATCTCAAAAGTGGATACCACCAAATTAGAATTCGCCCTAGAGATGAATGGAAGACAGCTTTCAAAACTCGTGAGTGGTTGTATGAATGGTTGGTTATGTCGTTTGGTTTGTCAAATGCATCAAGCACTTTTATGCGAGCGATGAATCATGTGCTGAAACCTTATATTGGGAAGCTTGTTGTGGTATATTTTGATGATATTCTTGTGTATAGCACTTCAGAAAAGAAACATCTTGAACATCTACAAGCTCTCTTGACTACTTTAAGGGAGGAAATATTATTCAATAACTTAAAGAAGTGCAGCTTTATGACAGATCGATTGCTGTTTTTAGGATATGAAGTCTCCTCAAAAGGAATTCAAGTGGACCAGTCCAAAGTGCAAGCTGTCATTGAGTGGCCAAGTCCAGCAAATGTTCATGAAGTTCGTAGTTTTCATGGGTCAGCCTCATTCTATCGTCATTTCATAAGGGATTTCAGCTCACTTGCAGCACCAATTACGAGTTGCATGAAGAAAAGACCATTTAAGTTGACCGCTGAAGCGGAAAAAAGTTTTTCGATTATATTGAAGATTTAATGGAGGAATAAGTGAAGGAAAATCTTTCAGTAATTGATGTTGTTTCCAATTATTGAAGATTTGGTATTACTAGAGGAATCAGTGGAGAAAAATCTTCCTTATTTCCTATTTTCTAATTCTTTCCATTCTTATAATTTCTTCTCCTATATAAAGGACCTCCACCATTGTATTGTGTATGAATTGAGAGAGTATTATAAGAGTGATATAGCCCTTTGGGCTCTTTGTGCTGTGGATGTAGGGCCTAGTGGGTGAACCACGTAATATAAATGTGTTTTACTTGTTTTATTTATCTCTTCACTTCCACTCTATGCTTTACAACATGGTATCAGAGCCTAATTTCTCTTCCTAGGTTCGGACCCCTATCTTGGTGTATTCCCTTAGCATCTAAAATGTTGCTAAGGGTTTTTCGGTGCTATTTGTTTCTTGTTTGGGCTGGTGGTATGTTTGGTAGCATTGTCTTCATCTTTGCCATGTCTTTGACAGTTTTTATCGACTTGTTTGGGCTGCCACTGTGTTCGGTAGCATTATACTCGCCTTTGCCGTGTCTCCAGCAGTTTTTATTGACTTGTTTGGGCTGTCGGTGTGTTCGGTAGCATTGTTCTTTGTCTTCTTTGTTTTCTCTTCATCATTTACACTTCTTGTTACTCGTCATCTCAATGGCAAGTTGGGCATTCATGCTCCAACTTGAGGGGGAGTATTGAAGATTTAATTGAGGAATTAGTGGAGGAAAATCTTTGAGTAATTGATGTTTCCTATTATTGAAGATTTGGTGTTACTAGATGAATTAGTGGAGAAAAATCCTCCTTGTTTACTATTTTCTTATTCTTTCCATTCTCATAATTTCTTCTCCTATATAAAGGACCTCTACCATTGTATTATGTTTGAATTGAGTGAGTATTATAAGAGTGATTTAGCCCTATGGGCTCTTTGTGTTGTGGATGTAGGCCAACTACGTAGTATTTGTGTGTTCTACTTGTTTTATTTATATCTTCACTTCCGTTTTATACTTTACAACAAATTATTTAAGAAAAAGCTTTTTGAAGCTCCCATTCTTATTCTGTCAGATTTTAACAAAGTTTTTGAAGTTCACTGTGATGCTTTTAGGGTCTGCATATGAGCAGTGGTTAGCCAAGAAGGAAGACTTGTGGCATTCTTTAGAGAGAAGTTAAGTGGTGTAAGGGTGAAATATTCTACTTATGATGTGGAATTCTATGCTATTGTACAGACACTACACCATTGGGAGCATTATTTGATTCAAAAGGAGTTTGTATTGTATTCTGACCATAAGGCTTTGAAGTACATAAATGGGCAGCATACGTTAGATCGTCAGCATGGCAAATGGGTCGCATACTTGTAGCAATTTACTTTCACTTTGAAGCATAAGTCAAGTGTTCAGAATAAGGTGGCTAATGCTTTAAGTCGAAGATTTCATTTACTATCCACTGTGCAAGTTTGGGTTGTGGGTTTTGACACTTTCAAGGATATGTATGTTGTTGATCCATTCTTTGGAAGGATTCACGAAGAGGTAGTGGAAGGCAAGTGGACTAACTACTACTTGCAATCGGGTTTTCTCTTTAAAGGAGCAAAATTGTGCATTCCTAATTGTTCCTGAAGAGAGAAAATCCTTCTTCAGCTGCATAATGAGGGACACTTTGGCAGAGATAAAACTTATGCTTTGGTTGATGCAAAATATTCTTGGCCAAAGTTACAAAGGGATGTCAGTAGGCTTGTTGATCACTGCCAAATTTGTCAAGTGTCAAAAGGTGGAGCAACTAATGCTGGTTTATATATATGCCTATGCCTGTTTCGACTTCTCCATGGATAGATGTTAGTATGGATTTTGTGCTGGGACTTCCTCGAATACAAAGGGGTATGGATTTTGTCTTTATTGTTGTTGATAGATTTTCTAAAATGGCACATTTCATACCATGAAGGAAAACTATGGATGCTTCTCAAATTGCTAATTTGTACTTTAAAGAAATTGTTCGTTTACATGGTGTGCCAAAGTCCATTACTTTTGATCGAGATAGGAAGTTTATCAGCCATTTTTGGAGGACTCTTTGGAAGAAATTGGGGTCTGATTTGAACTTTAGTTCAGCATATCATCCTCAAACCGATGGGCAAACCGAAGTTGTTAACAGAAGTTTGGGAAATCTGATTTGAAGTCACGTTGGGAATAATTTGAAACAGTGGAATCAAGTTCTTTCTCATGCAGAATTTGCTTTTAACAGGTCTAGAAATCGAACAACTAAGATGAGTACTTTTGAGATTGTTTATGGGCAGAATCCGAATAGTGTTTTAGATCTGGTTCCACTTCCAATAATGGGTCGTGTGAGTTCAAAAGCTGAAGAATTGGTAGACCAAATCAAAGAAATTTATAACAAAGTGCGGCAACAAATTGAGGAGAGCAATCACAGGTATAAAGAACTTGTCAAGAAGAAGACTATTTTCAAATAGTTGAACGCAGTTAGCGTGGACAGCTGTATAAATATCTACATATCTAGGTTTTTCCCTTATTTATCTAGAAGTTAGTGTATTAATGTATTAGCTGTCAATTTAATTATATAGTTGACTTACCTTAAATAGGTTTGTGTATTCTATATAAATACCCTTGAGATATATGAAAGTAAGAGATTTTGGTCAGCCATTTGTCAATTTGGTATCAGAGCAAAAAGAAAGGAATTTCCGTTGCTTTCTTTTTCCTTTTGTAACCCTAATTCTAAAGACCTGCAACAGCCATCATCTATCTTCTTTGTGCTGTTGCTGCTTGTCTTCAATACCTCTTAGCCACGATCCATGGAAGCCAAAACAACCACTAATTCTTCCTCTCTAACCGAGATTTCAACTGATAGTAAGAATTCCTCCACGATGACTATTCACAAAACTTCTTCTCCCATTCCTATTAAATTGGATTGGGCTAATTATCGTGTTTGTTCAATGATGAATGGGAGGTTAAAGATGCCCTAGTCAAGTCTTGGCTTATCAATTCCATGACGGTTAATCTGATGTCCCACTTTGTGCAGTGTGGAACGGCCAAGAGGTTTGGGATGCGGTCAAGAGAAGCTATCTTGATGTATCTGATTCTTCTTAGGTTTAGGAACTGATGAAGAAGTCCTGTCAATTGCGTCAGGATGGTCAGCCTCTTGTAGAGTACTACAATGAGTTGAACTCAAATCTTCAAGGAACTTGATTATCGAAGACCAAATGATATGACGTGTACAACTAATATTAAGAAACAGAGGAAGCGTATTGCTGAGGATCGGGTCTATATGTTTCTTGCAGGTTTGGATCACAGTTTGGATGAAGTTAGTAGTCGTGTTTTAGCTACCTCTCCTGTACATATTCTCTAGTTCATCGTGAAGCACAGAGATAGGTCACCATGGCAATAAAGGATCACTCAGAGGCCTCGACTCTTGCTGTCCAAAAGAGTTCCCGACCAGCTCCTCCTTCTACCAACTCTACTTCTTGTCTCTGCACTCACTGCAATAGTACGAGACATAGGGTTGATGTTTGATGGAAGAAGCATTGTTATCCGGAGTGGTTCAAGCTTAAGCAAGCTGAGAAGAAGAACAAGAAATTGGCTCAGGTTGCTATCACCGACACTTCTCCATCTTCTGCTTCTCATGTATTTCGAGTGTCTTCTCAAGGAGGTAATTCTAGTTTGGCCTTTATTTCTACTGCTTCTAACACTTGGGTTATTGATTCAGGGGCCACTGATTATATGACTAGTAACTCTTCCATACTTGACTCTCTAATACCTTCACCTGTTAAGTCTGTTCAGGTTGCTAATGGGAATTACAGGGGCTGGGAATGTCTCACATTCTTCTATATTCTCCATGTCTTTAGTTTTACTTGTACCTAATCTCTCTAACAACCTTCTTTCCATTAGCAAAATTACCAAAAATCTTAATTGTTTTGTAACCTTTCATTCTACTCATTGTGTGTTTCAGGAGAATCTAACGAAGATGACGATTATCATTGGTAAGGAGAGAGGAGGTCTTTACTACTTGGAAAAGGGGGTAAGGGAGTTGAAATCTGAGCCTAGCCGTGGTTTTCAAGTAGAGAGAGTCTGTCAGAGAGAGGATATTTTTATGGCATTGTCGTTAAGGACATCCATCTTTCTCTTATTTAGAACATTTATGTCCTAAGTTGTTTTGCAATATTTCTGCTTCTAGTTTAGGGTGTGAACAATGCATTTATGCTAAACACCATCGTGTTCCTTTTAAAGTGAGTTTCAATAAAAGTTTTATTCCTTTTTCATGTGTTTACACAGATGTGTGGGGTCCTTTTTCTACTCCTACTTCGGGCCATAAATACTTTATATCTTTTATTGATGACTGTACTGGAGTGAGTTGGGTTTATTTGTTGAAATCTAAGAGTGATGTTATACATGTTATTCTTCAGTTTTACGAAATGATTGTCACACAATTTCATACTCAGGTTCAGGTTTTCGATTCTGACAACGGTCGTGAGTTCGTGAATCAGTCTCTTATTGATTTCTTCAAACAACATGGCATGCTCCACCAGACAATGTGTGTCTACATGCCACAACAGGACGGCATAGCAGAGCGTAAGAATCGTCATCTCTTAGAGGTGGCGGCTCGTGCCTTATGCTTTACTATGAATATTCCTAAGCGTTTCTAGGCGAGGATGTCATAACTGCTGTTTTTCTTATTAACCGAATGCCTACTCATATAATTAAATATCAAACTCCATTGAGAATGCTATCCCGATTTCACTCTATTCCTTCTGCACTAAATCTTTGTCCTAAGATTTTTGGTTGTGTGTGTAATGTTCATGTACGTCCTCTTTATAGGGATAAGCTTGACCTTCGTGCTCTTAAGTGTGTCTTCCTTGGTTACTTTAGTTCACAAAAGGGCTATAATTGTTTTCGTCCTCCTACAAGCAAATACTATGTGTCCATGGACGTTCAGTTTTGTGAAAAAGAGTCTTATTTTTCAGGGGATGTATCTCTGATTCCTCTTCAGGGGGAGATTAGTAGTAAGGAAGATGAACGGTTATGGCTGGGAGAAAAGAGGTTGTGGATTTCAGGTAAGGGGGAGGATTCAGCCTTTATGAAAAAAAGGGAACCTTTACATACTTTTGATCTTGTGGAGACTGAGTTCGAGGAAAGAATAGGTGAAAGACCAGCCCACTTGTTCAAAGGAGTATATGTGAGAAGGAACAAGGATGCCACTGTCATGCCCCCCCCTTCTAACTCAAGTATCCCTCTTAATGATACTACCATGCCATCGGATGAACCTTCTAGGATTAACTCTGAGGTACATGTTTCTTCTCCTTTAACTTCAATTTTAGATATTAATTCTAACCCTGTAACTTCTGTGGAGACTGCTGCGTTGAATCCACAAGTTGGTGATCAGGGTAGGAGGTATCCTCTTCGTGATCGTAAAGAACCTAATAGGTTGGGTTTCTCCAAATCTTCTTCTAATGTTGTCTATCCCATCTCTGACTTGGTTTCCCATCACCGTCTGTCTAAGACTCACCTAGCTTTTGCCCTTCAGTTGTCTTCTGTGTCTGTTCCTAGTCATTTTCAGGATGCCCTTGGAGATCCTAAGTGGAAGGCTGCTATGGTAGAGGAAATGAAGGCTCTCCAGAAGAACTCTACTTGGGGGTTGGTCAAGTTACCTCAAGAAAACAAGACAGTGGGATGTAAGTGGGTGTTTACAATGAAATATAAGTCAGATGGGACAGTTAAAAGGTACAAGGCTAGACTACTTGCCAAGGGATACACTCAGACTTATTGGATTGATTATCAAGAGACCTTCGCTCCTGTGGCCAAGATGAACACTGTTTGAGTTATACTCTCTCTTGCAGTTAATCTGGACTGGCCATTACAACAGTTTGATGTGAAGAATGCCTGGCTTCATTGTGATTTGATAGAGGAGGTGTATATGTATCGTCCCCCGGGGTTTACACCTGATAAGGTATGCAAGCTAAAGAAGGCTTTATACAGGTTGAAACAATCACCAAGAGCATGGTTTGGCAGGTTGAGCTACTCAATGAAGGAGTATGGTTTTAAGCAAGCTTTGGCAGATCACACTCTCTTCTATAAGAGGGATGGTGATGATATTACTTTGCTTATCGTTTATGTGGATGGCATGATTGTTATAGGTAGCAACACCAATGAGATAGAGAAGCTTCGTAGCTATTTGGCGAAGGAATTTGAAATGAAGGGCTTGGGGGTTCTGAAATACTTTCTGGGCATTGAAGTGTCTCGGTCCAAGCGGGGGCTTTTTCTCTCTCAACGAAAGTATACGTTAGATCTCTTGGCTGAAACAGGTAACTCTGCGTGTATAGACACTCTTATTGAAGTAAATCATGGCTTAGCTGTATATCCTAATCAGATTCCGACAAACAAGGAGAGATATCAGAGACTAGTGGGGAAGTTGATCTATCTGACTCACACTAGGCCGGACTTGTCGTATGCAGTTAGTGTTATGAGTCATTTCATGCACAATCCGAGTGACCGACACATGAATGCAGTGAATCGTATCTTGGCTTATCTAAAGTCCTCTCCAAGTATGGACACCTAGACATTGTGTATTATACAGATTCTGATTTTGCGGGAGCCAAGTTGGATAAGAAGTCTACTTCGGGGTATGTGTCATTCATTGGAGGCAATTTGGTGACCTGGAGGAGTAAGAAACAGAATGTGGTATCGTTGTCTAGTGCATAAGCTGAATGCCGTGCTCTTTATCATGCAATTACAGAGCTTACTTGGTTGAAGATTCTCTTAAGTGAGCTTGGGTTTGGTCCAAAGTAACCTATGTTACTTTTTTGTGATAATACGGCAGCTATTGCTATTGCTAATAATCCAGTGCAACAGGATCTAACTAAGCATCTTGAACTTGACCGAAACTATATCAAGGATAACCTGGATTCTGGTGTGATAGAGGTTCCTTGCATTAAGAGTTTAAACCAACTGGCTGATATGATGACTCATGGTGTTACTAGTGGTCTGTTTCATACATCACTATCCAAGTTGGGCATGTGCGATATCTATGCACCAACTTGAGGGGGGGAGTTAGCATGTACAGCTGTATAAATATCTACATATCTAGGTTTTTTCCTTATTTTTCTAGAAGTTAGTGTATTAGAATTAATGTATTAGCTGTCAATTTTATTTTATAGTTGACTTACCTTAATTAGGTCTGTGTATTCTGTATAAATACCCTTGAGATATATGAAAGTAAGAGATTTTGGTTGGCCATTTGTCAATTAACACTCTAAGAAGTCGCGACCGAGTTTCCATAAATGGACTGAGTTTCCATAAATAGGCCAGCTGATGATGAGTCCGATTATGTGATTGTTTTTAGTCTTGAGTCATTTATAAATCTTTAATCTGTTTTATTTCATACTTAGGATATTATTGTCATTTGATTTTATTTTATAAGTCATGTACCTTTTAAGTGAGTCATGTGACTGTTTAAGGTCTGTTTTGTAATTTTTAGCTCTTTATTCTGTTGGAGAGAATATTAGCCTTTAGATTACATTTATTTGAAGGGCTAAGATTATATCTTTGCTAGGGCATTCCTTGTGGCTTTATAAAAGGGTTGTCCCAATTTGTAATGAGCAGATATTTTACGTATTATCAATAGGGTTAATTCCACCTACACTCCCTGATGTTTGCCTATATTTCACTTACAACCCCTCTACGTTTCATAATTTCACCTACACCCCCTATCAGTAAACACCGTCTAGTTTTCTAACAGAAATGTGTGATTTTACTTTTTTGCCCGTGAATTATATATTAAAAATTATAACTTAAATGAAAAGACTTAAATGCCCTCTATTTCTCTCTCTTTACACAGACACATGATGTAAATGCCGGTGACCAAGTCGGACGGTGGAGATCGCTTCACCTCTGTAACTTGTAGTTGGATGGCGATCCCAAGTTCTGTGAAGTTCAATTCAGTCCGGCGAAGCTCGCAACGGAAGACGGAAGCTGTGATAAGAACCCGTGGTGGCCGTGCATGGTTGCACCTCATCGATCCAAAAACCAGTGATGGCAAGGCAACACGACAGGAATCTCAGACGACGGCGACTCCTTTTGTGACGCCAACTCTTGTCGTAACTCCACCGTCCTCTTCAACCAAACCTAGTTCAGTCCGGCGAGCAACGATTCAGTCATACCGACCTTAAATCCCGGTGTTGTTAACGGCGGCAGACGGTGAGAGCAGATCTAACATCCCATTGTTGTCGACGGTGATGGTCTCCCGGTTGTTGATATCGGCAGCGAGGTGTGTCACCATCAGGTGCAGAAGCGTCCGACGAAGGCCGTAGGGCAAGCACTCGGCGGAGATCCGTGATCCCAAACGCCCAAGGTCTAGAGTTTGGATCGGGAAGTAAAGCAATTCTGAACTTCCCTCTTGAGGCCGGAAAGTCGTATGACACGGCGGTGTAGTAGGATAGCCAACGTGAAGTTTGTTGGGATCGCCGGTGGTGAGCAAGGAAGATGCCGACGGTGATGAAGTGCGACAGAAAGTCGTATGTCTAAGGTTCACTTTGTTTAGGGATTTGTTTCGAATTTCCAGCCTGTAAAGCCCAAAAAACTGATTAAAATCAACACAAGAAGCTCAAATCAAGGTTAATTTTCCTTCATCTTTAGTGTTTCCCACATTCAATTGGTCCTAGTTATAATGTAATTTGATATTTTAGTTTTTGAATTTCCTCTTTTAATACCTTCTCTAAAAACCACGTATTTAGGATTGATTTGCTTATAATTTTGGGTCTCTATTGACTGATCGATGTACATACTTAGCTTCGCCAAAAAAAAAAAAAATCTGAATAATGCGTGTTCATACTTGTTATTGTTGTATCACTAAAATAATTTGGAACAAAAAAAAAATAGCAAATTTGGTTGAAAAATTAATGGGTTTTGCCACTATCTCAAAAAACCACCGCCACTGTCTTTCTCAACCTCCTCCTACGACCCAACAACATGCTTCAGTCCAATGACACTACAAGCGTGCTTCAATGCGGCCAAACAACGACCCATCAACGTGCTTCAGTACGGCGACGCTACAAGTGTCCTCAATCAACCTCGGTGAAACGCAGTTCAAGACGGCTATGGACTCGCCGGACATTTCGTTCCCATCGAACAATCTCGCCACCAGTAGAAGAATCAAAGATGGGTGTAGGCAGTGATGGTAATTTTGTAAATTTGCATTAGTCAATGAGGTTAAAAATGTCATTTCAAGTATTGGAAGGGCAAAATTGACCTTTTACCAATTTGTTCATGCTAACACCGTCAGTTGCTTAACTGCAGGGGGTATTTTGCTACATAAATCAAGACCTCAAGGGAGGTAAGTGGAATTATGAAACGTAGAGGGGGTGTAAGTAAAATATAGGCAAACGTCAGGGGTGTAGGTGGAATTAACCCTTATCAATAATATCAGCTTACTACTGAAGCTTTTTATCTCTCCCTTTCTTTGGGATTGAGTTGTGGCTGTTTAAGCTTTTCGTTAGCTTAATCTTGCTCTCTGTTTTTCCTTCTTAGTGATTTAATTCTCTCTTTCATAAGTTGATTGCATTAAATAGCAACAAGTGTGAATAATGAAAAGAGAACACGAAGAGCAATGCTACCGAGCACGTGCCGGAGAAACTACCAAGGCGAAGACAATGTTACTGAATACACTAGCAACTGAATCAAGTCAATAAAAATGCCAGAGACATGACAAAGATGAATACAATGCTACCAAACACAACGACAGCCCAAACAAGTCAATAAAAACTGCCGGAGACACGGCAAAGGCGAAGAACAATGCTACCGAATACAATGGCAACCCAAACAAGTCACAAATAGCACTAAGAAACCCTTAGCAACATTTCGGATGCTAAGGGAATACCCCAAAATAGAGGCCCGAACATAGGAAGACAAATTAGGATCTGATACCATGTTGAAATAGAAGTGAAGAGATAAATGAGACAAGAAAAACACTTATATTACGTGGTTCAACCACTAGGGCTACATCCACGGCACAAAGAGCCCACAGGAGTACATAACTTTTATAATACTCTCTCAACACATTCAAAATTCAATGGTGAATGCTCCTTTATATAAAAGAATAAATGATGGGAATGGAAAGAGATATAAAATAGTAAACAAGGAGGATTTTTCTCCACTGATTCCTCTACTAATAGTAAATCTTCAATATTAGGAAACAACATAAATTACTAGAAGATTTTCCTCCACTGATTTCTCCATAAAATCTTCAATACTATCAATGACTTGTTGGGAAGCTCATTTATTTATCGATTACTCGACCTGACATTGCTTATGCTGTGAGTGTCATGAGCCAATTCATGCACTCTCCTCGTATCCTTCACCTTGATGCAACTATTTGTATCCTTAGCTAGTTGAAAGGTTGTTCGGGCCGTGGTATTTTTTTGGCAATTGTTGTCAATTACAGGTGAGGCCTGGACAGATGCTGATTATGCAAGATCAATTTCAGATAGGAGGTCAACTTTGGGCTATTGTACTACTATTTGTGTCAACTTGGTTACTTGGCATAGAAAGAAGCAAGATGTTGTCTCTCGATTTAGCGTAGAGGTTGAGTATAGGGCTATGGCTCTTGGAGTGTGTGAGTTGTTATGGCTAAGAATGTTGATGATAGACTTGTGCCTTCCAGTGTTGCTTCCATTTTTCTTTACTATGACAACAAGTCTACCATTAGCATTGCAGCAAATCCCATTCAACATGATAGAACTAAGCATATAGAGGTTGACCGTCACTTGATTCGAGAGAAGATCATCTCTTGTTAAATTTGCACTCCGTTTCTCACTAGCTCTCAGCAACTTGCAAACATTCTTACGAAGGTGTCAACAAGATCGTGTTTGAGGATGCATTGTCTAAGTTGAGCGTCTCAGATATCGACACACCAACTTGAGGGGAATGTTAGGTGAGATATGATAGCCACAAATCATGGGATGTGACTTACCATATTAGCCGCGATATGATAGCCACAAATCATGGGATGTGATTTACCATATTAGCTAAGAGTTTGACTTTATTTATGCATATACCTAGGCATAGAATCCGCAATGATTTTATTTAATTTCCTTTCCAGTAATATTAACATGTGCTCCTTTTATTTATAAATACTATAGCTCAGAATGAGTAATTTATCTCATTCAAGCCTTTACACTTCTATTCCTCCATTTTTTTTTCTTTTTTTTTTTTTTTATTACACTCTTCTAGGATTAGGTAAATTGTTATTGTTGGTTTCGAACACCTAGAAGGGCTTAGGCAAGATCTTGTGAGTCTACAAAGAGGTTCTAGTTATTGAGAAGGAGGTTGTCCAGTTATATGTAAGTGGGCAACGATTCGATCTTGGCCTCTATTTCACTTAGATGTCAAGAATGTTTTTCTCAATGGTGACTTGTAGGAGGAGGTGTATATGGTTCCTCCCCCCACCCCCCCCCCCCGGCGCGGGCTTTCATTTTCCTTCTCATTCTATTACGGTTTATCGTCCCCCCCCCCCCCCCCCCCCCCGGCGCGGGCTTTCATTTTCCTTCTCATTCTATTACGGTTTATCGTCTTCGTCGCTCCTTGTAATGCCTCAAGCAATCTCCTTAAGCTTTGTATGATCGCTTTGGCATTGCCATGCTCTTGTTTGGTTTCCATCAGAGTGCAGCTGATGATAGTTTGTTATGTCATTCAGGCGGTAAGATAGTTGCACTCATTGTGTATGTTGATGATGGTATTGTTCTCACTGGAGATGACACTGCCGGAATTCCTGAGGTTAAGAGCTATCTTGGCCATCAGTTTGAGGTTGAGGATCTTGGCTCCCTTTGGTACTTCTTGGGCATTGAGGTGGCTCGCTCTAAGGCTGGCATTAGCTCTCAGGGCAAGTATGTTTTTGACTTACTTTCTGCTTTTGGCCAACTTGGTGCTCGTTGTGCCAGTACTCCGATTGAACAGAATCACCGGTTGGCTAATTCTAAGGTTACAGTCAGTGACTTGTTGGGAAGCTCATCTATTTATTGATGACTCGACGAGACATTACTTATGCTGTGAGTATTGTGAGCCAATTCATGCAATCTCCTCATATTCTTCACCTTGATGCAGTTATTTAGATCCTTCGCTACTTGAAAGGTTGTTCGGGCCGTGGTTTTTTTTTTTGCCAATTGTTGTCGCTTACGGGTGAGGCCTGGACAGATGCTGATTATGCAAGATCAATTTCAGATAGGAGGTCAACTTCGGGCTACTGTACTACTATTTGTGGCAACTTGGTTACTTGTTGTAGAAAGAAACAAGATGTTGTCTTTTGATCTAGTGTAGAGGTCGAGTATAGTGTTATGGCTCTTGGAGTGTGTAAGTTGTTATGGATAAGAACGTTGATGACAGACTTGTGCTGTCCAGTGTTGCTTCCATTTTCACTTTACTATGACAACAATTCTGCCATTAGCATTGCAGCAAATTCCATTCAGCATGACAGAACTAAGCGTATAGAGGTTGACCATCACTTTATTCGAGAGAAGATTATCTCTTGTCAAATTTGCACTCCGTTTGTCACTAGCTCTCAGCATCTTGCAGACATTCTTATGAAGGGAGTTAGTAAGATTGTGTTTGAGGATACATTGTCTAAGTTGGACGTCCCAGATTTCGACACACCGACTAGAGGGGGAGTGTTAGGTGAGATGCGATAGCCACAAATCATAGGATGTGACTTACTATATTAGCCGCGATATGATAGCCACAAATCATGGGATGTGGTTTACTATATTAGCTGAGATATGATAACCTTAAATCATGGATTTTGACTTTATTTATGCGTATATCTAGGCATAGAATTTGCAATGATTTTATTTAATATCCTTTCCTATAACATTGACACGTGCTCCTTTTATCTATAGATACTAGAGCTGTGAATGTGTAATTTATCTCATTCAAGCCTTTACACTTCTATTCCTTCTATCTTGTATTTCTTCTTGGAGCCTCTTATCATATGACAGGTTCTTCTTATCTTTTCTCGTCTTATTCAACTTGTTCTGGTAGGGATAAGGTTAGAGTTGCGAATGACTCTTTGTCATCTATTTCTGGAAAGGGGCTTGACCGCTTGTCCAATCTTCCCCGTCCATATCACTTTCTTCCGTATTATATGTTTCAAAATTTTCTACAATTTTGCCATCTGCAAGTCGAATCACTGAGTCTCTAAATTGTTCTGTGAGTTGAATCATGGAACTATTGAAACAAATTGCTATTATATTATACTGGCATCAGGTACATGTGATATGTGCTTTCCTTGTTTGCTTACGATTTCTGTATTTGTCTTTTCTATCATGGTGAAGTACCTAGCATAGTTGTTAAAGTGGTGAAGTACCTAGCTTGTCGCCTTGCATGCCTTAAGGCGACTGGGTTGTACTAGGCGAGCGCCTTTGTATAAAAGGCGCAAGGTGAAAAATGGTTTTTTTTTTTTTTTTTGATTATTTTGTTATTATTTTGGTTTTGTATGGTTTATTATTTGTTTATTGTTACTTTTTATTTGTTTATTACTTTTTATTATTACAAAACCTATACAAGTTACAAAACGAAAAAAAAAAAAAAGAGAACCAAAAAGCAAAAGGAAAGAAGAGACAGAGAAGTACATGAGCCTGATCTGCGAAGCCTCTCAGTCTCGGACTCTCGGATCTGCCAGATCTGCGTTTGCCGGTAAGTTCTCCTTCCCTCTCTTCTTCTTCTTCTCTCCTTCTTGCTTCTTCTCTTCTCGGATCTGCCAGAGGCCCGGATCTATCATCTCTCTGTCTCAGATTATTTTTATTTTTTATTTTTTCTCTTCTTCTTCTTTCTTTTTCTCTTGCTTCAATTTCTTCTTCTTTTCTTCTTCTTCTCTCGGCTCTTTTGTTGTAAGTACTTGAAATATCTTAATACTTTCGGCTCTCAGCTTCTCTCGGCTCTTCTTTTATTTATTTATTTATTTTTTTAGGCTGGTCCTCTTTTTTTTATTTATGTTGGTCCTCTATTTTTTTTTTTTGCTTGTCTAGATAAGTGCCTTGCATGTGTTTGAACTTTGATGATCAATCTGTTTCTGTTTTTATGCTTGTCTCTGTTTTTGTGTTTGAACTTTGATGATCAATTTGTTTCTGTTTTTATGCTTCTCTGTTACTGCCGGTACTTATTTTTATGCTTGTCTCTGTTTCTGTTGATTTTGTTTACTCCTTATTAATCTGTTTAATAGAGATCAATCAATTACTTACCCAAAAATGAAAAATAGAATCAATCATTCATGTTGCTTACTGCTTATAGAAAATTAGATTGATTTGATTTGAAAATATAGCACATCCTTGTGGTTTTTGCAAGATAAATTCATAATTTCTATTTAATGCATCCAAACATGGTGCTTGCAGCTTGCAAAAACATTTTATTCATGCTTAATGAAAATTAGATTTGATTTGACTTTAAATAATAATAGCACATCCAAACATGGGATAAATATATATATATATATATAAGTTGAGATCGAAATAATATTAAATAATATGTTAATATGTTTGATTATTCACTGTTGAACTCAAGTACTTGATTTAGTTGGCTTTGGCATCTTTATGTTGAATATTGAACTTAAGTAATTCATTTAGTTGACTTTTGCATCTTTAATACTTTATTGGGTGGGTTTTGTTTTTTTTTTTTTTTTTTCAACGTGCGCCTTGCTTCAGTTGGGCGCGCCCCTCGCCTTGAGCCCCAGGCTCCAGGAGGCCTTTGCGCTTTTGTGCGCCTTGAGCCTTTAACAACTATGATACCTAGTGATATTCTCTCCTTGTTTCTTGCTGAAGCTCTTTTTTCTTTAATGAGTGACATTTTTAATTTGTTTTTGGATGTTTGCAGTTATTGCTCCTGGGTTCCATTCCTTGTACTTGGAAGCTATGGTCAAAATATTTACAGATTGTTCTGAAAAAACAATATTGAAAATTGAGAATCTTCTGGAAGCAGAAGGTTCACGTGGAGGGAATATGATTGAGTTGGATCTGGAAGCAGAATTTTCTAGTTTGGCACTTGATATTATTGGGATGGGTGTTTTTAATTATGACTTTGGCTCCATCACAAAAGAATCCCCTCTGATTAAGGTTTGATTAGATGATAAACAGTCTTGACATTGTTATTGGTGTTACAATTGTTTTCCAGTGCATGTATGTTGTTATGATTATTGATTATTTACCTTGTTGTGTACATGAATCTCTAAACTGTGTCGAAAGTTGTATTTTCATCTAAAATATCTTTTCTAGGCTGTCTTGTCTGCCATCTTTATTTTTACTTGGGTTGTATTCTATGTATGCTGTAGTGGCTCTATTGTTCTTTTTTCTTTCCTTTTCATTTCCACTTCTTCTAAATTTAATTTGTTTTATTTATTTATTTTGTATTAGCCGAAACTCAATATTGGTGGAAATTAGTGTGTTGGGAGTAAGAGAGGAAAGAGGAAGGAGAAATGAGAGAAATAATGTAAAAGGGGTTAGTAGAAATATAAAAAGAAGAAATATGAGAGAATTATGTAAAGGCTTGAATGAGATTTATATTATGTAAAGGTTTGAATGAGATAAATCATTCATTCACAGGTTTAGTATTTATAGATAAAAAGAGCACATGCTCATATTTCAAGAAAATAAATTAAATCAAATCACAGCATATTCTAAGGCATATTTTATAGCACAATCAAATCTCTTCTAATATGGTAAGTCATTCCATAAATCGTGGGGCTATCATATCTGCTAACAGGGTTTTATAGAATGAGTCATATTTCTCATTTCTATACCCGTATTTGTATTACATAAATAACTGATAGTTACACAAAGCCTATCCTCTAAATATTATTTTCCAACACTTAATTAGGTTGGTGCACGGATATTTCTCATGCCGAGCTTGCATACAATTGAATGAAAAACC
Organism: Cornus florida; assembly: GCF_030987335.1. NCBI lineage: Eukaryota > Viridiplantae > Streptophyta > Magnoliopsida > Cornales > Cornaceae > Cornus > Cornus florida. The sequence continues at coordinate 98,845,296 of NW_026775578.1, forward strand.
TTTCTACCAAGGCATACAAATCATTCCATCATTTAGCTTTTCCTTGATGAAATGTATGTTGATCTCAATATGATTTCTCGTCTCACATTGAACTGGATTATGATTAATGTTGACGAATGTCTCAGTATGATAGTGTAGTCACATAGGTCCAACATCAAATCCAAAATCACCCATCAAAATTTAAAGCCACAAGATCATCAGATGAACCTGCCCAAGCTGAAGCTGTTGCGGCTTCTGCTTTAGATAACCATAATTAAAAAACAATATTACTTTTTCCAAATCCAATTTTAGGTATTTCATCATATGATAGATTACCCTTAAGTGAGTGGGATGAGGTGTTAGAATGTTAAGCTAGATTCTTTTGTTTTCCTAAATACATGCATGGTCCTACATATATGCATAGTTGATTATGGTTATTATATTTTCTTGTGTGACTTTTGGATTTACAATAATGGTTGTTTAGGGAGATGAATCATGTAAGGGGAGATGAATTATGAAAAAGGGAAATGAATGTTAGTAAATTCATACTGAAGGTGTAGCCTATAAATAGAGGCTTTATCTCTTTCAAAATCAAGTCAAATAGAGTGAAATCAAAGCCTTCAAGTTATAGCATACATTAGGCTTCATTTGTTTTGTGATTTGTGATTTGTGATTTGTTTTGTGATTTGTGGTCTTGAAAGCTCCATTGTTCTTGCCTTTGTCCCATCATGGGGGTATCAGAGCCAAGTTCAAGATCAATGGCTTCCAACAACAACATGTTGCAGCCCCAACTTCCAAGATTCAATGGGAAGAATTTTACTCAATGGAGCATCCAAATGAAGGTCCTGTATGGATCCCAAGATTTATGGAAGATTGTTGAGACTGGTTATACAGAGCCAACGGATCAAACAACTCTCACTCCACAACAACTGAGTGAGTTGAAAGAAAATCATAAGAAAGACAAGAAGGAATTGTTTTTTATCTACCAAATTGTAGATGAAGTTATTTTTGAAAGAATTTCATCGGCAAAGCAAGCTTGGGACACACTTCAAGCTTCATATAAAGGAGAAGATAAAGTAAAAATGGCAAGATTGCAAACATTGCGAGGCGAATTTGACATGTTGCGCATGAAAGAGTCAGAATCGGTAGAAGTTTATTTCAATCAGGTAATCTCTCTTGTCAACCAAATGAGAGTGAATGGAGAACAAATTGAAGACAAAAGGGTTATGGAAAAAATTCTTCGTAGCATGACTCGCAAATTTGAATATATTATGGTGGCAATTGAAGAATATAAAGACTTGTCCACTTGGTCATTAGATAGTTTAATGGGTTCTCTTCAATCACATGAATTGCACCCAAAGCAATTTGACTCATCTCCTCTTGAGCAAGCTTTTCAATCCCAAGTCTCTTTTAAAGGAAGAGGAAGACGAAGAGGTGGATCAAATTGTGGTAGAGTAGGAAATGCGCGTGGTCGTGGTCGTGGTGTTGGCTATGCTAATGAAAAAGACCAAAAATAATTTTATTCTCAAGGTCCTTCAAGCAACAATGTTCACTCAAGAAGGAGAGGTAGAGGAAGAGGTCACCACTCTAATCTATCTCAATTCAATGTTATAATTGTAAGAAATATGGGCACACCAAGGCGTATTGCAGATTTAAGCCCGAACAGGAAGGAGTGGAATCAAGTTTCATGCATGAAAAAAATTCAGAGAGGATGATGAAATGATTTTGCTTGCTTGCAAAGCCAGTGAAATTTCTCAAGGTGACACATGGTATCTTGATAGTGGTTGCAGCAATCACATGATTGGAAACAAAGAAGCATTTATCAATCTTGACAAAACAATTCAATCTGAAGTCAAAATCGGTGATGATAAAAAGCTTTTGGCCAAAGGATGCAGAGATATTCTTTTTCTTTCAAAGAAAGGAGAACGAAAGCAGATCTCCAATGTGCTCTATGTTCCAGATTTGAATTACAATCTTTTAAGTGTTGGCCAGCTTCTTCGGAAAGGACATGACATTCATTTTAAGGATGATCTTTGCGTAATTAGAGACAGAAACGACTCTTTAATTACGAAGCTGCAGATGTCCCCAAACTACATGTTTGCTTTGAGTAGCCAATATGAGAAATCAGCGTGCTAAAGTGCACTCATGAATAATTCTTCATGGCTATGGCATCTTCGTTATGGGCACTTGAGTTTTAATACTTTGTCTATAATGTGCAAGAAGATTTTGGTGACGGTAATGCCGGACATTGATCATCAAGTGCAGGTATGTGAAGGATGTGCACTTGGAAAGCATCAAAGAAAGTCTTTTCCAATTGGGAAGGCCCGGAAAGCTTCTTATCCACTTGAGTTGGTGCACTCAAATTTATGTGGACCCTATGAATACAACATCACTTGGAGGTAATTGTTATTTTCTCACTTTCATTGATGATTATAGTAGAAAGACATGGGTATCTCAAACAAATCAGACGTGTTTGGACATTTCAAAGTGTTCAAGGCCTTTGTTGAAAAGCAAAGTGGATACATGTTGAAAACTGTGTTCCGATCCAGGAGGTGAATATACATTTGATGAAATTTGAGTTTTTCTTGAAAGAAAATGGTACTAGGCATCAATTTACTGGCCGATATACCCCAACAAAATGGGGTCACTGAGAGGAAAAACAGAACAATTATGGAGTTGGCTAGAAGTATGTTTAAAGCCAAACTAACGCCTAATACATTTTGGGCAGAAGCTGTGGCATGTGCTGTGTATCTTCTTAACCGTGCAACATCTAAAAGTGTGCAAGATATGACTCCTCAAGAAGCTTGGAGTGGATGGAAGCCTTGTGTTAGTCACTTAAGAATATTTCGCAGCATTGCCTACTGTCATATTCCAGATCAAACAAGAAGCAAGTTGGATAATATATGAGAAATGCATTTTTGTTGGGTATAGTGAGAAAGCCGAAGCATACAAGTTGTTCAATCCCCTAACCAACAAAATCATTGTTAGTCGGGATGTGAAATTAACTGAAGAAGAATCTTGGCAATGGAATGAAAATGAAAAGCAAAGTCCAATTTTCCTTGAAGAAGACCGGAAGAACCAAGTGAAGGTGTTATCCCACCATCTCCATCATCTTCTTCTTCATCACCTTCTGATAAGGGTGCTGAAGACACAAATGAACTTGAAGAGCAAAATTTGTGACCAATAAGGAAATCAAATCGGCCATATCAACCATCCAAAAGGTATCCATCAAATGGTTATGTTATGGTTACTAATGGTGGTATACAGTTTGCCGTGTTCATTGATACCAATCCTATCACCTTTGAGGAAGCATTTGAGGATGAAAAGTGGATCAGGGTGATGGATCAAGAAATTGAAGCCATAGAGAAAAATAATACTTAGGAGCTTGTTGATCTTCCAAAAGGAAAGAAGTCCATTGGAGTAAAATGGGTGTATAAGACCAAGTTAAATACGGAAGGTGAAACTGAGAAAAGTACAAAGCTCGGCTAGTTGCCAAAGGTTACAAACAAACTATAGTGAAGTTTTTGCTCTTGTACCCGCTTTGACACCATTCGTATGATGTTAGCACTTGCAGCTCAAAATCATTGGAAAGTCTTTTCAAATCGATGTGAAGTCAGTGTTTTTAATGGAATCTTACAAGAAGAGGTTTATGTTGACCAACCCCTTGGTTTGTGAAGAAAAATGAAGAAACAAAGGTATGTCAATTGAAGAAGGATTTGCACGGATTGAAGCAAGCACCGAGGGCTTGGTATAGCCAAATTGATGCATACTTTCAAGAGAATGGGTTTCACAAATGCCCATATGAGCACACTCTCTATACCAAGAAAAACTCTTAAGGTGATATACTCATTTCTTGTTTATATGTGGATGATTTAATATTCACGGGCAATAGTGTTGAAATGTTTGACGATTTTAAGAAGGCCATGATGCAAAGATTTGAGATGACAGATATGGGTTTACTTCATTTCTTTCTTGGAATTGAAGTAAAACAAAATGCAGATGGGATTTCTATCTCTTAAAAAAAAAAAATGCAAAAGAGTTGTTGGAGAGGTTTAGAATGGAAGATGTTAAACCAATCAGTACTCCTATAGAAGTTGGTCTAAAGATAGGGAAAAATGATGGAGAGTTAATGATTGATCAAACACTCTTCCGAAGTCTCATTGCTGGTCTTATGTATTTGACTACTACAAGACCGGATCTCACTTATGCGGTAAATTGTCTTAGCCGCTTCATGGAATCACCAAGAGATGTTCATTGGAAACTTGGGAAGAGAATTCTGATTTATGTGAAGGGAAGAATTAACCATGGTCTCCATTATTCTCATATTGAAAATTAAAAATTGGTTGGTTTTAGCGACATTGATTGGGATGGAAATGTTGATGGTTGTAAGAGCACTTCTGGACATGTTTTTAACATTGGCTCTAGTGCAGTTTCATGGTCATCAAAGAAACAACCTGTTGTGGCACTCTCTACTGCGGAATCTGAATATATTGCCCTTGCATCGGCTGGTTGTCAAGTTATGCGGTTGAGTGGATTCTGGAGGAATTGAACGAAGTGCAAGATAAAGCCACAAAGTTGTTTTGTGATAACAATTCAGCTATATCATTGTCCAAGAATCCTATGTTTCATGCTAGTAGCAAGCACATCAGGATTAAGTTTCATTTCATTCGAGATTTAGTCAAGGATGGAGAAATTAAAGTTCAGTTTTGCAAGTCTCAAGATCATACCCTTGAAGAGGGAGTTGCTTGTCAAGATAAAGATGTCTACCCTTGAAGAGGGAGTTGCTTGTCAAGATAAAGATGTCTAGCTTAAGAACTTATCAAAAAAAGAAAAGAAAAGGATGTCTAGCTTAAGAGGGGGTGTTAGAATGTTAAGCTAGATTCTTTTGTTTTCCTACATACATGCATGGTCCTACATACATGCGTAGTTTATTATGGTTAATGTATTTTCTTGTGTGACTTTTGGATTTATAATAATGGTTGTTTAGGGAGATGAATCATGTTAGGGGAGATGAATAGCCCTCACCCAATCCAGACACAATATTGTTCGCTTTTAGCTCCCCCGGATCAGAAACTTCCCAGGGGGTCATCCATCCTAGTACTACTCCACGTTAAGCACACTTAACTCCAGAGTTCTGGTAGTTTAAAGCCGTGATGGCCGTGAACCTACTAGAACTCTAGAGTTAAGCGTGCTTAACTTGGAGTAGTACCGGGATGGACGAGTCTTTGGTCCGGGGGAGCCAAAACGCGGACAATATTGTGTCTGGATAGGGTGAGGGCTGTTATAAATGGTATCAGAGCCGGAATCCAGTCGGAAGTGTGGTCAATGAGGACATTGGGCCCCATAGGGGTTCATTGTGACGACCTCTATGGACGGGTGTGATGTGGGCGAGCATTGGCAGGTTACAGGGTGTTATGATCCCACATCGCCTGAGAAAGGTGAAGTGCTATATGTAAGTTTTATACCCTTTTATGACCCCCGAGGGAGGGGAAGTGAATCATGAGAAAGGGAGATGAATGTTAGTAAATTTGTATTGAAGGTATAGCCTATAAATAGAGGCTTGTATCTCTTTCAAAATCAAGTCAAATAGAGTGAAATCAAAGCCTTCAAGTTATAGTGTACATTAGCCTTCATTTGTTTTGTGATTTGTGGTCAAGAGATCAAGTTTAGTCTCTTGAAAGCTCCATTGTTCTAGCCCTTGTCCCATCGTGAGGGCCATGCATATATTGACCAAGAACACACGTATTAGAGTCTGCATGTGCTATAGTTAGACACATTTGAGAATGATGTACAAGTCTTCCCAAAAATCTCGAATATCTGATATAGAGTAGTGCAAGGTCGTGATCTAAACATGGAGTGGGAGAATAGTTCTTATTCAACTAATTAACGAATTTTGGAATTTAAACTAAGTTAGCGACAGTTCAAAAATAAAATTTACAAGCAATTAGATGGATTAATCCATTTTATAGTCGTATATAAAACTTTGAAGTTAAGTAAAGCAATCACACAATAAACACATGATTTTCTTTAAGGAGCTACCATGCTCTTATCACACGACATTAAACGACTTCAAAACACCACAAATCCTGTCAGCTAATCAAAGTGTCTCTTTAGACCATAAACAATCTTTAATGTCTCCTCAGACCATTCTCGAAAATTCCAAGTACAGACTTTCCTTTAGGAGTGCTGCCCACTTACATACAGCCGGGACAGCCTCCTTAGTATTCGAAACCTCTCTCTAGACCTATAATAATTTACCCAAGCACACTTGAAACACAGTGAAAGGAGCTATGCTTTTATTTCTATTACTAGGACAATAATTCCATTTGTGTTTAAAAAGTCAAAAAACATCACAAATAAAATTATTGCTATCACACTTCTTAATTGAAAAGAGGAAAAAGCATTTCCAAGGCTCCAAAGATGGATTTTACCGATGTAATCTTTGGAGTGCATGACTACCATCAACCTGAAGGGCTTGACTGGCGAGATAAATTCATAGATTGGGAACAAGATGATGTCTCTAGTAGATATAAACCTCCATGTGCCTTAACACCGTCAACTGATCTGCCTTTCCCCAGCTCCTTAAAAATGCTGTGAGTAGGAAAGAATGTTACGGAACAATTCAATGAGTTTTTCAAGAAGGTTAGTAGATAAATTAGGGCATGTTGAACATCAAAGTGATATAGATGCAGAACTACAAATAAAACCTTTTCCAGAGACAAAATGGCAAAGAGCCATCTACTACTCTAATCCTTATCCTTACCTGAACAAGAACATTAAGAAGAATATGAAACTCAAAGGATCTCATAGGAGTTCCTTATTTTCTGAAATTAAGGGAAGTTGACAATAAGTTCCATCAATCTATCATCATCATCCTTGCCTTTTTTTCCCATATGAATAGGGTCGGCCATCCATCAAACTAACATGCTTAGCTTCAGTATATTTCTACTTAAATCATAAAAGCCGATACTTTCTCATACTGATTTACCAACTTCTAGGGAATTTTGTTCTTTAGATCTTCGTTTCATTTATTTATTTATTTTTTGTTTTTGCTTTTCCCCTGTTTATTCCACCCCCTAGATGTCTGATATGTTGACTGATATTAACTTATGGTCAGCACTTCTACAATATATTACAGGCAGTATATGGTACTCTTTTTGAAGCTGAGCATCGGTCAACCTTCTACATTCCTTATTGGAAAATCCCCTTGGCAAGATGGATAGTCCCCAGGCAGCGAAAGTTCCATAATGACCTTAAGGTCATCAATGACTGTCTCGATGGTCTAATCAGAAATGCAAAAGAGACCAGACAGGTGAGAAGATACACAAGCTGTATCATGGAATGGGTTAATAAATGAAAATCGGCAGAAAGAACACCATTTAATCATGATTTCCCTTGGAGGTTTTTGTTTGAAGTTCTTTTCACTTTCTTATCCAATTTAATAATGCTTCTTATATGAGTGTTAAATCTAATCGCACAGCCATAGCTATATACTGTTGACATGTTAACGATAGGTATTATTAGGATATGTAATGCATTTAACCTGTATGCATCGTCATGAAAGAACCTATGAATGCATATATTGTTACTTAAGCCTGAAAATTTTCTATTACAGAGGTGTGCATCTCGATACGAACGTTTCTAGAATGCAATATATTTTTCATGATAACTTGGATATTTTCCTTTCTTATTTATTTTATTTTGGTCTGTTTGGTGTCCAATGGGTTATGCCCCGGACTTCAAGGGATTTGATTGACGTTTGGAGGGGCCACATGGTGGGAGTTCATGCTTATGACTTTTGGATGGTGACCCCCCTCTGTGTATGATGGAGTTTTTGGAAAGAGCGGAATAGAAGATCTTTTCATGGGGAGGAATCCTCCATTGGGGCGTTGAAGTTTTCTATTATTAGTTATCTTTTTAGTTGGGTGATGGGGAGAAATTGTATATCTTTAGATGAAATCGTGGACTTTTTGGGTTCTTTGGGTCCATAGGACACCTTTTTTGGTTTTGGTTTTTGTATAGCTCTTGGGATGCGTTTCCCTTTTTAACGCTTTTGTTGAAATAAATAAATATTTCTATATAATTGCGGAGTAAAATCCTCCACCAATTATGGTGATCCGGTCAATTTCCTTCCAATTATAAATATTTCTATATAACGGTGGAGCAAAATCCTCTACGAATCATAGTGCCTCCTTTGACTTGTACACCTTCCATATTTTCTGATTTTTATCGTGCCTATATATAGGCTCTTTGTACTCAAGCAAAATACATATTTGAATAATAAAAATGTAGCCCTTAGTGGCTCTTTGTTTATGGATGTAGGCCTTAGTTCCGAACCATGTATATGCCTGTGTTCTCCATCTTTCTCTCTTCCTTTTTCATATTTGCATTTCTTATTTATGCATCCAAAATTTAACATGGTATCAGAGCCTAATTTCTCTTCCTAGGTGCGGACCCCTATTTTGGGGTATTCCCTTGGCATCTGATGTTGCTAAGGGTTTTTAGGTGCTATTTGTGACTTGTTTGGGCTACCGGTTTGTTCGGCAGTAATGTTCTTCGCCTTTGCCATGTCTTCGACAGTTATCAACTTGTTTGGGCGGCCGGTGTGTTCGGTAGCTTTATCCTCGCCTTTGCCTGTGTCTCCGGTAGTTTTTTGTTGACTTGATTGGGTTGTCGGTGTGTTCGGTAGCATTGTATTTGTCTTTGCCGTGTCTCCGACAGTTTTTATCGACTTGTTTGGTCTGCCGATGTGTTTGGTAGCATTGCTCTTCGTCTTCTCTCTTCTCTCTTCATCATTCACATTTGTTGTTACTTATCATCTTAATGGCAAGTTGGGCATTCATGCTCCAACTTGAGGGAGAGTATTGAAGATTTAATGGAGGAATACTGGGAGGGAAATCTTTCAGTAACTGATGTTTCCCATCATTGAAGATTTGTGTTACTAGAGGAATCAATGGAGAAAAATCGTCCTTATTTCCTATTTTCTAATTCTTTTCATTCTCATAATTTCTTCTCCTATATAAAGGAGCCTCCACCATTGTATTGTATATGAATTGAGAGAGTATTATAAAAGTGATGTAACCCTTTGGGCTCTTTATGTCATGGATGTAGGCCCTAGTGGCTGAACCACGTAATATCTCTGTGTTGTTCTTGTTTTATTTATCTCTTCACTTTTGTTTTATGCTTTACAACATGGTATCAGAGCCTAGATGTTCTTGAAATCTCATTTAGAATTTGAGGGGGAGTATTGGTATTATTATCATAAAGCATGTTCTCCATGTCATCACATTCCTTTTTGTTGAAATATATAAATATTTCTATATAATCATGGAGCAAAATTCTTCACCAATCATGATGATCCGGGCAATTTCCTTCTAATTATAAATATTTTTATATAACGGTGGAGCAAAATCCTCCACCAATCACGGTGCCTCCTTTGACTATATTGTACACCTTCCATACTTTCTTATATTTACCATGTCTATATATAGGCTCTTTGTACTGAAATGATGTAGATCTGAATAATAAAAATGTAGCCCTTAGTGGCTCTTTGTCCATTGGTGTAAGCCTTAGTGCCGAACTATGTATATGTCTGTGTTCTCCATCTTTCTCTCTTCCCTTTTCATATTTTCATTTTTCATTTTCGCATCCAAATTTTAACACTTTCCCTTCCAGTCTGTTTTTCGGATGGTTTAGCACCTCGGCATTCCCCGATGTTGTTCTAGCCCATTTCCCGAAGTTGTTCCGGCCATGTTCCCGGCTTAGTTTTGGCCATGTTCCCGGCATAGCTCCGGCCATTTTCCCGGCGTTGTTCCGGCCTTTTCTCGGCTTAGTTCCAGCCATTTTCTCCGGCGAGTTCCAGTTTATTTTCCCTAGCAAGATCTGGTCAATTTCCTGGCTTTGTTCCGGACACTTTCTCATCATCTTTCAAGGCGCTTCTTTAGCAAGTTGGGCATTCATGATATTCATGCTCCAACTTGAGGGAGAGTGTTGAAATATATAAATATTTTTATATAATTGTGGAGTAAAATCCTCCCCCAATCATGGTGATCCGGTCAATTTCCTTCCAATTATAAATATTTCTATATAACAATGGAGCAAAATCCTCCACAAATCATGGTGCCTCATTTGACTATTGTACACCTTCACCATGTTGTAAAGCATAAAACGGAAGCGAAGAGATAAATAAAACAAGTAGAATACACTGATATTATGTGGTTCAGCCATTAGGGCCTACATCCACGGCATAAAGAGCCCAAAGGGCTACATCACTCTTATAATACTCTCTCAATTTGTATACAATACAATGGTGGAGGCTCCTTTATATAGTAGAAGAAATTATGTGAATGGAAAGAATTAGAAAATAGAAAACAAAGAGGATTTTTCTCCATTGATTCCTTTAGTAACATCAAATCTTCAATAATAGGAAACAACATCAATTACTTAAAGATTTTCCTCCATTAAATCTTCAATACTCCTCCTTAAGTTGGAGCATGAATGCCCAACTTGCCATTGAGATGACGGGTAACAAGTGTAAATGATGAAAAGAGAAGAGAGAAGACAAAGAACAATGCTGCAGAACACATCGACAGCCCAAACGAGTCAACAGAAAACTGCTGGAGACACGGGAAAGACGAGGAAAAGGCTACTGAACACGCCGACAGCCTAAACAAGTTAATAAAAACTACCAGAGACACGGCAACTATGAAGATAATGCTACCGATCACACTAGCAGCCCAAACAAGTCAATAAAAACTGCAAGAGACATGGCAAAGGCGAAGAACATTACTGCTAAACAAACCGGCAGCCCAAACAAGTCACAAATAGCATCGAAAACCCCTTAGCAACATTTCATATGCTAAGGAAATACCCCCAAAATAGGGGTCCGAATATAGGAAGAGAAATTAGCTTTCTAATACACTTTTATAATTATTTTATTTTTATATTAATTGGTGTATGGTTATAATATAATATCTTTTTTATTCCTTTTCTGTAAATAATTTTAATATAAATTACCAAGGGCCTTGAAGCTTAGTGGCATTTCCTCTACCTCCCAAAGTGGATGGTGAGGGTTCATGTTCTCATAGGGGCAAATGGGGGTGTGAGTTTCTTACCAATTAAATAAATAAATAAACATACATTAAATATGTAGTGCATAACAGCGAGATTTGATGTGACCAAGCTTCCCGCAATGGTCACACCGCCCGCGTTGTTGCCTAGAGGAGGGCTGTCACAACCCAAAATTGTGGTTTAAACACAAACCAGCCTACTTTCCATCACCCCCTTTCAACATACAACCCACAGCAGAATGTAGTCCCAATCACCCAAAATCCTTTACCACACATTGTATGTCATACAATCGGCCCTCAATTACATCAAGATCGTCAAGTCAGCTCTATACAAGCATTTCAGAAAATACCTAACGGTCCTAACATACAAAACCAGTTCAGTCTCTAAATAGGGCTAGTCAGCAACTCCCAAATCTCCAATTGATCTTTGGGTACCTGAAAAATGATAGGGTGAGCTAACAGCCCAGTAGGAAAAACCATAACAGGAGCTTCAAAGAGGTTTAAAGGTACATTGAAGTGAGTTTACAGAAAATATGTAATCATTTGTAGCACAAAACTTATATATACAAGACCTGGTTGTTTCTCAGCAAAATGGAACAAGAAACTCAAGAAAGGATGAACAACATCAGGATTTGACTATCAATTTGGGTGAAACACATGTAGCAATTAAAACAGATAATTTCATGGCCAAACCTAGGAATTTAGGAAGTAAAACCACTCCAAGCAACTAAAGGTATAGAGAACCCTACCCAAAGATGACAAAAATGAAGATGGGGATGAGGTGATGATGTATTCTACAACCCAACTCCTTTTTTCTTCTTCCTTTCCCTTCCTCCTTCTGTCTTTCTCACAATAAAACCTTACTGCTGGACCTCTCTTTCTCCCTGTGCACTGATTTCTTTTCTGTTTTGATTCAAGTGTGAATGTAATAGAAGATAAGGCAGTTGGCAGCAACAGGTGTAAGGTTCTGCAGACACGTGTCTCTTTGGTTGTGATATAAGACCAGGTGTTAGGAAGACTGATATGGCTTTGACACATGGTTGCCACTAAGACAGATTTTGGGATTATTGCAACCTTTTCCTACCAACTAAATAATCACACAAAGGCCTCCAAATAAAATTCCATAACTTCAATAAATCATACTATATAGCTGTTGGTATATGTGGTAATATTCTTGTAATAATCATAATCAGTGAGATTACCCATAATATTTTGTAAGCATAATCAGTGGAATTGACAAGAATATTTATTAAGCATAATCAGTGGGATTTGACCACAATTATTGTAATTCAAATCCCACAATTATTATAATTACATTTCCTGAAGAATATAAATATATAGGTGTAGAGATGTCAGAATTAACTTTCTACAACCCTTTCTTACATTCTACTTTGTCTTCTTCTCTCTTTCTCTTATCTTTCCTCTCTAAACCCTAATCATCCAAAACCTTATAATTCAACTTGGTATCAGATACAGGTTAAGTTCTGTGCTCATCTTTCTTTTCTCAACTTGAAGAAGGCCAGAAGTGTGCTGACGTCAGCATCAGTACACTGACATCAGCAAGTTAAGGCTCAAAAGTCTTCATCCTGAATCGCCCCTCTCTAGAACATGCCAGTTTTTTTTCCTGATTTTGAAGCCATCTTCTAAATAAATAAAAAAAGAAGAAAAAGAGGCTGTTTGTTGTGATCTCGTTGATGGAGCCTTTTCTATTGGATTTTCTGCTTCCGTCTATCATAGAATGGTGCAACTAGACAGTGTTGATGATTTTCTGAAGTTTGGTTGCATGATTTGAAGCATCCAACTCAGGTCTAATAATTATATATAATTGTTTCTTCTTATTTCTAGTTGATTTCATCCTTAGATTCCATGTTTGTTCTTTGGCTATTGTATATGTTCTTGACATAAGATGTCAGAAGTCTCTACAACTACTGAGAGGTAGATTAGGCCATGTCTTGTCCATTGTTGACAATCCATCTCTTCAGATTAATCCTATGAAATTGGACGGGATGAATTACTCAGCGTGGTCTCGATCATGCCTTTCGTCAATTCAAGCACGTGGCCTGAGTGCTTATTTGACTAGAGAGCGCAAGAAGCCAAAGTCAACCGATAACTCTTATAATTGATGGGTGTCAGACAATTCACTGGTGATGTCTTGGTTGCTACACTCCATGCAACCACATATCGGTGGTGGATAACTTTTTGATTCGGCCCATGGCATTTGGATGGCTGTATCTCAGACTTACTCTCAGTTGGGGAATGATGCACAAGTCTATGAATTATGGAAAAAGGTGCATGAAACCAAACAGCGAGATATGTCAATTGCACAATACTATGCTAAGCTTAATAGTCTGTGGCAAGAGTTGGATTATTATCAGAACTTTCAAGCAGAATGTGCTAGTGATAGTGCCAAATTTCAAGAACTTTTGGATAAAGAGCGTGTGTATGATTTTTTAGCCGGGCTTAACATGGAGTATGATTGGATTCGTATTTAGGTGCCTGGTAGGGACCCCTTCCCATTTTTGAGGCAAGCTTATGCATATGTCCAACAGGAGGAAAGTCGTAGGAGTGACATGATTCACAGTATGGCTCAAGATCGTTGTGCTTTAGTTTCTATCCCTAACAAAGACCAGCGGTCATGACAACCTGGTGTTGATGGTAAGAGTGGGGGTTCTGAGAAGCATTCATAAACTGCCTGCTAGAAGACTAGAATAATCCAAGTCCAGGATAGGACTTAAGATATTGAAGAATATGATATACCGCCTATGAGTTGTATGAGGAGCATGCATAAATTGACTCACAACATTAACTACAAAAGCCAAATCAGGACGGGTGTTGGTAAGATAAATCAATCTTCCTACCGAGCGCTGATACTGCGAGGGATCAGAAAGGAGATATCCAGACTCAGCCGAGATCTTCAGATTAGGATCCATAGGAGTGGAAGCAGGTTTACACCCAAGCATACCCGTGTCTCGAAGAAGATCCAAGACGTACTTCCTTTGCGATAAAGAGATACCCTGCTTAGATCTAGCAACCTTAATTCCCAAGAAATATCTGAGCTGCCCAAAGTCTTTCACATCAAAAGCTTTAGCCAATTGAAGCTTTACTTGAGCAAATCCCAGTGATGTCATTGCCAATAATGATGATATCATCAATATAGACAAGAAGAATGATGCGTCGACCAGTGAGGAACGGTGGATAAAACACATATGGTCAGAATGGCATCTAACAAACTCCATGGATAGAATTACATCACTGAAGCAGCTGAACCTAGCTCTGGGAGATTGTTTTTGTTGATTGAGGTTTACCCTATTAATGTCAAATGAATGTCAAAAGTGTGAAGGATTCTCATTCTATATTGGTATCTGTCACAAGGGTATTTTAGTCTTTACACTTATGTGTGTGAATGAGTTACACTTTCCCTAGGTGCTGCAATACCCTACAGTGTTCATATTCTGGTGCAAATACACAAACAGATGCTGCAGCTGTACATAACCTGTGTGAGGGCATTTCTGGTATTGCATTGTTATTTCTGGTGTAATGATGAACTCTCAACATTGTGCCACGTGCACAATGGTCCTAGTGAGAGAGACTAATGACACAAATACAAATTCCTAGCTGTATATATCAGCTTTGTATATTGTCCTTTGAGGGCTGCAGAAAAGGGGTGTGTATATCAAATGCTGAGACATTTACAGGGGCATTATTGTCCTTTCATTACCGGAAATGGCTTAGTACTTACTCTACTATGATTGGAGGATCTCAGTAATGCTTATGCACACTAGGGCAGCACAATGTAAGTATAAATATGCTTTGGGACAATTGAAATGCTTTGGGACTGCTGAACTAGCCGTTTGATTTTTGGGTTCAGTGCATGAACTGTTGACTGGCTCATAGAGCTGTTGACATGTTCGGCTAGATCAGTTAAGTTAAATGATTTACGTTGAAGGTCGACTTGAACATGCATCCTTTGAGTGTTTAAACTCTATGGTCAGTGCAAGCCGACAGATCAAGGAATCAGTCAGCTGACTCAAAAGTCAACTTTTGGTCATCTCAGTTTTTTTTAATATAAGTCGATTGACACAATGTCGACGTTGACTGAGGTTTGAAAAATCTGAAGCAAGGGATGCCACTAGAATGTTTGAGTCGACTTAAGCTCACTGAGCAATCAACTAAATTGGCTTGATACCATGATATATATAACACTTTAGAGTTTGATCAAGGCACAATTCCATTCCAGTTTTCTTTAGGACTTTGAAATATTTATGTGATAAACTCATGTCCTAAATCCTTTCGAGTCTCAAGAGCAATATCATGTTTGAAGAATCAAATTGATTCAAGGTCCTTGACCTCATCTATTTGTGAATATGGAGAATAAAAGATGTTCCAAATTGGAGGTCATCTCAATATCACTTAAGGCTTTTTAAGATTGAACCCATTAAGTCCAAATCCGTATTTTAAAACCTAGAGACCAATTCAAATGATATAAATTAGGTATATGGTCCTGGTTTGTGATTCCAACAGTTGATTTCTTCCAAAGCTTACAAAAGCTTGAACTGACTCAACCTAAGCAAAGACCTCATGAAAAATGAGAACGAGGTTCAAGGCCAATCGCTAGTGGTCCTGGGGACATGCAAATGGTATGAATGATATGCATGATCCTATGATCCTAAAGTCTTAAGGTCAAGAGCTGAGCTTTCAAGTGAGATAAAG
This sequence comes from Cornus florida, assembly GCF_030987335.1. Classification (NCBI taxonomy): domain Eukaryota; kingdom Viridiplantae; phylum Streptophyta; class Magnoliopsida; order Cornales; family Cornaceae; genus Cornus; species Cornus florida. The sequence goes on from NW_026775578.1 coordinate 98,861,054, forward strand.
ATTGACCTTACAAGAAATCTAATCACTCCAGTTTACACATGGGCTATCACGTGGTCCTGGTTTGGTTAGGTTTTCATCACTTTTAGTATTTATAATTCAATACTTAGAATTTGTTGCCTTGGTTATTTATATGAAACATATAATAAAAGAGAAAATTTAGGTGAACTGATATTTAAAGAGAAGAAAATTTTCTACACTCGTACACATTTATATTTACATGAACTGATATGAATAATAATAATAAAATATAATATAATGTCGAAATAAAATAAAAGAAGTGGCTCAAGTATAAGGATGTTTACATTCCATTTTAATTTAAATTTCCTTTCTTTCATCACGGATCGGGGTTTGGAATCCAGGGCGTGACAAAATTCTTATGAAACTAATGGTTTGATGAGGCTTTGAATGTTTTATTTTTTATTTTTAAAATTTTTTTTCCCAATTATGTGAAGGATTAGGGTTCCTTTGTGCTCTATAGATGTATTGGAATTAAATGCTGCTGACTTTTTCTGGAATCAAATTAACATCAAACTAAGCACTCTCTATGTCATATGAAAATTGTAAAAATCAAAACTCACTTTCTTTTCACTGTTATTGTAAATCCTGATTAGTCCCTCGAAAGCAAAGCAATTACTTTTGGATGCATGAAAGAGATGAAACAAAAGAAATACAGAAGAAATATAAAAAGAAGAAAAAGGAGAGAATTCTGTAAAGGCTTGAATGAGATAAATCATTTGTTCATAACTCTAGTATTTATAGATAAAAAGAAAACATGCTCATATTACAAGAACAGAAATTAAATCAAGTCAAAACATATTCTATGGCTAAACATATGCGTAAATAAAGTCAAACTCCATGATTTGAGGCTATCAAAACTATGCTAATATGGTAAGTCATTCCATAATTCGTGGCTATCATATCTCTGCTAACATTCCCCCACAAGTTGGTGCGTGGATATCAGAGACACCCTACTTTGGACAATGCATCCTCAAACACAATCTTGCTAGCGCCCTTTGCAGGAATATCTGTAAGGTGCTGAGAGCAAATCTAACTAGCGATGATTTATCTCAAATGAAGGGCTGATCAACAAATCGAAGTGTCTTCTCAGACCATAAACAATGAATGTCTCCTTAGACCATAAACAACCAACCATGTGTTTTGAGACCATAAACAACCAAAGATGTCTCCTCAAACCATTTTCCTTCCTCACATATTGGAAGAATAAAAAATGTCTCCTCATACCACAAATCATCAACAATTTCTCCTCAGACTATTTTTGGATGGGTGGTGCAGAACTCGCAATGCCCTCATTGTAGTCGGACCACCCTGGTTCTGATACCAAGAAGAAACACAATATAGAAGAAAGAGAAGAGAAATATATAATAGGTTTGATTGAGATAAATCACTCATTCACAACTTTAGTATTTATAGATAAAAAGAGTACATGCTCATATTACAAGAACGGAAATTAAATCAGATCACAACATATTTTATGGCTAGACATATGCGTAAATAAAGTCAAACTCCATGATTTGAGGCTATCAAATCTCTACTAATATGGTAAGTCATTCCATAATTCGTGGTTATCATATCTCTCATAACAAAAACAATTCAATTATTACAATATCATATCAATGGATGTAATCTTTGTAAAGCATTGATTTGTATCGAAAATGCATGAAAAATAAGATTAGTTTCTCATCCATTTGTGCTTATCACGATTACATCAAGCATGTCTATAAATAAACTGAACCAATGTAAAAAATATATATATTTTGATTGCATCTTTTTTTTACAGGAAACTGATGTTGAAAAACTGCAACAAAGAGACTACATAAATCTAAAGGTAGGTGTTTATGATGCACTAGAAATATTTTCCAAATTTCATTTGTCTGCTTACTCAAAAGATGGGTGAATGTGATTTAGCATTTATCATGCACTAAAATTATTTTCCAAATCTAATTTTTTGGTAACTGAAAAGATTGGTGAATTTAACCAAGGAGCTATATGGAATTTGAAGCCTAGTTGTGTGAATTTTGGAACTGAAACTGTAAAAGTTTGCAGGATGCAAGTCTCTTGCGTTTTCTTGTTGACATGAGGTGTGTTGATGTTGATGATCGTCAGGTAAATATCTGCAATACTTATCTTGATGCTTTCATGAAAAAGGATTTCTTGCCAATAACTAACTCATTCCCGATAAACTATTATTTTATCACATTTTTTTGAATGATCTTAAAAGTGATTTGGTAAAATTGGCTTACTCAATTTGAGAGCCTGACTATCATTATATATATGAGGAAAATTACAAATATATAAAGAGAACCAAAAAAACAAATCCCTAAACAAAAGCCTAAATATACGCCTAAATAAAAACCCAATAAATCTGCCACAATCACCAAGTCAACCCAAAGATATAATTTCCATCACTCTCCTCAAGCCGGAGCAAATATGTTGACCATGTCTAGCTTGACTGTGGAAGACTGAAGAGGAGAAGGCCCAACAGACTTTGTGAATGTTCTGAAGAGGGAACAAAAATAGGACTAATGATATCTGATTGAACCTTCTCTCGAATGAAGTGAATGTCTACCTCGATATGTTTCAACTTGCAAATGCCCATAGAAGGGGCAATCATATTGGAAGGATTGTGGTGGATGGTGAGTTATTATCTAAGGAAGAGGATATTTGTAGGGGGGTTGCCTCTTTTTATCAGAAATTGTTCACTGAAACCTCGAATTGGCGTCCTTCCCTTGGAGGGCTTCAGTTTGATGCGATCACCGGATTAGAGAGTAAGGGGTTGGAGAGGCCCTTTTCAGACAAAGAAGTCGTGAAGGCGTTGAAGAGTTCTTTATAAGGTTCCTTCTTGAAAGTTGGGTGGTGATTAGGGGAGAGGCGATGAACACTTCTATGCTTTTCATTCTCAGGGTCACTTCGAGAAGAGCCTGAATTCAACAACATTTATTGCTCTTATTCCTAAGAAGGGGGGAGCGACAGATGTGAAGGACTTTAGACCCATAAGTTTGGTGGGATGCATCTACAAATTAATTGCTAAGGTTATGGCTTTGAGAATGAGGAAGGTGTTGGACGGTATCATTTCGGACTCTCAAAATGCTTTTGTTGGGGGGCGTCAGATTTTGGATTTAGTTCTTACTGCTGGCGAATGTCTTGATTCTAGGTTGTGTAGTAGGTTCCGGGGGTCTTGTGCAAACTAGACATTGAGAAGGCTTATGATCACGTCAGCTGAAGCTTTCTTCTTTCTCTTCTTGGGAACTCAAAATGCATCTCAAGAATCTCATCTGGTAATCATTAGTGTCACAAAAAACAAAGGTATCATCAACAAGCATCAAATGTGAGATCTCCAACTGGCTAGCGACTTCTTTTCCCACCCTGAAGCCTCTCAAAAACCCAGATCCACTGCCTTTGCCATCATTCTACTAAAACCCTCCATCACAATCAGGAAAAGAAAGGGGGATAGCAGGTCCCCTTGTCTCAACCCCCTCGAACTGCCAAGAAAAAACTATTGGAGCACCATTAACGAGGACCGAAAATCTAGCACTCGAAATGTAGAACTCAGTCCATTTCCTCCTGGTGGGGTGTTTAGGAGTGATATTGAGACGGCAACTGAGAAAAGTTGTGTTTTATCAATTCTGCCTTCGGCATTTGAAGTTGAGCAGGGTTTGAGTAAGAAAGGGAAGGCTGCCTACGAGCATGTTATCTCTGGGTATGTTGACCCAGCTGATTGTGCAGTAAAGGACTCGCCTGAGGGGTTTACGGTCTGTGTGGGGAGAGATCTCCATTTTCAGCTGTCTAATAATTCGGCTTTGGCTATACTCAAAGAGCTCCGCCTATGTGTAGCTTTGAAAGGCCTTAATTGTTTGCCACCTGCAGGAGTAGAGGAGATTGAGTCTGTTAGAATCTTGAGCAATCGATTGGGCGACTATGCTACAGATTCAGACACACTGCTAGAGCCGCCTGTGAATGGAGGAAATAGTGAAGATGAGGTGACTGATGACCTTGTTTCCATCCAACAGGTAAGCTATAATGAGCTTGTTCCTTGGCTGGAGACTGACCATTCTAACTTGTTAGTGGAGGAACCATTAGCTGTTGTGCGACCTGGTTGTTCTGGAATGGCTGCTGATATGGGAAAGGATTGGGAAGTCACAAATATAGGAGTTACTAGTGAGCTGTTGGGTGTCTCCTCAGAGGGTAACAATGGCCATACTTTATCCATTCTTCAAGCAATAGTGGAAGGAAGAGAGATTGCAGTGACTAATGAGGTTGAGAACACGAGGCCTTTAGCGACCTGGAAAGGGGTACGAGAGGTTAAGAATCTTATCTCTTATATCAATTATGAAGGGAAGAGGGGCAGTGAGGGAGAGGGGAAGGACTAGAAGTAGGAGTATAAGGAAGGGAGGAGGGGAGATAATCTTATCTAGTTCTCAATGAAGCTACGAATCATTACTTGGAATGTTCGTGGTCTCAACGATCTGGACAAAAGGAGGGTGGTAAAGGTTGCTTTAAGGAAGTGGGAGCCCAGATTGTTTGTTTGTGTTAGAATGTTTTTATATATATATGTATAGATGTTGGGTTATTATGTAATTACATTTAGTTAGTAGGCCCTTGTGTTATTTAGTTAACCTTGTATCCTTTATATAAGTCTACATAGGCTTATTAGGTTATGTGATATATATGATATACACAGTTGCTGTAGCCATGATCTCTCTCTCTCTCTCGCTATCTCTCTCTCTCTCTCTTTTATCAGTTTGAACATGGTATCAGAGCGGTATGAAACAATGGGAACCTAAGATTGTAGTTGTGATTGCATCTGGGTTGTTCTTCTACAAATCAAAATCAAGATCAAAGCCGATTCTGTTTTTCGCTGAAGATTTGGCCGCCGTTCTGTTCAAAGCCGGAGGTTTGAAGCTGTCGTTGTGTTCAGCGCTTCTTGTCCGTCATTCTCAGATCTGAAGCCTTTTGTTTTGCTGGCCGAGGCTTCCTTGGCTGTTGCAAGTTGCAGAGGTTCCATCATCGCGATCCATCTCCCCTCCGTTGTTAGATCGCTGTTTTTTTTTTTCTTGGGTTGCCGTCACCGCTGCAAGGGCTAGGGTTGTTTTTCCATTATTAGCGCGGATGTAACGGTATTTTGTTAGCGTGGATGTAACCTTTTGTGCGTCCATCCCATATTTTTCAGATCCTGATTCAATTCTTGATATCACTCCTGAGTCGGCTATTCCTGCGGTTTCTCTTCCCTCTTCCTGCGGTTTCTCTTCCCTCACTGTCTCTTCAACCTCGATCTCCTTCGCCTGCCCCGTTACAGGTATACACTCGAAGACCAAAGCCATCTGCTGTCGTGCCACCTCCATCGTCTTCAAAGTCTTTGGATCCAACACCATCCACTGTGTCTGATTCCTTGCCTATTGCACTTCGTAAAGGTATTTGCTCATGTGTCACTAATCATCCCATTGCTCATTATGTCTCTTATAATTCTTTATCGCCATCCTTCTTATGTTTTTCCTCTAAGTTGTCTACTACATTTGTTCCTAAGACTGTGCAAGATGCTTTGTTTGATTCGGGCTGGAGGAAAGCAATGCAAGATGAAATGGATCATCAGAATGGCACGTGGAATCTTGTTCCATTACCTCCAGGTGCCAAACCTGTTGGTTGTCGTTGGGTATATACTGTGCAGTATCTTCCAGATGGGTCCATTGCGTGTTTGAAAGCACGTCTTGTTGCCAAAGGTTATACCCAGACTTATGGTATTGACTATAATGAAACGTTTGCTCTTGTTGCTAAGATTTCATCTATTCATGTTTTGATTTCTCTTACTGCTAATAGGCATTGGCTTCTGTTTCAATTAGATGTTAAAAATGCCTTTTTGCATGGTGACTTGGCAGAAGAGGTTTATATGGAGCAACCACCTAGGTATGTTACTCAGGGGGAGTATCTTCACACTATTTGTCGCCTTAAAAAGGCCCTGTATGGATTGAAACAATCTCCACGGGCTTGGTTTGGAAAATTCTCTGAGCCGGCATTAAAATTTGGTCACAACAGATGTCAGACCGACCATTCGGTATTTCACCAACGCACTAAAGCTGGCTTTATATTTCTTGTGGTGTGTGTTGATGATATTGTGATCACAGGTGATGATTCTGAAGGCATTGCTAAGTTGAATTTGTTTCTGCAATATCGATTCCACACTAAAGACTTGGGTAAACTTAGGTATTTCTTGGGTATTGAAGTTGCTAGATCTAAGAAGGGTATAAGTTTATCCCAACGAAAATATGTGTTGGACTTATTAGAAGAAACAGGTATGTTAGGTGGTCGTCCGGTTGATGCTCCTATGGATTTAAATATAAAACTTGTGTCTGATGAGGGTGATCTATTTAATGACCCAGGCAGATTTCGTCGTCTTGTTGGGAAATTAATTTATCTCACTATCACTCGACCTGATATTTCATATGCAGTTAGTGTTGTAAGTCAGTTCATGGGAGCCCCTAGAATGCCACATTGGATTGCTGTTCTTCGGATTATCAGATATCTCAAGCAAGCTGCAGGTTTTGGGTTACTATATAAATCAAATGGTCATCTTAGGGTGGAAGGTTTTACAGATGCCAACTGGGCTGGTTCTCCTTCAGACAGGAGATCTACTACAGGCTACTGCACATTTGTAGGAGGAAATCTTGTTATATGAAGTAAAAAGCAAACGGTGGTAGCTCGGTCTAGTGCTGAAGCTGAGTATAGGGCAATGGCTCATACCACTAGTGAGTTGACATGGATACAAAATTTTCTAAAAGAACTTGGGTTGACAGTTGAAGCTCTTACTCCATTGTTTTGTGATAATCAAGCAGCAGTTCACATTGCATCAAATCCTGTGTTTCATGAGAGGACCAAACATATTGAAGTTGATTGTCACTTCATTCGAGAAAAAATATTACATGGGAGCATCTCTACTCCATTCGTGAAGTCTGAAGATCAATTAGTTGATATGTTTACCAAGGCATTGGGTCATAACTGATTAAGAACTATTTGTTTCAAGCTGGGATTATTTGATATATATTCTCCAGCTTGAGGGGAAGTGTTAGAATGTTTATATATATATATATATATATATATATGTTGGGTCATTATGTAATTACATTTAGTTAGTAGGTCCTTGTGTTATTTAGTTAACCTTGTATCGTTTATATAAGTCTACATAGGCTTATTAGGTTATGTGATATATATGATATACACAGTTGCTGTAGCCATGATCTCTCTCTCTCTCTCTATCTCTCTCTCTCTTTTATCAATTTGAACAGTTTGCAAGAAACCAAGTTGGCATCCAATTCTGATGGGGTGGTTCGAAGTTTGTTGGGAGGAAGGTTTGTGGAATGGGAGGCCTTGAATGCTACAGCCACTTCGGGCGGAATTTTAGTTATATGGGATTGCAGATGGCTGTCGAGGATGGACGTGTGGATGGGGAGATTTTCTGTGTCGTGTGTTTAAGATGGAAGAGGACAATTTCAGATGGGTTTTTTCTGGGGTCTATGGACCGGTTGTTGATAGTGATCGACCTATTTTCTAGGAGGATCTGCGCCATGTTCGAGGATTGTGGTCTTATCCTTGGTGTCTAGGTGGGGATTTCAACTCAGTTAGATCCCCGCTAGAGAGGTCTATAGGGGGAAGGTCTTCAAATATGGATTAGTTTTCTGACTTTATTGATGAGTATCTTTTCATCGATTTACCAATGGAAGGTGCTGCTTATACGTGATCGAATGGTAGGGACCCAGTCACTTTATCAAGGCTAGATCAATTTTTGATTTCTGGGGAGTGGGAAGAGAAATTCCCGGACGTTGTTTAGGCGGTTTTAGCAAGGGTTACCTCTGATCATGTTCCTTTGGTCTTGGATTACGGGGGCTTGCGTTCTCAAAGTGCCCCGTTTCGATTCAAGAATATGTGGTTGAGAACGGAGGACTTCCAAGTGAAAGTTTGGTCTTGGTTGGGAGGGAGCAATGGTTATAGGTTCGCCCATCTTTACGTTAACCAAGAAGCTTAGGGCTCTCAATTCGATCTTAAGAAGTGGAATAAGGATGTCTCCGGGAATCTTGAATGGAGGAAGAATAGAGTCCTCGCTGATTTTTCTAAGATTGATCGTCTTGAAGAGGCGGGCGGGGATGTGAAGTCACTTCGTTCTATGAGAGCCTCATGTCAGGTAGTTCTTGCTGAGATTACTACTATGGAGGAAATTTCGTGGCGACAAAAATCTCGGGCTCTCTGGCTAAAAGAGGGAGATTGTAACACAATTTTTCACAGACTCGCGAGTGCCCACAGAAGGAGTAATCACATAGGACGTATTTGGGTGGATGGTGTGGAGTTATGGAGGAAAGAAGAGGTGCGTAATGGGATTGCTTCTTTTTATTAGAAGCTTTATACCAAGCCGTTAGCTTAGAGACCCAAACTTGATGGTCTCCATTTTGAGGCTATTTCTGAGTTGGATAGAGATGGGCTTGAGACTTCTTTTGCTGAAGACGAAGTTTTAAAGGCTTTATCAAGTTGTAATGGGGATAAACCTCCGGGCCTGATGGGTTTACTATGCGGTTTCTGATAAAAAGCTGGGCTGGTAGTGAGAAACAAGGTGATGGGTACATTTCAGGCGTTTCATTCTACTGGCGTATTTGAGAAGTCGCTAAATGCCTCATTCATTGCCTTATCCCTAAGAAGGGTGGCGCTTCTGACATTAAAGATTTTAGACCAATTAGCTTAGTGGGTTGTATTTACAAACTCATGGCTAAGGTTCTTGCTCTCAGTATGAGGGATGTCATGGATGGGATTATTTCGGATTCCCAGAATGCTTTTGTCGGAGGGCGGCAAATACTAGATTCAATTCTTATTGCAGGCGGATGTGTGGATTCTAGACTGTGAAGTGGTGTTCCCGGAGTCTTATGCAAACTTGATATTGAAAAAGCATCTGATCATGTGAACTGGAATTTCCTGCTATATTTGCTAAAAAGGATAGGTTTTGGAAGTAGATGGAGGAAATGGATTGAGACATGTCTTTCGTCTGTCAAGTTCTCTGTTCTTATGAACAGGTCTCCTGCTGGTTTCTTTGGGTGTACCCGCGGTTTAAGACAAGGAGATCCTCTGTCGTCTTTCCTTTTTCTAATTGTTATGGAGGGCTTGAACCGACTAATGAGAAGGGAAGAGGATCTCAGTCTTATTATGGGCTTTAGGGCGGGTAGAGATCTAGCCCATCAGGTGGAGATCTCTCATCTACTTTTTACGGACGACACCCTAGTTTTCTGCAATGCTAATGTGTCTCAACTTCGATATTTGAGATGCATTCTGGCCTATTTTCAGGCGGTTTTTGGGCTGAAGGTCAACGTGGCTAAGAGCGTGCTTGTCCCAGTAGGGGATGCTCAGGATATTTCCTCTTTAGCTGCAGTCATTGGGTGTAGGGTGAGTTCTTTTCCTATTCCTTATTTGGGTTTGCCCCTAGGGGTTTCCTCTAGGAGAGTGGGGAGTTAGGACCCTATGAGTTACAGGTATGCAAAGAGGTTGGCACGAAGAAGCAATATTTGTCTAAAGGGGGGAAAGTTACTCTTGTAAAGAGCACTTTATCGAGCCTTCCCACATATTTTTTTACCTATGTTCCAAATTCCATGCTCTGATGCTGATAGGAGTGAGAAAATACAAAGGGATTTCCTTTGGGGCGGAAGGGGTGAAGAGTTTAAGTATCACCTTATCAGATCGGAGCAAGTTTTCAAGCCCATGAAGCTGGGTGGTCTAGGTATTAGGAGATTGGTTCCCTTTAATCAAGCTCTCTTGGGCAAATGGTTGTGGAGATACAGGAGGGAAAGACATTGCCCTTGGCGAAGGCTTGGTTTGGAGAAGAGAGTGGCTGTTGGTCTACCCATCCGGTTTCTCTTGTGGGAGGAGTCGGGGTGTGGAAATCCATTCGGAAGGGATGGAATGTCTTCTCTTCTCATATCAGATTCAAAGTTCGTAATGACAGATGTGTTCATTTTTGGGAGGATCTTTGGTGTGGTGACCAGCCATTATCTCGTACATTTCCCATATTATACAATATTGCAGTTGATAGACATGCTTACGTAGCTGACTATTATCGGCTTGATAGTAGTGGGATTACGTGGGACGTGCACTTTCGGTGTTCCTTTCAGGATTGGGAGATGGATGAGGTATGTGTTTTTCTGGATTTATTGTTATCGGCAGGAGGCAGTTAGCAGAGGTAGTGACGATTTGACATGGATCCCCTCTTCCCATGGTTATTTCGAAGTTCGATCCTTGTTTCTATGTCTATCTAACTTTGATAGCCTTGACTTTTCGTGGAAGACCATTTAGCGTTCTATGGCTCCAACCAGGGTGGCATTCTTTGTATGGTCTGCTGTATGTGGAAAGATCCTGATGATTGACAATTTGAGGAAGAGAGGTAACTATTTTGTTAATTGTGTTGCCTTTGCAAACAAGATGGTTAGTCAATTGATCATATTCTCATGCATTGCCCTATGGCGTACGATTTTTGGAATCTTATACTTGGTTTGTTTGACATGCGTTGGGTAATGCCATTCTACTAAGGATTTGATTCATGCTTGGAGAGGATGTCGTGTGAGAAGTGGTGTATGCGATTATTGGAGAATTGTCCCAAGTTGGGTTTTTTTTTTTTTTGGTTGATAAGTAAGAATTAAATATATGACAGCCACGATTTACACAATTCTCTCATTTTTCTTTAAAAAGCCTTTACACAATTCTCTCATTTTTCTTCTTTTTATATTTCTTCTATATTTCTCCTTGGTGTCAGAGCCAGCACCTTTCCACACCTTCCAGTAGCCTTTCTTCTTGTGCGACAACCACCTTAGGCTGTTTGCAACATCATGTAACATTGCCTACACATGATTTTCTGTGTCGCCGTTCCCCTTTTGATAATAGGTATTTTTAAGTTTTACAATTTCGTTTTTACTCTTCTAGGGTTGGGTAAATTGGAATGGTTAGTCTCCAACACCTAGAAGGGCTTGGGTAAAAATTTTCGAGTCTACATTGATGTTCTAGATATTGAGGTGGGTGCCTGGCTATATGTAAGCAGGTTGCGCTCCTTGAAAAATTCTGTATTTGGACTTTTCAGAAATGGTTTAAGGAGACATTGTTATTGTTTATGGTCTGAGGAGACCTTTTGATTTATTAACAGAATTTATAGTGTTTTTGGAGTTGTTTATGTGACAAATTATAGCAGATTTAGGGTCCTCGACTGTTAATTCTCTTGGCTCAAGTTCTATAGGTGGTGATGCCATTTTTCCCACCAATTCATTAGAAAATCCAGGACTTCAAATCACCACAGTGAAGTTGGATGGCTCCAACTATTTGATTTGGGCATAGTGTGCCAAGATGTTCATCAGTGGCAAAGGCAAGATTGGCTATGTTACTCGTTCAGCTCAGTCAGAGAAGGCATATCCATAATATCCACAGTGGTTTGTAGATAACGCTATGGTTATGTCTTTGCTAGTCAATTCGATGCAGCCAAACATAGCCGTTGGCTATATTTGGGATTCGGATTCGGATTCGGTTCAACGCACTTATTCTCAGAGACAAAATAATTTACGGATTTTCCAATTGGGGCGAGATATCACCAGGATTTCTCAAGGTGACTTGAATGTTTCAGGTTACATTGCCAAGGGAGATGTTATATTATGATTCCCTCCACTCTTGGAAGGATTCAGATGATGCAGTTTTATATGCAGTGATTGTAGAGAAGAATCGAGTGTTTCAGTTTCTTACCAAGTTGAACGATGAGTTTGAGTATACTCGTGTTCATTTATTGGGCTTATCTTCATTCCCTACTTTTGAGGATGCATACTCCTATGTGTTGTCAGAGAGAGTTGCCTGACTCATCCATTAGGTGTTGCTTCTGTTGATCGTTTTGCTATGGCAATTCATGTTCCCAACTTGAGGGGGAGTGTTCGCAGATGTGATAGCCACGATTTATGGAATTACTTACCATGTTAGCAGAGATTTGATATCCACGAATCATGGAGTTCGACTTAATATACGCATGTCTAGTCATAGAATATGTAATGATTTGATTTAATTTAATTTCCTTTCTTGTAATATGAGTATGTGCTCTTTTTATCTATAAATACTAGAGTTATGAATGAGTGATTCATCTCATTCAAGCCTTTACACAATTCTCTCCTTTTCTTTTTTTTCTTCTGTATTTCTTCTGGAACCTAGATTGAATATCGAAGCTCTAAGCTCTCTCTATATTTTTCTCAAGGCTCATATACTCTAGAGTGACTATAAGTTTATAACCATGTATTTATAGCCAATACCGGAGTCCCAAATAAAATAGAAATTTTTTCTCAATTAATTTTTTGAAATTCCTAATATTTTAAAAGTGGCCTGCCGATGATCGATTCATCAAGCTACAAGCTCAATTGATTGAATCCTTTCACAAGACTCCAATTAATGAGTTTGATTGATCGAGCTTCAGTAGTTTCGGTAGTTCTCTACTGTTCTTTCTTTCAAAAATTCTGACTAGAGTTTGCTACATACCTGGTTCAATCGATTGAAGTTCCCTGTTCTTGAAATTCTTGATTATTTTGGCTTAAATTCTTTTTAATGCTCAAACGTTAGGCCGTGGATGACTATCTATCTAATAAGTTAATCGACCTAGATTCCCATGTCCAATAAGGCCCTTTTACCCTTTCCTAGTCATGTCATTGAGCTCAATGAATTTCTTCATATAATATTCATTGTCGATTCATGTTCATCATCTTCAATTGTAGACATATAAATTAATAAGCATTTTATTCAGCGACAACGCGGTCTTGTATAGGAATTTGCCAACACATACCTCAAAATCTTAACAGAAGATTGGGCCTATTCATACACATCAGATTTTAGTTTATTATTGTTTATTTATTTATTTAACTGTTTTGTTGTTTCTTAAACTCCTTTGCCATTTATGTTGAGCTTCTGAAATATTTCCAGTTCCAACCGAACAAATGACTCCCCAAAATAAAATTGGCAATATAGCAGGTACTTGGATCTGTCTTCAGCCAACAATCAGTCTTTAAACATTTGAGAACTGTTTTGGGACTACAATTGCAGTCAAAATCATATTTACCTCTATAATTCATAATCTTCTGTAGTTTTGTTTAACAGCTGCGGGATGACCTGATGACGATGCTTATTGCTGGCCATGAAACAACAGCTGCTGTTCTTACCTGGGCTACTTTCCTACTCGCACAAGTATGTACCTCAAGACCAACTTTTCGATTCGGTAATACTAATTTCAATATAAAGAACTGTCTGCGGAAATTTTCTATGTTTACTTATTCTCCATTGATGGTGTGTATGCAACAAAACCTTTGCCCAAAATGTTTGCTTATTTTCCATTGATGAAGTCTTACTCAACAAACCAACTATTTTGGGTGGGTTAAATGAATCATGTTTCACCATTTTGCTCTATCTAGAACCCTAATGTCAGTCAAACCGTAAGTTATTTACGAGTGTGTTATTAAATTAATGTATGATGAATTAAAATGGTGCAGTATCCCTCCAAGATGAGGAAAGCTCAAGCAGAGGTTGATTTGGTGCTTGATCAGGGGAGAACAACTGTTGAATCACTTAAAAAATTAGAGTACGTCACAGAAACTACTTCTATGAACTCTTTCACTTGTAGTAGATATAAGTATATTCATATCCTCTTCTGCATATTATATTTGTGGCAACATTGAAATATGTTGATACTCATGCTCTTTTTAAAGTAATGGCACTAATATCGTCATGGACTCACGATGAATGTTCTATTAATGCAAAATAAGCTGTAACTGAGTCTTTAAATGAGTTGAATTATAGGGTGTAGAGAGGAAAGATAAGAGAAAGAGAGAAGAAGACAAAGTAGAATGTAAGAAAGGGTTGTAGAAAGTTAATTCTGACATCTCTACACCCATATATTTATATTCTTCGGGAATTGTAATTACAATAATTGTGGGATTTGAATTACAAAAATTGTGGTCAAATCCCAATGATTATACTCGCTAAATATTCTGGGCAATCCCACTGATCATGCTTACTAAATATTCTTGTCAATCCCGCTGATTATGCTTACTAAATATTCTTGTCAATCCCACTGATTATGCTTATTACAAGAATATTACCACATATTCCAACACTCCTCCTCAAGTTGGTGCATAGATATTTCTCATGCCCAACTTGCCTACAATAGAATGAAATGAATTCGAACTCAAAACTCTTAGTGAAAACATCAGCTAGTTGTTCTTCTGACTTCACGAAAGGCATACAGATCACTCCATGATTCAACATCTCCTTGATGAAATTCCTGTCAATCTCAATATGCTTCGTTCTATCATGTTGAACCTCGTTATGTGCAATGCTAATGGCCGCTTTATTGTCACAATAAAGTCTCATAGGACCATCATCCATAACACCGAAATCACTCATCAAGGTCTGAATCCAAATGAGTTCACATACCCTGATGTATTCCAAAACGTGGTATTCTTTTAAATTAAAAACCATTCGCAATAGCACTAGTCCTTGTAGGATACGGCTATGTAAAGGGTGTCGAACCACGGAGATTTCGAAGTTTATGGCTGTTAAATTTATAAGATTAATTCCGGTTTAATTCGAGATCGATTGGTTGATTGTTGTTTGTTAACTACGGAATTGAAATTGACTACTACAATGACAATCGAAAGTGATTAAAATTAAGTGAATAGAGAGATGGCTAGGGAATTGACTTCACCATCCCCTCATAATTATGGCTAATTGCGTTTATCATGGGAAAAACTATGAAATGCACGGCAATGATTCGTGTGGCTTACGCTCACAATGGAACCGTCAAGAGGACAAACGCACATACAAGTCAAGAACTACGCATAGTTCATCTTCGGTTAGCACATATTGTCCACCTAACTAAACTAAACTAACATGTAGTACAACTTGTCTTCTCTAAGTATAATATATCAAAGTTCTTGCTTTGTATGTATTAAACTATCTATATTATTTTTATTATTATTTTTATTAGCTGTTTTCAGCGTTTTATTAGTTGTTTTATGTAAGATCCCTATTATCAAGGGATCACGTAGATAAGATCCCCATAATCATGGGATCATGTAGATTTTGGCATATTTCTTTGTTTTTCTTTGATTTGGTTTCCTTTCTTTGTACCCTATTCTTATATATAAATATAGCTCTTGTCTCTCGGTTTGACTAAGCCTTTGGTATCAGATCAAAACAAAAACCTTTGCCTGCCCATCTTCCTCCCCAACGCCGCCACCGTCTCTCTCCCTCTCTCCATTTTCCCTCACCTCCGGCGCACCTCCATCTCCTCCCAGCCCTTGCACCGGACCCCTCGGGTAACCCTCTGTTTTTTACTCCTTTTTTAGGAGAATTCCATTAGGCTTTTTATGACCTAAGGGTCCTTGTGTTTTTTTTCTTTGTGGGCTGCCGGTGTTTGTTCGGCAACATATTTGGAGGAAAGCGCCGATTTTTTCGGCCTTGTTTTTTAATCTTTCCTCTTGCTTTGACGTCTGGACCAGCCTTATTTTGGTACTATGACTGATTCTAGTAGCCAAAAGGACCCTTTACTTTGAGATTTCTGTTGAGGAGGAAGTTTTGAAGGCGTTGAGGAACTATAATGGGGATAAAGGTCCGGGTCCGAATGGGTTTACTATGAGATTTCTGTTGGAGAGTTGGGATGTGGTCAGGGGCGAGGTGATGGGAACTTGTAATGTTTTTCATACTCAGGGAGATTTGAGAAATCTTTGAATACATCGTTTATAGCTCTCATTCCAAAGAAGGGCGAACCTATTGATGTGATGTAGGGGAGACCGACGCTCCAAGAAAGGGAACTCACCCAAGACCAGCGATGATAAGCACAACAACGAGGAGAGACGCCCATGCCGTGACAAGGGCAAGGACCATGGAGGGAGGTCCAAGGCTTGTGGCAAGGGTGAGCGCCACGACAAAGGCAAGTGGGAGTGGAAGTACTACTTGTGCGATGAGCCGCACATATTGTGACTCTACCCAACAAGAAGACAATGAGCACCCTTGTAAAGGATAAGGGCAAGGGCAATAGCAAGATGGACGATGCAGGCAGCGACGAAGATGCTGAGTAGCATGGCGCATGACACCAAGAAGAAGGGCAAGGCGAAGAAGGTAGCTGGGGTGCGCTATGTGGATGCGCAGGTTGGTGGCAAAGCCGTGCAAGCATTGGTGGACACGGGTGCCACACACAACGTCATTACCCCGAAGGAGGCGCAAAGACTTGGCCTGGAGACGCGCAAGACGGAGGGCTAGATCAAGGCCGTCAACTCTGAGGAAGCACGTGTGAGCAGAGTGTGCAAGGAGGTGGAGCTATGCATGCAAGGGTGGAAGGGCAAGCCCGACTTCCAGGCTGTGCAGATGGACAACCATGACATGGTGCTGGGGCTGGAGATCATGGACCGGAACAGCGCCGCACTAATACTATGCCTTAGGGCGTTGATGATACTTGGAGGTAAGAAAGGCAAAGCCACATGCATGGTGCCACTCGTGGGTAGGAAGGAGAGTTAAGAGGTGGAAGTCAACACGATGGAGCTCGTGAGAAACTCACACTTCCCGAAGGATGTGCGCGCATTTGGGCCAAGGACATATGCGCAAGTGCTGAAGAAACCGGGACAAGGGCGTCACGGAAATGGGTGGGGTAGGATGTCACGCCCCGCCTTGGAGGTTACGCCACGCAAGCGACGCACGCTGAGTAGGACGCTACATGGCAACTGCATGGCATAGGAGTTTCTAGGATTCTCCGAAGTAGTCTAGAGTTGTATGGAGGGTTCTAGAGTTGTGTAGAATAATACTTGAAGATATATATGGAAGTGTGAAGAAGGTGGGAGAAGATTCTACAGAATCGATCTCCACCATCGGTTAGAATGCATCACAGCTATCCATTACGGATGGGGATGCCTATAAATAGGAGTAGGACTTCACTTTGTAGCCATCAAGTCCTAGAGTGAGTCTTGAGAGCCTTGTAAAGAGTTTGAGTGTTAGCCTTGTACAAAGCATTCTTTGAAGTAATGGAAGTGTTCTTCCCTTGCCAACTTAAGTGCATTAGTGTGTGTGTGTGTGTAAGCCAAGTGAGGTGAGAGCGGGGCCACTACAACACTAGTAAGTACACGAGGGGAGTGTGTTGGCTAAGGTGTGCACGGTAGTTAGGTTCACTAAGTGTTTGCATGAGTAGAAGCAACACCTTGGTGCCGCACGGGTTTGACTAGAGTGGTGCCGAAACTCTAAGCCCGTGATATTAAGCTAACTAGGCTTCAAGAGGCTCGGTTACTTAGTAAAAAGTTCTCTATTTATTTACTTCTCTTAAGCACCACCAAACACAAAGGGGAACCGCCCTCCAAAAATCACTAGCGTGGCCCCCCACACTGCAATCTCTCTAAGCGTTAATCAAATCTCTCGAAGACCGAGGCATAACCCATTGGACGCCAAACAGTCCAAAAATAAGGCTCCAGCAGTCGTAGGCCACAGCACAATGGAATAGAAGTGTGATCCACAGACTCGTCATTCCTCTTGCATAAACAACACCAATTAACAGTAATCTATCTTTTCTTTCTCAGATTATCTACGTTCAAAATCTTACCCCAAACAGCAATCCAGACAAAGAAGGCCACTCTGAGAGGAGCTTTGGAGCGCCAAACCGTCTTCTAAAGGAAATTAGAACCATGAAAGTCAAAAAGACAGCAAAATAAGAAACAGGCCTCAAACCTCACCCTGTGGAGAAGGCACTCAAACCAGTGTGTCAACCATCCACCTCCTGTCTATACAGAAGCTCCAACAAACCAGAAACATCATCCAACTCCCAATCTTGAAAGGAAAGCCAAAAATGCACATCCCACGTGAGCCTACTGTTTTCAAGCCGATAACAATCACCTTATTATGTCTTTTCTATAATAGACATGACCAGCTTATAATGTAATTTTGGACATATAAATAGATTGATATTTCTATAAACATTTAGAACAATTATAACACTTGCATGCTAAGCTTAATGTCCATTGGTTGAGATTATCAGTTTTTACTAAATTGCATATATTGAATATATGCGTTTAAAAACCAAGGGTTGTGGCTTAGTGGTACTTCCTCACCTTCCGAAGTAGAAGGTTGAGGGTTTAAGTCCTCATAGGGGCAAAGTGGGTGTGAGTTTCAACTAGGAAAAGGATTTTTTAGCAACTTTTCGATTGATAAAGATAACATCTCACTTTCTTTTCATATTTCAAGACTTTGATACTTTCTTTTATATTTACCTATAGGAATTCAATTTATGGCAACATTTTTATGGAAGGAAGAAGGAATTTTAAAGAATTTATTGTTGTTCTACATTTTAACTTCATAAATATATCAACATTATTTAGTTAAATCTTTTACATCACTTGGAATATTAGCTAATGATAAATTCTTGAGTCTTTTAGTTATCTTGTTGCTATAATTTGAATTTGGATTTAATACACCAATTTAGATCTGTTCATTTTTCTTGTCATCTTTAACCTAATTATGGTGTGAACTTTGAGAAGCTATACTTAAGATTATGCTTCCTCATTAGTATAACAATTTGTTATATTCAATGCTTTCAGGTATACAAGACTAATTGTTGTTGAGACTCTACGTTTATATCCTCAACCTCCATTGCTCATCAGACGTGCTCTCAAATCAGATTTATTACCAGGTATTAGTTTTGATTGAGATCAAAATAGGTGAGGATAACTTTATTACCAAAATGAGGAAAAAACAATAAGACTCAAAAATGAGGAATTAACAAAATAACCACCAACTTCTCATAGTCCAAGAGGATAAGCCGAAAGCCTCTCACAAACTGAGTGAATAGACTACAACACAACAAGGCAAAACCTAAAACCCTTCACAACTCGAGGGAATAAGTAACTGACAGAAAAGGCATAACGTTACTAAGAGGCACCCCACTATTCAGGAGAGGATTCCCATTTTTTAGATTGGTTGCCTAGGAGGTATCGTGGTTTGTTCATGGTAAGAATTCTTAGGCTTACACCATAACTTTGTAAATGTTTTTCCCTAGCCATCTTAAGCCTAAAAATTTCCTCTTCAAAGTTTCCCCTTGTTCTCTCTATCAAAGGAGGTGATCTGCATACCAAAATTAGATGATTTGATAAATGATTTGATGAGTTGTAAGATAGCTTATAATTAGGGATTCCATTCCAATTTAGATGATTTATAGATTGCTTGTAGTTAGGAATATTATTTGTGGATACCCAAAATCTCGGGATATGATTATTGTAAGCATTCCTTGTATAGAATAGTAAATATTATTATATAAAGGAAGTCTCCTGAAGGGAAAGGTAGACAAGTTTTCTCCAGAAATTCTCTTTGTTCTCTTTGTCTTGTCATTGTATCAGAGCCAGGCTTGATACAAAATACGTTCTAAGTTTATTTTGGTAAGATACATCACATTTTTGTTAAAAACTATGGTGTCTTTTTTTCCAAGGAGTTGCAGCATTTTGGTGACAATCTTGGTTTGAGTTGCAGTCAGCACATCTCAGGTTCTCATTCATCTTTTCTCTTTTGTTTGAGTCTCTTTTGAAGTTTTTTAGGATGTCAGAAAAGTCAAAAATCTTGTCCATTAAATTGAATGGGAAGAATTATTTTTCTTGGGAGTTTCAATTCCGTATGTTTGTTATAGGGAAAGAATTGTGGGGACACATAGATGGTTCAATCCCAAAATCAAAAGTTGGGACTGAAAATGCTAGCATAGCTAAATGGGAGTCTAATGATGCCAAGATAATTAGTTGGATTTTAAGCTCAATAGATTCTAATATTGTACTCAATTTGTGGCCTTATTCCAATGCTAAAGATATGTGGGGTTATCTAAAAAAGATTTACAATCGAGAAAACTCTGGGAGGCGTTTTCAACTTGAATTGGACATATCTGAATATTCCAAAGGCCAAAACTTTTATTCTGGATTCATGAATCTTTGGGCTGAATATAAGGAACTAATTTATGCTACTATCCCAAGTGAGGGGCTAC